>NC_071514.1:61270405-61895405 GCF_027887155.1 Malaclemys terrapin pileata | reverse complement strand
GAGGTCTGTGTGATGATCTAAAGGTTCCAGCCCTGCTGATGACCCATGTAGGGGTTGGTATGATGACACATAGTGGAATTTATTTTTTCATTTTTCTTTAAGAACTCTATAATAATTATGTACAAAGCAACATTAAAAGATTAAGACTGAAGAGTCAGGTATTCAAAGTTAGCCTTAATTCTGGCATTTCCTATCTGGGCAACCTTAATTCAGCCCCTTTGTGAGCATGCATTGTGTGTCTTTAATTACATGATCACAATTCCCGCCCCTTCTCCCCTCCCGCCACTGGAATTCTACCTTGTTCAGAGCCCAGGATAGACCTGCTCTAGGGATGAATCCTGGTTGTATAGTGAAGAAGTCTGTTGTCGGTAGGACCCCTGCCTCAGTTGTTGAAGGTGGAAGATGTGCAGTGACTGAGGCAAGGGATTGCAGGAAGATAAAGGATGGCCTCATGGGTAAAGAAGTTGAATCCTGTCCTGAAGACTTGGATTCTACCTCAGACTGTGTGATGCTGGGCAAGTCACTTCAACCAAACTTTTCACAAATGGTCACTAGCTGTGTGTTCCTCATTTTCTGGGGACCTGACTTGAGACCCTGGGGTCTGATTTGCACAAGAGCTGAGCATTCACAGCTGCAATTGAAGCCAACAGGAGCTGTGTTTGCATATATATTAAGTGCTATATAATGGTAATTTCTCTGGGAAAGAAAAAAAGTCAGGTCCTATGCACTCAAAATTAATCGATACCTTTGACCTCTGTGCTTCAGTTCCCCATCTGTGAAGTGAGGATATAGCCACTCCATCTCACAGGGATATTGAAAATAAAATACGTTCTGTGATGCCTTCTGACACTGCAGTGATGAACAACATAGAAAATCCCAGGAGAAAATTAATAATTCTGTCTTCAGAGCAGGGTTTGAATAGTGTGCAGTAAACAAGGCCCGGGGCCACCCATTGAAAAATGGATAAAACAAATTTTGAATAGTTTTTCAAGAAGTGAACATCATAGGCGCTGACTCCATGGATGCTCAGGGGCTGGAGCACCCACGGAAAAAAAAAAAATGGATGGTCAGCACCCATCAGCCACAGCTGTTCAGTGGCATCACTGCCTATCAGCTGTTTGGCAGTGCCCTGATGAGCTAATCGGCAGGCCATGGGGAAAGGCTTGGAGAAGGGCAGAGAGCAGCAAGAGCGAGTGGGCAGGAGCCTCGTGGGAAGAGGGCGGAGCAGGGGCAGGAAGAGGCAGAGTGAGGGTGAGGCCTTGGGGGCGGAGCAAGGTTGGAACACCTCTGGGGAAAACTAGAAGTCGGCGCCTATGGTGATCATCATCCATCTTAGGCTTTAAGCAAGGCAGAGGTGTGGTGGGCTAAAAAATCCAATATGTGGTTATATAACTGGAGATGATCATAAGGTTTATGCACAGGAAGGCTAAATTATGATTACACGGGTAGTGTACTCGTGTTAAGTACATAGAGAGGTTGGCTGGGATGAAGTAGGACAAAGGTAAGGACAAAAGGCTTATGGGTTCATGTGGGAGGCTATCAGACCACTTAAGGGAACTTTGGCTTTGGAGAGGATTCCATGGACAGCAGCAAAGATGAGTCCAAGTCTGGAGAATCTACGTGATGAAGTATTAAGGGAGCTGGGCTGAGGACAAAGAAGGTGTTTCAATGAGCTAATGGAAGTGCTCAGTGTTCTGAGAAGGACTAAGATGAAAGAGACTGCTTCCCCCTGAAGGACTGAAATGTGTGCATGTGCGGGGGGACACTCCACAAGGGGAGAGGGACAGAGCGGTCTCACACACTGCATAACCAACCTATACAGAATAGGGCACTACAACAAAAGGTGGAAGAGCAAGAAGCTGGTTAAAATAATATTAAGCAGAAAAGGGAAGGCATGCTGGGTTAGATAATCTTATGCTGTCACTAAAGTTAATGGATAAATATTCCTGCAGTGTCCTCAGAAGCTGGAGAGTATTTATTATACAGCCCTGGCATTAGTAGGAGGTGGTAGGGAAAGGACTTGCCTATGTTCCAGATAATGATGATGTGGGCATGCTCACAATTTGGTATGTGTGTGGACTAATGCTGCCCTGATTTACCCCTGGGCAACCCCAGTGGTTTATGGGGCTCTCGCCTATTCTGCTGAATGCCTTTCATGCATGGATCTCAAACTGCATTACAACTATTAAGGGACAAGTCCTCTTAGCCCTTCAGTAGCTGCAGGACCAAAATATAGCAGAACCCTGTAGTACCACTACATGGGAAAGGCTGGGAAACAGAAGCTATCAATTGAGTCCCTTTGGCACTCAGGGTGCACTGGAGCTGGGGTCTGTGGTGGTTGCTCAATGGGAATGTGGCCGCTATTACAATCCATGGGCAGGAATGGTAGCCTGAGATTGGCAGGTGCGCTGAACTCTGCCTCTGGCTTGTCCTCCTCAGCCATTGTGCTGGTTTCTCGCACAAAGCCTTTCAAACAGGCTTGGTGCGTGGGCAAAACCAAGGTTTCAAGCTAATGAGTTAACCTTCACATCACCCACATCCAGATACTGAGGCACAGAGGCCAGTAACCTGTGACTTACCAAGGTCCCTGCATGACCATGGTAGAGATGAGAAGAGATGCCAGGGGCCCTGGATCCCAGTCCCTGCTGCTTCCATCACACTATGCTCCCCCCTTCTTCTCCAACCCCAGCACTTACAATAAAAAGCAGGAATAACTGAGTATTGAGAATAGGAGGTAAAAGCCCAGCGTTTGAAGAGAAGAAATCAGCAACACTGATGGGAGACAGGATGAAAAATTATCTTGAATCAGAAGAGTTTCAGCCCTCTGACCATTGCCTTGTGCAGAATTGTCATTTAAAAGCTTTGACACGAGTCTTTCAAGGGAATTCTGAGATGCATCTGACAGTGAGCACCCACTTCAGGTTTCACCCTAGCCATCTGCTGTCCCATTATGTCAGTAACCTCTCATCCCTATCACAGAGTCTTTGAAGTTAGTCAGCACTAAGAATATTCCATGTTGTATGGAATCTCAGAAAACCAAGACCTGGAACTAACATGAAGCTTGCAACCCATCACCTTGATCTCTATGGGCCAGATTCTGATACCCTTACTCACAATGAGAAGTGCAATCAGTAGAGCTGTTCACTGAATAAAGTACTACTAAGTCTAAGTGAAGGGATCAAAATCTCATTGTCACATCTCATTTCTCTCACCCTTCATCCTGTCTATTTAGACTGTAAACTCCATGGAGCAGGGATGGCCTTACTATGTGCTTGTACAGTACCCAGCACAATAAAGTTCTGATCTTGATTGGGCATTACTGTAATACAATCAATGGCAGTGATAATGAAACATTGATAACTTTCATTTCTCTCTAGACATGCATGGGACATTTGTAATCCTGCTGCCTCTCAGCCTGATCCTGATGATTTTTGGAGGAATGACTGGATTTATTAGTATTCTTGCCAGGGCCTACCTGCTGCTTCTAATGACGGGATGGCTTTTTCTTTTTGGAGGTATTGTACTGAGTCCTATTTTTTGTTAATGAGACTAAGGGTGACAGCTTAGAACTGTAGCACTTCAACTACCAGAGGGTAAAGAGACAATGAGAACAGAACCAGCCAAGTGTCTGCTTTCAGACCGAGTGCCTTCACTTCATGTGCTTTCTCATTCGTCTCCTTGCAGATTGACAAGCTAGTAATGTGGATTCTGAGGTAATCAGCTGACATTTACAACAAGGAATAGCAGAAAGTTACATATAGTTGTGTCTCGTGGAGGACTGAGAGACATCTTGAACACAGTATCTTCATCCTTGAAAGGTTAAATACCCTTTCGGCAAATGTTATGTCAGTTTTCTCTTCTAGAGACAAGATTTTTTTTTTTTAAATCTTAGTAGAATGCAAAAGGCTTTGGAATTTATGAAACTTGGCATTATACAACTTTGAACTGTAGTGAGTTAAGGCTTGATCTTAAGCTCAAGGAAAAAAACCAATCAAACAAAAACAGCCATCAGTGGGAAGATTTCCATTGACTTCAATGGACTCTGTATCAGGCCTGTAAATTGGGGCTTACATGGTCTGTCCAGCTATTTCATTTATTTTATTCTTACTATTTGCTTTGAGCTAGGAAGCTACCACCCAGCCCTGTGAGGTACCAAATGCCCTCAGTTCTCTGCTCAGCACCGTGCATGAATGGCTCCAGTTAACACAAATAACATTAACAGAAACAGGTTCAAGGCTTCAAGTGTCCCTATCAGTACTCTAGGGAGAGTGTTTTTACTTAGGAGCAGGAGGTGAGGATTCCTGGAGCTGGATTAATAATTGCCCCCTCTCCTATTGTAAGGATTTTGATTTGGTGGAATCAAAAAGCAGCGAGCCAGATTGTGACCCAGTGTGAATGAGCATTAAAGCCACTTCTAATCCCCTCTAACGTTTTAATGATCAAACTGCAAGCTAACTGAAACGGACTGCCCTGCGCCATCTTCATTTACGCAAGCCTCCCACTACCCATTTCTACATTGACTGTTTTTAAAAGGAAAGCTACCATTGCCCTAGCACATGTACAGCTTCATCAGCAACAGCAATGGTGGAAGAATCACTGTAGACAGGCCACTGTAAGTTCTCAAACCACCATGTCATCTACACTTGCTTGGAGCATCCCAAAGCACCCTGTCTTTAGCAATGGCTTGCAGTGTAAGGGCCTGATTTTCCAGAGATGCCAAGCACTAGGGCCCATTCTGCTGGAAGGTGAGGCCATCACAAGGAGAGAGACATTCCTTCCTGGTAGTTGCACCCACTTTTAACTCATCTCCATTTTGGCCAGTTTATATTTCCCCATGATACTAAGGTAAACTCTGCCAGTAGGGGTTTGGGATCATACAACGTAGACGGTAATAAATAGGAGAATTCCCATCATCATATTTAGAGTTTCCAGTGTCTAATCCTGCTCCATCCTAGCACGTGTGGAAAGCAGAGTGTAAGCAGATGGGGCTCCCACTCTTCTCCTAACAGTGCACATTCGCTCTGGAGCAGTTCTAAACTCCTGTCTGGGATTTGCCTTTATTGTTAACAACAAAGCCGGCCTCAGACTAAGCTTTCTCCTAAGGTTGGTCCTACAGTTTTCTATTGCAGGATTCTATTTCTGCAGCTGCTCAAAGAGACAGATTTAATTCCCTGTATACATCTGGATTTAAGCTAATTACGAATAGGACCCACGTGGTCTGGGTGACACTGAGTAAGAGTAATTGAGTCTGTTCAGGGTCCTAGCACATGACATCAGCATGAGTCAGCAAAACAACTCTGCATTTCTGCCTAGATATCTGGAACCTGATATCTTGTTACAGTGACAAACATTTTGATAGGTTCAGATGGCAAGAGTTGAGATATGCAGGCCAGGATACTCTGACATCTAATAATGTCTAACTGATCACCATAATACCTGCATGCAATCAGTGTTTTACAGTGGTGCTCACTATGGAATCTGAGCAGCAAGCCAAAGCAAAATTTACAAGCAGAATCTCTTGAATGAGGAGTGTAATCCTTTATTTTATAAACCTCCAGTATGATTTTGATCCCTACTTCCTAGTCCTACTTCTTTCCAGGGAATTTGCTACAGGCATGAGATTAACATTGTGCGCACAATACCAGAGCGAACTGCATACACACAAATCAATGAATTCTCTCTTGGAAAAAGAGAAGAAACATGGCAGCAGCTTTAATGCAATGTTCTTTCATAACATACATTGCCTTGGTAGAGCAACAAGCCTATAAATACCCGCCTTGCCACACATTAGCATTAATAGCAATCTTCTATCCATGTACCTCAAAGTGATATACAAGCTACTTAGGGCAAGACTTAACAATACTAACTAAATCTCACAATACCCTGTGAGGTATTTTAGATTAGGCATAACTTTCTTCCACCAATAGTATAAAAGTAAAATGGTTGGAAAGGGCCAGAGAAGCCTTTTTAATTCACTACAGTACAACAACTTCACACACACACACACACACACACACACACACACACACACACACACACACACACACACACACACACACACACACACACACACACACACAGCTTGACAACAGCCCTGTGTGGTAGGATTATAGGGAATATTTCACCTGTGACAAGAAATGCAGCCAGCTCTGCAGTGGTACTTGGTAACTGTTTTTAACAGTCCACAAGAATGCTAAACCCAAGTGTAGTGGAAGTTGGTGATTGCAAAAATGATCACATATTGGTGTGCTCAGAACTTAGCAGCAAAGGGTGCAGGCTTATACTCTAAGCAGAAGATAGAGTTAGGGGACGGGGAGGGGGTAATACATCCTAATAAAAGGAATAGCCAAGTATACAGAATTTTGCCCCACAATTCTGATGTTATGTGCTTTTGATAGTTTATAACCAGTTACCACTTGCTATAAAACACAAGAAGTTTCCCCCCAGTCAAACAGGCGCTCTTCCTTGGTCACACTAATGCCAACAATAAAACTTCAGTCTCACGCCCTTCCCACCCTCCCAGGGCTAGTGGGGGACAGGAGTCCATCTTAGCCTAGATCACTCTGCTGAAGGTTCTTGCAGAGCACTGCTCTATAGCAGCCGCTCCACAGTTGCTTGTTACTTTCCCCCCAAATCAACAGTTACAGCAGCAGCACTGAACAGATAAGTGGGCCAGGAATAGACCTACCTGCTGAGCAGTTCCAGCAGATGGCATGCTGCTGAAACCCAACCAAGACCATGCTGCCTGCCACCCACCTCTGTCTGTCTGCCAAGTCCTGACCCTTTGGTCAGGCTGAGCTTAGGAGGAACGTCCAGGCGATCCCCGATAATGGCCATTTCAGCAGGTCACTAGTCATGTCTGCTTTATTAGGATCCAATTACACATGGGTCAGTGAATCAGAATATCCCATTTCTAAAAGGGAAAGAGAAGGAGGACAAGAGTTGCTGGAAGCAAACAAGCAACTATTTCAGGGCTTTGGGAGCTCTGGGCAGAGTGAAGTGCACATCACTGTTTGTGCTTTCACAAGACCAACTCATCATGTAAGCTCCTTGTTTCTGCAGCTGTTCAGGAAGCACCATTCAATAGACATGCATGAGAGCAGTGTCACAACAGATTTTGGGGATTGGGAAACCACTGAAGATAGTGTTAAGTGAAAAGCTAAGACACAGAAGATTTGTAATTTATAATTTAGTTTTTCCACTTGGGTTTCATTTGGCCCACTGAATGCTGTAGCTCTGAGAGCTCAGTTGAAAGGAAAATCTTGAGCCAGAACCTTAGCTGGTGTAAATTGCTGTAACTACAAATTCTTATGCTGTAGCTTAGTGTAGCACACACAGTTTTATACAGAGTGCCACTTTATCTGCTGTTCTATATTGATTGACAATGTAGAACAATATGAAGAGATACTTTAGGCCAGTGGTTCTCAAAGCCGGTCCGCCGCTTGTTCAGGGAAAGCCCCCAGCGGGCCGGGCTGGTTTGTTTCCCTGCCGCGTTCGCAGGTTCGGCCAATCGCGGCTCCCACTGGCCGCGGTTCACCACTTCAGGCCAATGGGGGTTGCGGGAAGTGGCGCGGGCCGAGGGATATGCTGCCGCCACTTCCCACAGCCCCCATTGGCCTGGAGCAGCAAACCGCAGCCAGTGGGAGCCACGATCGGCCGAACCTGCAGATGCGGCAGGTAAACAAAATGGCCGGCCCGCCAGGGGCTTTCCCTGAACAAGCGGCGGACCGGCTTTGAGAACCACTGCTTTAGGCTGCAGACACAAACACCAGGGCTTTTTCCTTGCCAGCACAGTTTGTACTTTCCAGGTTTTGGAACACTTTAGCTTGCCACCTCTTAAATGTACCCACCCTGGTTAGAGTATCAGAATCTAGAAGACCTTCCCCAAACCCCCATGAAAATAATCCCCTCATCCTTATTTGGCAGTTTGTGTACAAGGAGGAAGAGATTCACCCTCATGCTAAGGTCTAGCAAGCCCCATGCACTCCTTCAACCAAGAGTATGAATGTGTTTTACTTCTCTGATGTCCAGATGCATCTGTGCCTCAGTTTCCCACCAAAGAGGTCTTTCACAGGCTGGTAGGGCAATTTGACCTATGGTCAGACTAGATCTCTTCTTCCTAGGCAAACAGGAGCACAAACAAAACCACCACAAATCTTCTCTTTTAAGTGCTCCACAGATAACTTCACCATCTCTGGACCACAGTCCTTAGTCACATAATTGCAGCCTTTTCAGGTGGCACAGCTGAGATGTAGAGGAACCCAGGTCCTTTTGCCTTTTTGTTAGTTAGCCTTGAGAGCCTAAACAAAAAAGCATTCCTCAGCTATAGGCTCTACATTTTCACTGGGGCTATTCCCTACACTAGCTCACTTCCCAGCATCCTAGACCCTCTTACACATCCTCCATACAGTCCTTTCTAGGCTACTCTGCCAGCAGGGAGACACACCAGCTCCAGGCCAACTCTTGTGTCTGGAGAGCTTCCCAGGCTTCTGCTGGATCTCTGTCAGCTCTCTCCTACCAGAAAGCCACATCTAAGCACTCTGCAAACTCTAATTACCATGGAATCATCCAGTGGGCTGTTCCTGCCACCTCTCTTCCACCCTTTATCCTGTTTCCTTCTTCCCAGCAGGCCTTGCTCCCCACCCACAGTCACATGATCCAGGTGGAGAAGAGCCAGGCACAGGTGAGAGCTGGGACTTTAGAGGCCCTGCTTACCCTATGACAGTGAGGGAGAAAGTGAGACTTCAATAACGGACTGGCCTTATGCTAGCCATGTGCACTAGGAGGAATTTCTCTATTTAACACCTGGCTTGGTAACTCTTGATTGCTTTGCACCAGCTTAAGGCCTCATCCTCCCCTATACAGAAGCAGGGGACAGGAAGCTCTGAGAATTTTAATGTACACTGCTCCCTCGGGTTCTTCCATCGGGGAGTGGGATTAGGGTATCTCCCACCTCTGTGCAGAAAAGGCCTGGGGCTCCAGCCCCCAGATATCATGGATCTTAGCAATTGTCTGGAGAACAAGGCCATTTACATGGAGGCCCCACCCTTTGTCTAAATTCCACAGATGCATGACTCCATTGCAAATGCAGGGGCAAGGATGCCCTGCTCACTGCTGCTGGTGGTGGGAGAGGGAGGCAAGCCAGCCCAGGGAAGTCAGGGAGTATTAACTTTTAGAGTTTTCTCTTGGGGTTTTAGCAGGGAGACAATCTGGGAGGAGCTGAGATGGCCTCCCTGCCCTCAGCCCTTTCTGTCCTCACTGGAACAGAAGCACCTGGGAGGGGCCTTGTACGGAGCTAGGGGAACATGCTGCAGAGGTGGAAATCTCCTTCTCCCTGGACAAAAAGTCCCCTCTGCATCTGCATGGGAAAAGCAGCATGAGGCTGATTCCACAGCAGGCTCTATACACTGCACCTAATAACAGAGCTGTCCCGAGGGAGCATGCCCCTCCTAAACAGACTTATACTGCGATCCTGTCTTGAATTTGGGTTTCACCACCCGTCCTGCAGCAATTGACAAATTATGCAGCCACTCTTGAAAAATGTGGATGCTTATTTTGAGCACCTGGATTTTTCTTGACATACCTACAGTCTGATTTTCTGGAAGTGGTGAGCAGTTCCAGTCCAGTCCAGGAGCTGACCATAAGGCTCGAGAGACAAAGTAGGTGAGACAGTATCTTTTATTGGACCAACTTCTGGTGGTGGAAGGTAAAAGCTTTCGAGCTACACAGAACTCCTCTTCAGCTTGTGCCTTCCACCAAGAGAAGTTGGTTCAATAAAAAATATTACCTCACCTACCTCCTCTCTCTCATATCCTGGGCCAACGCAGCTACAGCAATTCTGCAAATTCTGTAAAGCCCAAGGAGTTTTAAGCTGGGGACTCAACATCAGAGACCACACTTGAAAATTTGAGCCTAAATACAAGCATCATCATTGAGCTGAAATGTATAAACCAGTTCTCTACTTGCACCCGGTGTAGTCATTTACAGCTGTGCAAAGTGTCTATAAAACACTCCCATTCACACCCACTTTTCACATGAGTACACAACTATATAAGGCGCAAAGCAGGGGCGAATCAGGCCCATTATATAATACAATTTTGTAAGTTGGGCTGTATATTTTTAGGTGTCTGAACACACATCATTAGATGTACATCAGGAAACATGCTGTTTTACATTTTGGTTAATCACTTAAGTGATACAGAGACCAAAACAAAACTAGAGACATTGACAAGAAACAAAAACAGGGCAGAAGAGAGTCCTGCCTGTGTATACAGGGAGGGACGGCAAAGGAGATCTAGCAGAGTCCTAACCACGCAGTTTTGACTCAAGTGGACTCCAACACTATACTGTATTTGTGTTTCCTCTAGGCCTTGTTACGCTCACTGGGATCAGTGTCTACGTCGCATACTCAGCGGCTGCCTTCAAGGAAGCTCTCTGCCTTTTGGGAAGGAACAATCTCTTGGAGGAAGTTGACATCAAGTTTGGCTGGTCTTTGGTGCTTGTGTGGGTCTCCTTCATTGCAGAGGTGCTGACTGGGGCAGCGTTCCTGCTGGCTGCCCGAGTGGTAGGCCTCAAACAGAGACGGGAGCAGAGGATCTGAAGCAGCAATGCAGCCTAATGATAATGTGGAATCTAACAAGGTGAACTGACTGTGGATAAGAAGAATGGCAAAGCTACTCCTGAGCGTACCATGCTGCTCAGCTAGCTCGTCTCTTAACCAATGTGCAGTGCTCACTATGGCAACAGTTCATTGTTAAATGTTAATGAGGTGACCTTTGTGTCTTTAAAAGAAAATAAATGGTGTGTATTTAGTGCTCACTAGACAAGCCCAGAGACTGAGCTGTCCCCTTTTATTGCAGGGCAGATCTAGCACAACACAGCTTCTCCTCTTTCCTTTCCCCCGCCAACTGCCCCTGACAGAGTGTCTCATGACTGCACTGGCGTCCTGTCTCCACAGCCCACTTAATCCTAGGCCTCTGCTGAGGCTCCTAACAAAGGTGCCAATTAGTGCTAGCTGTGATGGAAGCTTCTCTCCCTTAATAGCTGGCCTGAGACCATCACTACATTTATTGTACATAGGCTACTAAGCAGCCCTTAGACATTGTGACCTTCATGTCTGCTCTTATATAGATTCTATATATCTGAAGCCTGGTTAAGAAAGAGTGAGAAAGACAAAAAACACATGAATAATAAAAATGTATCTCCTAGCACAGTTTCACTGCACAGAATGAGAGTCAGATTAGTGATCTAGGGTGCCATGGACTTCAGAGTATTTGAAGGGTGACCTAAACCACACACATGACAATCCAGAGTACTCAGGCTTCTAGCGTACTGAGTGATATCCCAGGTACAGTAGTAGGACTTGGTCTGAAGTACAATTCAGTAAGTATCAGTGGTATTAACACTTTACTAATTACAGATTAGTAATTAACAATGTTTACTAATTACAGATTCTCTCTGTTCCCTTACATCTCACTTCAGACATGGGAGACCTTCATCTTTTATAGCATAGCTGTGATTCTATTTTTTAATGACACACATGTGAATGTGCACACACAGAGCTAATGTTAGAAATGAAACAGCCCAAGAAACCTGTAAGCCAGGTCAGGTATTTCTAATTTCAAGGGAGTTCCTTCAAAACATAGCACTCACTTTACATGGTAGACGATATTTACCCCACACCATTTATTACACATTGCTAGTTGGATTCTTGAGATGCATGATTCTTGGGCTGTATTAGTAGGAGCATTGCCAGCAGATCGAGGGACATGATTATTTCCCTCTATTTGGCACTGGTGAGGCCTCACCTGGAGTATTGTGTCCAGTTTGGGTGCCCCCACTATAGAAGGGATGTGGACAAATTGGAGAGAGTCCAGCAGGGGGAAACAGAAATGATTAGGGGGCTTGGGCACATGACTTACGAGGAGAGGCTGAGGGAACTGGGGTTATTTAATCTGCAGAAGAGAAGAGTGAGGGGGGATTGATAGCAGCCTTCAACTACCTGAAGGGGGGTTCCAAAGAGGATGGAGCTAGACTGTTCTCAGACGTGGCAGATGACAGAACAAGCAGCAAAGGTCTCAAGTTGCAGTGTGGGAGGTCAAGGCTGGATATTAGGAAACACTATTTCACTAGGAGGGTGGTGAAGCACTGGAATGGGTTACCTAGGGAGGTGGTGGAATCTCCATCCTTAGAGGTTTTTATCCGGCTTGACACAGCCCCGGTTGGGATGATTTAGTTGGTGTTGGTCCTGCTTTGAGGAGGGGGTTGGACTAGATGACCTCCTGAGGTCTCTTCCAACCCTAACATTCTATGATTCTCTGATACTTTAACATTGTCATTTACTTTGTTCTCCAACATGTTTCTACATCTGGATTTATAATTTCAGTGGAAACTCTGATGCATTGTGGTAGGATGTATTTAACTTGTGCAAAATCATACATACAGCTCAGCTGAAATTTATCTTCTGTGCGGAGTATCCTGGCCAATAATGCCTAATAGAGGGCCTGATCCAGTGCCATTAACCGTCAAACTCCCAGTGACTCCGGTGGGCTTTGGATCAAGCCCATATTGAGTCTAATGCTCCACTATATTCCTATTAAGGATGTGTGTTCCTTTATGACTTCAGTGTAGTGATCCAGATGAAATGGACGCATGGAAAACCATTCTGAAATAAGGAGACTGTGCAAATCTAGCACAGGACTGAGAGTCAGGATGCTGCGGTCACGTCTCAGCAGTGCCCCTGATGTGCAATGGGACCTTGGGCAAGTCCCTTTATCTCTCTGCACCATAGTTTCTTCATTACTGAAAATGGGGATAACTGTTCTCACCTGCTTCTGTTAAATGTTATAGCAATTTATTATTTTTTGTATTCAAAAACTGCATCATTAGTGATATTGTAGCACCTAGAGACCGCAGCTGAGAGCAGAGTCCAATTGTGCCAGGTGCTGTATGGACAGAGAGAGAGAGAGGCCTTGCTCCAAAGAACCAGCCCTGTAAACAGGCTAAGGCAGGAAAGAAGGGAATTTAATGGAGTTGGAATAAAGAGATTAAGTGATTTGCCCAAAGCCTCACAGGAAGTCTGTGGCAGAGCCAGAAATCAAACCAGATCTTCTGATTCCTAGTCCAGTGCCTTACCCACAAAACCCTCTCTCTCCTTTTCATCAGGATGAAATACAGGGAGGATTTTTTAAAGCTCCTCAGTGATTTAGGAGCACAAGTCCTATGGACAGTCAATCAGTCTTGCGCTCCAAGGTCACTTAGGTGCTTTTGAAAATCTCACCCCACCACATTCCAGTGTTGTTGTATTTTCAACATGTTGCCGTGCACTTGAATTAGGCAGGATACATTTCTGGCTGTGTACTATCAACATGCAATCACTTTACCAGTGCAAAAATATAGTAACTGCTTTAAAATGGAAGTAGGGAAAATCCTTCATTACCAAAGTTACACACACTTGAGTATGGTCCTTTAAATGTTATGTGTTAGACTCAGCACCTGAGTAGTAACAAAAATCTCTGTATGTGTGAAATCGCAATTTAATGCCGTGCCAAAATTTGTATCATGTAACTCTAAATGTAGTTACTTATAAACGTACTGTAAACAGCAGCTTCATGCTGATCTCTGAATATTTATTACCGCTACTCCATTAAAATGGGCCTGAATTGTGATGAACCCCCTAAAATGACATCTCACAGCTGACCATGATTTACAAAAGCACAGGAGAACTAAGACATACGTTTTCCATAAGGAATGAGACAGCTTTCTGTGCAGAGTTATTATATATTAATATGATATGCTTTCAAAGTACCTCTATAAAACATCTGAATTGTAGTTGCACAAAGTTTTTATAAATATAAATATATACGTTTGTATAAAGGAGTGGTCCTTAGTGGTCTGGAGTGGTCCTTAGTGGTCTGAACTAAGTACAAAACAAATGAATTTGTCACCATAAATCACTAATGGATTATGTTTCTGTGTCTTCTAGGAGCTTTTAAAAATCTTCCCCTAATTCCTTATTAGAACTTCCTGCACTATTTGGATGTGATGATGGCACAGCGTTATTCTTCCTTGAGAGTTTATGAAAAATCCTTAAAATTCTCTGAAATAATTCCCCACGTGAAGCATTCAAACACACACATCTATCTAGAGAGAGATGGGGTGGAACAGTCCATGGGAATTAAGGTCCTCAGCACCTTGTTGGGTTAGGCTCAGAGACAGGAAATAGTGTGGAGGCAGTTTTATAAAATGTGACAAATGTGACGATCATGGTTCTTTCTGCCAGCAAGATTAATGCCTGTTTGATATCCAGTAGTTTGCTGTGCTTCCCCACAATGCGTTACTGAGCCTGGCAGACTGACTTGTCCCATTAACCCCTGCTGACATGTAAACATGCTTAGGTAAAATGGCCATGGTTAAAATGAAGGAAAAAGGCAAGACTTACATACTTGGCGCACATGAGAAAAAGGACCCTCGGCCAGGTCAGAGGCCAGAAGCCAGAGCCAGGCAGTGCGCAGCACTGGCTGCTTGCAGATGCTAATAGCTGCTTGGGTGTCAGCGGCTGCGGAGGGCAGGGCCCAGGAGCCCAGGCCAGAGTGGGTCAGAACCGGGTGCTGTTGGTAGCCCCAGACCTCCCACCCTATCCTGAGGTGTGTCCCGGTGGGTGGGGACACAGGCCGGGTGCTGCTTTTGGGCCCCCCGAACCCTTGCCTGGGTTTACTCCTGCGCTGTTGCTGGAACTGGGCACCCAGCCAGCAGCCGCTGCTCTCTCCACTCTGCCTTCAGAGCTGGGTGGCTGGAGAACGGCACTGTGACAGGCTGGCTACAGGGTGGCTAAGGCAAATTTTGGGGTGGCTAGAGCCCCGGCAAGACCCCCTTTGACAGGTTACAAATAAGTGAAAACAATGCAATTAACATCCCATTAGTCTTCATGAAGTTAAAACACCAAATCCACTCATACATTTAACAATCCCTTTGGGATTAGGGAATAGGCCTGGGGAATAGGCCTGGGGTTTTGGCATACACTGGTACCTGGACTGCCAGAGTCACAGTCACAATGACAGAGCTGATGGGTCGACCTCCATGGGAAATGCTTTTGAAAGTAAAATGCTGTTCATAGATTTATGCATATAATGTTTGGTGAGATAGGGAAGTACTATCCCAGTTTTACAGATGGGGAGCTGAGGCATGGGGTAGATTAAATAACTTGCCCAAGGTACCATAGAAAGTCTGTGGCATTAAATCCAGTGTCTCCCAAGTCCTGTATCAGTGCCCTGCTCACTAGGCCATCCCTCCTTTCCTCTAATCTCTGTCACTTATTTTAAACACTATCAAATGCATTTTTTCATGCTCCAAGGACGGAAGGAGTTTTCCTAAAAAGGTCCCATCAGCTCCATGTCTTTGCACAGAATATTTGGCTCCACAGGAGAATTAATTTTTAAAGTTATTGAAAACAGGAAGCTATAAGGAAAATTCTGACAACTTTAACTGAAGCTTTAGCTACCAGAAAAGCATTTGCTTTAGATCTGAGCTCTCTTAAAACTGTATTTTATTCATTTTGGTAACAAAAAAAATGCTATATTGATTTTTTAAATTGCTGGAGTGGTTTTCTATGTTATTTCTCTCTTCATCTTTTTGCATTCAATATTTCATCTAAGGCCTTGTCTACACTACGAGAGTAGTTCAATTTTACTTAAATCGAATTTTTGGAATCGATATTGCAAAGTCGAACGTGTGTGTCCACACTAAGGACAGTAATTCGACTTCGTGAGTCCACACTAACGGGGAAAGCGTCGACATTGGAAGTGGTGCACTGTGGTCAGCTATCCCATAGTTCCCGGAGTCCCCGCTGCCCATTGGAATTCTGGGTGGAGCCGCAAATGCCTTCTGGGTAAAAAAAATGTGTCCAGGGTGCTTTTGGGTAACTGTCGTCATCCGTCCATCACTCCCGCCTTCCCTCCCTGAAAGCGCCGGCGGGAAATCAGTTCGCGCACTTTTCTAGTCAGTGACAGCGCGGACGCCACAGCACTGCGAGCATGGAGCCTGCTGCAACCATCACTGCAGTTGTGGCCGCTCTCAACGCCTCGCAACTTATCATACACCTTTCCCTGAGGCAGATGCAGAAAAGTCAGGCGAGGAGGCTACGTCAACGCGGTGATGGCCTGAAGTCTGAGAGTAGCACAGACCTCTCAGAAAGCAGGGGACCCAGCGCCGAGAACATCACGGTGGCAATGGGTCATGTTGATGCCGTGGAAAGGAGATTCTGGGCACGGGAAACAAGCACTGAGTGGTGGGACCGCATAGTGCTGCAGGTCTGGGATGAATCCCAGTGGCTGCGAAACTTTCGCATGCGGAAGGGAACTTTCCTGGAACTTTGTGAGTTGCTGTCCCCTGCCCTGAAGCGCAATGACACCCGGATGCGAGCAGCCCTGACTGTCCAGAAGCGAGTGGCCATAGCCCTGTGGAAGCTTGCAACGCCAGACAGCTACCGGTCAGTCGCGAACCAGTTTGGGGTGGGCAAATCTACCGTGGGGGTTGTTGTGATGCAAGTAGCCAAGGCAATCGTTGATGTACTGCTGCCAAAGGTAGTCACCCTGGGAAACGTGGAGGCCATCATAGATGGCTTCGCAGCGATGGGATTCCCAAACTGCGGTGGGGCCATAGATGGAACTCACATCCCTATCCTGGCACCGGAACACCAGGCCAGCCAGTACATTAACAGAAAGGGCTACTTTTCCATGGTGCTGCAAGCACTGGTGGACCACAGGGGACGTTTTACCAACATCTACGTGGGATGGCCGGGCAAGGTTCATGACGCTCGTGTTTTCAGGAACTCTGGTCTGTTTAGACGGCTGCAGCAAGGTATTTACTTCCCGGACCACAAAATAACTCTTGGGGATGTGGAGATGCCTATAGTCATCCTTGGGGACCCAGCCTACCCGCTAATGCCCTGGCTCATGAAGCCCTATACTGGCGCCCTGGACACTGAAAAAGAACTCTTCAACTACCGGCTGAGCAAGTGCAGAATGGTGGTGGAGTGTGCTTTTGGCCGTCTCAAGGGGAGATGGAGAAGCTTACTGACTCGCTGTGATCTCAGCGAAACCAATATCCCCATTGTTATTGCAGCTTGCTGTGTGCTCCACAATCTCTGTGAGAGCAAGGGGGAGACCTTTATGGCGGGGTGGGAGGTTGAGGAAAATAGCCTGGCTGCTGATTACTCACAGCCAGACAGCCGGGCGATTAGAAGAGACCAGCGGGAAGCGCTGTGCATCCGGAAGGCTTTGAAAGCAAAGTTCCTGAGTGAGCAGGGTAACCTGTGACTTTAAAGTTTGTGTATTGAGAAGCTAAACCTGCCCCCGTTTCTTTGCCCAGTTAATGTTGACTATCCTATCCAGTTACATACCCCCTTCACCCCACTTCCAACACACGTTTCAAAATAAAAATAGTTCTACTTTGTTAAAGCACACCGTTTTCTTTAATACTGTATTCGCGGGAATTTTTTAAAACTGGGACGCAGACTGTGGTGCGGAGCGGGTGTACTGTAGTGGCGCGAATGCAGCTTCTAAACTCAAGGATTGACAGGCTCCGCTGCGGTGGGATGGTTGTTTCAACGGAGCCTGTCACCCCTCCTGATAGGGACTGTGTGTATGGGGGGGTCTATGTGACTTTGTGGCAGGGGGAGGACGGTTACAGATCCCCTTCTGTGTGGCTCTGTGATCCTGCCTAAGGACCGCCGCTTAAGATCTGTAACTGCCCTCCCCTGCCACAAAGTCACAGAGCAACCCACCCCCCACCACATAACATGAAAACAACCTCCCAGACTAACCAGGGTAACTAGTCACTGCATCACTGCACTATGTATGTGCCCTGCTGCTGTGCCTGCCCCCGACTATATACCCTGCCAAAGGTGACTGTCCTGTCGAATTACCAACCCCCTATCCCCCCCTCCTCCAAAAGAACATGATGGAAACAGTAGTTAACAGAAACGTATTTTTTATTATCAACCAAACATGGAACTGGGAAAGTGAAACTTGGACGGGGGCTTGTGTCAGGCGGGAAGGAAAGAACTTGTCAAATTTTGGGGAATGAGAGCCTTCTGCTGCTCGAGCTCTCTGCAGGGGTGGAGTGAGAGTTAGCAGGGACTCTGCCGCCTCTCCTTCTGTGCACTTTGGGTGAGGGGAGTATGGGACTTGGTGGCGGGGGAGGGCGGTTAGAGATGGACTGCAGCGGGGCTCTGTCCTCCTGCCTCCGTTCCTGCAGAACATCCACAAGGCGCCGGAGCGTGTCCGTTTGCTCCCTCATTAGTCCAAGCAGGGTTTGAGTCGCCTGCTGGTCTTCCTGACGCCACCTCTCCTCCCGATCCATGTTGGCTTGGTGCATTCGGGTCAAGTTCTCCCGCCACTGGGTCTGCTGTGCTGCCTGGGCTCTGGAGCAGGCTATAAGCTCCGAGAACATGTCCTCCCGTGTCCTCTTCTTCTTATGCCTAATCCGCGCTAGCCTCTGGGAGTGTGATGACAGGCTAGGTTGTGAGACAGTCGCAGATGGGGCTGTGGGAATGGGAAAAAGGGAGTGAATTCCTCAGAAAGATAAATGTAGTTGTGAACAAAGAACATAGTCTTTCTCTGTGAACAAGACCATGCACAGCACCTATCACATGCGCACTCAGCACAAGGTCGAATTCTCGGCCTTCGCATTCAGTGCCTGGGGTCTTCTACAGCACATTTGAGAAGCCTCTCAGGAGAACGGAATTTCTGTTGCAGGCAGACATGGTAAGCCGTAGACTTGTGGCAGCTTAAAACTTTAATATTAGCAATGGCCTCATTTCACATTGAAATCAATGTCGGTCCCTGCTGCCAGCAATTCGGCAAGCAGGAAGTCTGCTCCTGTCCCACACCCTCGCGGCTGTCCCCGGGAACGATCCCTTTCGGCTGCCCCTCTCCCGCCTCCACCGCGTGGCTGCAAACCAGCGGTTACAGTTCTGTAAAGGAACGGCAAAGCAGTCCCAACACTAACATTCCCCTACCTCATTCAAAGCAGGTCATCATGAGCGACATCACCCTCATGAGGATCTCTGACAGCGAGAAAGAGAGAATGCTCCGGGAAAGCCTGCAAAGACCAGGGCCGTATGCCGCCATGCTGTGCAGAGCAATGATTCCAGAGTACTTGATAGTCTCGTGGCGTGGCAACGTGTCCTACTACGGAGGACCCAATAAGGCCGCTCTCCCCAAGAACCTAATGCAGCGGATTTCCAATTACCTCCAGGAGAGCTTCCTCGAGATGTCACAGGAGGATTTCTGCTCCATCCCCGGACATATAGACCGCATTTTACTGTAGCTGCTGTAGCAGTGACTAACCAGTAGAGCGGCTTGGGCAGGACAATCATGCAAAACCGGACATTGCTAGATTTTTTTTTCAATAGTTGCACTGCCCATGACTGAACCGTTAAGCTAATCAAACTAATCATGAGAAACCCATTTTTTAAATTGTTAATATTCCTGTTCTGTTACAAATAAATGTTTAGATTTTTACAACACTTACTGGCTGATCCTTCCCCAGATTCTGTGTCCGGGGTAACGGCTGGGGAGGGTTGGTAGGGGATCTCTGTAAGGGTGATGAAGAGATCCTGGCTGTCGGGGAAATCAGCGTTGTGAGCGCTGTCGACTGCCTCGTCCTCCTCATCTCCTTCCTCATCTTCCCCGTCCGCTAACATGTCCGAGGATCCAGCCGTGGACACTATCCCATCCTCAGAGTCCACGGTCACTGGTGGGGTAGTGGTGGCGGCCGCACCGAGGATGGAATGCAGTGCCTCGTAGAAACGGGATGTCTGGGGATGGGATCCGGAGCGTCCGTTTGCCTCTTTGGTCTTCTGGTAGCCTTGTCTCAGCTCCTTGATTTTCACGCGGCACTGCGTTACATCCCGGCTGTATCCTCTCTCTGCCATGTCTTTAGAGATCTTCTCGTAGATCTTTGCATTCCGTCTTTTGGATCGCAGCTCGGAAAGCACGGACTCATCGCCCCACACAGCGATGAGATCCAAGACTTCCCGATCAGTCCATGCTGGGGCCCTCTTTCTATTCTGAGATTGCACGGCCATCACTGCTGGAGAGCTCTGCATCGTTGCCAGTGCTGCTGAGCTCGCCACGATGTCCAGACAGGAAATGAGATTCAAACTGGCCAGACAGGAAAAGGAATTCAAATTCAAATTTTCCCGGGGCTTTTCCTGTGTGGCAGTTCAGAGCATCCGAGCTCGTACTGCTGTCCAGAGCGTCAACAGAGTGGTGCACTGTGGGATAGCTCCCGGAGCTATTAGCGTCGATTTCCATCCACACCTAGCCTAATTCGACATGGCCATGTTGAATTTAGCGCTACTCCCCTCGTCGGGGAGGAGTACAGAAGTCGAATTAAAGAGACCTCTATGTCGAACTAAATACCTTCGCGGTGTGGACGGGTGCAGGGTTAATTCGATGTAACGGCGCTAACTTCGACATAAACGCCTAGTGTAGACCAGGCCTAAGAGAGCGGAAAAAGTCTGTAAACACCTTTTTCTTTCTTGCATTGTACAATTGTTTTGCAAAAGAGGAACAGTGGTCTCTGCTGACATCTAGTGGCAACAGTAGGTCACTGACTATACCTAGACTTACTACATTTTATGAAAATACAGCGCACTGTTACATAACCATTTCATTTTTCCATAAATTTTAAAGCCAGAAGAGGCCATTGTAATAATATATTTCTACATTTCCTGAAAAGCACAGTCCAGAGAATTTCACCTACTGATTGCCGCATTGAATCCAATAACAGAGCATATCTTCTAGAAAGACATCCAGTCTCAACTTAAGAATTAAGAATCAGTGAAGTATTAGTCATGCATTTTGAAAAATATGGATCAATGGTAACTCATTAAAGCCATTTACTGTGCTACGGTGATGTGTGCAACAGAAATTACATAGACTGATTAGATAAAATAAGATTTGATTAGCTCGGATTGAATTAGTTTTACATGATTTTACATTAAAGCTGAAACTAAGGGCCCCCTCCCCATAAAAAACCCACCATTGACGAGAGGACTGCTGTGTGTGTTTGGAGAAAGAGCTCCCCCTGCACTACCTCTACTCTCTGTGCACGCACTGGTTCTTGTCCCATGAGGCTGGGCCCAGCCCCCTACCCCAATGTCTCCCGGAATTGCGACCTGGCACACAAAGTCACAGTACCATTCAGCTTTGGCCCGGACACAAAGGGGTGCCTGGGCCAAAACTGAGTGAGTGGCTTTGCGACCTGGAGCACTGGGTCACAGCACCATTTAAATATGGCCCAACTGCTCCTCCATCACAGAAGGGCAGCTGGGCCAATTTTGAGTGGTGCTGCGACCCTTTATGCCAGATTGAGAGGGCCACCAAACTAGGGTTGCTGACAGGTGTCCAGTTTTTGACCGGAATGGCCAGTCGAAAATGGACCCTGGTGGCTCTGGTCAGCACTGCCGACCGGGCCGTTAGAAGTCCGGTCAGCAGCACAGCAGAGGCCCAGGGCTAAGGCAGGCTCCCTGCCTGCCCTAGCTCCACGTGCTTCCCAGAAGCGGCCGCCAGGTCCCTGCGGCCCCTAGGGCAAGGATGCTCTGCACGCTGCCCCTGCCCTGAATGCTGGCTCCGCAGCTCCCATTGGCCTGGGAGCACTCATCCCCCCACCCCAAACCCTCATCTCCAGCCCCACCTCAGAGCCCACACCCCCAGATAGAGTTCTCATCCCCTCCTGCACCCCAATCCCCTGCCCCAGCCTGGTGAAAGTGAGTGAGAATGGGGGAGAGCGAGCGACGGAGGGGGGGGATGGAGCGAGTGGGAGCGGGGCCTCGGAGAGGGAGCGGGGCAGGAGTGTTCAGTTTTGTGCGATTAGAAAATTGGCAACCCTATCCCAAACTGAGCAGCACTGCAAACAGGGGAATTGGGGCAAACCACCGCACCCCACAGCTGGCCCTGAGCTTTGAACCCTAGGACCGAGTACTGAGTTTGACTGAGTTAGAACTGAGCAATAACTAACTGAGTAGGATGGACTCTGATATCTGCCCTACAGATTTTAGCAGGGGTTTGCAGGAGAGAAAAGAGCATTTTAGTGTTTTCAGTGGCAGATTAAAACATCCTCTAGTGCCATGGTCACCAACCGGTCAATCCTAGAGGCTCCCTGTCGGTGGTGCAGCATGGCTGCTACTAAGGCAGGCTCCCTGCCTACCCCGGCCCCACGCCACTCCTGGAAGTAGCCAGCGTGGTCCCGAGGGCGGAGGGTGGGCAGGCGTTTCCCTCCGCACACTGCTCCTGCCTGCAAGCATCACCCCCCAAGCTCCCATTGGCCGGAATGGGGAGCCGTGGCAAATGGAAGGTGTGAACACGTTGGCCCCTTCCGGGAGCAGTGTGGGGCCGGGGTAGGCTGGGAGCCTGTCTTAGCGGCAGCCATGCTGTACCACCAACCGGGAGCTGCTGGAGGTAAGTGCTGCCCGGCGGGAGGCCACACCCTAACCTCCAGCCCTGAGCCACCTTCTGGAGCCAGCACCCTAAACCCCCTCCTGCACCCCAAACCCCCTCTTGCACCCCAAACCCCAGTCCTGACCGCCCTCCCATTGCCAGCACCCTGTACCCCCTCCTTTACCTCAACACTTTGCCCCAGCCCTGACCCCCCTCCTGCACCCAAACTCCTCCCAGAGCTTGCACCCCTTACCCCCTCCAGCACCACAAACACCCTGCCCCAGGCTCAGCCCAGAGCCCCCTCTGACACTGCGAACCCTCAGCCCCAGCCCAGAGCCCGCACCCCCTCCCGAACCCCAACCCCCAAGTGAGTGAGGGTGGGGGAGAGCCAGCGACGGAGAGAGGGGAGGATGGAGTGAGAGGGGCGGGGCTTTGGGGAAGGGCAGATCCTGGGCTTCCCTTAAATTAAAAAAGTGATCTTGGGCATAAAAAGGTTGGAGACCACTGCTGTAGTGGTTGAAAGATTTCCTCTGACCAATTCAGATAAAAAGTTCTGGATTTTGTAAAACCTGGGTGTAGTAGGTCCTAGTCGGGGCTCGACCCTTCCGGACAGGAGGGGAGCCACACCGACTCACTACTGTGGGAACAAGCAGTCAGTTAGTCCCGAAACTCCGGCTCTTTAGTGCAGAGCCGGAGCAACCACAGTTAAAGCTCAGGCCCTTGACTGCAGGGGCTGAGCGAGCAAATAGATCAGAGCCCAGGCCCTGGATCAGGGCGGGGCAAACACAGTTAGCTCAGGCCCTTGGTTGCAGGGGCTGAGCGAGCAGACAGTCAGAGCCCAGGCCCTGGATCAGGGCGGGGCAACACAGTTAGCTCAGGCCCTTGGTTGCAGGGGCTGAGCGAGTGAATAGTTCAAAGCCCAGGCCCTGGATCAGGGCGGGGCAAACACAGTTAGGCTCAGGCCCTTGTTGCAGGGGCTGAGCGAGCAAATAGTTCAAATAAGGTACGCCTAGGCTTCTGTAGCCGAGCGTTGGGTGAGGGGGAAGCCTGCCACCCGTGCGGAGGGTGGCAGGGGGGAACGCAGGCCCACCCACTCCACTGCGTTCCAGCCCGGGGCCCTAACAGCGGTTGCTGCCGCTGCTGGTCAGTGGGGTATCCAGACCGCAACACACTGACATAGGCTCACACTCAGTTGCAGCCGGACCGGGGTCGGCTACCCCCGGGCTACTTCCGTGATCCCCCTCAAAGCCTACCTCGTTCGTTGCGCCGGGGTCGGGCCAGTCCACCTGCATGGGCTCCTCTCTGCCCGGGCTCGGCGGCAAGTCTGGTAGCTCTGCCGGGAAGTCCGGCCAATGGTCCTCAGGCGGCTCCTCTGGATAGCAGCAGGGGCGAAGGGGTTCGGGTCCAGTCTCACCCTCAGGGTTAGTGGGGTGCGGTTCCCAGGGATTCTCCCAGTAGTGGGCGTGAACGGGCTCCAGCGGCTCCTCCTCGTAGCGGGCCCGGGGTAGCTCAGGCCAGCTAGGGTCCAGGCCTCGGTCTTCGACGGTCTCCTGGCCGGGAGCTCCCAGCCGCACGTCTGCTCCCTCCGGTGGCTGGCCGCCGACTGAGCTCTGGCGGCCGGCCTTTATACTTCCTGTCCCGCCCCTTGACTTCCGGGGGGCGGGTACAGGCGGTGGTGGTCCCACCCACTCTGGTGCCTGCACGTGGGCTCCCTCTTCCGGGCAGGAGGGGAGCCACACCGACTCACTACACTGGGCAATTTCAATTCAGTGCAATGAGACTTTCTTGGCATGTCAAGCTACACAAGTGTTGCTGAAGTAAGAGACAGACCCCCCCCTAGGCATCTGTCAGAGAGAGATGTGATCTGCCTGCATTTCGAGTTTGATCTCCTGTGTCCATTTCTGATCCAATGGCAGGTTGCTACATAGACTGGTACCATGGGTCTGGCAGTTTTTCCTCATTGCATTTTGATGGGAAGCCTTTCATGATTACTGATCATTTGAGGAGCTAAATCTCTCTTGCACTTCCTTGTAATTTGGATATTGGAACAGAAAACCAGAGCTGGTCAAAACTTGGAATTTCCATTCTATAGGAAATCCTCATATTTCAAAAATTTTTTTTGTTCCAATTTAGAACAAAAAGTTTAGAAATTTCCCACTAAATGAAATTTTTGAAAAAAATTGTGTGTGAAAAGATTTAATTTCAATAAAATTGAAGTGTTTTGTTCTGATTTTGGACTTCTTTATTACATTATAAAACACATTTCAAAACAAAAAGTCAATTAAAAAAAATCAAAGTCCATTCCGATAAAGTCTAAACAGAACATTTTGACCCCATCAAAATACTTGGTTTCAATTTTTTATATGCAAAATTTCATAAAAGATTGACTTGTTTTTGCAGGGATTACGCTGAAGTGATCTAAAGCCACTTTAATTCTGAATGAGAGAGAGTCCACAGAGGGGTTTAATGCCCTTTAATGTGCTTTAACTTCTTACCTTTGGTTAATTTAGTTATCTTTGCCGAGTCTCTGTGAAGTCACGCACTGCAGGAGTCTGCACTGCAGGAGTCTGCTAATGTGATAGTTCTATGCAGGGATCTGTAGATACTGGTCTACAATCTCCAATACATTCATTGGGCTCGACTCTGCTCTTATTTACAATAGTTGCTCAAATGCAGAGGAACTAGACCGGGCTCCATTTACACCACTATAACTTGAGTAGGAGTTGGTCCATTTGATTCAGCAGGTACACAAGTGTAACTCAATGAATTTGGCCCTCAGGTTAATGCGATGTTATTGTTATGTTGCTGTTTGAAGTGTATGTATTTAATCAAAGTATTTTATCCACATTAGTTAAAGGATCCCAATAGTTGTTATGTAGGTGAGTATTATTATTATTATTATTTATTCCCAAGTCCCAGATGAGAATACACCTCTACCCTGATATAACACGAATTCGGATATAATGCAGTAAAGCAGTGCTCCGGGGGGGGGGGGGGGGGCTGCATACTCCAGTGGATCAAACCAAGTTCGATATAACGTGGTTTCACCTATAACACAGTCAGATTTTTTGGCTCCCGAGGACAGCGTTATATCGAGGTAGAGGTGTATAAGTAAGTATTCATGATGTGCATTCTGAAATACAGCTTCACCTCATCCACCTCACTATGGCTCAGAAGAGGCACCTGGATGGGCCATAGTGAGTAATTATAAAACCTGAATAGCAATATATATTAAGCAAAACATCTGTTTTTATATTGTACCTTCCATTCCCAATGAGCCAAAACTGTTTTATGAACCTAGGCCTCATCCCGCAAAGACTTACCCATGTGCTTAGCTTTCAGCGTACGAGTGGTTGCAGTGGATGCAAGACTTTGCAGGATCAGGGCCTTAAATTAATATATTACACAAGCAACATTTTGGGATTTTTCTTTCCCCACCACTGAAATGCAGCCCCCATTGGGGTGAAACATGGCAGCTGGTTGACAGCCCACAGCTACATTACACAACAGTTATGTGGGGGAAGTGAAGGACAATTAAACTCTGTATCTCATTGGAACTACAGCAGGAGCAACACCCACTTCATGAGGTCGTATAATAGACACCAGACCTTAAATGAGCCCTTAAGGTTACATCTACAACTGCAGTCTGTGGTGTGACTGCAGCATGCATAGACATACCCACACTAGCACGGCTAAACAGAGCAGCACGGATGCGGCGGTGTGGGCTTCTGCGCAAGCTGTGCAAGGACCCAGGACACACATGAGTTTTGCTACCCCAGACTGAAGCCCAGAGTCTACTTTGCTAACCAGACACAGATCCTAGTGTCCCAAAGGGTGGTGGAAGAGGAGATGTTCCGATTTTTAAAACTACCAGCTGGAAGAATTTGCTGCTGAGATTTTAAAAAAGGGAAGATGTTTCCTGCAGAGATTTAATATTTCATTATTTTATTGTTTTTTCTTTTGCCCAGAAGGTAGTTTATCACATAGCACTGGGACTCACCTAGTGTAATGATCCCTAGGTGTTGAAAGGAATTTATCTGCCACTAGCTACACAGCATTTTGCAAACGACTTCTTTCCGCTTCTAGACAACACAGCTGGCTGCTGAGGTAGCGGACTTGCGTCTCCATCCAACCTGGCCTCCTCAAATATTTACAAGGTAATATTCTCTGCAATGCATGCAGCATACAGAGGGAAGAAGCTGTACCACACTGTGGAGTAGTTTCATTTCCATAACATTTTGGAATTGGCTGCATCAGCACTGTGAAAAACCTTTGGTGTAATAAACCTTTTATTGCAATGACTCCCATTTGACTAGTATTATACAAAGAGGAAATTTAATTATGCAAAACCACATTAAAATAATATTATAACTGTCAGACACAAACCCATAGAAACAACAAACTTTGCAGGACTCACAAAAAAAAAAAAACAAAAAACCACAAGCCTTTCAAGGTCTATTATGTGCCTTCCTCTTTAGAGACCCTAATCTATACAGCAAACTTGCTCTCACCAACTTCTGGGATGAGATTTGTATTAAAATTCTATGAGGCTAAATCCTGTTCCTATTAAAGGTAAAATTCCCACTGATCGGGGTTTTTGAAAACATGGAAAAGCTTCCACAGGAAGAGAAATCCAAAAGATTGAGTTTAGAGAAGAGAAAATAAGAGAAACCATGAGAGAGGGGTCTACAATAACGAAAAGCATAGAGCAAATAAGTTGGACACTCCCCTTTGCCCTCTCTGCTAATACAAGACGGGGGATGTCTGATGAAACCGAAAGATGGCAAATTTAGAACTGGGAAATGGACTTTTTCCACACAATGTACAAGTGGCCAGTAGAACTCAAGGCTTTTGCAATGCTTTCTTTGGAACCCAGACCCAGTCACAGAAATCCATGTCGACCTTACCTGCAGGGTGGCTTCATTCCCTGTTACTAATCCCTTGAGCTGCTGCGGTGATTCTCCAGAATTCATGCACACAGCAGCATTCCCTGGCAGTTGGGTAACCGGGAGTTACATTCTTCAGAATGACACTCAACTTTATATAACCCCCCTCTATTTGAATCATTCCAAACCCTAAACCATATCCCCAGGAAGGACATATCACTCTCAGTCTTGAAGTACTCACCCTGCAGCAGCACCAGGCCTGATCCAGATCCCATTAAAGTGGAAACTCTCCCATTTACTTTACTGGGGGCCTGAGCCAACTTCCATTGCAGAAATGTGGAGGAGGTAGAACATTGTCAGTGATCCAGTTCTATATGGAGCCACTTAACTTGATCTGTGACATGCCATGAATGGGCTCATGGGCCTGGGGTAGGGTGACCAGATAGCAAGTGTGAAAAATCGGGACAGGGGTGTGTGTGGGGGTAATAGGAGCCCATATATATATATATAAAAGCCCCAAGTATCAGGACGGTCCCTATAAAATCAGGACATCTGATCACCCTAGGGCCCTGGGGGTGGGAGTAAGTATCAATAATCCAGGTGGATAACAACAGCCACAGTGGGTGGATTGATTAACTGAAGGGCATGGGCTGATTTTTTTGAGTGGTCTATTTTGTATCATTGTATACATTGTTACAGTAGCATCCAGAGCCTCACCAAGCACTGTGACAAGCAGGGATTTAGACAGTCAGGCTTCAGCCCATCTGCTGCCTCACTTTTCTCTCAGATGCTGACTCACTATCTTCCCCCCCCAGTGGTCCTCCAGCTCTCCCACTCTAATTAGGTATCTGAGGTGACTTATCCCTACAGCTAAGTTACAAAAGTTGATTCCTTCTGGAGTTGATCAGTCAGAGTCCACAAGGAAATATAAAACTCTTCCCTCCGCCAGGCAAAGCCCTTCCTCTCTGGGTCTATGCTCTTGGGCTCCAATCAATCCCTCCTCCCCTTTCACGAGGGCTCCAGCCTCTGCTACAGCTGACCTTAAGTGCTGGAACTGGGGGTGCTCCCGCACCCCCTGGCTTGAAGTGGTTTCCATTATGGACAGGGTTTACAGTTTGGTTTAATGGCTCTCAGCGCCCTCACTATACAAATTGTTCCAGCACCCCTGCAGCAGAGTAGCCCTGAGACACTAACAACTGGGGTCTCTGCCCGATCGCCCTGCCTTTCTTTCCCAGGGCCTCTTCCTACACACCCAGCCTTGGCCTCCTTCCTGGCCAGTGTTCCTCTCCTTACTGGAGTGTGGACTCCTAGGCCTGCAGTCTCTGCGGTCGCCCTCCAACTGTCAGCAGGCCTGGTTCTTGATCAGATGCTCTCCCTGTCATGTGACTCTTGTACTCATCCCAGCCACCTGGGAAGGTGAGCTAAACCTGACGCAGGTAAGGCTAAATCCTAATGCCCCCTTCCCTTAAGGGGCCTGTGATTGGCTCCATTAGGCTGTGCACTGCAGAAAAGATATGGTAAAAGACAGTCCATGGTCCAGAGGGCTTCCAAGTTTAGATAATCCTGTAGAGGGAAATCATCTCTTAACAAATCATACATCACAGGCTGCTAGTAACTCAGTGCTCCTTCCATTTAAACGGTATAACAGGCATGTTAAAGAAAAGGAAGTAATGTGTTCCTTCAAAATAAGAGCAAGAAGATTCTGCATTCTATGCCTGATTCAACTATTGATTCACTGGGTGGTCAGCTCACTTAATATTTCCATGCCTCAGTTTCTCCATCTATAACTGAACTACTAGTATTTATTAGCCTTACTAGCTAAAATGCTTTGGATAAAAGGTGTCATACAAATGCTGTCATTAACTTGTTTGAAAGATAGGTGGCAAAGTAAAGACTGACTCCAAACAGGTGGAAAGAAAATCTAGGAGGTTTTCAGGCTGCTATACCAGTTAAAGCCAAGACAAGCATTATAAGCCAATAAAAAGATGTATATTAATTTGGGAATTGAGCCAAAAATATAATTTTTACAGTGGCTATATTTTAATAGCACTGTTATGCAAGGAATCAGGATAAAGTGTAAATTAGTAACAGGACTGCTTTTACGTGTATAATGTAACTCAATATTTCACCAATCTATCATTTCTGTACAGCATTATAGCTCCTTAGACATATAACTTAACCATTAGGTAAGATCAGATTCCTGTAATATTAGCACATCCTGATCTAGCCCCAGCTACCACATACCTGTGATTAACCCAGCTAGCCACTGCATGTCACTGTTGTTCCATATAGTGCAGTCAAATATTATCCATATGAACAGGTAGGAAGAGCCCCTTTGCTCTTCAAGATTTGGGAGTTGGGATGAAAATGTACCTTGACACTGCTAAGAACCAAGGGCTGGATTTCATTCCCACGTAATTAAAGAGTAATTTTGCCTCAACTCTGGGTCTCTGATTTGCTACTGAAGGAAAAAGATACTTGTTGCTCTCTCTCGCTCTCTTTAGCATGTACTTGAATTGGGAGACTTTTCTTCCCTGTCTCCTCTCCCCTTATTGATGTGAAAGGAAGGACAGCCCACAGGTTAGTACACAAGCTTGGAACTCAGGAGACCCTGGTTTAGTTCCCTACTCTGCCATAGGCTCCCTGTATGACCACAGACAAGTCACTTAGTCTCTGTGCCTCAGTTTCCCTTCTGTAAAATGTGGGTAATAGCCCTGTCCTACCTCATAAGGGTGCTGTGAGGAGAAATACACCTCTACCTCGATAGAACGCTGTCCTCGGGAGCCAAAAAATCTTACAGCGTTATAGGTGAAACCGTGTTATATCGAACTTGCTTTGATCCACCAGAGTGCGCAGCACTCTCCCCCCCGGAGCACTGCTTTACCACATTATATCCAAATTCGTGTTATATCAGGTCGCGTTATATTGAGGTAGAGGTGTATATTAAAGACTGTGAGGTGCTCACATACTATGGTAATGGGTGCTACATAAATACCTTTCCCTTTCTTTCCTTTTTTTATCCTCAGTGGAATCTTCTGAAGTGAAAGGAAAACACTTGAAGGTTTTGTTGTAAATTTAGAAACAAAAGAGCTGCTTATGAATTGGTCAGGTTTTCTAAAGCCTATGAGGGGAACTGGAATAAAGTCTCAATGATCTTTCTGGAGGGCAGGATATAGTCCGAAAAGTTTCTTTTCATGGTCTTTTAGTTCAAGTCAGGTGACCCAACTACAGCCTATGACCAGGCAGAGATTTCTGGTGGCAGTTAATATATGCATGCTCATGATGGTATGTGATCACATGATCAGAGATTGCAATAGCATTGGGCTACTGTGCCATCAAAGCCAGCCAAGATCAGAGACTGGCGGCTTTTCAGTGTTTTCTAAATGCCAGAGCTTTAAGACTATGAACCCCTCCCTCCAGGCAAAGATAATTTTATAACATGATCAATGGGACAAAAATCAAATCCAAGTTTTTCAAATCACATGTGATTTTGTCTCAGGCCTTTCAGCAAGTGCTCTCTTGTGTGAAGTGCAGTGTGAAGGCTCAGTTCCTAATTCAATGGGATTTCATACTACACAATGTTTGGAAGACAAACGTGAAACTGTCAGCAATGATGACTCTCACTGCTGGTGGGAAAGAGGAGACTGGAAGACAGAGTGGATACAAATAAAATCAAGACATTGGAACATTTGGGGATGGGGGAGAATCTGCTATTAGCGATAGAAGGTGTCTATAGCTTGGACTAAAAAAATGGCCCAGCAAGTAAGGAACTGCTTCACTGGAAAGGGAAAGTACATCTTAGGAAACACTCAGAACCCAGCAGAACCTAAAGCAGGGTTTGGGACTCTAGAAAAAAAAAAACAGGGGCTAATGGCTGGTGCTGGGTGCCTAACTCCCTTTGGCCCCTTTAAAGCCTGAATAAGAAAAATAGGCATCAAAAATCCTATGTGTATTCAGATATATGGAGTGGACATTTTGGGCAGGAGGAGGAGATCATCCTAAAATGTTTCAGAATTCCAGAGAGGAATTCTGTTACAACCGACAACAGTGATCTTAGCCCTCTGGAATACCTAAGTTCAGGCCAGAATTTGCCATGCAACCCAAGAATAAGATTTTGTTTTTGAAGGGAGTAAACCAACATTCATTGTATAAATCCAGTTCCAAAAACCAGAAAGTGAAGAAGACCAGGGAGAAGGAAAGCTTTTCCTGAAGCAAATGACCGAGCTGCAATGCTGTATCCGGCTGAGACAAGGGTTATTTATAAAGAGGAAACATACAGAGCATTGAGGTCAAAGCAGTTGCCGAACTAAGTGAAGGATGGGAAATATGAAGGTGAATCAGAGCCTAGACTCCCAGACAGAGGATTGTGAATGTCTGTTTAGTGGACATGCGGGGAAATTTTGGATTTATTGAATTGTTTATTGGATGAAAAATGCAGTTTTGATTGAGCTGAAATTATTTACAAATTTGACAGAAATAATTTTGGTCATTAGTAAAATGTCCAGAAGAGGAGGAGAAGGAGCAGGACATGGTGCTGGTGGCAGTGTTGGCTCCCCTCCCCCAACCTCTCCTGCTGTGGTTAAGGCACACACCTGGGATGCGGGAGTCCCAGGTATGAATCCCCACTCTGGCACAGATCCATAATGGACTTTTTCAGTTTACTGAAAATTTAAAAAAAATATTCCGACCTGAACCAAACTTTTCTTCAATATTTCACAACTGCCACTGAACTGGAGAATCAGTTATTCACCGAGCTCTGCTGCTTAGCCTCAGACGTTGTGTAAAAACCGTTGCTTTTGCCTCTAGCTTTGGTTCCCCATTCCTCTTGTGCTGCAAAGGGAGATTTAATTCCAGGGATTTAGGTCTCTGTCACACAGTGGCATGCACCAGTCAAGATGATTCTTGCTGTTGCCCTGCTTTTCCATATACAGTTGAGCCGCAATATACTTTTCTTTCCTACAGTGGTGAGAAGGATATTTAGAGGAATCCAACACAAATAACTGGCCAGATTCTCTTCCGAAGCACATTTCTCTTGGAGCAGGAAGTGGGACATCAGGGAGTTATGGCCTTCTGATTCTCAGGCTGCCCAAGAGCAGAGCTGTGTTCTGCCTCACCCCTAACAAACCTCTGTGCTGGAGTGGGTTGTCAGAGGAGCCAGCAATGCCAGTTTTACAGCTGCTGAGAGCCTCCCTCTGCTGGTGGACTTCAACAAGGCAGCTGTGGCCAGATTCTGGCCCCTTTGTGCCATGCAGGTGGGGCATAGGGGTCGGAATCAGGGCAGAGAATCTGGCCTGATGTATCCTTTGCCTGCTGTTTGTCTATTCTTAATTTAATTGAAAGATTTGCTCCCTTGTTACAGCCAAACAGAAGCTTGAAGAGACTTGCTGATGGGGCTATGTAAAGCTCTTCAGCATACTGGCTACAGGTCTAGCTTTGTATTATTTAGGGCTTTTGCTGTTGTTTTAGGTTTAATGTATTTGCTCTCTTGATGGCTTCATCAATATACATTCCATGCTGAAAAAGTTGAAGTGTCAATAAAAAAAAAAAAAAGAGAGGGCCCAAAATACCCACCCAGGAGTGTGGAGATGGAAGGCAAAAGGCAGGTTCGTCAATAGTCTATTTGGGAACAATTTAAAATGTGAATCACTTCATGATAAGTGTTGTAAATATTGGCTTAGGGATGCTATCAAACGGACAGTGCTCAGTTAAACCTGCCTCCTAATCTATTTACACTGCCCTCACTTACCTTCAATGGACTTTGGATCAGACCTTCACAGGAGTCTTTCCATTGCTTTCAATAAGCTTTGGATCAAGCCCTTATCATGCACACCTGTGGATCCAGTATTGGGGGAATTGCATGTTCCGCTGTGACTTCTGAAAAACTAGGCACACACAGTGGCTGGATGTACCTTTAACAAGGTGCATGCCATTGCTGGATGTGCCTTTAGCTTTCCATGTAGCAAGCGAACCATGCCAATGCAGAGCAGCCTTAAAAGATGTCTTGAAGAGAGAAAAATAGGTAGGTAACTGATGAACCCTAGTAGCACAGCATTTTGAAACTAGGGCTTACAATGGTGTGAAACTTTCACTACATAGCCAAAGCTCAGGGTAAGGGGCTGACATTTGAGTTTTGAGCAAACCTGGGCTAATTACTGGTTTGATAGCAAGAACCAACATGGGGAATTTGGTGGTTTTGGCCAAGTCTTGCTTTGAGTTTTTGGTTCAACCAAACAAAACTTTGGGTCACCAAAATGACCATGCCAAAAAGTTTGTATAAACCCTGCACACTGAAATGGTTTCTGATATAGTCACATTTGAGGGAACTCACCCAATTAAAAAAAAAAAATCAGTGTCTGCTTCAGAAAATCTTGGCCTTAATCTCTCTGTGCCTCAGTATCTTCCTCCAGAGGTGTTGGGGCTTGATTAGCTGTAAAATGCTCCAATATCTTCAGATGGTAGGTTATATTATAAAGGCAAAGAGCTAGTAAGGGCCAGAGTTTTCATAAAGTTCAGTAACCAGGGCCCGATTTTCCAAAGTGCTCACCATGCTGGGTACTTGTTGTATTGAGCTCTTGAGAAAATCTGATCAATAGTATCACAATGGGAGCTACTTCTTTTTTTTGAACAATCTGACCCTCTTTAGGTGCCCAAATGGGAGCTGGGATTGTTTGAGAAATCTATCTTCAGATTTTGTGGGTGCTGGACACCTGAAAACCTGGCTCCTGGTTTTTATAAAGTCTCCAGTTGAAATCCTGGCTCCACTGAAGTCAATGGAAGTTTTGTTATTGATTTGAATGGAACCAGGATATCACCCCTGATCTCTAATATCTGTCAATGTTTGAATGAAAAGCTCCTTCCTCAGTTCTAGAAAGACAAATGTTCAGCACACAGTATTTCAACAGAGACATTCGAACACTGCTTGGGGTATCAGAATGCCCGGACTCCGCGGAAGGAATTAGTTCACGAAGCAGAAAATATGACAGCAAATTTGCTCATGCTCATTTGCTTTAGATGTAGTTGTCTATTTTAGTACATCTGCATTTTTCACCCCCTCCCCATCCTCCTCTTTTTCCCAAGGGAATAAGGTTAAGAGGATTCTGCTGTGGCAAATCTGGAACCTGTCTAGTTCTCCACCTCTGGTGTCCATCACAAAGAAAGCTGTGATTAAGGGCGACAAGGCCCTTAGGAAACCAGAAGGTGAGATGGCAGGCTGAGAAGAAAATGACAGGGACTCTAGAATTATTTGTTCCCATATAACAGGTGTCAGCAATTTCAGATAAAGGGAGTGCCGAGAGTTCCACTGCTCCAGGCAGCACTTAGAGGGAAAGATGTATTTTTAAAAGGGCATGTTCTCTCAGTGATAGAGTGCATGTGTTGTGCTAAATGTCCTTAAATCCCTCTGGTAACGCAGCCGTCTGTAACAATAAATAGCAAATAACTATTGTCTCCTGTGAGAGTGCAGCTATCATGCTACCAAATAGGAGTCGTCCTGTTCTAGGTTGAGGTGTAAGAGCCCATGCATTTATTATGTTTTCAAGGGAAAGACACAAACACTGTATTTATATATTTAACCTGGAATCTTAGCTTGCTTGTGTCCAAACAGGCAAAATCAACAGTGACACTTAAAAAAAAAATCCTTCCAGATTCAAAAGCAAATAAAAATTCATCTATGTTAGAAATAGTGGTATCATCTTCTTGTCTGTGAATTCCAGATATTACCCCTTAGTTTCCAGGTATGTTACAATTTTAAATCGTCTCACGATAACATTGAAAGACTCTCAATGGTTGCAGTGATAAGTATCGATATAAGAATCTGGATTTACAGAGGTGAGATGTCAAATCGTGTGGATTCATGATCTGTTTTGGTCTCTGTAGCAACTCAAAGTCCAGCTCTTTGTCCCATTTTAAAATATATACACACTGTTTGTAACCACCGTAAGAGAAATATAATCATGCAGAAAGAGACCACAGTGCCAAGCTGAGTGATACTAAGCATTTAGATTCTAAAAAGCATGTTACAAATATTAACTAACTAACCACAACAACACACCTCTAAGTATCATTATCCCCATTGTCCGGATGGGAAAACTGAAATACACAAAGAGATTGAGAAATTGACCTGAAGCAAAGCAAGCAAGTGGCATAGTCAGCATTAGAACCCAAGACTTTCTGACTGCGGGCTTTGTGTACAAAATACACCATAACCCCTCGCTCCACTATATTTGCCAAACATCTGTCTGAAAGGATTTTCAACCTTTAAATATAGATGAGAACAATTCAGAACCAGAGGGCACCCACAATGCATAAGGCCAGATTCTTCCTGCTTTTTATGTGACTATGTAAAGAGCCCCTCTCTGCCTGCATACCCCATAGAATGCTGGGGACAGTTGGAGACTCCCTCCCTGAGGACTCTGGTGTGTGTGGGGGAAATTGGCTTTGCCCCCTTCACACTAGCCCATGGTGCTGCCCAAGCACAGAGGGTGTCATGAGGAGGGGGCTGCATCATCACAAGGGGTAGCTTGTGGCCACAGTAACCATTCAGTTTGGTCTCTGCACCCCAAGTGCCTCAGAAGAGGTCTCTGCACCGGCCTTATAGACTGGTGTGGAAGGCAGCACTGGGGCTGGTCTGTGGAGACCCAGGATGCTGCAGTGATTTAGTGGTTCCAACATACTAGACAACTGGTGCAGAGATATGGAGGCTGCTACTCCAGCTTTGGCCCCATATTCGTGGTAGGCTGGGCATTAACTCACCAGGACTGAATATCCTGAGTGATTGGAGTTGTTTAGGTAAGGACAGCATATCTATTCCAAATAGGGTCACCAGATGTCCTGATTTTATGGGGACAGTCCTGATATTCAGGGCTTTTTCTTACATAGATGCCTATTACCCCCCACCCCTGTCCCAATTTTTCACACTTGCTATCTGGTCATCCTAATTCCAAAGGAAGTCTATAGAAGGGATGGGGAAACTGATACAGAAAACACAACCTCTCATCTCCCTGTCCTTACTTCCACAAGACTTTGGCCCATTTATAGACCTGATCATGAATCCTTGGGGAAGTTCTGAAATGTTTGGTTAACATTTTCCCTCCCAATTCCCTTCAGTTTTTTGGTACATCTGCATCTTCTAGTCCCTATCAGGACGAAAATGGATGTGCTGAAAGCTCTCCCGGGGATTTTCCAACTCATACAGAAGCAGGAAACACCAGAAATGTCACAAGAAAACTATTCTCTTGAGATTTCCAGCCAAATGTTATAGATACGAAAAGTTTAATTATGGCTTGAGAAAGCATAATTAAGCATCTGGGCTGAACCTGAACTTAGCATGTGTGGTTCAGCAATCACGTACCTATGTGATATTTTGAGGCTGAGAAGAAAAGGAAATAGATTTCACATATTCAGTCTGATCTGCCCATTCAAAGTGCTTGTTATTGCTAAATCACTGCTCTAACCACTAGACCCACACTCCCCTCCCAGAGCTAGGAACAGAACCAAGGAATCCTGATATCCCACAGTTAATTTCTGTCTCCCAAACAGCTGTGTAACTCACTGCAATCAGATGGAATTTAAGGCCTAAACTAACGCTTGCTGGCTCCAATGGGCTTTGAATCAGCCCCTTAAAGAGCAACATATTTAGACTGGTACTTGCTGAAGATTATGACATTAATCAAACAATGGCAAAATTCAACGGCTCCAAATAGAACCTGGCAAACACATAGACATACTCAAATTTAGAGGCTGTTTTAGGATAAATTTGGCATAGGCTATAAAGGTGTCCATAGGTGGTGTTACAGGCAGTTTTTGTACTATGCATCAGGCCTACAGCCAAGTAATCCCTTCCCCACAAATTTTAGTCTGCTCGTAGAGATTGGAACTGTAAAGTCAGATACAGAAATCTAAAAATCATGCTACGGCTTAATGGAGAACAAAGGTCACTTAATCATAGAAGTGACAGCTATCACGTTTAGCATGACGAAATGGCAGTCACAACCTTCACTGAACCGGGCCCACGAACCATGTGCACTCTCCGCAACATCACGTTGATTGGCTGGAAGGTAATGGATGAAGCACTTACAAGCCTGCACTACTTACGAGGATTTAGTGCCTCATCAATAGGGATAACAAGGTCTACTGCTCTAGTTTTTCTTGTTGCTAGAAAGTAAGATTCAAATGATTTGCTGGTGGGTAGAGCTCTGCAGTTCTGTAGGGTTCAGCAATTGTGTCCCATATAACATGATCTAAATTAATTGTATGGGCCAAAGTCCATCCCTGGTGTAACTCCACTGCCATATTACTGTCAATGGATGCCTGTCCCTTAAGGACCATCCAGGACTGTTCTCTTAGCATGGTGACTCATGGTGCATTACAGGTGAAGAGTGACTACTGCCAATGCCAACTCCTACTCATATGGAATGTTTGCCCTTTTCTCCCAGTGGCAGACATGGCCATGGACCTTTTTGGGAGGTGCCAATCCATAGCCAGGGGCCTCAGGGAGATTTTCTTGTTGCTGGAAGGAGATTTACAGGACTAGGATGAAGATCTGAATTTTGTCTCTGCTTTTGTCTTCCTATTGGTTGTTGTCTCCCCTTTTTTCTCTTCTCCCCAGGTTTGCACCCTCCAGTCCTGCTCATTTATCTCCTACCAGTGTGAATCCCACTGATATGTGCTTCTCCCTCAGTCCCTCTGCTCACTGGCTTTCCCTGGAAAGACACGGCCTGAATGGGGGATGCAGCATCTCTCAGAGAGGTGCTACTATGCAATAAGCAGAGAGAGGGGTTCTCTGTTCAGCAGAGCTCTGCTGCCTACTCAGGCCAGGCATTTTAGACAGAGCTGGTGTTTGGCAGAGGATGGCGCTCTCACGTCTCTGACAGGTCCGGGGCTTAGAGGAAGACAGATAGCACCAGCTGAAGTCTACTGAAGAGAGATTTTTCCCCTTATAAGATTCAGCAAGTGCTCAGGAGGCAGATGGGTGAGAAGGCCCAGCACTTTTATTAACTCATGAATACTCAGTTTAGTTTGAATCTGCTCGGGCTTCTGAAGACATAATGAACACCAGGCATGCACAGAGGCTTAACACAGACATTAGCAATGTCATTCCTATACACAACATCTGTCTTTCCATCCTGTTTTCTCCCTCTCTTTTTAGGACATAGCAAAACCACGCCCAGTTTTCTGCTGGCTCTTGTGCTTTTATTTTGCTCACTATTCCTGCTTTCTGGCCTGCTCTTCCCTCCCTCCCATCTTGAACCTTTTCCCGGCCCTTCCCCCATTCTATCTGGGTGGTTTACCCAATTGCTCTGGGTTTGTCCTTATGCCAGATTTCTTACAAAACTCCCACTTGGCTGTGTATTGTATTGGGCTTGCTAGATTTAAATTGTTTTTATTTGTTTTGGGTTTTTTATTATATGGGGCTTAAAAATCCTATAAAATGGATTAAGTTATGTATGTATTATGAATACACACAGATGAAAAAGGAGTGCTGTAATGCAAGAGTGTGAATGGGCTGACAATGGTATTACAGAGATCAGCTACCTTAAAGTACTTAAAATGGTTCCTATGTTTTGAGTTGATAGCATAGTTGAAGAAAAAAATTCAGACGTGTGTGCATATGTATACCCACATACATACATATAAAGAGCAGCAAACACTGAGTAAACCTTTAAAGCAGTCAGTGTGCATACACTTTTCCATAAGTTATACATAACTGTTACCTGTGCATGCACTTTCATCAGCATGAAATTCATTAGTCATTTGCACTTGTTGAGTAAGTACATGCTCTGTGCTGTGCAAGAGGAAGATTGGTCTTTGAGAGTTTTACTTTCTTTTAAAAAGGAGTGTTTGACTTGAAAAGAGGTCATGGCCTGCACAATTTTACAATCTTTTAAAACGTCTATGGCCCATTTTAGTGTCTGAAGAGTGACAGAATTTCAAGCTAGCAGCAATTACTGGAAGAGGGAATAGATAAAAAGCAAGGAATGTAGCCTCAAAATCAGCCTGGCTCTCTTAACTTCGCACAGTGGCATATAATTCTCCCCAGTTGCTAAGGTAGGTGCTTAAATCCTAAACCCAATGAAACAGAGAGGAACATAAGTATTATTTATGTCTCCTCCTAATGGACAACAACTGTTCCTCTCCTTTGGAAAACAGGGACAGACACTCATTTTCCTTTCACTCTGAACTGAGGAGAATCAATATTGTAGTCTGTAGTGAGGATCTCTGGGTGTGCACATATGGGCAGGTCAGGTGTTTGCGGGAGACCTGTAGTTAAACTAATCACCTTGACCTTATAACACCAACTGACTTTTCCATCCCTCCCACCTTTGGTTCTTTCTTGCATGAATCTCAAAATCCTCATTTTTTTCCTGGTTACCTCTCTGTAGAGAAGAAACAAAGGGAAATGTCCTATTCAATTTCAAAGGCTTCTAATGTATTGACATGACTAGTGCTGAAACAGACAACTGGGCTAGAGATAGTGTTTTTTGCCAGAGAGCCATTCACCAGTCACGTATATAAGGAAAAATGCTCTGTCACTCATTTGTCACTATATCGGATTGTTGGATCACAGGCACAATGAGTGGGACAAGGTATAACAGGCTGGGTGTTCCCCTAAGTTTTGCATATATTATAAGTCTCTCAAAATGCTTTGTTGAAAATCCTTGATGTCAATTCTCTTTATCCACATATGCAGTACTAGGCTGCCTTGCATATTACCTATTTTAATTTTGGTATGGCTTTTAATTAGTAGATAGCTAATTAATGTGCTATAAGGTTATCTTGTTAAATGTTAATTGGATGTGTAAACATTTCTTACAAATTTAATATGTTAAGAAAAAATATAATATGCATTTGTTGCTTGTGTCATTCTGAATTAATTACATGACAGCCAGATTTCTCCCTTCCCAATTTGAGAATCTTCAATAAGTACTCTTTTAAGAATCAATTGATATTTAATTAATATGTAGTGACTGTCTTATTTAATCTAAATTAATTATTTCAACAAGTTATAGTATGGCTGAAAGACACAATATGCTCACACAACTTTCAATGCTGCAGAGTATTCCAGTCATTAGCACAAGAGGCCGCTTTGAGAAAAGACTCCAAGCCATCAGCCCATATTTCATGAGGAGGGCTCCCTGCTTCTTCCTTTCATTTTGCCAAGAACAAAAACTATCCACATGGAAATCTTTATACGAGTTGCATGTACTGTGCTGTCTCATTCTGCAGAGGGCTTCAGACTGCTCAGGGCTTTGCCAGGACGGCTATCTGGATGGTGTTTTATTACATTGGATGATGAGGTCAATAACCTTATCTCCTCATCAGGTAGGGAGCTCAGTCCACATTCCTTTACTCCTCTTTTATGTTACCTTCCTAACACCCACACATGAAATACAAGTAGATTTAGCTCGTTGTTTCCATGCATTGATCTTCCTAGCTCCAGGAGAATAGGATTACTGAGTCCCCGAGGGCTGAATTCTGAAATGGATGCATGGCAACAACATTCATGTTTAATTTATTATCTGTATGAAATCCTTAACATCAGCAAAACAGCCATGGAGTTTGTTTTTCCTTTCATCACACAGTAAGCTCGTTAATGAATAAGAGACATCTCTGCACACTGTAGTTTAACACATACCCGTTCAGAGCAATGGTAAAGGGGATCTGGATGGATTTTTGCCTGCCAAGCCTTGAGTTCACCATCCTAAATATTTTGTGCAACAGCAAATAATGATTTTAACTTTGGTAGCACTATTCATCCAAGGAGCTCAAAGCCCTTTACCACAGTAACCAAGTCTCAGATGATAAAGATATGACTATGCATTATTACTGATGGGTTAACTGAAGCACAGAGAGTTTAAGGATCTTGCCCAAGGCCACAATGCGATTCAGTAGCAGCTCCCCAAAGTCATGATTCTCATTTCCTCCCTCTAAATACAAGACAACACTTCCTGTCAGAGGCAGCTGCACTCATTGTCCAGCTCTTGTGTTTATGATCATCAGTCATTAAAGGGGAAACAAAACCCTGAATGGAGGCCATGGCTAATAAGTTTAGGCCTGTTCTAACTCTCCACCCCCACCCCAAGGCAATAGAAAGTATCCCATTGACTTCAGGGATGGCATTCTGGAGAAGACAGGCCTGATTTTCAGAGGCGCTGAGCACCTGCAGCTTCCACTGATGGTGGTAGGTGCTTTGGGCACTCATCATTTCAGAAACCAGGCCCTCAAAATGACTTGCCACGGTCACACAGGAAGCTTGTGGCAGAGCAATGGTAGCAGTAGTTTTGCCCTGTTGTCATGTTTCTGGATTTGCTAGTACTACTGATCCACCCTCTAAAAAGATTTGCTCCATTTCTTGCAGACAAGAAGGTTGTTCTCAACTAGAAGTAGCTGAATGAGTCTGAATGCACTGCAACTGTAATCACTAAATACCAGCTTTCTGCTAGATGTAAGTGGCACACCCATTTCTAACTAAGAAAGCTTCTGTCAGGTTAGAGGGTACCTTTTATGGCTGAAATAATGCAGCAAGATGGCACAATTCAAATGTTACTTGATAGTTTGGCAACTGAACAACATGAATAGCAGGTGATCAGCTCAGCTCCAGGCTTTTAGCCAGTAATAATAATTATTAGTGCTTTAAATATTTTTCTCATGTGAGTATTTGAATATTGTCAATCTGATCCTGCAGTTCTTACTGATGCATAATTGCTATCAAAGTTCCATTGTCTTCAGCTGTCTTTTTTTTATTGTCATTCTCCTAGTTTTCCCATTGCTGTAAGTTCCAAAGTCTCCTGCAACGTTCTCATTCTGAGTTTAAACCTCTTACGACCAAGGATAAACTTTTTCAAAACTACCTACATGACTTAGGAGCCTAAACCCCAGTGACTTTCCTTGATACTTAGGCCCTTAAGTCACTAAGGTGTTTTTGAAAATTTTACTCTAAGGCTTCTGGAAATATGCACCCCAAAAACTACATGTTCTAATTTGGATTTACGGTCTGTCTACACAGTTCATTAAAGAAAGTGGTTTCCAGAAAACTTAAGATTTCACACAAACAAATGAACTCAAAACAAAAGCCTTGTTAGCTCTTCTGCTGCAGTTTTTGAAGATGACATTCTATGTGTGATCCAGTGCAATGCTGCTAGCCTGAATCTGCAGAACGACAGCATAAATCCATAGATCTATGAGACATGTAGATGGCAATCACCATCTCAATGATGTATTAATGTAGAAACGCATTGATTGATTTAATTGTCAACACTGTTAGCTAAAGTGATCAGGAATGAAATAGTTAAGAATTATCCTATCAGTATGTTTCATTTAGGGATAATCCACAGGAATATGGGGCCAATCTTATAACTCTTACTCCCACAAGAAATCTATTGCTCACATACATTGTCCCATTAAAATCAACAAACTAGATTACATGGCTTTGTAGGTCACATGAAGAATTTATGTAGTGCTTTTCCCATATATTTCTCAAAAATGTTTTCAAAGTAGGGAGGGGACTTATTTCTCATTTTAAAGAAGGGGTAACTGACCTGCAGAGAGTTAAGTGACAGGGAGCCTACATTAGAAATAGAATCCTAGGCAGGACACTTTGTGTCTATTTCTCCTCTCACTCCTTTTTCTGTACTGCCTATTTAGATTGAAAATTGTTTGGAATAGGGACTAGCTTTTCAGATAGTTTGAAAAAAATACAGCTTGGTTTAACTGAAGGCAATTGCAAATTCAGGTTGAATTTGGTGAATAATTTCAGCTGGAAAACTTTTTTCCAAAATGTCAAAACACTACATTTTGCAAAGAAATATTATTCCATTTCAAAATGATGATTTGTTTATACATTTAGCTAGGTTTATTAAAACACACACAAAAAGGCAAGAAGACCCCACCCAACAACAACCCTAAAACAATGAAAAAAGAAAAAATGGAAAAAAATTCAGGTCAAACAAAATATTTTGTTTGAGCCAAAAGAAAATTTTTATTGGATTTTTCATTTTGGCCACTGAACTGAAAAATCAATGGTTTGCTCAGCTCTAATAGACAGTGCCTAAAACGCTAGGATCCCGAGCTTGGTTAGGGACTCCAGGCACTAGTGTAATACAAAAAATGATGATAGCATCAGATTCATTCTTGCATCTACCTGATATCTTGCCTGACTGGGCATCGGTATTCCAAGAGCCTACACAAGTCTGGGGTAAAGATCTTTGCTTTATACCTTTAAGAAGAAGTGGTGTAGGACTATCTTTAATCTCAGCCAGGATAATAGGGTTAATACATCACCGCACCCCTCCCCCTGTCTACTTTTGGGCTTTTAATGGTAATTTGTGAACCAAGGAAAAGTCTGATCTGTGGAAAATGCTTTAGGGGGAAATTGATTTCTGTGTTCTTAAAATATGAACCATTTACTGGTTGTCCCCATGTATTAGCTGCTTTTCCTTAAAAGAAAAGGGGGGGGGGGAGAAGAGGAGTCTAACTCTAATGATTTTTAGTACTGCTAAATATCCTGAACAAAGTATATAGCACTGCAGAACTTTTCCACAAGGGGAAAAGTTTTTCACCCTGCTTTTTATTACAAGATGTAACAGCATGGCACCCATCTTTTGCGAGCACCCCTCTTCTGGTCAGTTGTGTCTGCAGTCTTTAAACAGTCCCAGCCCTGGTATCAGGCTGTATCCCCAGGGCTTCCTCCTTGGAAGCAATGGTTTTTCCCTCTCTGAGCCCTTCTGGCCTCAGCTGGGCCACTAAGTAGTTCATATCCCCTTCTGGGGGTTTACTGCTGTCTAACTGTAGGCCAGCTCCCCAGTGGTCTACTGGGGGGAGCAAGGAACCCTAGGAATAGCAGCCACATACCACCATGTCCTTTTAACAAAACTGCTTTCAGTTCCCTGGGTCACTTCCCCACAGCCCCAGCCTTCACCAAAGCTTCACCCTTCCCACAGGGCTGTTCTATGTTCAGGCCCAGCAGCCCGCAGCTCTTCCTCAATCCCTCAGTCCCTGCAAGCACTGAGCTGTCCATGGTGCTGCAGTGCCCTTTGCCAGCCAGGAGTACCATCTGCACTTCTCTGCCTCCAGCAAGGAACTGAGTGAGTTGCACTGCAGCTCCTTTTATACTAGCCTGCAACTCTCTGACTGGTTAGCCTCTTGAAGCCTCCCCCTGATTGGCTGCTTCCCACACAGTCTCTCTAGGCTGCTTCGTAGGAGGAGGGCTTAGCTCCACTGCTCCTTTCCTGGGAAGGAGTGTGGCAGGGGCCTCTGGGCCTAGTCCACCGCATCACACAAGGAGTTTTAGAGCAAGTTAAAAATGTTTTGAAGGTGTTTATGAAATCTTAATGTGGAAACTGACTGTTATTTTCAGCTTTCATTAAATACTTCTATTTGCAATTACATCAACGTGATGGATGAAATCAGACTATTTTACGATGAAAATCCCTGAACGCTACTGGCCTGACTCTCATTTGGATGAAGGCCCTTTTACCCTGCTCTGGTAAGGTAAAGTGACCTTAAATCTCATTTAAAGTCCCCTTTTCAGTGCCAAAGTGGTGTAAAGGCACCTTAGTATAAATGAGAATCAGATCTTTTGCTCCATCTCTAGTGCAAATATAAAACTTCTTTGAGAAATGCAGCCCTTTGTGTGGAAGTCCCTATGTTTTTTTGCAGGAAATGCCAACTATGTTGGATTAAAGTATGAACTGTCACCAGATTTCAGAGGGATGGAAAGTGGATTCATTTTACAATATCCAAGCCAGCTGTATACAAAAATAGCTTTCACTCTCCCAAAGCTTACTAATCATTGCAAAAGACAAGTACAGAAGAGGATATCTCAGCTGACATGGAAGAGCACAAATGTTGACACCAATAAGAATCTGAATGTTCTGACAGTTGATTGTGTTGCTTTAGCAGATTTAACAGACATGCCACTCAGCAGACTGGGCCCTGTTTAATGCTTCACTTGAAAGATCTGCAGGATCCTGGGGGCTGTCAGTTCCGGGAACTGAGGTTCTTCTTCTGTCCCAGGACATTGTACATGGTAAGAGTACAACATACGCTTGCTTCCAACATGCTGTCCTGTTGGTGACCTCAGATCCAGTCAAAAAGGATTCCTCTTTCTTGGGCACAAGACAATTCACTCCCAGCACTGTCCCTAGCCTGTACTGAGCAGATGGTATCAGTGTCACATGCTGATTATCCCAAGCAAGACATGTTTAGACATAGTGGCTTTGTCATGTTGCATGGTGCCTCTTGGGGCATATTCTAGGACCAGACAGCCCAGACCAATTTAGATTTCAGATTGATATTACATTGGGGTGAATGAAAAAATCCCATAGTGACTTGAATACACAATACCTATTATAAAATTATTGAGGGCACCTCATATGGCCCAAATCCTAGGGGACCTCACTGAGCAGAGGGGAGCTCTGCATTGAGCCGCAGCATGGCCAGGCTAGTGGGACTCAGGGTGAGGATTGCTGCCCAACTGGCATATAGCGGCCCGTGAAGATGCAGTCATGCAAATGAGCCCCTGCCCCTGGGCCTCTGTTATCCCTCTCTTTTGACTGCATGGTAGCCCTCGTGGAGCAGCCTTATACTGGGGTGGATCAGGAGAAGGGGCAGCACTGGTGAGAACAAGGTAAAATCCCCCAAATGCTATCTGGTGAGTAGAGGGTGGCAAGGGGGCTTTGTGTGACAGCAAATATAAATTTGTACTAATTGCATTAATTAGCACTTATTCTGGATTTGCACCAGTGTAACTGGGATGAGAATGAAGCCTACTATCTCTAGATAGTAGCATTAAATCCACAAATGCATTGCCTGTATAGTTGGCATTGTATTGGCCCATCTATGCTTTCCTTGGGAAAAATACCTGTCCTTTTTTGTGGTTGTGGAAAGGAAGTGCAAAAAAAAGAACAACTATGGATCCACTTCCATACTACTTAATTGGGCAAAAATCTTACATCTGAAAGAGAGAGAGAGTTTTGCCTCAATAAGGAGTTCAAGGGCTTAGGTCAAGTATAGATATGCTGTGTTATGGTGCTTTTGAAAATATCTGCTGGAATCAGGCTGGGTTTTCTTTTAAGAAAATGCACAATATAGTGTAGCTGAATGGTACTCGTTAAGAGGAACATCTGCTTATGAAGAGACAGATATGCTGAAACATTTACTGATGTTTTGCTTCCTCCCCTTGTGTCACCTGAAATCTATCATCACACTGTGGTATCATGCTCCTGCTTGCAAATCTAGGGACACAGGGCAGTGGTGCACATCCTTCAGAAGATGATAAGTGATGTGTCATGCTAACATATAAACACGGGCACTGACTCAGACGTGTTACCTATAAATCTGCTCATCAGCAGCCGAAGAACCATATGTGCCTTCTCTTCCTTAAACATAAAAACATTAATTACATTATATTGTTCTACAGCATTGGGCATCTCGTTGCCTGAGACTTGCCAAAGCCTTAATTTTAACCATAAATCTGGAGGGCCTGAGCTAGTGATTCCAGCTGCTTTAAACCAAGGAATATAAAGTTGAAGTTGGTCCGTATCACAGCAGAGTAGCCGCTGGCAGGAAAGGATTGCTGCAGACTGACCATAGCCACTATGGGTGAGATCAGAACCTTATAATCTGCCCCATCCCAGGGGTAGCTTGGAGCTGTCCTGGACCAAGAGATGACCAGACAAGCTACTGCAACTCAGAGTAACAATTTATCCTCTTCCCCCCCAGATCTGGGGGAGAAGTTTCTGCAGCCCCATGAATAGCTTATCCCACCAATATGGGCCTGTCCAGCTATGCTGGTCAGTGACTGGGGGTGAGGCACACCCAGGGCTCCTCCCACAGTGGGGAATATTAAATGAGGAGCCCTTCCTCTGCTCTTCATGGCTGACATTACAGACAGAACCGAGCTGAAGAGGAGAGCTGGGATTGGGGGTGCGGCTGAGTCAGGGCTGGGACAATCTAGCACTAACTGAGTTAGTGAGTGGAGTCTGGAGGAATATTAATTACTAATTATAATACACATGCTTCCATATCTACATTGTGGTAGTGCCTAGAGGCCTGATGGGTCAGTACCCCATTGTGCTAGGCACTGGCACACAGAGAATGAGAAGATAGTCATTGCTCCAAAGAGCTTACAATGGGAAGAATCCTACTGATTTGGGGGTATGAGATATAAAGAACTGAGGCAACTGCAGATTAATATACCCTCCTCTTCCGGCAGATGTCTATTCCTAACCAAGTCACTTTCAATCTAGAATTAAGTGTCTACATGGGGAATTATACCAGACTAGCGATACAGGAGTAACTCATTCCACTATAATTGTGCCAATCAATTTCCCATATAGTTTAGCCCCAAGTTGGTGGGCTGTTTCTCCAGCCCTGGGAAGGAAGATGATCCCCCACACCCTTGCCTCAAGGTACCACTTATGGTTTGAAAACAACACAGGAACAGGTAATAGCAAACCTATAGCTCCCCTGACAAACATGGCTCCCGTCCACAGAAGCTCTCTCACGCTGCCCCCATCAGGGATAACAGGACTCACCCTTCCCTCCTTGACCCAGTTTCCTCTTCCATGTATATGCCACTCGGACATGTGATAGGTGAGGATCCCTTAACCCTTTCCAGGCTGCTGTTTCATCTTGCCATAGATGGTTTTAAGTAGCTCAAAAACATTTGGTTCAGTTGATCCTGGAGTGCTTAGAAGCACTGGGCCTGATTCAACACCCCGAAGGTGGTGGTTGTGCATGGAAAATGCTCGCTCTCTGTCCATTGACTGAAATGCCATAGCTGTCTCCCCAGTGTATTAGCCTAATGAGGAGTATAGAACAGTAAAAGTCAGGAAACAATTTGGTATATATCAGGTGGTAACTCTTTCCAGGGAGGGCAGAGGATGCGGCTGGTCCGATGGGCATTTGTGGTTGTTCCCGCCCCCCTCCATTAGATCAACTCCGGAAGTGCCAGTCACAAAGCACAACACTGAATATTCACTGTGCACAGGACAATAAGATTTCATTTCATGCGTCGTTAAGAAACCACATTGATTCCAATAAGTCACAGCACCACATCCTACACTTGCATTAAGGCAAAAAAATCTCCTTTGGCTTGTTGTTACTACACGGTTTAAAAATGTGGTTGCCTAAAGAAATAGGCTTTCCAGGCTTAGATGCTTTTGGGGCTCAGGATGCCTAATACAGCACCCTGTAACTTGTGTTCTCTCTTAGGACAGTAGGGACTCTGATGAGGGATTTCCGTTCTCTGTAATAAACATAGCTCAGCCTTTGTTATTTAGCACACTCTCACTGTCAGGGGGTGTAATATTTCAATGAGGTCTCATCTTCCCAGGCAGTGCTGTAGGCTATAAATCTGGGAAAAAGCTCAGTCCAAATCATAATGAAAAGGGGGAATTCACAAGAGAAAAAACTTGGCCAGAGTAACCATTTTTAGTCTTACTCTTACAGGCTCAGCTGGTTCTGAAGCATTTGGTATGGGACAGTACAGTGTTGATACCTTCTCTGATGCTGTGGTCTCTAGTGAAACTCCCTGAATATCAGGTACCGTCAATGCTGAACGTTAAACTGAGAGCAAACACGATAATACTGGAGCTTGGCCAAAGCAACAGCATTTGTAACCATATCTACATTGCAAACATCTGAGAGTTCAGAGCTTGGGTTTAGTTCAATCCATTCCAGAGCTGGGAGCCAACTGTGGATTTTGGATCTGGACTGAGGTCAGGAACACCACCAAAATACAGAGGTGTTAGGTTTGTGGTCAAGATCACAGCTAAATAATACTGCATGACACTCTTCTGGCTGAGAAGAGACAGTGCTCAGCTGCAAGAAATACAGACACACTATGGAACACATCTCTCACCTCAGTTCACAGGCTAATTAGAACACTAGGATGCCAGTGTCACCACACTGGGTCTCCCCAATCCTGGCCTAGAGTGAACAGTCATGGAGAGGATTGTTAAACCCATTACAAACTCAAGAGCCCTGCAGTGCAGTTGGGAGGAGTGTGCTGTAGTGGGTCCCAGGATAGAAGCAGCAGCCAGAAACCCATGAATTCTATTTTTTGCTCCATCACTGACTCCTCTATGGCCTCGGGCATGTCACTTAACCTCTCTGGTTCAGTTTTGCCTGAATCGTAAGCAAGCACTTACCTACCTTGAAGTGGTATTTGTGAGGGTTAATCAGTTAAGGCAAAGAGCTTTGAAGATGAAAAGTGCTACACTATGTGCATTAATAAATTACATTACTCAGATTAGGGGTAGGAACTATCACTGTTTCTTAGCTAAATTCCTCATCTTGTAAAATGAACCATGGCTAAGAGATCGACGTTTCACCTGCATCTTTACTGATGGCTTGTAATGGCATCCAACTTCCTAACCAGAGACTATTCTATTCTCATTGCCATAGTATGTGAGCACCGTCCAGTAGTGAATTAAGCAATATGGCTACCGTTGGTCACATGTTTGTTCTCTCATCCTCTCCCCTGTGGGAGAAGGGTGTGTAAGAGAGCGTTATGGTTTTGGATTTTTTTCTTCTGGGGTCAAATGCCAGCAGCTGTTTGGCTGGCTGATTAGCCCCACCAACTGCACCTGAGAAAGAGCTGGAACTTAATTAGCTGACCCTTATAAAAGGGCAGCAGGAAATAGAAGGGGAACTGCAATACCTTCCAGAAAACTGAGGGGTCAGGGACTCTGCTCCCAATGGACTGCTACTGGAGCTACTGCAGAGAGAACTTGCTCCAGAAACCAAACAGACAGAGGGGATTCTGTGTGGAGTCCTTTATTAACGAGGCTCTGAGGTAAAAGCCAGGACATTTTGGTTACTGGTGTGAGGGGCAGATTTGGGGAAGGGACTATCTGGCCTGCACAGACTTTGAGGGAAGAGTCTGTGAAGTTTTGATTTGTTTATTAAGAAGGCTTAAAATAAAACCACTAACCCTGCTGGAAAGTGCTTCCGGGATTCCTTGAGAGAACGGAGACAGAACTAACCCAGGGGATGAGCTGACTCAGCAACACCAAAACCTGGTCCAGTACGAGGAGGGCCCTATAAGATAGGCCCCAATACTTTTACGTTAGACTTATCCAATCACGCTTCTAAAGAATTTGAGACCTTTTTGATTTGCCTGCTGTACCACGTGCAATCCCACATGCATTAGGCAAGGCCTCATCTACAGAACAACACCTCTTCTAGAGTCCACTTTTTATTAACGCTAAGAAAATCTCATGCCTGTATCATTCAGGTAAAGAGGAGCATACTCAAATGACAGCAGAGGAGACTGGCTAAAATCACTTTGTGATCTTTCTAGATACACAATGTGTTAACAAGTCTGAACTGTAAATACAAATGACAACTTATTTTTTTCACTTTCTTTTGGAGAGCTTTCCTAAACCTGTGCATGTGGAGAGCAGGTGGTGGGAGGACTGGCAGGAAAAGAGTTACACCTGAGCTTGTCTTGTCACCAGCTCAGCTCCAGTAGACAAGTTAGGAGGATATTTCTGACTGTTAGGGAGAGGATGCCTTTTAAAAGTTGGGAAAACCCTGCCAATGACTCATCATGGCCAATTTCACTGTTCACTGCATAATGCAGATACGCATCAAACTCAAGGAATTTCACAGTGTACAGTCAAACTAAGAGTCTTAAAAATTATATACAGTGCAAACCTAGACATATGAAAGTAATGTATACTAGCTATGGCATGTGCATCAACAAATTACATCACAGAGCCATGTGGAAATCTAAACGTATCACTGACTTTTGACCAGCTCCCAGGCACTCTGCTCACCAACCTGATCTCCAGTAGTACTTACTACTGCTCACCCTCCAAATTGCTCATCAGCTTCAAACACCCATTATTTAAAGAGGAAAACAAAGAAACACAACAGAAATTTTTTTTCTTTACCATGCAAAACACAGAATTTCTTCCCCAAAATCACACTGGTGTGAGGTGCAGGTCAGACGACAGGCAGGCCTGTAACAGGGACAGGTTTGAAGTATGATTTCTGACCTAGAGAAGCCTACTACTGACAGTGAGAAGATGGTTCTAATTTCATGCCCATTCCATCTGAATAGCAAATATGTGCACGATTAGCGACAACTGAAGCATGTTTTTGGTGAGGAGGACACCAGTTCACTAGGAACTGTCTGAGACCAGCAAATCATTTCAAATAAGAATAGATAGCTCCTGGCCTGGATTCAGGCTGATATTGTCACTATGAAAGTAGGTATGGATGCAGAGAAGCATGGTTTGGTGGTTACGGGAACAGGAGGATTCAGGGAATTTGTGTTATATTCCCAACTTAGCCACTAACTTGCTGTGGAGTTTGGACATGTCACTTCACTTTTAGTGGTGCTGTAAATGAGGATGATGGCAATAGAGTACCTACTTCACAGCTGGGCTGCGAGTAGAGCTGGTCAGAATGTGCCAATTCACTGAAGTCGAAACAGTCCATGAAGATGGTTGGATTTTGAGAAAGTTCTGACAGAACCTTTCCTGCTGGGCAGAGTTCCTCTTGAAACCTGCCTGGCTTCCTGCTAGCTCACCTACCCTCTTCCTCACAGCCTGTCTGGCAGGCTGACAGAGATCTCAGAGTCTGGAAGCCCTGGTTCCCAGCTCTTCAGCAGTCCAGGCTTCCATGGGCCCTGGCTTCCTGGGGCAGCCCACCAGGTTGACTGCCTTAGAGTTGAGGGCCCCAGGGCTTTCAGGGTCCATGGCTTCTTGGGGGTAATCTGCCAGACAGACTGCCCCAGATGTAAGGCTCCATTCCCTTTTGTGGAGAATGCTGGAATCTTTAGTTTTTGATCCAAATTAGAATGAAACCAAATGTGGAAATATCAGAATTACCTTTCTCTGCACAGCTCTAGTTGTGAGAGTTAATTAATTCAGGTTCATTAAAGATCGAGATGCTTGAGTGGAAGGTGGAACAGAACTGCTGACTGTCATACTGTGAGGGGTCATTGCACCCAGATTCTGTTTGGGGCTTCCAAGCCCCGAGAACTGTTGCTATCACCCAACACCTGCAGAGCCCTTTGTGGGGTACTCAAACAATAAGAACACTGCTCTGAAACATACAAAACCATTAAAGAGGTTTCATTACTTGTAAACATTGAGTGTCTCTAAAATAATTAAAACATGCCAGCTAAAGAGAATAACTTCTCCTCTCTAGTCACAGCTGCCTTCGAATAGTAAAACTTCCCCAAAGCTGTGAATAGGCAAAGAGCTCATTGTACACCTCCCACAGAGCCATTAGGTAGCCCCTGCCATGTTCAGAGATACCAGGCAATTATCTCCTTATGGCATCTCCTGACTGAACGCACACTAACAAACGAAAAGCAGGTTAACTGCAGGTTCCTAAGTACTTGCCCACCATCAATAGAGAGCAAATGCGTACAGTGCCTGCTCTGAATTGTGGATTGCAATTTGCTTAATGGCTTATAACAAGACTTAACTCTTACATGACACTTTTAATCTAGAGAACTCAAAGCAACTTACAAGGTCCTTTCATGGATTGAGAACTGGTTAAAAGACAGGGAACAAAGGGTAGGAATTAATGGTAAATTCTCAGAATGGAGAGGGGTAACTAGTGGTGTTCCCCAAGGGTCAGTCCTCGGACCGATCCTATTCAATTTATTCATAAATGATCTGGAGAAAGGGGTAAACAGTGAGGTGGCAAAGTTTGCGGATGATACTAAACTGTTAAAGAGAGTTAAGACCAAAGCAGACTGTGAAGAACTTCAAAACGATCTCCCAAAACTAAGTGATTGGGCAACAAAATGGCAAATGAAATGTAATGTGGATAAATGTAAAGTAATGCACATTGGAAAAAATAACCCCAACTATACATACAATATGATGGGGGCTAATTTAGCTACAACAAGTCAGGAAGAAGATCTTGGAGTCATCGTGGATAGTTCTCTGAAAATGTCCACGCAGTGTGCAGAGGCGGTCAAAAAAGCAAACAGGATGTTAGGAATCATTAAAAAGGGGATAGAGAATAAGACTGAGAATATATTATTGCCCTTATATAAATCGATGGTACACCCTCATCTCGAATACTGCGTACAGATGTGGTCTCCTCATCTCAAAAAAGATATACTGGCACTAGAAAAGGTTCAGAAAAGGGCAAGTAAAATGATTAGGGGTTTGGAACGGGTCCCACATGAGGAGAGATTAAAGAGGCTAGGACTCTTCAGCTTGGAAAAGAGGAGACTAAGGGGGAATATGATAGAGGTATATAAAATCATGAGTGATGTAGAGAAAGTGGATAAGGAAAAGTTATTTACTTATTCCCATAATACAAGAACTAGGGGTCATCAAATGAAATCAAGAGGCAGCAGGTTTAAAACAAATAAAAGGAAGTTCTTCATCACGCAGCGCACAGTCAACTTGTGGAACTCCTTACCTGAGGAGGTTGTGAAGGCTAGGACTATAACAGAGTTTAAAAGAGAACTGGATAAATTCATGGTGGTGAAGTCCATTAATGGCTATTAGCCAGGACGGGTAAGGAATGGTGTCCCTAGCCTCTGTCTGTTAGAGGGTGGAGATGGATGGCAGGAGAGAGATCACTTGATCATTGCCTGTTAGGTTCACTCCCTCTGGGGCACCTGGCATTGGCCACTGTTGGAAAACAGGATACTGGGCTAGATGGACCTTTGGTCTGACCTGGTACGGCCTTTCTTACATTCTTATGTTCTTATGTTAAGGTGGATAAATCACCATTAACCCCATGAGAGAGATTGTCCACTTGCCCAGAATGGGATGACAAATTCTGCATTATGGGATTGATCCTGCATGGTGCTGAGTACTCTGGTCCCAATCCAACAAAGCACTAAGCATGTGAATAGTCCCACTGGGGCTCAGCCCTTTGACCCAGATCCTCAAAGGTATTTAGGTACATAATGCCCACTAATTTCGATGTAAGTAGTAGGCCTATCAGCATACCCACAGCATGAATAATCCAGACTGTTATTTTCCAGAGCTGTTTGCATGAGGATCCAGGAAGATGTTAATGCATAAGTGTTACCTCAGGAAAGTAACAAGAACTGGCATAACTGGGGCAGTGGCAGGATATCATCCAATGTTCAATTAGGACCAGTGAGGATTCAATTCTGTTGATTTCCAGAAAAACCCTCTCAGCTTTGGTGGCCTGTGATGGAGCAGCTGCCCCTCACTGGCAGAAAAGGGGTTAAAGCAGCCCTAGGGAGGCTGCGCTGGAGGCAGCCAATCAGTGGAGGGCTGAAGGGAGCAGCCCATTAGGGCCAAGTAGATCCATATAAAAAGGGAACTGCAAGGCAGAGGAAGGCAGTTCTTTGCTGGGAGCCCAGGGAGGAAGGACTGTGTTCCTGAAGGGCCAAGAGAACTGCCAGTACCTTGGACAGAGCAGTGCTGCAAACAGGGACCAAGGAAGTCCGAGACAGCTCCTGGTTGGCTGCTGAAAGGGGTTGTAGATAGAGGCCCTGACACAAGGGTTCAGAGGATGCTGGAGCCATGCAGGTAGGGTGACCAGATGAGAGGAAGAAAATATCAGGACACGTGGAGGGGGGGGGGGGGGGAGGGGTCCGCCGGCGGACCAAAAAAAAAAAAAAAAAGCCGAGTGTTGCCAGCAGAGCGAAATATCGGGACAAACACCTACATATTGGGATGGTCCCGATTTTATCAGGATGTCTGGTCACCCTACATACGGGAAGTGGCTAGACTGTGGACTACAGTGCCATTGATGGGAAGTGGCAGAACAACAGTCTGCTGGTCTCCTCAGGAGGGGGGAGCACAGTGTGTGGCATGGCCAGAGAGCTGTCTCATTGAAGAGGATGCCGCGATCCTTGGAGAGATGTGGGTCAAAGAGCGGGAGTCATGGCAGCAATGCACTACCCGAAGGGGGTGCACTCACCCGCACAGCTAATTCCCAAGACAGGCTGAGGAGGTGCCAGAGTGGTGAGTGAACCCCATTACATGGCCATTTAAAAATATTATTTACTCCTGCATAGACTCATGTTCTAGTTGCATGGAAAAAACAATCACTACATCCTGCTCCTCCCCAGTGCCAGGCTGTTGTGATAAGAGGTGGTATCCATTCAAGTCTCGTCATTGTATCAAGGGTCTTTCTTTCAGTTCTTCTCCCCCTTGCCTCTCTGGGCTTTTCTCTTGTCAGCTGTCTGCCTCTAAGAGCTCCATTCATTTTCCTCTTTATGCCATTCTTAACTTCTCTCCATTTAGCTCTGCCCCTTCCTGACGGGCAACTCCTGGCCTTTTCCTCTTTAGTGTTCCACTCCTGTAGCCCCTGCCAAGCTCTTCTCTGATCAGGAGCTCATCTCTTATCTGGAAGGAGGCCACAAGTCTATGCCATGGGGAGCAGAGGGTTGATGCTGTCAGAACAGTGGTCTGCAGTTAGCTAGCAGGGCTAGTGGTCACTCAGAACTTGTTTGAGATAAGCACAAGTGTGGAGAATGTCAGATGTGGGCTTTGCAGTGTTCTATTTTAGTCTGGTGACCAACGGGTTAATTGTGCATGTGACCTAAACTCGAGTTCATGTGAGCTGTTTTTTTTTAAACTATTGGCTATAAGTGCCTGGAAACATGCACACCGCAATAAAATTATATAGTTTATAGGTGTTTAATGAATGTCTGATCTCTGGATGTAGAACTGGGCTGGCTGAACTGTTGTATCAATCTCTGTTACTCCTCGGGAACCTGGTGAGGAATTTCTCTACCTTCCCCCTGATACTTATTGGTCTGACCCTATGTAAGTGAGTCGGTCATGCACTATCTAGCAGCCAATCAGCAGCAAGCAGGGTCAGACCCTAAAACAGCAGTAGCAGTAATGTACACGCGCACACAGAGAAAGATAAACCAACGTATACTTAAGTCAAATATTGACAAATAGAACTCAGGGCAAGGTACTCTATAAAAGAATGCCTTCCAATCAAGCATCTCAAAGTCTTTAACAAACTGTTTTTAACTCAAGCTGTGCAGAGAAAGGTAATACTGATATTTCAAAATTTGGTTTCATTCCAATTTGGATCAAAAACTAAAAATTCCGTTTTCTCTGAACATAAGGTAATTATAATTGTGTACTAACAATGGAGGGAAAATGTTTCCTAAATCATAACTTAAAAAGCTGGCAAATTGCTTATCTCATGCTATACTGCATCACCACCCACGGGCTTTTTAACTGGAGGTCTTGCTTTGTGCAGCATCTAACTTTTAAAAGATAATCCTAGCCTGCTTACTCTCTGTTTGAGAAACACACTTGGTAATTTTCAAGCTAAATGGATTGAAGAATATAATAACTGTCAAATTGGTGTATACATTGGTTGCAGAGGGAAGACACTCAACACGTGTGGAAGCCCATGTGATGAACTGCATTTCCAGGAGGCCCATTTTATTTAGCATGCAACTTTGACTACTTCACATGCCTTCTGCCCACTAATCCATCTCTAGAGTTCTTCTAACATTTCAGTTATATGAGAGATTTCAAACAGCTGCCACTTTCTTTCTCCAAATGTGAATCCCCCCCTCAAAATTAGATGCTTCTCAGGCTACAGGTGGACAAGATTCAGTCCTGCGCCAATAACTTTTCTATACTAGAAAATAATGTATAAGATATATCTTGCAACCTTGCAGAGGTGGAAATTAAGCGGGGGAAATGCCCAACCTCCCACTGGGATCCAGCATTCATTTATTAGCCCTGGAAAGGCCTGAGATATTCAACTTTAAATGATGACATTTTTAGATATAGAGTTATTTTTAGAGGCTTTTGTGTCTTCCTCTAAACCCTGTTCAGTTGGGTACATTAACTAAGGTATCTGGAAAAAGGATAGGAAAATTTACCTAGGAAATTCTGCTACCAAACATTTTGTTACAGGAAAGTTAAGGCTAAAAGGATGTCAGCGCACAGCTAACACCTAACCAAGTATTTTAAAACTTTCCTTTAATAGACGCATTGAAACAAAACACCCCAAACCATATATCCTGAAGACTGGAACTGCACAGTCAGGGTATCCAGTCAGTCCCTTACTGTCATATCATAATTCGCTATCATCCCAATCAATTTCTACCACCCAATCAACCTTAACTTTGTTTGGTTGTTTAATTAAATCTGGATGTTGGTCGCCTCACTGGGAATATGTCTGATGTCTGTGAAATGCACACGCATACACTTCCGTTACTAGCTCTAAGGCTCTTTTCCCACCTCTCCAATTCCAGCAGATTCTGTTTGTGTTCTCAGCTGCTCCTTTTCCCCAGTCCCTCCAGAAGGGCTAAGGATGTTGCCTCTAGATCCCTCTGTTGCCCTCCTTCTAGTGCTGGCTTCTCCTTGCTCGAGGTCACAGTTCTGGGGAGACTGGAACTGGGCACTGCTTCCTGTTGGTCTTGTTTTCTTCCTGTTCTGGTTGTTTCTACCTAGCATGGGTGAACCTAAGACAAGTGGGATTATTCTTATTCAGCCATGTTCGGGTGGTTTAATATTGAGCATACTCGGTTCTTCCATCTCTATTGCCACATTTGTTCATATAAACAAACCACGGTTTCACCTGAGTCACTCCAGAAGGTGCAAAAGCCTGAAATGGTGAGATGTGGCACTGTCTGCCTATTACTTCCATTAAAGAGTTAAAGAAAAGAGGGGAAATATGTTCTTTAAATAAAGACAACAATAATAATTAATAATGTTATGAGCTGGGTGAAAGACATCCTTCAATTAACAAACACCAGGATGAGCTAATTCAAAGCTCCCCTGCCCCACACACGTAAGACAAAAGGAGGTTGCGAACCTGCCCAAGAGTTTGGACTGAGTGGGTGAAGCTTTGTTTTGCTCAGTATAGTGGGGGTGGGTACAGGGAGACAGGACACACAAATTGAGAACAGAGAAATGCAGAGGCAAAAAGCAAAAAAACCAAACACAAGCCAGTGAGCACAGCGTAACCCTGGAAAAAATGAGAGAGAGCTTTTGGGTCTGTTGCTTAAAGAGGTATGGGCCGTTCGGAGAAGCAGGACTCTCTACATTCCTTGTGACTAATCAAGATTGCAGCAAAGAAATGCTGATCACCACCTTCCCTACCTAACTGGAGCATCCCCAGGGCACTGAACTTTCACTGGACACTCGGGTCAAAAAGGGGCAACAACAAAAAGGTGTATTTGATTGAGATTTAAATGTATGGCCTGATTGTCAGAGGTGCTGAGCCCTTGCAGTGCCTACAGGAGAACTGCAGGTGCTTAATCTCTCTGTAAAACCAGGCTGGCAGGTTGTAACCTGAGAATCGAGAAATCAGGTCAGGAGAACTCATCACCCATTTAAGAACAAATGTACAAAGTTATCACAGCTTGAGATTTTGTTGTGCTTCTAGTCAATTATTTTCAGCAGACCTGCAAAGAAAATTGTGTCTCACTGTCAGCCAGATTCTCAGCTAATGTATAGTCGTATAGCCCCACCGAAGTCAATGAAATTATACTGGATTATAGCAGCTGAGGATCTGATCTAAGGGCCACTGCTTGCTCAGGCTCTGGTCCAGCTAAACACTTTAGCACGCGTGTAGCTTAAAAGTAGCCCAATTTGGGTTATTTGTGTGCTTAACGTTAAGCTTGTGCTTAAGCATTTGCTGGAACAGGGCCCAAATGTATGACATTTCAGATAAAACAAGTTGTGTATGTAATGCCTGCTCCTCTTAGCTACAGAAGATGGCTTACATGGCTTACAAAATCCAGGAATGGCAAGAAACTGATGTACCAAGGATTGCTACATAAAAGCAAGCACTGTTCCTATAAATATGGGAGCAGACATTGACCAGGGTGGAAGAGCTCTTTCTGCATATATGCCAATTTTACACAACTCTGCTGCTGGTTATGATAGAGGCTTCCCAACACACAATTTTTCAAGGGTTTCTTCCCCTGGACTGTCATTCTCAACCTCTTCCTTCCTCACATGTAGGCCAATTACTAAGATATCTTAGAAGTTTCCTGTCACAACTCAAGCAGCTTTGGGAAACATGTATCAGCTTAAAAAAAGAATAGCTGGAGGAAACAAAGAGCTACAGGGATATAGCTGAGGAAAAGTCGGGAGGGGAGAGGGAGTCCTTGGCTTCCGCATCAATTGTGGCTATAGATTAACTGAAACCCTCCCCCTCATCAGCAGGGAGTCTGACAGGTCTATCATGGGAGGGTTCATCTGCTTCTATAATAGTAATTATCTGAACTAGAGCTCGATTTAGTTTCTAGGCGAGACTTTGCAAATGATTGGGAAATGAGAGAAGCATTGGTAAAAGTTTAATGTCCCCTCTCTGCTCTAACCAAGCTAAGGAGAACTCCCTGCACAGTTCAAGTTTAGTGATTCAGGGGGTATAGTTACAGAGCCAAAACATGCTACAGTATGTTGTGCAGGAAGGGCTGCTTTTGTCTGGAAGGGAATGGGCTGGAGCTACCAAATTTGGATCTGGATATGGGGTCTGAACTCTTCAAAGTTTCAGGGGGATTAGATGCAGACCTTCACAGTGCTGGTTCAGCCCATTCTACAGATAAGCTATGAAATGGAGATCTGGCTTTGAATTCTGAATCTGTCTGGATTAGGGATTGGGGTTCATCTCTTCTTTTCTGTATATTGAACTTTCCCAAAGCCTGGGCGTGACTTATTCACTCAATTGAAGAGACATGTGCCCCCTGCAAAGCTAGCAGCTAAACTCGGATCCAGAACTGGGGTTTCTGCTTGGGTTGATGTCTAGCCTCAGCTCAGTTCCTAGCAGACATTTATCTCTCCTCCAATCTAAGACACCAATTTCAATTCAATAACTTGGAAGCCTTAGGCAAGTCCCATTACCCACACAAAAGCAGGTGTATTTTAAATGACTTTTGAGATGCACTGGCAAAGTGACTTGAGAGGCACATACAGCATCATCACAACATCATTCACTAAATACCCCTAAAAGAGGGTGTGCATGGGTGTTCTGATGCGCTAAGCATTGATGATTCTAGTTATAAAAAATGGACTCACTGCCTAAATTAAACCACCATCATCTCAATAACCCAGAGATTCGCTATTCCTTCTCAATTTCAGGTAACACATTTAGTTTTGAATTACTTGCTGTTGTCGTTAATTAAAATTCCCTCCATAGCAAAACTATATTTTATTCTGACACTGTTCAGTTATGCAAAGGGATGCATGCCCTCATATCAGTGGGAATGGAGAGTATTAAGAAACAGAGCATCTCTTGCTGGTGCTTCTAGAGTATTGGGGCCCCTCCCTTACACAATAAAATACCAGTTACAAAAACACATTACACTTATGAGCCATCACAAGAGGCATGGCATTACCTCTTGCTAACTAATGGTTGGTATATCACCATCTATAGGCAGGAACCCATATCATCTATAACCTGCAATATCTTTACTGTACAAGAACTATAAAGCCACCTACTGAGAGCCTGCCCCTCCTTCATGGTTTACTGTGTGGTACCATTTTTGCATATGCTGTAGTATTTTGCTCCTGAGAGGGAGTTCATGAATAACAAATGAGGATTTATGTTTGTGGATTGTGAAATAACATTAACATGACTATTACTTTTAATCTTCCTTTTTCAATGGTATGTGGAGCTGTCGGTATTTCCACAGGGATATTCCTTGGGGCTGGGTATTGAAAACGTCTCGTCCTTTGTCTTCCCTGGTGTCAAGCAGGGAATTGAATGTAGAAATGTGAAGAAAGTAGAACAAATGTGTTTTGAGGTCTGCAGATAGGTCAACTCACTGCTGTAGTGACCCCTTGCAGCTGGGTGTGGCATAGTGGGCTCTCCTCTTCTACTAGTGCCCCCTGTCGATGGTCCCTGGTCCTATACTGGTCTTCCTTTTCTTGTGACTCAGTCCTCCCAGGTCATGCTTTACACCCACCCCTTCTGGGGTAACACAGTCCAGCAAAAACAAACGTCTGATCCCTCAGTCTAGTCTGCCACTCTCAGTCCTGGGCCCAGAAGTTCTCTCAGGGTTTCCAGTAGTCCATATCCCCTTCTGAGGGGCTTCATGCCACCTTATCAGTGGCTGCTATGGAAACCCAACCCTCAGCACTGGGCTCCAGTCCAGGGACCTAGGACAGGCCGTCAAGGCTTATCTCACCAGACTCCTTGCTGCCACCTCCCTGACCTTCTTCCTAAAAAGTCTCTTTGGATGTTCTCCTCAGCCTGCAAGAGCCTTCCTCTTCCCTAGAAGTCTCTTTACTACCATAAGAATGACTGTACAGTTCAGTCCCCTTCTGCTCCAACCTTTCTCTATTCATAGCACTATCCAGCCTCTCCTCAGCTGGGTTTCACCATTAATTAGTGCTGGCTCACCCTCCAGGTGCAACAAGGTGGGTTAATTGGCCTCTCAGCCACACATTAACCCTTTCGCCACCTATATGGGAAAGGCACTCCATCACAAGGTCTTTTTAGTTTCTGAGCCTCCAACAGCTGTATAATCTGTACGTGTGGGGAGCAAATTCTCAAAATCTGAACATTCTATCTCTCCAAAACTATACTCTGATCTCCAGCAGAAATGGATGACAGTTTAGATCCTTCCAAGAAGCTTCATCCATTTTAAGAGCCAAACCTTTCCTACAGTTGGAAAATGAATGGATACATTTCCCTTTCTTTCAGAGTTTCTGACCACAGCCAGAACAGGAAGTGGTTATGAATTTCGCAGCCTTACACTAGAAATTCAAAAAGTTCCAATAAGCATCCAAACATTTGGATGCCTGTTGGAACTGAACCAAACTGTCTACCCTCTTCATATTCACCCATCACTATATATATATGTGATAGATGCTATAGCTTTTCTGGGCAAGGGCATCTAAGAACATTCTCCCAGGTGTTGAACAGGAGAATTACTAGATGGAAGTCACAATTTGGGAGAGTCTCACACTAAAATACAAAACAAATGCAGACAAAAGCTTTGTATGTTGGCTTTGTATGTCTATTGCTCACCTCCTCATAAACAAATTCTGCAAACCAATAATATTGATATTAACCCTGTTGCCAGGGCAGCAGTGTTCACTGCTGATCAGAACTGGTTGGAAAAATACTCAAATTCTAAATTTGGACAACATCAAAAAAAGGAGAAATGTTTCACATTTTTTATTTCCATTTTTCAGCCTTTATTTGGGGAGGGGGAGGGGAATCAAGATTTTCCACACACACACACCACACACACACACACACACACACACACTTTTCACAAAGTTTTGTTTAGTTAAAAACCCAAATTTCTGGCAAAAAACAGTTTTGATAGAAAATTTCTGCCCTAATTGGCCTGGAATGTATGCAATTTTGGGGTAAAATGAGTGCTATCTTGCAGTGAGATGTTTGAGAGTTAGAGCTTAGTGAGCTCTGTTCTGCAAACACAACCAGATACTGAGAGATTTCTGCTCTAGATAGGAGTACCAGCAATACCCAAGGAAGGCAGGAGGAAAGGTTTAAAGAGGAGGAAAGTCTGAATTTTTTGGTAGCATTATGGATACAATTCTGTAATCCTTGTGCACTCAGAACTCTCACCGATAAGAATGTTGAACAATAAGGCCCTTTATCCTTTCTAGTTTTACCTTAATCACTAGTTTAAATTTCAGTGGAAATATTATGAATGGTAAGGAAGTCCTGTCCTTGCAATCTGATGTAACTAATTTTGATAAGCTGATAGCAATGGCTATAAAGATCATCTTTATCTCTTCAGTAAATTGTGATATATAACATATGGCAAATATTGTCTTGTTTCTTTTAAAATCTGACTGTGGGGGAAAAGAACCCAGAGACAGGAAATGCAATCTTTCAATGGATTAAGAGAGAACTAACTAACATGAACCAGATCATTAGCTTTGTATTTTCGGTTCCACTTTCTGATGTCCGTATTTGACTCATGAGGACGAGCTGGACTGACTCCAAAAACTAAGTGGAAATTAATTTCTCGAAGGCTGATCTGGAAGTTAAGATGCATTTCACAATCACTTGCTGTAAAGATCCCATCTATTTATTACGAAGAAAGAAAAATAATGCTTTACGTAGCAACTCATAGTACAAGTTATAATGAAGCAACCACTAAAGGAGGAAGGAAATGTACCTTAGAATATAACAGCCACTGAAGCCTGCACTGGTAAACAATATCATTAGTTTTGGAGGGGGAGGGAGTATACAATGATTCTGCATGTTAAATCCACATCAAGGAGCAAAATTCCTCCCTAAAGTCAGTGCCTGTTAAAATAGTAGAGCCAAACTTCTGGAAGGCAGTGGATAGAGCTGTGCAGAGAATGGAAATTCCATTTCATGGAGGATTTTGATATTTACAAATTTGTTTTCATTCCAGTTTGGAAGGAAACTCCAACATTTAGAAATTCTCTGCATAGGAAAAGTCTAATTGGCTCTTTTTTGTTTTAGGACCATTAGTTGATTAAAACTTTTAAAAAAAACATTGAAATAAAAAGTCATTTTGCAAGAAAAACAATTTTTTTTGTTCCAAAATATTGAACCATCACATTTGTCAGAGCTTTTTTCCTCCAAAATGCAATTTCAAAAGAACTGAAATGATTTCAGGAAGGATTTCAATTTTCAGCAAAACTGCATTTTCTGGTGGACAATTGTTCCAAAGTTTTTCTGACCAGCTCTAGTCATGGGATATTTCAGTCACAAGAGACAAATTCTGCTACAGAATTAAGAAGCAATTCTTTACTACTAACAGGTCTGTTTCTGATCACACCTGGGTGTAAATCAGAAGTAGCTCTAAATAAATCAACAGCTATGCCTCTCTGACACAAACTACAATAAGGATAAAGCCCATCTGTGCAGAAAACAGGGCTTTCTTAGTGGCTAGTCCAAGACTGTGAAATGAACTCCTTCAGGAATGAAGGACCATCACAAAACTTACCACCGTTCACTCCACGTGCAAGGTGAACTTCTTGGACCTTGCCTTCTCTAACCAGCAACAAAAAGTCACGTGTAAACTAATAACACCTAAACCCTACCAAAACAAGACACTGCATTGCACATGTTTGTTGCCCTGGGAAAAACAAGAGAACAACCAACATGTGACAGATGTTAGTTGCATTGGGTAATGTACTGCTGGAAGGTACTCAGATACTATGGCGATAAACCTTAAAGGATAGAAGCTTTCTTAGTAAAGAAGAGTAGAGCTGATGTAAGTGAGATCAAAATCAAGGCCCTGATCCAGCAAGGTACTTAAGTATGCATCTAACTATAAGGATGTGTAGTAAATGGGACAATATATGTGCTTAAAGTTAGGCATGTAGCTTGTCCCTTGCACAACTGGGGTTTTAATCTATAGACAATAGAAGTGTCAATATTAATTGGTACTAGTTTAGCCAGATCTCAGAGTACTTTTAAATGTTTGTTTAATCATGCTTTACAACAACCCTGCCAGGCAAGTGCCATTATACCTTTGTACATACATAAACTGAATCACATGGAATGAATAGCTTCATTTTCAGAAGTCCTGATCTCTTACGTCTGCAAATTTAATGAGTGCTCTGAGTACTAAGAACCTCTGAAAATCATCAGAAATGCCTTTGCACAAAGACACTGGGAGAGCTGGGAACTGGACCCTGCCTCCTACTCTAACCATTAGACCCTGCATATCATATGCTAAGAGAGGCCTACTGATGCAGGAAGGGGCTGAATGGCCTAGGACATTAATAATGGGATAGGGATCACTGCACCTGTAGGCCACCCAGTAGCGTAGCTAGGGGGAGAGCAGGGAGAGCGATCGCACCCACTGAGCACATTCCCCAAAAGTGGCGCTTTTTAAATTTTTACACTCACTTGGAAGCGCTTCCCAGCAGGGGCAGCACTGGGTCTTTGTCAGCACTTCGGCGGGGGGGTTCTTCAGTCTTCGGCAGCAAGACTTGTTTTTTTTTTCCTTCACTGCTTCGCGGCGGGTGGTGCCTTTTTTAATGTGTTCACGCTCCCTGCTGTTAGAACCTGGCTACGTCACTGAGGCCACCAGCTCAATTCATGTTGTTAGTGAACAGAAGCCAGGGGGTGAAATCCTGTCTCCAAGTTGATGGTGAAAATTACATTCATTTCAGTGGAACCAGGATTTCACTGGAGGTATTCAGGTGTGGTGAGCTTGTGAGATGATAGGGTGGGTCCCAGTCTAAATGGACGATCCATATCACAACCAGCAGCCTTTTTGACAAGAGTCACCAAAGCCTAAATGGGCATGAAGACTTAGCTGCCTTCTCACCTTACAGGCGTTTCCTCCAGAAGAGGGATGAGGAATGTTGGCAGAGCATATATTGCTGCTGCCCTTATTGTGTCCTCTTTCTGCAAAAACATACATCTCTGCTCTCTAAGGCTGGTGATCAAGCACATTCCCCCAGGCTTAAATTCACGTAAGCAATGCAAGACTCCTGAGCATACATCCTTTTGTAACCTTTGACTGTGTCTTTTTGATCCCTGCAAACCTATTTGCATTGGCTTAAACTTGTAAATTGCTAAGAATCTTTTAGGGCGACGTTTTTCTGTGCAATTTAGTGTGATTATCTAGCTCACAAACATGTGCAACTCTCTAGGATGATGTCTCCTATCGTCATATACACGGTTCAAATGCCTGATGTGTTTAATATCGCCCCCTTCATTAGCACATGCTCCCACTCCCATTGACTTCAGTGGTGACTGTTCAAACCCTCAGATATTATTCATCTTGCTGCAAACACAGGCATTGTTTTTATTCAACTCACTAGATGGTAGCAACATACAAAGTGTGGATTTTTGGATTTGAATCAGGCTTAGGTTCAGAGCCCTCCCTCCCACTCCCTCCCTCATTCTCTCTGAACCCATACACTGAAGTCTGGGGGATAAAAGACAAAAAGCCTTTAATATTATTATGATGCTGAATGGATGCCAAGGTTTGGCAATTTCTTACCATCCTCCAGATGTTTTCTTGTGATGACAGACACTAGAGTATGTCAGAAACTGCAGCCACTGATGATCATAGCAAAGCATCAATCTCTAGTTCTGTGCTTAATTAAATTCTCTTCTCCAATGTATGCCAAAAAAAGATTTTACATCTCCATTAGCTCCCTAGCTCTTCCACCATTTTTGAACTGAATTCCTTACAACGTGTCAGACAGTGTGATTAAGCTATTGTCGATTATGATTATAGGTTCTCTTGGGAAAGACACCATTTTTAATGATGCCCAATCTATATGACAATTGACAGAGGACTCAGACATCCGAACTGGTAATGTGGGCTGGGGTTATTGCTGGTGAGATTCATTAATGTCAGTATAGAAGATTAAATAAAAAACCGCAAATGATCATGTTCACAGTTCTTCTAAAAATACATGCTCTAGGAATTATTTTGGGGAAATTCAATGGCCTGTGTTATGCAGGTGATCAGATTAGATGATCACAATGGTCCCTTGTGGCCCTGGAACCTATGAATACAGTATGTGTCACGCTACTGTCTCATGAACAGAAGAACAGGAGTACTTGTGGCACCTTAGAGACTAACAAATTTATTAGAGCATAAGCTTTCGTGGACTACAGCCCACTTCTTCGGATGCATATAGAATGGAACATATAATGAGGAGATATATATACACACATACAGAGAGCATAAACAGGTGGGAGTTGTCTTACTAACTCTGAGAGGCCAATTAATTAAGAGAAAAAAAAAAAAAAACTTTTGAAGTGATAATCAAGCTAGCCGAGTACAGACAGTGTGATAAGAAGTGTGAGAGTACTTACAAGGGGAGATAGTCAACGTTTGTAATGGCTCAGCCATTCCCAGTCCTTATTCAAACCGGAGTTGATTGTGTCTAGTTTGCATATCAATTCTAGCTCTGCAGTCTCTCTTTGGAGTCTGTTTTTGAAGTTTTTCTGTTGTAATATAGCCACCCGCAGGTCTGTCACTGAATGACCAGACAGGTTAAAGTGTTCTCCCACTGGTTTTTGAGTATTTTGATTCCTGATGTCAGATTTGTGTCCATTAATTCTTTTGCGTAGAGACTGTCCGGTTTGGCCAATGTACATGGCAGAGGGGCATTGCTGGCACATGATGGCATAGATCAAATTGGTAGATGTGCAGGTGAACGAGCCCCTGATGGTATGGCTGATGTGATTAGGTCCTATGATGATGTCACTTGAATAGATATGTGGACAGAGTTGGCATCGGGGTTTGTTACAAGGATAGGTTCCTGGGTTAGTGGTTTTGTTCAGTGATGTGTGGTTGCTGGGAGACAGACCTGTCCTCGCTTACAGACAACCCCCCAACCTAAAGCAAATACTCACCAGCAACCACACATCACTGAACAAAACCACTAACCCAGGAACCTATCCTTGTAACAAACCCCGATGCCAACTCTGTCCACATATCTATTCAAGTGACATCATCATAGGACCTAATCACATCAGCCATACCATCAGGGGCTCGTTCACCTGCACATCTACCAATGTGATCTATGCCATCATGTGCCAGCAATGCCCCTCTGCCATGTACATTGGCCAAACCGGACAGTCTCTACGCAAAAGAATTAATGGACACAAATCTGACATCAGGAATCAAAATACTCAAAAACCAGTGGGAGAACACTTTAACCTGTCTGGTCATTCAGTGACAGACCTGCGGGTGGCTATATTACAACAGAAAAACTTCAAAAACAGACTCCAAAGAGAGACTGCAGAGCTAGAATTGATATGCAAACTAGACACAATCAACTCCGGTTTGAATAAGGACTGGGAATGGCTGAGCCATTACAAACGTTGACTATCTCCCCTTGTAAGTACTCTCACACTTCTTATCACACTGTCTGTACTCGGCTAGCTTGATTATCACTTCAAAAGTTTTTTTTTTTTTTTTTTTTTTTTTTCTCTTAATTAATTGGCCTCTCAGAGTTAGTAAGACAACTCCCACCTGTTTATGCTCTCTGTATGTGTGTATATATATCTCCTCATTATATGTTCCATTCTATATGCATCCGAAGAAGTGGGCTGTAGTCCACGAAAGCTTATGCTCTAATAAATTTGTTAGTCTCTAAGGTGCCACAAGTACTCCTGTTCTTCTTTTTGCGGATACAGACTAACACGGCTGCTACTCTGAAACTTGTCTCATGAACCTCTGTCCTATACAAAACAATGGGCAGCACTCACTGCAGTTCTTACAAATATGTGGCAATATTCTGACATACAGTACATATTTTACTGCATTGCAATTTACTGATTTTTTAAAAAAACTTTAATTGCTGCTAATAGCGCTAGACAGAAAGAATGGCTCCATCTTCCAGATTGATGTAACTTGCAGTTATTTATCATCATCACTAGCTTGCCCTGTGCTTTCACTGGTCACAGCCAGTATCCGGGAGGCATTCTCCAGATATATCCCAGTATAGGTACTACTTGCCTCTCACGAGAAGTCAGAAGGCCATCTTCCCTTCAAGAAGACTTTCCTTGGGATTTCAGGTCTCCTTCTGCTCCCTCTTCTCTCAAAGCCCTGTTGTTCTATCTTTCTCGCTTATTATTATTCTAGACAGCTCCACCCTGAAGTCTAGAGCCAGAATCATCCGGATTTAGACACAGTGCTGTTTCTATGCAGTTTCAGGTTTTGTTCCACTTTTTCACTATATCAACCCTCATAAGCACCTCCCTTCCCCTTTTGCACTGCCTTGAGCAGCCATGATTTGGCACATTAGTTGTCTTTGCTGGGGCTGTCATACTGAAACTAGTTTATTTTTAAACATGCAAGGCTTTCATAACTCTATAATTCATTCTTAATATTGATTCTATTTTTTATATCAATTCTGAATCCTGGATAGATCAGCTGATGCATCAGAGGTGCATTGTCAGGCTAAAACAGCATACTACTAAAAACCGAGGACATTTGTTTACTGGTGCATGTTGTCTCTAGCAGCTAGTGGCCAGGCAATAGAGTGGATATAACCAGTTATTACAATCCCCCATCCAGTGGCGGGAGTTGCACAAGTATCCTGTGTTACCACAGTTGACATTACAACTTGAACCCTTGCAGGCCATATCCAGCAGCCCTATTAGTAGGGCAAGACAGAGTCCTCCTGACTGAATCACAGTACTGAGCTTGCCTTTGCCGAAGTTGCTCTCTACACAGCTTACAGTGAACATATTTTCCAGTGGAAAACAGAAATAAATTCAACAGACATTCTCTCAAATCATAGCTTTCAGAATCCCTCTTGGCATGGAAGAGAGGCTTTAGTATTGGTACAATCTTGCTTTGTGGGAAGTAGTGTGAGATGGGCAGAAATTAATTTAAGATGAGGAACCATAGGCCCGCAAGAATGCTTAAATATTAGGTGCCTTCTTACTAACTCAATAGTTGAGTGATAATAGTAAATATACCACAGCCTGATCATTGCTCTTGATTTTTGGTGGTTTTACTCAGCTGGCTTATTTACATTTCAATAGGCGCACATGCACACATGAAAAGATATTTCGATGACAAGCTCATTGAGGCAGGGACTGTCTTTTTAATAAATGTTTGTGTGTCTCCAAGCACAATAGGGCACCAATTCCTGATTAAGTCTATTAGTTGCTACCACAATACAAATAATAATAATAAAAGAAGAGACCAAAATAAAACAATTATTTTCTTTTGGTTCCTATAATTTCATAATTATGAATGTAGTAACAGTCCAGCTAACACTTACAATCCAAAATTTCAGCACTGAAGGCCAATTCACAACTGGAAAAACAGGGTCTTATTGCTAAAATATTGGGTGAAATAGTTTAGTGTGTCCATGCTATGTGTATGTGAATCAGAGGGAAACAGGATGTATGCTGATTTTTGAGCCATACTAATTTTAATATTAGCATTTAGAAATTAATAGAAGATATAACATGCCCATCTCTTGCAGTTATGTTCCTGCTGGCTACTGCTATGGTGATACATTGCAATAATATGCCAGTGATGATATTCCAATAATAAATGATAGCAATACACCATCAGACTGTCATCACTCCAATGATATATTATTGTAATACATCAGACAATGGAAGGCAGAATATTAGTGGAAGAGAAAACCTGTACATCCATATAATGAACATTGTGTACTATACTGTATATTATGTACCTTACACATAAAACATGATGTAAGTATTTATAATTGGTATATATAAAATGTATGCTGCACACACATACACACAAACACTTCTCTCATCCATCTGAATATTTATAGCCTAGAGGGAATCTGAGTTTTTGAACAATTCTATTTACTGAAGAAAAGTACACTGTTATAGATTTGTATTTTTACACACACACTCCATGTTTTGTTTAAAATGCACTGTTCTCTTTGCTATCTGTAATGATCACTGCACAGGACACTAACAAGTAATCCTAATCTATGATATTTTGTATTTCTTTAACAAAGTATTTATCCTGTGCACTGTTTGGGGCAGGGACCTTTTCTTCATCTCTCTCTCTCTACAAAGCTTCTGGTCTGCTCTGTTGGCACAATATAAATAATATTTTTCTAGTGCCTTTTATTGCAGAATATTACAGTGCTCTGCAAACATTAATCAATGCCACACCCAATTAATACAAGTGACTTGTTCAAGATCAGAGTATCAGTGATGGAACCAGAACTAGAACCTATATCTCCTGAGACCATTTTGCTCTACCATCATGCTCTATCCAGGCTTTCAGATGGTTCTCCAGATGACATTAAGGAATGGGATTTACAAGTTTGAATTAAAAAAGAAAAACACCAAATAACTGTTTTCTCTTTTAGTCTTTACTCAATAACATAACATGTAGAACCATTCTGGCACAATGAGGTCCAAATAAGCATGCTTACTAAACGTACAAGACCTAACTACTTACATACTACTGGTCTGGCTGGTTTCTAAAACACAGAACACAGTGAAAGTCACTAGAGAATTCACAAACTATTTAAAGATATACCACACAATCAATCTACACTACAATAACAAATAAGGAGCACGGGATCTGAATGTATACAGATGGACAGACCACCCGGGGGAAAATTAAAGACATTAAAACAAAAAATCAGTCCTGCACTATTTCCAGCCCTTGTAATTAGAACCTCCATTTGGCAGTGCTCTTCACTGGATAGCGTGAGAAGACAAAAGTTGTTGGCAGGGAAATAACTACAAGTGTAAGAAATGACATTGGTTACATTTTTGTTAAATTGCTCTAGTACGACTTAATTAGCAGGTTAATTGCTAATGAAGTTTTCAGGAGAGCTGGAATGCATGTCAGAACATGTTCCAATCCTGTATACTCTCAGAAAATGAGATGCAGACTGGACTGTCCTAGCTCCTTACAAATCACACATCTGTTTCTGCACTGGGTTTTCATTAGCAGTCTATAAGCAGGAGTTAGGCCGAAAGCTAAAAGTTAACACAGAAGCTGCTGAAATACTAACATGATCACAGCCAGGAAGAGACTCCTCTCAATTTAGTAAGTGAAAAGCGCAATCTTGGAGGTTGCATTCTTATGGCAAGAGACCAGGGAGTGAAGCGACATTGCTTAAAGATTTTGTCGGTCTTTTCTGCTGGTGCATTTCTCCAGAGGAATTCTGCGCCAGCCAGCTCTATGATCAATATATATGTTATCAATAGAAAAACAAGGAGAGACTTAAAGAATCATTAAAGGTCACTTGCTTTGTCCCTATAGTTTGTATGCTCAGCATCTGCGTGCTACTTAAAGAGTCACATTTGACACCGTGAAGTTCTTTGGGGAAGGAAGGTTGATTGTGCGTGACCGGCTGAAGTTTGTGTGTCCCAACATAGCGAATATCAATCCCTAGGAGTCAGCTGGAGAAACTTCTGCCTGAGCAATCAAACCAATCACTTCTGTTCCTAGTATCCTTTGAACTACAAAGGTGTTAAACAATTCCATTTTAAAAAAATGATCACCATTCATACATATATCTGTTTTGTAGTGATGCCGGATACCTGTGACATCCAAAACATTTCATGTGCCTCTACGCTGCCACAAATTCAGTTCAGTGATAGAGACTATTTTTCTTAGTTTAATTAATCTTCTTAGCAAAGGCAGAAGCCATTTAATAGAATGTAATTTGATCGGAAGAAAATGGGTTGGTTTACTTCTGTAATAAAATAGATGATGTAGCTCAGCAGAGGATTATGGTCATGTGGGGAGAGAGTAGCTCCATCTGGGCTTGGAAACCAAAAGCACAATTGGACCCAGTTCTCTGTTGCAGTAAGTTTGGAAGGGTGCAGGGGGGAAAAAAAGAACAAAGATTTTCACAAGCAGGTTCTAAATAAAAGCCAAGGAGCTGGCACAGCTAAAAGGAAAAACTAAGGATGTCCCTTATAATGATAAAATCCGTGAGTCTATGTGGATCGAAGTTCAGAAGGGACCATTGTGGTCATCTAGTCTGACCTCCTGCATACCATGGACCATAGGATTTTCATGAATTAATTCCTGCTTCAAGTCTAATAGCTGTACAGAACTAGAGTGTATCTTTTAGGCTTGGTCCACAATACAGAGTTAGGTCAACGTACACATTACGGCCTTGCTCCTGCCGATGGAAGTGCCCTACCACACCTACATTACTCCACCTCCATGAGATACATAGGGCTTATGTCGGTGTAGTTAGGGCGACAGTGTTTGTGGAGACACTGGGTTATTACATTGGCAGTTGGCTGTCATTTTTGTGAATTTCATGGTTTCAATGATGGAGCCTTGAAATTGAAAAGAAAGCTGTGAGGCAAGTGAGGGGCTCCACCTACAGCCTGGCTGCCCCAGGCTCCCCTGCTCCCAGCCCAGTTGCTGCCCGGGCTCCCTGCTCTGAGCCAGGTTGCGCAGGCTGGGCTGCTGCCCAGAGGCTCCCTGCCACTGGGAGCTGCATGGAGGCTTCCCACTCCCTGTCACCGGGAGCCCGGCTGCCCCCAGGCTCTTGGCTCCCTGTCACTGGCAGCCGGGTTCCCGGTGGGGAGCCAAAAATTTTGCTGCAGCTGCCAGGCTTCCCATGGGGAGCCGGGAGCCTCGGGGCAGCCACCAAGCTCCCTGTGATGAGCCAGGTGGGTGCAGCCCGGCAGCTGCCAGGAGGGTCTCAGCTCCCCGTCGGGAGCCGGCCAAGCTCAGGATGTGGAGCTTGCAGCTGAGAGCCTGGCTGGGGTGGAGAGTGGGAGCCGAGAGTCCGAGGGGTGGGGAGGCAGCTGGGCTCCCACCCATAGGGAGTGGGGGGCCAAGAGCCCATGGGTTCCTGGCAGTGGGGAGTGGGGAGCCGAGAGTGGGAGGGGGCAGCCAAGTTTCTAGCAGGAAGTTGAAGGTGGAGCCGAGAGTGGGAGGGGGCAGCTGGGCTTCTGGTGGGGAGCTGCGGGTCTATCCAAGAGCCTGGGCTCCCAGCCCCCGTCCCGCTGTGCCTCTTAAGTTGGTGGAAGTGCTCCCGGTGAGGACATGAACCACCGACAGACAGTGTGTAGTGTGGACATGAGCGCAGTGGTTGTAAGTCGACCAACATAGATCGACTTACCTTTGTAGTGTAGACATGCACTTAGAAAAACTCCTAACCTTGATTTAAAGGTTTCCAGTGACGGAGAATCCATCACAACCATTAGTAAGTTTTTCCAATAGCTAATTATCCTCACTGTTAAAATTTTGCACCTTATTTCTCATCTGAATTTGCTAGCTTCAACTTTTCAGGTGTTGGATCTTGTTATATCTTTGTCTGCTACTTACTAACAAATTTTTGTTCCCCATGGAGATACTAATAGAGTGATAAAATCACCACTTAACCTTGTCTTCCTTATGCTAACCAGATTGAGCACCTAAGTCAATTCCTATAAGCCATACTTTCAAATTCTTTCATCATGCTCGTGGCCCTTCTACGAAGCCTCTCCAATTTATCAACATCCTTCTTGAATTGCGGAGAGCAGAATTAAGACAGGTCTAAGTGCTCCATTAGCATCACTGCACTGATGCAGCTGCGCTGCTGTAGCGCATCTGGTGAAGACGTCCTGTGCGGATGGGAGAGCGCTCTCCCATCAGCATAATTACTCCATCTCCATGAGAAGTCATCGATAAAAGTGTCAAATAGTGTAAAGTGAACCGATCCCTGTGAAACCCCACTAGGAATACACCCACTCAGTGATAATTTGCCATTTACAGTTACATTTTGAGACCTATCAGTTAGCCAGTTTTTAATCCATTTAATGTGTGCCATCTTGATTTTTGGATTGTTCTAGTTTCTTAATCAAAATGTCACATGGTACTAAATAAAAATGCCTTACAGACGTCTAAATACATTACATCAACATTATTACCTTCATCAGCCATCAGAAAAGACATCAAGTTAGTTTAACAAAATCTATTTTCCACAAACCCAAGTTGATTGGCATTTATTATCCTTCTTATATTCTTTATTACTCAAGTCTCACATCAACTGTTCTGTTATTTTGCTAGAATTGATGTTTGGGTGACGGGCCTATAATTGTCCAGTCCATCCTGTTTACCCTTTTTAAATAGTGGCACAGCATTACCTTTCTTCCAGTCCTCGAACTTCCCCACTGCTCCAAGATTTTTAGTACAGCAAGATCTTCAGCCAGTTCTTTAAAAATTCTGGGATGCAAGTTATCCAGACCAACTGATTTTAAAATGTCTAAGTTTAATAGCTGCTAGTTAACATGCTCCTCAGTTACTGCTAAAAGGGAAAGTATTTCATCCTATATTATATGAATATATTATCTGGCTTTTCCCCAAATACAGAACAGAAATATTTATTAAATAATTCTGCCTTTTATGCATTATTGACAATTCTACCATTTACATCTAATACTGGATCATACTGTTAGGGAACAATTTGTTCCTCACAGACTTAAAAAACACCTTCTTATTATTCTTAACTCTGATAAATTTTTCCTTATGACCTTTTGCTTCCCTTACCTTTTTTTCTACAATTCCTAGCTTCTAATTTATATTAATGGCTGTCAACTACCCCTTCCCGCATCTCCATTTCCTAGATATTGTTTTGTTTTTGTTTTTTTGCAGCTGCTTTTACTTTCCCTCTAAGCTGGGTTGTTTTTTTAAAAAAATAGCTTTCTTTTCCACGTGTTGCTTTTTGGACATCTAATAAAATATTCTTAAATAGTTCCCAATTATCACTCACATATTTAAATTCTTTCTGCTAGCTGAATTGGCTCACAGGAGTTTTCAGCTTTGGGAAATTGGCCTTTTAAAAGCACCAGGTACATATACTGCTGTTTAGACTTTATTTTGCTTACCAACAAATATAATGAAGTCACAGAGTCAGTCGTGGAGTTTCAGTGCAGAAGTGGCCCTCAGATCATCTAGTCTGACCTCCTGTCTATCACAGACCATCAACACCACCCAGCACTTGCACACTAACCCCAACAACCAAAATTAGACCAAAATATTAGCCCACAGGTGACTAAAGTATTATATGTTATAGGCACAGAATAGGAGGGACTAAGGTGCCTCAGTGCCTGATGCCCCCCAGTAGCAGGTATACCCAGATAATCCTGGCCAGTGACTCTCATCCACATGCTGCAGAGGAAGGAGAACCTCCCGCCAGGCCACTGCCAATGTGATCTGGTGACCCCACATATTATGATCACTTAGACCCTGAGCATATGAGCAAGAACCAGCTAGCCACACAGAATGCTCAGTGTCACCTCAGAGCCCTGGCCCACCCTGGCTAGCGTTCCATCTCCAGCTGTGGCGATCCCTGATGCTTCAGAGGAAGGAGATAAAAAAAACCCCTTCCAGAATATACATTCTCTTCCTGATCCCTGCAGGTGGCTGGCTGAAAACCTGAAACATGAACTTTTAGAAACATCATACATAAACCGGAAGTGAGCCCCAAGGCTGTTTGTCATGATCTCTTGTAACTAAGCGACTAAGCTAAGACTACAAAAAGAACAGGAGTACTTGTGGCACCTTAGAGACTAATAAATTTATTAGAGCATAAGCTTTCGTGGACTACAGCCCACTTCTTCGGATGCATAAGCTTTCGTGGACTACAGCCCACTTCTTCGGATGCATCCGAAGAAGTGGGCTGTAGTCCACGAAAGCTTATGCTCTAATAAATTTGTTAGTCTCTAAGGTGCCACAAGTACTCCTGTTCTTTTTGTGGATACAGACTAACATGGCTGCTACTCTGAAACCTAAGCTAAGACTGTTCCCCAAATTAAGAAAAATGGTTCTCTCTAGTCAAAAGGGCTATAAAAAGGTCACTTAAAAATCCAGTTTCATTCACTGCTGCCACTGCAGTCCCCCTTTCCAGTAAAGGTCCCTCCCTCCGCTCCCTTTCCCATAGGAAGAGTCTGTCTGCGAAGATTCAGTCTGTTTCCTAGACTAGGAAAACCTGCCAGCCTCACCAGATTAGTTTCATAGTTCCCTATGGGATAAAGTAATTCACTCCAGCTGTGCCCAGGCATACTTCTCCCTTTGGCTGGGTTCCCTGGCAATTCCTGCAATGAGGACAGGCAGCTCTGATATGCTCTCTGACAAGGGAGAAGGTTAACCACGTCCTTGCCAGTCACGTGAGGGCTTCCACGCCCCCAGTAGCACGTGTCTGAGAAAAACAACTCAGCCTGGATTTCCAAGAGAGGGATCTCATTCTGTACAATGGAGTTTTCATTCCATTATTACAATAGTTGCCACAGCCCAGGGATGCTAACAGTCCGGGCCTACTGTATCTGCAAAACAAAGCTAGAAATACTGGAACAAGCTACCTTTGGAAGAGGGCTGATCACTCCTGCTGTCTAATAGAGACAGCTCCACAATCAGACGACTCCTTGATATTACACTTCTTAAAAGGGAGCCCCGCCTCCTGCACAGGTGAGTAAATTCAAATAGCATAGGGCCTGTTCCAAAGCTCACTGAAGTTAATGGGAACCTTTCCACTAAACCCAGTGAACATGGGATCAGGCCCCTGTGACTTCAATGGGGCAGGACTGGGCCTAGGCTGCTTGACAGCTGGCATTGTATAAATATCTTGCCTCTACATCCTGTTTTGATGTAGCTGTATGGGTAAGATGGGTGGTTTGGTTTTAAGGAGTGCAGTATACATGCTCTCCAGTGGTTAAAGACTGAAACAGGAGAGGCGCTCTCATTGTGCCAGTCAAGGAATAGGAGGTGGTACATAGCAGAACTGCTCCTCCAGTCCCGGGAAAAGGGAGGGAACCCTTGCTGTGCTCTTAGCAAAGGAGGGGGGGGTTGTGTCCCCCGCCAGGTTCCCTTTCTTTCACCCCTGACGTTATGGGTTTAAATTAATACCTTTTCCTACGCTTGCATGGCTGTATTCCATGCTCTCTCATTTGCACTGTCTGCATAGGTACTTTTTTTCTTGAATATAATCAGAAATGAATTACATGCAATGGGTGCCTCTTGTAGACTAACACCAGTGCCTTGTGTATTCACCCAGCATTCTGGGAAAAATAAATAAATCCTCCTGTGGTTGCCCTGGGCAGGCAGAACTGCTCTGCTCAAAAGCACTCTGGGCCTATATGTAAAACAAGGAAATCTTTATGAAGGGAAATGGGGACATAGACTCTGGGAAAACTCAGCAGTATAACATTCAAATAAAGATTTGAGTACTGAAGGCCCAACAGGCAAGAGTTCCTGGGCCATGTCACTCCACCCACCACAAACCCCACTCGCAGTTCAGTTCAGTGATTAACACTACTCTGGGCGTGTAAGGGCTGTGCTCTGTGCAGAACTGGCTCAGGCCCTATTGAAGCTGCTCACCAAAAATCCCATCTTGAGCTGTCACTACCTGATCCAACTTTATGATTCAGTTCAGGAGAACTCTGAACTCACCTCAGCTCTGTTACTGCCCCACCCGCATCCCACTGAGAAGTCTGTTCTAGGCTATCTCCTGCCAAGAAGGCCTCACTGCACCATCTCTCTAAGGATCCTCAGCAAAGCAAAGCCAAGAGCATCTAGGAGAGATGTTGCTACTTGGAGAGGAGTTTCTCATTACAAGGAGAGAGCCCTTCCCTTCTCACAGTTCAAACTTCATCTCCCTACCAAAGGCTAAATCTGGTACAGTTAGGGTAATTTCCAAGTGTGACCAGTGGAATTGTGGGTAACATACATAAATAAGGCTCTCTATAGCCATTCTTCTCCCTTTCAATCAACAGAGAGCTCCTTTCACTCTAAGCATCTAACTTTTATATACATAAGTAGCTCCATCTGTGTTATATTGTAGCTGATAAAGCTCCACAACATAAAGGATAAACAAACAAATATATAAATTTCACCATCTAAATTCTGCTACTTGCTGTGCCCATCAGAAAGTTAGGAATAATTCCTTCCTAACATCTTGGTTTGATGATACATTTGCATTTATGCTGGCAAATGAGCCATTAAAAAAAAAGATTTACTACAAATTAATAAGCCCCCTCTGCTGAATATGTTATTTCTATGAAAATTTTAAAGAGTTTGAAGAGACAGCAAAATGTGGTCTTTTTTTAGAACACTTTCCATAACAGTTGCCAATGGCAGTTATTCCCTTTCATACAGACACAGCTAGTTAGTTGACAACAGTGTTTAAGCCATGAAACAAGATAATATTGCAACTGTTATGCAATGGTAGGCTCTTTCCTAAAAGAAGTATTTGGGGCTTTAAGCAGAAAGTTGGCATTTGTTCCATATTCATTTATATTTTCTTTATTAGAAATGTATAATTTAATGTAATATTCAAAGCCCTTAGGGTATACACTCTGTTACCTATAAAACATTTATGCACATAGAAGACTTTTTTTTTTTTTTTTTTTTTGCGCCAATTCCTGGTTTTGTACATCTGCTATACAATACTGAAAGTATTCTAACAACACGGCTTAATTGAGTTTAGGTTTTCAAGTCATTTATTTAAATTTGCTAGTGTGAATAATTTATTTCAATTTACATTTTAATTATTTTACCCATTTTTTTGGGAGTAACCTTATTTTCTAGCTCTTTTTTTTTTTAAAGCCCAGGCATATGTTCACTGCGGCAGTGTTCACACTTACTAAATTCTCTGCGAAGTTCAGCTCCAAACAGAGAAATACCAATGAATTATTCATACACCAGGCATCAGCTGGAATTAAAGTAGAATGTCCAAACCAAACTAAACTTGTTCCTGTAATACGTGATGGTACCTATAGCTCCCTCAGACCTTATGATATCTCCAAGACTAGCTGGAAAAAGCTCCATGCACTAATAGCCAAATACTGGTTCTACTGAAGTCAATGGGTATTTCAATATTATTAATTGTTTCTATTTACAGTAGCGCCATGAGGCTCTCTCTGAGCTAGGGACCCCATTCTGCTGTTCCCTGCCCACAAGAGCTTCCAACCTAAATAAAACGGACACTGAGTTCAGAGCAATGATTTTCCTCCATCTGATGCTGTTGATATTTGTATTTCACAATGTGCAAATGGACTAACCCAGGCATTTTCTCTTGAAATAATTAATTGAATTGAAGGCTAAGGAACATATTCAGCTTCCAATATCTCCTCCTCCAGTTCAGGTGATTGGCAGGTAAGGAAGCTGCACACGCTGCACACACACAGCATGGCAGTGGCATCTTGAAATTTCAGAAACACCCATTCAATCTGGCAGCAGCCAACATTGCACATGGTTTGCACGTACATAAGCCACATCAGTGCAGAGACACATTTCACAGGAGGCTCACAGGGTGCTTTAGAGCCAGAAGGGCTTCTAGTCTCAGAAATGGTCGCCATTTTGGATCCTCAACTTGAGGCACCCGTTTATTTTGTTTCTCTTTGGGAAAGTGCTGAGCACCTGCTTTCTGAAAGTCAGGCCCCTTTAAAAGTTGGGCTCTGAAAAAACAGAGAAACCCCAAATCAGTTGTCATTACTCAAAATGTGGACCCAATGAATTTAATCTAATCTAACATCACAATGCCCATGGAAGTAAATATTATAACCCTTGCTACACAGATGGGGACACTGAGGCACAGACAGTTTGTGATTTTCTACCTTAAGTGACATAGAAAGTTAGCGGTAGAGTCACATGTCTCGTGACCCATAGTCCGCTACTCTCGTTATTTGACTGTGCCATTTCCTTAAGGGAGGAGGGAGAGGAAGAAACTGATGGTTTTAAAAACCTGATTGGTGTCTGTGGGTAGCAGTTTTGTTATGGAAAACTAGAACTGTAATAAGTTCCTGCGATCATCTGAAATATGAATGCATCTGAGCAGCAAAAATCAGTGGGTTGCAGGCAGATGGGAATTTTTGTTCTGCAGTAATTATGGGCCTGCTTACAGCACTTACACACGTGAGGGGTTTAATCGAGTTGAGTGGGGCTACTCACATGCATAAATATTTGCAGAATGGGCACCTTGATTACCTACCAGTTTACCTAGAATACATTACATCTGTTTTAACCACTGTCTCACTGCTATAGATAATGAAAAATCCAGATTGCTTATCCATTGCACAGTTCACAAAAGTGAGCTCAGAATAGTTCTGCCAATATTCTTCAGGGTCACACAAGGGATTCTGCCTCATGTAATGTCCTAAACATTATGGCATAATCATACAGTATGATTATTACTAGTAGAAGTACTTATTATTATCATAGTGCCTAGGAAGCACTATTAGACAGGTGCAGGATAAAATGAAAGTCATACACTGGCATTCAATAATTATAATACTTAACTCTCAGATAAAATTTCATCCATAGATTTCAAAGCACCTTAAGAGTAGCCTTATCCCCATTTCACAGATTGCTGGAAGTAGTGAGACTAGCTGAGTTAGCAATGGAAGGTTCAGTCAGCAAATACGATTTATAGCTGAGTAGCATTAAATAAATGAAGTTTTTCTTCTGGCAATAACAGTCAGTGTGTGGTACTTAGCAACCAAAATATTTTTTGTGCCCTCAGTCATTACTTGTTATTTTCCTTATAGTCCTTTCCTAACAGTCTGATCAGAAGCACGTGTGTTTTCTGAACATGAATCTCTTTTATTTTGTTTTTTATATATAAATATTCAGCACCACTTTAAAAAAAAAAATCTAAGTCCACGCTGAGATGTTATGAATTCCCCTTCCTGTAAATGTCAACAATTTTCAACATCTTTTACTTTAAAATGTAATTTTTTAAAGACTCATTTTGATTGCTAACATAGCACATAATTATCCATCTGTAAATAAATGTAAATAAACTGTTAGCCAGAAATATTAATAAAAAACACTTTTGGTGTTAACCTACAACAAGCTCAGTTGCATCTGTTTCTTTTGAATATTAATTGAGACAGACAGCCAAAAGTGTCTCTTCTTGCAACTGAAATGTACAGCAGAACCTAGCTGTTGGGCACAATAAACTCTGCTGATATCATCCAATGGTCTTTATTTAGGTGCAATGACTGCCCCTGGGCCAACACCAGGGATGGACTGAACTGGGAACCTCCAGTTCAAGCTAAAGAGCCAAGTTCCAGAGTTGACAGCTATGACACTCTCACATCCTCTGTTGATCAGGCACAGGACACGCACCAACTCTGACCAAAGGGTTACACAAGCAAAACTCATGATGCAGTCGGTGGGAGGTCTGCCTTAGAAAGGACTGATCTGGCTCATAGCGAAGTACAATGAAAGTTCCAATTGTTTTCACTGCATCACAGACTGCAAATTCCAGTTTAAGGTACTTCAGCTCCTGACTAATTTTAAACATGTGAATGTTCACTTGCTTAAAGTTAGACAGGTATTGATGTATCTTGCTGAATCTGGCAGAAATGAATCCTTATTCATGGTAAAATAATGTGGGGGTTGGAAGGAGAAAGGGCAGGAATATGGTTTCACTAGAAATATAGTAGAATCCTGGATCAAATATGTATATACTTAGGGAATCGACATAAACAGGAGGCAACAAAATAGGAACACAGACTGGCAGTTCAACAGAAAGCGAGGCTTAGAGAATTGATATTCTCTTGCAAATTCACTGCATTTTAAAATTTACCCCAAGTGCCTTCTCTGTTTCTACCGCTCCTTGAATGGCCATTCCTCAAGCCCCACACTCACTCACGAGAGATGCTTGTTAAATGATTCCCATAGATGATAATTCATAGACTCTAGGACTGGAAGGGACCTTGAGAGGTCATCGAGTCCAGTCCCCTGCCCTCACGGCAGGACCAAATACTGTCTAGACCAGGGGTTGGCAGCGTTTGGCACGCGGCTCACCAGGGTAAGCACCCTGGCGGGCCGGGCCAGTTTATTTACCTGCTGACGCGGCAGGTTCAGCTGATTGCGGCCCCCACTGGCGGCGGTTTGCCGTCCCAGGCCAATGGGGGCGGTGGGAAGCGGCATGGGCGAGGGATGTGCTGGCTGCGGCTTCCCGCCACCCCCATTGGCCCAGGACGGTGAACTGTGGCCAGTGGGGGCCGCGATCAGCCGAACCTGCCGTGTCAGCAGGTAAATAAACTGGCCCGGCCCGCTAGGGTGCTTACCCTGGCGAGCCGCATGCCAAACATTGCTGACCCCTGATCTAGACCATCCCTGATAGACATTTATCTAACCTACTCTTAAATATTTCCAGAGATGGAGATTCAACAATCTCCCTAGGCAATTTATTCCAGTGTTTAACCACCCTGACAGTTAGGAACTTTTTCCAAATGTCCAACCTAAACCTCCCTTGCTGCAGTTTAAGCCCATTGCTTCTTGTTCTATCCTTAGAGGCCAAGATGAACAAGTTTTCTCCCTTCTTTTGAATTGATATTTTTCATTAAAAATTAGATTTGACAACTCTTCCTCCACCATCTCCCTTCCCCACAAAAAATGTACAAAAAAATGTGATCAAAATTTCTGTGGTTTTTCAGCTAGCTACGGAGGTGGTTGAATTTCTTGGCAATTCAAAAAAATGTCAACAAAGTTTTTTGAATTATGTAAAAAATTCCACTTATAAAAACAGTACACATTTTTGAAAAATTCCAGCAAAATGACCAGCTCTAATCGTAGCATCATTTTTTATATTGTGCCCAAAGCGTGCTAGTCACTTCGTAGAAAAAAAATGAGTCTTGGTCCTTGTCCTACAGCACTTTTAATCTAAAATGTAGACAATGGGCAATAAAGTGAACAAGTAGTAGTAAGGTCCGGTTAGGGAAAAGATGTGGTTACCAGTGAAAAGATGTGGTTGCCTTGTTTGGTTGTGAGCACTTCTTCAAATGCAGTTCTACTCAAGAGAGTGACTGATGTGAAAATTGTGCTGCCTTAATGGATCTGATGCCTGGGTCTGATTCTCCACTGTGTTATACTTTGCGCAAAGTGGGTGACAATCTTTGATGGCTTCTGCAAGTCTTCACTGGATATTGTATCAAGCTGTATCCACATCCAATAACTTAACCAGCACAAATGGACAACAGGGTCCTGGACACAGGGCATTGTGGATACAAAGACAGAGTCAAGTATCATACACCTGACAATAAAGCAGGTTGAACTTGCTATCCAGCTGCCTGGTAACTTTCAGCTTAAAATCTTATCAGACCTGAACCCACACACAGGAGCAGAGGGTTTGTATTGAGGAGGAGGAGGAGGAGGAGAGAGAAAATGAAAAACAGGAAAGGGAGGTGGAAAATGAGTAGCTAACTGAGTAGACCTAGTTGACATAATGCAGTGGCCAAATAGACAGATTCCCACCAATCCAAACAGTAGCCCTCAGTACTTGTTTCTTTTCATCGCGGAGTTGAAGCTGTGCTACAAGATTGCCAGTCACAGCTCTGGCATTGCAGGCCGGCTTTTTAACTTGATTAGTAGATTTCACTCACTGTCTCTGTTGGGGGGGTGGTGAAATGAGGCAATTAGGAAAATAATGCTGCTTTCCATCTGGGCTCCAGCAGGACCCTGTGAATGAAACCTATCAATCATGTTAGAAGGATCATCAACACTGCTAGAGGTGAGGAAAGCATATGTCTCCTTCCCACCTATGCTATTAGCCTATCTGCTTGCTTCGGAGTGGGAGATGCATTTTCATAAGCAGCAGCAGCAGCTTTGAAAATGCCCAAGAGGAGCTATGCCTCTGAATGGGACCGGGAGAGAACTGAGCAACAGCCAGGGTAGGGGGGTGGCAGAACAACCTGAAAAGCTACTGAACAATATTAAAAACAAGCCAGTACATACGAGTCACACTACTTACAAAGTCTGTTAGGTGTGAGGTTGTTTGTGGGAGGGGGACGGGAGTAGGGATTAGATTATGGGGTCAAACAACAAAGTGGTGGCTTAATATTGGGACATTTGCTCTCACCCCTCTGGCTATTTAGTGATAAGCTATCAGATGTTCCATATCTTCCTCCCTGTCTTGCCTATCCGCTCTTAATCCTTCTAAGGAAAATTGTTTACTAGCTCTCTAGCCTACCCTTCTGGTAAATCTTTGGTACCCATTGAGCTGTGACTGCAGAGTGAGCTCTGCCCTTCATTCCTGATGCAAGCATCTACAGTTTATTGAATGACCAAACCCACGCCCTGTCTTAACATTGGTAGTAGCCTATTTTTAGTTAACCTCTCAGCTTTAGATTGTATTCCTGAGACAGATTTGGCTGTAGCAACCCATGCACCTCATATGCTCTATACATTTGTCTGAATGCATGTGTTGAGTTTGTGCAATATAGGATTATAAGAAAATGGACTCCAGGAAGCAGAAGGGAGGGTGGATCCAGATAGCCAGCAATCCATCTACCAAATGCTCAGGAGCCCAGGTGGGCTTGTCCAATGAGTTTGGCAAGTGATGAGACTCAAATTTGTGGAGTCAGAGAACAAAGAACTTTGCCTGTTCTAGAAGGAACTCTCCCTGAAGCAGGAGGGAGACAAGTTTTGCAGGAGACTGAGATGGCCACTCAGACAGATGGGGAGAGAGAGATGAACTAAAGGGAAACTGAGGCTGAGATTGCAGAACCTGCTAGGGTGCCTGAAGAAGTGCGCCTACCTTGGATGCCTACCAGGGTGACCAGATAGCAAGTGTGAAAAATTGGGACAGGGGGTGGGGGGTCATAGGAGCCTATGTAAGAAAAAGCCCCAAATATCAGGACTGTCCCTATAAAATCAGGACGTCTGGTCACCCTAAATTGCCTACATGAGTAGGATGCTGGAGAAATTAAACATATGCTGGCCTCTTGTTGTTTTCATTCTTTTTCTTTGAAATACTTTGTTCCTCAATAAAGAATACATTCATTTTAAGAAGGTGGCTCTGATCACCGAAACCCACTGGTTACAAGCTCCCAGAGGGGAACAAGAACCACAGGTAACCAAACCCAGTCAGATCTGTAAGGTAAGAATGGTTGGGACACAGGGTAATACAACCCAGATCCCTGGTCTGAGAGTGGGGGAAAACATGCATATGTAGAGAGGTAAAGGGCAGAGGCCTGACTTCTGAAGGGATTCATTCAGAGAGAGAGAAAGATCTCAAAGGGGACAGAGGTGCAGCTAGCTCTGAACCAAGACAATTCCTTTATAAGATCCAAACAAGCTGTCATACTGCAGTAGGACATAGGCCTACTTATCTGATTCAGTTCCACCACTGTGAATCCAGAATAACCCGATTAAATCAATAGTTACTCCAAATTTGTACCTGCTAGTTGGCACCTGAGAACATTATAAATTAAATTAATGGAGATATCCCATCTCCCAGAACTGGAAGGGTGAGGTCAGCCCCCTGCCTTCACTAGCAGAACTGATTTTGATTGTGCCCCAGATCCCTAAGTGGCCCCCTCAAGGATTGAACTCACAACCCTAGGTTTAGCAGGCCAATGCACAAACCACTAAGCTATCCCCCTCCTCCTGATTATATTGATATATATCCTGCCTCTGGCAGCTGACAATGCTGGATGCTTCTGAGGACATCTAAACCTCCCCTAGTACTAATTGCAAAACAGTATACCACAAAGTAAAGGTGAATTGCTGGCTCATCTCCTGAAGCATGAAACTGACAGTCCTTATAACATTATCCTAGCAAACCTAACCAGGAGAATATTCTTCATGCATATCATTGTCTGAGCCTTTCAATAAATCAATAAGCTTTGTGCCACATTAATATCTTGTGCCAGAGAATTCCACTGGTTAATGATACATTGTGCTAAAAGGGGGGATTAGATGTTGGCCTAGATCAGGAGTCGGCAACCTTTCAGAAGTGGTGTGCCGAGTCTTCATTTATTCACTCTGATTTAAGGTTTCGTGTGCCAGTAATACATTTTAATGTTTTTAGAAGGTCTCTTTCTATAAGTCTATAATATATAACTAAACTATTGTTGTATGTAAAGTAAATAAGGTTTTTAAAACGTTTAAGAAGCTTCATTTAAAATTAGGACACGGGCAGTGTGAGTGCCACTGAAAATCAGCTCACGTGCCATAGGTTGCCTACCCCTGGCTTAGATCATTGGTTGTGGCCCTGGAGCACACATGCTCCCTCCTCTTTGAGAGGTGAACACAAAGGAATATGTGCATGTGCCAAGGTGGCTCTAAGCCTGTTTTGTACTCCCTCAGTCCTGAGCTGGCTGGACCTGGGCCAGCCTGGTCCCTAGCCCTGAAGGCTGCTCCAAATTACACTCACTGCCAATGGCTCTTAAGGGGCTGTTGCAGCAGCATGGGCGCACTGAAGTACAGGGAATCCCATACCCCATTTCTCTTGGCCAGGCCTCCTACACTGACCTGAAGGATGTGGGGGTTGTGTCTATCCTGCAATGCTGGCTCTTCACATCAGGCAGATCCCCTAGCATGGTGTGATCCTTGAAAATGCCAGTGCTGTGTGAAGTGGCCCCAATACAGTCAACTATGAAGCTGTTGCCTTTTTTTTACAATCTACAGTTGCACTATTATTGTACTATGGGCTGAAGAAAATGGGAGAAGATCATTTCTCTATACTACATCAGGTTATAATTGTTGCCGAGCCCTCTGTGTTAAGCTTTCCTGAATATACACAGCCATTTGCAGCTAGAAAGCCATTGGAGAGCTCTCCCTGTTAAATTCCTGTTTGAAACAAAGAGCCAGTTTTCACCTTGCCCCTTAATTTTGATTTTGAATTATCCACTCTCATGTATCACCATAAATTGATTTGTTATGCTGAATTCATACCAAGTAAATAATGAGCATCCAAATTAGTCCACATGTAATATGGGAAGGATTAACTAATTCCAAACATTAATATTCTCTTGGCCCTCAGTGGTAGGCTGCAAGAGATGCTTAGTGCTTTTAAATCACTCCACTGAGTTTTCTTATTAAATGCCACTGTTTTCAGCCTGTATCGCATTATTAGCACTGTTGTCCTTTAGGGGCTGATGTTAATGACAACTGAAGGAACTTAATCAGAGCATGTGCCTTGGCTAAGCTCTTTATACCCCTTATACCATAATTACTCACATTTTATTGAAAATTCCACAGGGCCAAGCTCACAAATGCAATGGGGGTGTGTGTGTCTATCTTTGTATGTATGCGCAAGTTGTTTTAATAATTACAGGACATTGTATTACTCAAATAGGGCCCAATCCTGCCAAAGTTCACCTTCATCGCTACAAATGACTGCAAACAGTCTCAGAATTGCTAAGCACATGACTGTACAACAGCGACCATTCTAACTCCTAAGAACACACAACAAAGGCACTTGAGTTTAAGAATTACAAATCATGCTGTTCATGCAAATGAACTTCTCTGGCAAGAGAAAGAACAATGGCTACAGAAAAAAAAACAGTTGAGTATGTACAAAGAGGTACCTGCAATAAGACTTTAGATGATCCCTGGTGAGAAGTAATTTATCGATATTAAGTTGTGTTGAGCATTTTAAATACAATTTTAAATACTGTTTCAAACTAGTAACCTTTTTCTTGCCTTGTTGCTATTCAACCCAGGTCAAAACTGTCAACCTATGTAAATAGATACTTGCAAGATAAGTGAAATCTGGGATGGCATGTAGACACTGTCTTTAACAGTGCACAACAACACTGCACAACTGTGCAATGACAGGATGTAAAGAAGAACACAAATACAAAATCCCTTTGTCTTCTCATTTGGGATAGATTATGTACTTAATTAGATACCAACACTGCAGTCTGGTGGAACATGTCCTTTATCTTAAGAAAGTCATAAAATGATATTTTCAAATGCAATTTTAAATAAAATGCTTATTCAGTGTATGGTAGAAGGAGTTCTCACAATGTAAGCTCTTTCTGTGCTTCCCTGAACAAAATGGTTAGCACCTCATTTCACAAGGTGTTTTGTTTTTAAGAGAATTTTCCATCCCAAGGGAAATTCTGTTGTTTTGAAATTTCCTTTAGTTCCTAACTGTGACAAAAGGTTGAAATTTCAAAATTTACCTTGGAACAAAAATTGTGAAGAGTCTAAAGAAAGAAATAGAAAGTCAAAATGAAATGAGACAGCTGAAATGAAATGCTCCATTTTGAATTGAATTGTTTTTTAAAAAAATCAATTGAAAATTGTCTAAATTGACATATTCCTGAAAAACCTTTAGATTTCAATGAAACAGCATTTTCAGATGGAAAGCTGGTCCATCAGAAACTTGTCAACCAGCTCTAGCTTTTAATTGATTTTATTTGTACTACACAGAGCTGGATTATGACATTCTGAGGCCCTAAGCTGTGTCAAGTAAACAAAGCACCATACCATAAAAATGAATTTATTATTTTCACAGAAAGGAAATTGAATATATAAATACGAAAGCTTTATATTTGCATATATACAAAGGCAAAGTTGTAAAAATAGAATAATAATCTTCATTTTCAGCAGCCCTCTCTGTAACGATGACATCATGACAGAAATAAATTTTAGACTAATTCTTTGAACTAATTGCATATGTAAGTAAGGTAGAAGTAAACAATATAAAAATATAAAATAAAAAAATACAGTAAATACAATTTACTAGAAGAGATCTCAGGAAATTTTTCTTCTCTGTTGGGGCATCTAAATTGTGGAATTCCTTGTCTGAATATGCAACGAGACTCTTAGAGGATATAATATGGCAACAGAGGATACAAGAGGCAATAGAGGATATAGGATGTGGATAACCCACAAGCTTAAAGCTCAACAATTTAATTATATTAATAGGAATTACACCCAGGTAATAAGACAACCATCAGGAAATTGTACGTGCATTGTATTTTTCCAATAAATTAATTTGTTTTGTTTTTATAGAAGATTATGCTGAATTACCTAATATTGGTACTAAAATTAGTAGCAGAAAGTTTTTTATTGAAACAAGTAAAAAAGTTAACTTTATATTATAAATATTGAGATTTATATATCTATACAACAAACAATATTTTAATGTTATTATATATTTATGCTGAAATATACATTATTTTATGTATATATGCCAAAAACCTGTGTTATTTTACCAGGATATTTCTGTGAAAGTTAGTGCTATTTTGTCTATGTTTTCTCAGGAAAACAAGAGAGGATATAAAAATTTTTTTTACACCACAAATAAGGAAAATTATCCTTCTTTTCATATGAATAAATGAAAAAAAATGTTTCATTAATTTTGTTAGGGAAATACAAAGTTTATCCAGACTATATATATAAAAAATGTATTTACAAATGTTTATTCTGATTTAATTTTCATTACGGAACTATGAATTGCTGGGATTTTTCTTTTGCTATGCTATAAAAATACAATGTATTATGCATACGATATGTGATTATAAGTCTGTATAAGAATTTTTACATAGCATACTACCTATAATAAAATAATATCTTGCGTATTCCAAACCCGACGAGCAGAAAATCCGTCTTTTACTAGGCAGACATCTCTCTTCACATTCACTTCTCTATCCTCTGTCTCCCCCAGGACCACTAATTAATCTTGAGTAAACACCTCGGACACACAGAGTGACAACATGCTATATGTGTGAAAGAGAGAAAGAATTTACCAGAAAAAAAAAGACTGGTAATCTCTAGACAGGCATTGAGAAAGTGAGAAAAACTAGCCTAATTCAAGTAAATATAATGAATATTATAGGCTTTAATAGTCTATAAATCATATATGTACATAGTTTGAAATAACTTGCTCACCAAGTACTCAGAATATTTTGATATATATGCATATCGTCCTTTACTTCTCTCAAAACCCTCCATTTAGCCTTTAGTCAGCATTCTCTGATATTTACTGTGAAAGTTCCTGAAACTGACAGAGGGAAACCAAACGCAAATTTATCCTCCTCAAGATCCACTTGACCCAAGTCCATAACCCACTCGACCCAAGTCCATAAGGATCACCTGCAAACTCAATACCATGAAGCATGGATAGCGCATGATGCAGGAAGTGGTGTGCACACTAAAATACACAATTATACGTATGTGCAGATCAAAAGAAGAAAGAACACACTAACATACGAGTATGAACTTGGCAGGATTGCTTCATGACACTGCCATCTCCGACCTCACATTTTTCCCGATTTTGTCGGCAGTGAGATTTATTTATTTAAATAAATTATGATGGCACGGTCAGAATTTTACCAGTAGCAGCTGGCCAACAAAACACTGCCTTAGGAGACTGATAGACTTATTCATAGAAATACTAATTTTACAAGTGCAATTATCATTTTTTCCCTCAGCCCTGGACTCCCCCCTGTCAATACTGAACAATTAGTGAAGGGTAACGGTAGGGTAAGAGTATTTGTGTAACCAGATGAGTATATTTTTGTCATATTTGAATGAAAATGTCTATATTTAGAGAGAATCTTCTTTTTCCCATCTCTCTTATCAACTAATTTTGATAAAATTTGAAATTGAGTCAGTTGTTTCTTCTTTAGGAGGCCCCTAAAATGTAGCTTAGTTAGCTTATACCTTAATCTGGCACTTATACTACAGTTGTACCTAAAGAGCCTGTCATGTCAAAATGGGCCCATCACCAAAATGTATTTCTTTTTTGGCTATGCAGCATGTGCAAACTTCTTTGCACATCACAATGAGGAACTGAAGCTTCAGTGAGGCCCTCACCAACCCTTTGCCCTGGGTTTCAGTGTTTCATTTTCCAAGTCAGTGCATGGATTCTAGAACAGTATGTGAGACTGGAACTGTCATACATAGGAACAAAACTCTCAGGGTGGCCCAGTCCATCCAGATCTCAGGCACTTCTGTGTGCACCATGGAGTACAGGCACTACCTGGAAACTCACAGCACTGCAAACCCCAAATGCTCAAAAATTGTGAGACAGCCGCCCTCAATATCAAGATAAAAAGTAACAGAGGGTCCTGTGGCACCTTTAAGACTAACAGAAGTATTGGGAGCATGTTAGTCTTAAAGGTGCCACAGGACTCTCTGTTACTTTTTACAGATTCAGACTAACATGGCTAGCCCTCTGATAAATATCAAGATAGTGGCTTTAAAAGCATGAGGGTTTTACAAAAAATAAGTTTGGGCTCTTTTTCTTTGGATTATGTTTGACTCCCCCCCCACATCCATCTTCTGTGTATTTTATCTTCAAAAGACTCTTGATGAAGAAGCTACTAAGAGTTACATAAACAACAAAATTATGTAAGCAACTTAAAGCCAACAGTTCTTTTGTTTCACTGACTAAACAGGGTATATTCTTCTTTACGACTGCTTCTGCTAAACTTGGCCTCATTGCCCCTTGACTTGTCTTTACTCCAATTACCACTCCAGTTTAGCTGATTAATTTGTAGCCACTGGCAAACATGCACAGTTGGCAGGACATCATTTTATTTCAGTGACAAGTGCTATAAAAAGATCATTTTCATTAGCATAAATAAGTCCATGTTGATAGAACTCTGATTTCTGAAAATAGGTTACAGTCTTAACTGTCTTTATTCATTACCCAGACAGAACTGAAAGTAAAATTATCACATAAGTGAACAATGGGCTATGTGTAATGCCTAATGGTTGAATACACTGTTGCAACAGTTTGGAATTATTGTCTTATGATCAGGGCCGGCTCCAGGCACCAGCGCAGGAAGCAGGTGCTTGGAGCGGCCAATGGAAAGGGGTGGCATGTCCAGGTCTTCGGTGGCGGGTTCCTCACTCCCTCTCGGAGCAAAGAATCTGCCGCTGAATTGCCGCCGAAGAATGAAGCGGCGCGGTAGAGCAGCTGCCGATCGTGGCTTTTTTTTTTCCCCTTTCTTTTTTCGCTGCTTGGGGTGGCAAAAAAGCTGGAGCCGGCCCTGCTTATGATAAACACTCCACTGATGTAAATCTCTGAACAGGCATTCAGCAAATTTGGGCAAACACATCCATGCTTTGGATGGCAGCGGTGTATAAAAAGCATAAATGCAAAGGGAATCCACTGATAAATGACAGAAACCTTATTTTGAGTTCCTTTGGCTTTTGTATAGAATAGAATATTTCTGATCACTGGTCTCAGTCCAGTGCTTTGCGAGATTCATTGGCCCTGACTGCATTGGTTCTGACCTTTCAGCCAAATCATCTTTGCAAGAGTCTTTCCCACATGATTTTTAACAGCTAATATTGTATCAGTTGACCATTAATGAATTGAAGCCTGATTCTGACCTCCTTTACACAGATTTTTCCACCATAGTGACTTCAGTGGGGTTGCTCCTGATTTACACCAACTGGGGGAAGTGACAGCAGAGACAAGCCCTGATGTTTTGGGGGTAGGCACCACCTGTGTTTGCACAACAACTATCCCAATGGTCTGTGGCTGGGGCTCCTAGATGCTAAGAGAATACAAATGGAGAATGTTTTAAAAGGTGGGGATTTTCAAAGTGGCAGGCACTGATTTCTAACTGTAGTGACTCTAAAGCGGGTGAAATAAGTCAGAATGCAAGCAAGGAGAATGGCAAGATGGTAATTAGAATGATGCGCTTTAAGGACTTTGATAATTTACTAGAGCTAAAGTCAAATATTTGGAAATGAGGACACACTGCTTTCAGCTGTTATAGAAACAAATGTTTGATAAGACCTTAAAAGCTATGTCAGGCCTTCACAGGTTCCTTAGTCAAGTGTTTTGAGAGTAAATGATTTAGGGCTGGATAAATCAAGTCTTGCAGCTTGGACTTGTGTAATTTTCAATCCCTGCTTGACTGTTTTGCTGAACTGCATGTGTGAAGGACTTAATGGAGAAAAAGGATATTCACTGAGAATCCCAATTACTGGCTTCTGACATAACTGGCTAGTAAATATGAACTGTTATGGAAAAATCAACTGTTGCTCTTTATTAATAGGGTAAAAGCATTAGAAAAATTGCTGTTGCAAAATAGAGAACAAAATATGGGAAACTGCCTTGATTGTGCTGCCACCAGGAAGTCTTGCACATTGTTTTGAAACCCTTGCATTCTTTTTTTTACTTATACCACACAGTGTACAAGTCACAGGGTGACTTTGATAATCAGCTCATCATTTGAGGGAGGGGAACTAAGGGAAGTTAACAGATGGGAAGTTATAGCTCAAATTTAGAGCTGCAATTCTCAGGGAGGAGAACTGGGGATGGGGTGAGGGTACAAAGATAGTTGTAAGCTGACTTTGTACATCACAGATTCTGGGCCCAGCCCAATATGGAACAACTTGGCCCCTCAGCTAAGTTACAGAGGCATCTCCCAGCCATTGGTGGCCGGCTCTGCTGGTTCAGGCCATGTGTCCTCCAGCCCTGCCCTACCCATTGTGTCAGCAGCTGCCAAAGAGGAATAAGGTAGGCTGATTATGTCAGTCCATCAGCAGGGCAGCCCTTGGTCTGGGGCACGTTCGCTGAGGTATGGCTAAATCACCATATAAAGGGGTCACAGCAGAGGCCAGCTGGGGCCGGTGGCTCTCCCTGTGTGTGGGATGTGGTGGAGGCACCGATGGACCAGAAAGGTTCAGGGAACTCTCCCCTACCTCTTACACTGCACGGTGTGAGCCAGAATCCCAGCATTCAGGGAGCACAGACACTGGATAAGTCATAGTAGTCCCGCCACCTCTTCATAACAGCTGACAGGCTCTTAAAGGGTCTCAGAGGGCTCTCCTCAGTCATGAACAGAGAGGACTGCTGCAGTTTGAATGCTTCTAGCAACTGCCACCAGTGTGCTGCCTGCCTGCACCTCATAACCCCCTTAGAGCCACAATGATTTAATAAGCCAGAGTATGAAAGTGTCTACTGATGGCGGCGGGAACTAGTACTACTGTGGTCATGCTTACATGGAAGTTGGGGGTTGACAGTACATGGGGGCCTTTAGGAGGATTATTTCCAGTGGTCAATAACTGAGGCATGTAGACAATTTAGGCCAGTACTACCTGAATACAGTACAAGCATCACAGCAGGTGCTGACTACAAATAAATAATACACCCATAACATCCACCAACTCAAGGCGTTGTCAAATCAGGTCCATTTGATGCACAGAGTAGAAGGCATTAAACCAGATATACCAACCATTACTAGAGAGAGTTAGCACAGATCTAGGTATAGGGAAGAGCTGGTTACCTAAGACACTGAGTTGCTGTATGGCAACTACTGGCAAATAGTGACTTTTTCGTACCGTCACTATGGTTCTTCAAAGTGCAAAAAGAAAGAGGCTGCTATGGCTGTTACCATGAAAAGCAAAATCTCATTGGGGCCCCCTTGCACTGGATGTATCCACACAGGAAGGAACAGTCCCTGTTCTGAAGAGTTTAAACTCTAAAGAGGCAAGATGGATACAGGTTGGGAGGAGAAAGACAGAGAGTGGAAATGACTAGCCCAAAGTCACATAGCAAGTCTACGGCAGAGCCAGGAAAAGAATCCAGAGCTCTGCGCCTTATCCACTGGACAATAGGAGTTTAAACCCCTGCAACCCAGCACTTCCTGTTACAATGCTCTAAACAACAGTCATTTGACTGAGTCATTTGAATTATTGAGCTACTAATACAAAATAAAGTTTCAAAGGTAAAGAGTCTTTCACTAATAATGCATCTATGCCTCCAATGTAATCTAGAGCACAGAACAACCTGTTCTGCAGAGATGAGATGAGCTGAGAGCAGACAGTTCCAAATTTCAAGAGACAGTGGGAGAGAGAATATATAGCTCTGGTATTTTACCCAGCACTGTGTATAACAACATTTTTCATAATAAAATAAAACAGGCCCCCTTTGAAATAAAAACATCACAATGCCTACAAGCAACAGATGGATTATATCTATGTATAATTTTTAATGTGTAAAATGGGCCTAATTATAGAAACTCAAAACACCTGGATCAAATCTGAAAGAGAAAACTTTTTTTTGTGGAGCAGACCTTCTCTGAAGGCAGGCTAGCACCAATCCACCAGACCTAAAAGCCTGAGGGAAGAGATGTGCCTTGCACCAAGCCTCAGTGACCGAAAGACTCATCCTCCATCCGACCCAGGGGAAACAATTTCTTGTACTGAGAATGACCAGCACCTAGCTCCAGCACTCTAAATCTAGGGACTATTAGGTGGAGCACCTAATTTGAGGTCAACTACACCTTGCCATACCTGAGGGAGAGCCATTCTTTCAAATAGCCAGGACCCAAACTATATAGTTTCGTAGATCAAAGGCAATAGCTTTCATTGTACCTGGGGTCAAACATGGAACCAATGAACTCTCCAGAAAATAGGCACACTATGTTTCCAATTACATGTTCTGCACCTGCAATAGCTTCTGGGCAGGGGTGTTGAGAGCCATTGAACCAAAACTGTAAACCCTGTATATAATGGAGTCCACTTCAAGCCACAGAGTGTGGCACCACCAGCATCGATAGTTCCAGCACCTATGCTTCTGGGAGACTTCAAGGGCAGGCTAATGTACAGTGCATTAAAAGGATCCAGCCAAGAAGTCACAAAGATATGTGTAGCTGAGGCCTGGCCTGGGTAATTAACATATGGAGGGAGGCCTCACTTTTTGGAAGACAGAATTAGAGAGGTAAATGAATCATCAGGTTGAAAACAGAATGTTTGTGCTAAATAAGATAAGTAAATCGGTCAGTAGGCTAAGAAGACAATGTCTGAGCCAACTAAGATAAGAGGGAGAACACCCAGGGAATTATTTACTATGAACTAGATAAAGGATAAAATAAGTTAGGAATGTAGAGATGAGGTAGAGAGGAAGTCGAACAGTGGACAGTACATGCTTCACAGGGATTGGTTCCTGCAAAGCAATGAAGCCAATGAAAAAATGTGTGATGTTATGTATAGTAAATGCAGTGAGATGTGTACTGTATATAAATGGAGACGGTTTCTGTGTAACTTTGGAGCTGTGATATACCCTGTGTTTGAGTCTAATGAACTGTGCATAGCACTGCTGTACGCCAAATAAAGATACCTGAGTGACGAAGGGTGGAGTCAAACTGAGTTCTTGGGAAGCCGAGTGGAAAGAGGTCTTGAAGGGAATCCCAACATTATGGAAGACTCAGGCAAAGTCCAGGTCCAAGAGAAAGGATTGCAAACATGTGATCAGAAGTTGTTAGCTCACCAGTGCTACCTGAGATCCCAGAGACAACCAGGGGACTAAAATGAAGCACTCCTAGTTTATGAACCTGTAGAACAAACAGTAGGGAAACTCCCTGTTCTTCTCAGTTTTGATTGAAGATGAGCCAAGTTTGGAGCCCTAGTACTCTCATTTTTGACTAAAGTTGGATATGCATTATTAGCATGAGACAATTAACATTTTCGATATTTGTTGGATATGTAATCCCCCTAACTTCGATTGTAAGCTTTCTGGGGAAGGGACTGTCTCTCTGTTCTGTGTTGGTACAGCACCTAGCACATTGGAATCCTGGCACAATGGTAATAATAATATTGCAAAATGTTGGGAAAAGGCTCAATTTTGCAGGTAAGATGTTGCTTGAAATAAAATTGCAAAATATTTTTGTGAAAGCATTTTACACAGCCCAGTGAGAGTCTTTAGAAGTAAGGATTGCAGGTAAGGCCTTAAAGCAAGGCACCTCAGCAACTGTATAATAGTGTTAGCCAATTAGAAATGGCCACTACAGTGATGTCTTCACCAGGAGTGCTGCTTTTGGGAATCATGGCAAAGTTCCAGATGATGACTTATCTGAAGTCAATGGTATGAGATTTAGAGTTTTTGAGAACAAACCTCAGATGAACTCAAATATCTGATCCAAGTTTTGGTAAACATGAAATTCATGCAACCAGCTTGATACCTCTTTCATAATTTCCTAGCACCAAGTTAGTAGCTGCAGGCAGAAGTTACGCAACATTGAAGGATTCTAAAAAGAAAATCCTGTCCTTTTACTTCCAAGAGAGATTCTACAATATTTATTTGAAAGAGAGGCTCTGCAATCTTACTGAATCCCATCAGCCAATAGTAATGCTCCAGAGACTCCTGTTCCCCCAGCACGCAGGCCAGACAGTGCCTGCCTTTTTTCCCCAGAGGCCACCCAAGGAAAGGAAAGGAAAAAATGACCTAAGTCATAGATAACCATCATCTGGACTAAGTTTGCTTACTCACATTTTGATGACATCAGCTCACAGTGGATGCATCTGATATATAAAGTGGTATTATGGTATCAGTGTTAATAATGCCCATCTCATTGATGACTTGTACTGTGGCAGCACCTATGAGCCCACTGAGAAAAGTGCTGTACCAACACGGAACAAAATCACAGTCCCTGCCCCCAAAGATATGTGGCAAGAATGACCATGACAGAGAGACTTTTGTTGTTTTTGGTATGACTATTTCAGGAAAAGAAAAGAGTTTTTTCTTTCACAGTACAAAGCAACACAGCGTCATTCTAACATCACGTCCCTTTGCTGGGAGGAAAACATTTTGCTTTCTGTTTGCATCTTCGTCAGTTGTCGCCACCCAGCTGATGGGTGAACTCATGATGGATCAGACTCACTCCTGCAAGATGGTTTGCTTGGAATGAAGGATTCAAAATGCTTTAAGAAACATCCATGCTGTTCTCTACATATCACTCTGTTGGCTGCCTTCTAGTGGCCTTATCTGGCTACTATAATATTGCAGAATAAACTCGTGGAGGGAAAGAACACTGCGTATGGACATGGTACTCTAAAGTCTCTGATTATGGGAAACACATTTCTCATGTAAGGCAGGTGACCTGGAATTTCTTTAGTTTCTGTGTACATTTCCCTACATGTAATACAGCAGATTTAAACACTTTTTAGTCCTTTGAGCAAGGCTTTCTGAGCTGGAGGATCACAATGAAGTTTTATAGCCCTTTCTTATGAAGTGTGGCATTTCTGACATTTGATGTGCAAGAGCAACTGCATTAGTCAAAGGCTACGCTTGAATAGTTATCACTTTAAGCCCATGCCCTGAGAGTGTTGTATTCAGCTCCCTCATTATTTCCAGCCCTGCAGGTTATACCAAGATTTGCTATTAGGACATTACAATAATAAAATAAAGGTAGTCACTTTCTATAAGGGTCAGGCTTACTACCGGAAACAGGAAAACTTCATCTCGGTGCTTCGAAGGACCAGCAATCTGCTATTCTATTCCATACCATTAGGCTGAGCAGTAGTTTTGCATGCAGTTCTCCTTTATCAAGACTCACAAAACATTAAACTGTTTAAAAAAAATAAATCTTACTCTACAATGTCCATTTGACAAAGATATCATTCTTTTATGTTAAATGAGCTTCTAAATAGTCTACCTGTGCGTGTATACCATCATGACATCTGAGCAATGGCTGGTTTATTGATGTCACTGCTAGAACAACTAGTCATATGAAAGAAGGGGTGCAAATACATTTATACTTTTTACTACTTGATTATATTAAAGAACAGTCTGCAGTTACACACCTTCCATTCGATTAACTCAGCATGCTTCCCAAACATTCTTTTAGTCTCACCACATCCCTGTGAGGAAAAGACATGTTATAGTTGTACAAAGAGGCTTATAGCAGTTAAGGGCCTGATTCAGCAAAGCACTTGAGCATGTGCTTCACTTTAAATCCTATTGATGTCAACAAGAATTACATACTTGCTTAGATGCTTTGCTGAATCACTGGTGCCTGAAGTGTCTAAAAGGGGACAATCAGATATTAAAAGGAATCTCATCATGACGAGTCCTGCTCCTTATCATTCCTCCTATAGATAGGACTCGCGTGGATATAAAATTTGTATCCACTTCCAACCCGCCATCCGCAAACATGGTCTGCAGATATCCACAGAGCTTTACTTACAGATAACCCCCACTGATGTCACAAGGGGCAGCCCATAGTTCTGTGTAAAACCCACAGAAAAACAGAAGATTGTACACAAGTATCTGCTCATTTGAATTGCTTTAACAGAAGGGGTAAATGTTTAAGTATGGCTGTATGTGGGAGAACACACAGGTACCCATACTCTGGTCCCCAGATATGCAGACGGTAGGTATGGGTGAAACACTTGAAATAGAAGAAAAAACAATTTGCACCTTGGCCTAAATCTCAGGGGGAGGGATAGCTCAGTGGTTTGAGCATTGGCCTGCTAAACCCAGGGTTGTGAGTTCAATCTTTGAGGGGGCCATTTGGGGATTTAGTTGGGGATTGATCCTGCTTTGAGCAGGGGGTTGGACTAGATGATCTCCTGAGGTCCCTTCCAACCCTAATAATCTATGATTCTAAGAGGAAAAGATGGCTATTGGAAACAGAGGGAATAAGTGGTAGCAGGGTGTTGATTTCCATGCTTTCTCCTCTTCTGATACTCACAGCCAAGAGGCATCAGAATCAGCAGCACCATATAAGGCCACCTGTACAAGAGTCAATGCGGAAACCATGAGGTGAGGGGTTTTCCCTGGGTCACCCAATAACTTGTGTGTGCCATTTGTTCTACTGTGTCATGTGAGAGTTAAGGTCCAGTGACACCCAAAGACTTGGAAACTCAGCTCTAATTGCAGACAATGAAAAGAAAATCAGGGTATGTATGAGCAGCAGGGCGTTGGTAGAAGGGAGTCTCCCTCAGTCCACCACAGTGGCTCAGAACAAATGTCCCTGTGAAGAAGGCTGAGCAGCATCTGTAGCATCAGCAACAGTCCATAATCTGACTGCTAATAACATTTTTCCTCTCTCTATTTCATCCCCAGCTGGATATTTTTTAAGTTACCCGACACTCAGCCCTAGCACTGTGTCTGCAAAGAGGCTTCCTCTCACTGGAGGCTTCTAAGCCTTGCACCTACACTGAGTCCGGTTAGCTCATGCCCTGCACAGTCTGCCTAAGTGGAGCCAGCCCCCTCCATCTATCTGCCAGACAGCTATTTTGTTTCCGGTACCCAGCATGCCTTGGGAATTAAATCCAGTTTTTTTTCATAGCTGGATATCTGGTTTCTGAGTCTGACCCCAAGCCACAGGGCACTATCAGCAGCATCCTGATCACTAACATTGCTGCAGCCTGAAGAAGGCTGCAAGCCCAGCTGGGGGCAATTATATACTTTCTGTTGGGGGATTGTGAGCACCTGGGTGGCAATCACTGGGCTAACAAGGTAATTGGGAGAATATAAAGGGAAGAAACAGGAAGCAAAGGGTAGCTCAAAGGATGAGCCTGGGCTGAGGAGTGGGAGCTGCAGGGAAGTTGCCACTGTATGATGTTGCTAGGTGAGAAAAGAATAAATACACACCTTGGTGAAAAAGCGCAACCTGGTGTGTGTTTGTGATGGTAAAGCCACCTGAATTGGCCAAAGTTCACCAGGTAGCAATAGAGTTGTCCTGTGACACCCCTATTCACCTTGAGTGTGAGTCCCTCATTTGGTTCCTATGCTCAGAGGTGGTGATTTTCGTTGGTGCACTGTAACTATATGCTTCATGTCTCCATGATGGTAATGTCCCATATCCCCTATTTTTTGTTGCAACTCCCGTGAGCAAACATTTGATTAAACTGTGTTTAAGAGATGCTACTCATATTTTATTACTATTAAGCAGTGTTCTGAATTCCCAATACCTACAAGACAGAATGTATCCAGCTGATGGTGCTTTTCTTTTGGAGGTCAGTGAAACAGCCCTAATTGGTTGTGTTATTTTCCACACTCAGCAGTATTTTGATATCTGGTCACTGCAGGTGGCACTTTTTACTACACCTTTTATAGTGACAAAAAAAAGGAATAAAAGTATCTTCTCTTATTTTGTTTAAAAGTAAAGCAAACACAAAAGCAAACAACTTGTTTAATTTAGGGTAATGCAGTAGTTCATAGTTTACCATTCACATTTGTTAACTGAGATGCACAATGCACAACCCACTTGGGAGATGCTTTGTAAACAATAGTTTACAAGTTAATATTGTGCAAACAAGATCCGTGGATTTAAAGCCAGAAGATCAAGAAGTCTGACTTCCCATAGAACACTCTCTATAGAATTTCATCCAGTTACTTCTGGGTCGAGCTCAATAACTTGTGTTTTGGCTAGAGCACTCCAGAAAAGCATCCTGTCTTGATCTGAAGACTTAGAGAGATGTAGAATCCACCACTTCCTGCTAGTTTATTCCAAGGGTTTATCACCCTCACTATTAAAAACAAGTACCTTATTTCTAATTTGAATGAGTCTGGTTTTTGCTTCCAAAAAACATTGGTTCTAGTTTTGCATTTCCCCACTAGATTAAAGAAAGTCCTTCAGTGCCTAGTATTGTCTCCCCATAAAGGTACTTATACACTATAGTCAAGTCACCTCTTTATCTTCAGCAAAAAAGCTGCAAGACAGGTAAAGGGAACAGAACTGGTGAGCTATCTCCTAGGAAATGCCATGAGGAGAGAGGTGACAGGAAGAGTTTTTTGAAGAATGCTGGGACTATCCCACAGATTATCATTTTCAGAGAGACAACTCACACAAGTGAAGGGATTTTTCATTGCAGAGTCAAGGATGACTTTAGGAATCTAGGAAGGAAGCTATAGGCAATTTTCACAGAGATACACCCAATGCTATGCGCAAGTGAAGAAAGAAAAATAATGAAGCACTGATTAGTGTGGTGAGAGGAAGATATGTCTTAGATTGCCTTTTGATGAATGGTGATGGATTAGATGGCCTCATTCAAGTACCAGACAAAGTACCAACTTCCTGCTTTCCCAATTGACAGTGCTTCTTAGGTGGGAAGTGGATGAGGAGAGGTTTCATGTAACTAGTCTGGAATGTTCTTCCAACATGAAAGAAAGATGATGAGTTGATCTGCAATAGATGATGTACTAGAATACTAATGTATTTAAGTGTCCAGGCTCAAATTCTGGGACTACAGAAAACAAGAAAACAAGAAGGAAGGGATATTAAATATTGACCTTGAGGGAGACAATATGCAGATGAATTTACTTTAATGTTATGGCCATGACTGCTTCGTTATAGCTCTATTCTGTATCTCACCTGTTTCCTTCCTTTGCGAGGGTTTACTGTTATTAATACAAGAAATGGGCCTGAGCTGCAAAATTCAGATTAAGATTTCAAACTCTTTCAAAGTTCAAAGTCTCCAACTCTGTAAATTTGCTTTGGGCCTTCCTCTTATTAGTGCCCAATGGTCCCAACTACTGGAGTCTCTGCAGGTCATTCGGTTCCATCCTCCTGTGCATCTACCTCTTCTCCAATTCTGGTGTTCACAAATGAAGTCTTAGCTGAAGTGACACCAAAGTGGCAGCACATGGCAAAGAAAGTTCTGACTCCATAATGGTAGAAACAAGGTGATCAGGTGGGGAAGAGGAGGGAAGAGCAGGGAGAAGGAATTTGATTCTAAAGGTTGACATTTATTTTTCAGGGGTATGAAAGCTGGAAGAGTTGTCTGTAGAGTTTATTTATATTCATAAGTATAATTGGGTGCTTCAAGGGATAGAACCATCAAAGCAGTTTAGTCACTAATGCAGTGTTTATTTCTGAGTTTGGTGGGCAAGAAACCAAGAAGAGACTAGAATGGCAATTCTGTTCACTGCATTCTCCAATAAAGGTAGCAAATGCAATAATAGCAGCTTCTTAAAACCCCTTCAATAAGCTGGATCAACTCTTGCATATGGCTGGCATCGCAGACTGAGGCACAACCTTTCAAAAGGGTCAAATGAACAATTATGACAATTTCAGTGGGTAGCACAACACCCACCTGAAAAACTGAACTCTGTTGTGGACTGTGCTCACAGAAACCTCCTCCTGGCCAATATCAGAGAAACATTCATGACTTAATATACTTAAATGCAAAATGAAAACAGCATGAATTCCTGTACAATAACCCTAAGCAGTATATATAGGTTTGCCATATTACCATCAGTATTGCAGGCCAAGTAGTTCTCTGGTGGTGTAAACTGGCCTAAACCCACTGCCATCAATAAAGCACTACTGATTTACATCACAAGAGAATTTGATCTACAAATCTGTTAACATTTCATGAAACCAGAGCTTTCTTGGGGGCTGACCAAAGACTGTGGAAGTAACTCCCCTCAGGAACAAAGGACCATCATAAACTTCACCATCTTCTGCTCCAAGTGCAGCATGCATTTCTTTGACTTTGTCTTCTCTGACATAAAATATGTATGAACACTTGTTGCTATATATTTCAAAAATTCCCAAACAAGATACTGCACTGCACCCCCCCCCGCCAGGAGAGGACGAGAGAACAAACATGTAACAAATATAAGCCATTTTGCTGAATGCACTGCTGGAAGGTGCTCAGATACTACTACTCAGATGAGTGTGATAGAAGAACCCATAGAGAACAGAACATTGTTAGTTTCACACTGATACCAGAAACGCTTTAGTATCCCAAGTTATCCAATGATGTTAACTGATACAAAGCTCAAGTTTCAAGAAATTGCACCTCCAATGACAAGAGTCCCCAAACTGGGCATGTGTATTAAGATAAATGCTAGGAGCAGCAGATGGGAAGAATTAATGCAGCATTCATATGTTAAACACAGCTTCAGCTGAACTAATTGACACATGGCACTAGAAGAGCTAAAATGGCATGTGGCTTTCTACTGTTAAAGCATGTGTAGGAGAAGAGAATCTCAGAACAGCAACACTACATAACGACCCAGGAGCAGTAAAATGATCTACGATCACTTTTCTGGTTTTCAGAAGGCAGCGGTGGAACACTAACTTGTTTCCATGGCAACTCTGAGAAAGAATTACAGCCTTAAAATTGACTGAATGGTAGCCTCATGAAAATGTAAAGGGCAGACCATATCTTTCTAAAATATAATTTAGTACTAAGTCACCTGAACAGTATTAGCTAAAAGGATTTCAGCTTTAGATTTGGGAAGCGACCCATTTGGGATATGGAGTGTTAGGTTTTTCTAATAGCATGCTTTAGATCTGAAGAGCTACTGGATATACCATCGAATACACTATAAAGGAGGGGGAAAAACCTTTGTGTATGAAAAATCTTATCAGCAAAACAAGAAATTATTGAAAGGGGAGGAAAAGGGGTATAACCTGATATACAATTGGTAGTTTTGCAAAGAAATGCAGAGAATAATGCAAGAATTTAAATGTATGGAGGAAAACCGTATTTTGGGAAAAAATTAAACAGTCCCTTGCAACAAATAAATGAAAGGTCCTATTGACTGAAAACATTATTTAATGATTAGAGCAAGTAGCTAGGATTCTACTCCAGAATGACTCATTGTTCCACCCTGAGAAAATTCCTCAAGTCAAATCTTGAGGTCCCTGCTCAGTTTTTAGACAGTTCTTCCTCAGGCAAACTCCCACTAATTTCAGTGAGAGTTGAGAAAGGTCTAAGACAAGATAGTAATACTTACTTACAGACCTGGGTAAAAAAGACTGTATCTATGGATGGAAAGTTATGTGTGTAATTGCAAAATCATATTTTTTTGAGAGTTGTGACTACCTTACCGGTCAACTTAAATTTATACGTAGATAATATTAGAAATGTCTGCTAAGTTCAGTGCACATTCGTTACCGTGACCCATTACCACTAACCTAATATTCTGAATCAAGTCCATTACAAACTTAGAGGGCAGGATCCTTAGCTGCTGTAATTTGACTTCAACAGAGTTATGACAATTACACAAGTTGAGGACTTGATCCAGAGATTTATTGTATTTTACAAGCAAATTATCGGAGTCAAGTTTCAGCTATGATCAGTCTTCTTCACCAGCAGATACATACAATACAGTATTATGAACAGTGCGCAAAATTGGCTATTGTTGTGCATAAGAAAACAAATCCAATTCCTATTGAGGAGTCTTTCCATTAGCCTCAATGGGAGTTGGACTGGGCCCTTGGAGCACCTGTTCTCTTCCAGGGTCTCACCATGAAGAGATTTTCTAGAAATGAGTGAGTGTAGCACTGAAAAATTGATTATATTTCTTATTTAAAACAATGACCTCAATTTGCAGAATGGGCCACCAGATGCGTGACTATTTTTAGATGTCCAAGCACAGACACCTATGGCCTGTTTATGAAAGGGTGTGGGGGGGAGGGGGATGGATGATCAACTCCTGGTGAACACAGTAGGAGCTGTAGTTGTTAGTCTCCAAGGATGAGATTTTCAAAGGAGCCAAAAGGAAAGTCTCACTGAAAGTCAATAACTCTGTCAGGAACTGTGAAAATCCCAGAAACTGAGCCAACTGAAGTTAAAGGCCACTCTTGGAAGTTTTGCCCAGCTGAGTGTAGGATTTATTTGCCCTCCTACTGGAACTCTTACTTAACGCACCATGTTAAGATACAGGTAGAAACAAATTGTGTGTTTAATAAGGTATTAAATAGCTTAGTAAAGTTGTCATGAAAATTTAAAAGCCTGAGCGCAAAAAAAAAAAAAAAGAAGTCTACACCTCTGCCATTTATACTGATGAGAATGATAACAAAAATAATGGTGTTTTAACTCACCCGTCACCCTGAGACAGCAGAACTTTGCAAGGCTGGTAGAAAAGAGAGACATTTTTTGAATGTATGAATTGGTAATTCTGGTTCTGACAGAGAGAAACACAGAATCACCATTTTCCTCATTTATTTTTATTCATTCATTCATTCATCCTAAGCCACTTTCAGCCAAGTGGTAGCAGATTCATAGAAGTAAAATGGAGCTTACAAAAGAGAAGACTTGGCCCTCAAAATCAGCTGAGTTCCACTGTCCACATGCACATGTAATGTCAACTTCAGTCAATGAAAACTCTGTGTGTGCAACAACTGCAGCTTGGCACCCTGTGCATTATGGGTAACCTCTAGAGTAGCCCTCAGGTTAACCACCTACTGGAAATGGAACTCCCATTCTCAGGGAAGAAGTCAGTTCTAAAGAAGAATTACTTCCTCAGATTATCGTCCTCTATGGATTGCTTTACCTGAGAGCATTATAACAATTCTTTCTACTTGACACAACACGGCAGTAAATATTTTTGATGTCAGAGGAGTAGTTTTCCTTAGTTAGACAAGTTGGCAGCAGATCAAAAGAGATCAATAAGACTATAACTTTAAAAAGAAAAAACAGAAATGACATACAGTTCCATGACAGATTTAGATTTTTGTTTTAAATGGACAGTGCTTTTGAATATATGGGGATAAAGATAATTTCCAAACTACATACCCAACCTTTTAGTGCTTCTCTTTTCTTATTTCCTCTTCTGCTAAGAGAAATCGCTCACAAGTACGCTGGATAGGATTGAAAACATGTCAATGTTGGGCTAGCTCCTCAGCTAGGGTAAGTCAGCACAGCTCCATTGACATGGGTATGCCAGTTTACACAAACTATGAATCTAGCCCACTATTTTGGGCATCATTAACAAGTGAGCAGATAGCAAAACCCCTAATGAAGGACTGAGTTGAGGAGTTCCCTTACATATATTTTAAGCAGGACTGTTGCCCCCTTACTAACATTCAGTGGGGGTGTTTTGGTTGGCTAGCTCCCAGAACTAAAAGATTGGGGAGAGGCCAATGCTCCAGGTCAGCCTCAGCCTCTGAGCCTGATTGACAGGGCGGGCAGGCTAATCAGGGTGTCAGGAGGGTCCCGTCCTTCGTGTGAGCTGGAATTGCCTGGGTCAGCCAGGGCCTGAGAAGGAGACCTGGGACCGACAAGGAACAGACTGTGAAGTACCCTGATGTCCAGAGACACTGTTTGTAATGTTCCCTGCCACAGAGCAGGATGATGTGTTTTCCTTTAACCTTTCCCAATTTTCCTTATTCTTTTTTAAAATTAATTGTTAATTAAACAACTTGTATTTGCTTTAAATTGTATGAAATGATCAGTGGGTCAGGGAGGTGCCCAGTGCAGAGAGAGTACCCCAGAGTGGGGATACCCTAGCCCCTGTCACAGGTGACCACAGCAGGGTTGGGGGTTGAGCCCCCCCAGGAATCCTGGGTCCAGCCTTGTTAGGGTTACGAGGACTCTGTGAGACAGGAGAGTGGAAGGGGAGTCCTCGAGGGTAGGGAGGCCTCTGGGTAAAGGAAGTGGGAGTGAGGACTCAGATCCTTTCGCTAGCCCACTTCACCGGGGTAGTGCAGAAGCCAGGAAAGTTCCCCACAATAGTGGGACCATTCCCCCGCTTACATATACATGGCATGATATAGCCTTCAGTTTTCACTCAGTCCTTATAGACCTGTGGGAAATTGCCAGAGCAAGAACTGAGAGAAAGCGGTACAGAGATTGAAGGGTTTGACCCCAAGAAACTCATGAGCACACATGAGTGAGTCCTCAGTTTCACATTTTCTTTTATAGGAGCTTCAAAATTCCAGAAATGGTCTGGTCTGACAGTGAGAAGCAAACACTTATTTTTCCATTCTCCTTGGGTTTAAATTGTTGATGCTTCTTGTAGACTCTTTATACTGGTCCTGGAAGCTGGTTGGTTTCCAAATCACTTCTCTATCCTGGGCTAGAGTTTTTGCCAAAAGTGATGTCAGGAGAAAAAAAAATAGAACAAATTAGATTAGAAGTAATTTTGGAAATAACAACTGTCTGTGAGGTGGAGGACTTTGGGATCAGGTGGGTTTTAAAGATGCCAGAGAACTATTATGTCATATTCAGTGATGTCATTAAAGTTTGGAGCAGCTGGCATAAGAAAGAAAAAAAATGTAGTTAATACCGAGAGGATATTACGGTATTTGATTACACATCTTTCCCCCTCTGTCTTTTTGGTAACATGCCATTTGTGAAAAATAAAACGACCTATCCTGAGCTTCTAGGGACTCACTTGGAAAGTTGGAGAAAAATCAGAAAGGAAAACAGATATCAGGAAGAAAATCTTCTCTTGCTGTCAGCCAAGGTCCTTTTAAAGACTGTAAAAGTTACTATGTTTTTTTATGTAATGCTTTGGAGACTTTATGGGAAGTGGAGGAGGAATTTGTTAAAAGGATTTGTATTCATTTCCTGACAGAAGCACCTGCTGTTCCAAAATTCTCAGGGGTTGCCTTCTGGTTCAAGAAGATTTTGTGAGGGGTTTTGTATGTAGAAAGAAAAGCTGTAGTGTTCAAACTCTGAGGATTTCAAGGAAATCATGGCTTTAGTCAGCTTCCTGTAGTTCTTGGATCCCAGGGTCTCTAAACAATGGGAGGCTATGTTATAGGAAAAGAAAGAAAAACTTTGGTGCTGTCTGAACAAAAGCTCTGTAGTGGACTTTTAGGGAAATTGGCTTCTTTGTCGCCAGAAAAATGGAGTGTGAGTTTTCAGCAGGGCAGGCTCTCTACTGTGGATACATTTTGTGCAAACCTTAGTACTTGTTCCAGAGAATAGGACATGGACTGGAACTCAGGAGACTGGGTCCTATTCCCAACTTTCCCACTGGCCTGCTGGGTGACTTCGGGCAAATCACTTCACCTCTCCATACCTGTTTCCCAATATCATGTAAAACATGGGCAGTTATATTTTCCTCTTTTGTAAAGTGCTTTTGACATCTATGGAAGAGGAGTGCTATAGCACAACTAGGTATTATTATTATTTACTTTACCTGATTATGAGAGATAATCAGAAATTTTCCACTGGAACATTTTTCTCTGTCAGAAAATGCTGATTTGTCAAAGTAGAAAAGTTCTGTGGGAACATGTTGATTCTGACAAAATTTCAATGGAAGCCTCTTGGCCCATCTACCTTCCTGGCTCCTCAGTATCTCCTCTGGCAGGTGGCTGGGGAGCCTGGGCTTCCAGGCACTCCGGTCAGCCACTAATGAGCCAGGAAACCCTGGGAACCTTGGCTCTGTGGCAGCCTGCCCAGGCTCCCAAGCTCCCCAGTTCCTTGGTAGCTCAACTGGTAGGATGCTGGGAGCCTATGAGCATATTTCATTTCAGAAATCACCAAAATGTTCATTTTGCAGGGAACATTTAGTTCTTAACTAAACAAACTGCCATTAAAAATGTTGAGGTGTTGGATTTCCACCTGGATTTGGGATAATAAATTTTCCAAAACCTTGACATTTTTCATGGAAGTGGGAGTCCATTTTTCCCAGCCAGTCCCAGTACTAATCAAATACTGCAGTAACATATTTTTCCAGACACAAATTGCACCTGCAAGAAGTGAGGCCAGGTCTCTGCCCTTTGGAAAAAGTACTATTCATATCCCAATAATAACTTGTGTGGCAGAAAAGTACATTGCCATTGCTTGTTTTACAATAGCACCTAACTGCCTCAATCAAGATCCAGGTCGATTGCACTTGATGCTGAAGGACACAGTCCAGCCCCAAAGAGCTTACAGTCTAGTCTGAATCAAGAGAACAAGTATGGGGAATAAGGAGAAAGGAGGAAGGCAGAGCACAGTCAACTTGTGGAACTCCTTACCTGAGGAGGTTGTGAAGGCTAGGACTATAACAGCGTTTAAAAGAGAACTGGATAAATTCATGGTGGTTAAGTCCATTAATGGCTATTAGCCAGGATGGGTAAGGAATGATGTCCCTAGCCTCTGTTTGTCAGAGGATAGAGATAGATGGCAGGAGAGAGATCACTTGATCATTGCCTGTTGGCCCACTCCCTCTGGGGCACCTGGCATTGGCCACTGTTGGTAGACAGGATACTGGGCTAGAGGACCTTTGGTCTGACCCGGTACGGCCATTCTTATGTTCTTATGTTCTTAAGGTAACAGTAAGGAGGTGACACAGGAACACAGGTGAGCTGTGTGCCCAGCTTAATGGTTCCATGTCATGTGAAAGGTTTGTTAATTAATAAATACAGTCAGCTATGCCCAACTACTGGTCAGCTTAGAGGGCTGACTGGCTTTTGTAGGTGTCAGGGCAGAGGTGAGCCTTGAAGAGGGATTTGGAGGAGATTACAGCTGGAACCATTGGAGGGAGCAGGGGCTGCCCCAATAAGACACAAAAATGGAGCAATAAGAGTCATGAAAGCCCTTGAAGGAGAAAATAAGGAGCTTGAATTTGATGGGGTGTAAAATGGGGAGCCTGTAAAGGGATCCAGATATATCAAAGGGGTCACTGTGATAAAAGAGGAGGCACTCCTTCCAACTCAAGACCTAAGTCTGCTCCTTCTTGGCCTTGGGAGTAATAAGAAACCAGAGACTATAAAGTGATTCTTGTGTGGCGGTGCACAGCATTAACTCACAGACCTAGCCTGACTCTCTAGAGCATTTTAATGTAAACAGACATGCACCTCTAGTATTAAGACAGCATACAATCTAACGTACAGTTCCAGCTCGTTAGTTCTGTGGGACGAGGCATGAGCAATTCTCGCTATTGCACATTCAAAAGAATCAGAATCCCAGCAGTAAATTGCTACATGCAGTGCCCAGCAGCAGACCTTTTAAATGGCTATGAGTGAATCCATTCTAAATTAATTTGGAATTAGTGTGGGATTTTAAGACTGAAGAACTGAACATGGCACATTTAATTGGGCCTGCCACTTAGTCCCGTGTCCCATCATCCCAGCTAAGTAGCTGTCCCAATAAAGAAAAGGGCCATTTGAAAACAAACAAACAAACAAAAAAAGACGGGTAACACTTTAAATAAAATAAAATGGCCAAATTGTCTGTTCCACTGATTTCAATGGAATTAGGTCAGCAGAGAATTTGGCCTGTGTACCACAATTAATGACAATCATAGGCATTGCATTTTGTTTCAGCCCAGTGCTGTGAGTTGCTGAGCACTCATTTCCTGTTGACTTCAATGCGACTTGAAAGCATTCAGCACCTATAGACCTTAAATTGGTCTATGCTGAACAGTGACTATGGGGAAAAAAGGGCACCTACTCATCATATGTATTCAGAATTATATCTGCCCGCACTACCGACAAAAAGAGGGGTTTCCTGTGTTTCCTCCCTAATAGACACGAAGACTAAGACAGAGTGAGATAAATTCTATTCCTTCTTGCACATCATCCACAGAGTGGCTTACTAACTTCCAAACATTTACACCTATTAGAGCCCATTGGGCGACACTGGGGTCACTGAGGGCCTAATTTGGTCAGTAGAACTGTTATTACGGATGTTGATGGATAAGGCGGCAGAAATCCAGCTTTACTCTCAGTTCCCAAGGGGAATTTGCAGGGCTGTTTGAGGAAGAGAGACTTTAAATGTGGAAGCAGAGCTCATTTAGAACACAATTCCTGATAGACAATAAGCACGCCTCGCCCTGCCATTGGGCCATTTCTACGGTGTGACTTTTTGGAGTAGAACTGCATAATCTTTATTTGATAACTTCTGTACTTAAATAGCAGAGCTTGGGAAGTGACACCTATCAGAGATGTGATTAACTGCCTGTTATGTCTGGGAGAGTAATACCTATTGGGCAGTTGGCTTACCCTTTAGGTGATACTAGATGAGAGATAAGTGCCCCTCATACCAAACATTCATATTCCCCTCCATATATGAACCTTTGCCTTTTAGTCCTGATTAAATTTTTCATGTCAGCAGTGAGTGTTGGTATGGAGGATTCCCTCCTCCCTTCAGACTCTACCCTCCTGAGCAATGCCACCCAAAGGATCCACTTTCATTTCAGACTGCCTGGAGCACATGAACGCAACGCCTGCCGTAGGTAGCTACCTCATGTTTTACCCCAACTCGGCTTTGCACTGTTGGGCTGAGGACAGCTCAGCCATAGAAGATATTGGGGTTAGTAATAAGGTGGAGACTTGGCACTACCAGATGACTATCAACCCAACATCTCTCTCAGACACCATCCTCTGGTTGCAGAGTGTGGTCAGAGACAAACACCAACCAGACCACAGATGTTACTACATATCTGCAAGTACCCTGGATTCTTCTCTCACTTCACCGGAAGACAATCATATGGTACAAAGGCCTAAATGCCTGAAGGGTTAACATGAGCATTAACTTCCCCTCACTCCACATTCCCTGAACAGTGGTCCTCCCTGTTGGCCCAGACTATTGTTCACCTGACCTCTCCCAGCAGGGCTGTGGTACCCCCCTCTTCTGCTCCATCTCAACTGGCTGAAGAATGGGTGCTTGAGACTTATACATCCAAAACACAGATACAACAATGGTTTCTCTGTGACATGACTTGGATGGGCTGGCTTCCTGTCTGAGAGGGAGGAGCTTCCCTCTCAAACAAATGCTGAGCATAATGAAGGAAAGCCATCAGACAAGTCCATTGCATCAATAGGGCCACCTAGGGGCACAACTGGACCTTGAATTTGTATTTCCTTGATTACCCAAGAGCAAAAGAATACTGTGCCATTACTGCCCTTCTACAAATAAAGTCTCCTCATTTCTGCACTTGGTTGGGTCCAAGAATTGCAATGAAAAAAAAAATCAGTCAACTGGATGTTTCAAAGGAGTAAGCCTGATTTGAACTCAGTTCTAAAAAAACTTTTTAATATTTAAGCAGCAGTTCCATCACTAATTAACACAAGTGCAGAGGGAAAGTCAGAATTTAAATATTATAATGACAGGTGCATGATGGGATCATTTAGTGGGATTTCATGAATAATTTTGAGGCATTATCATCCTTTCAAATATTTATTTGAAGTTTCTACTTGAGGAGTTTTACGTTTTCAGGATTGTTCTCATCACAGGTCTGATGCAAAGCTCATTGCAGTTAACAGAAGGACTTCAGTGAGTTTTGCATTAGGCCCGAGTCAACATGTCAAAAAGCAAATACAAGGTGCAACAGAATTTTTCGGTGCCCAATTTGAGATCAATTACAGGGCCCTTATTTTCAAAAAGTGAAAAGCATCCTGTAGCGAGGCGATGACTCCCCGGCACAATGCCTCCTGCTGGTCATCCTGGGAATTAGCTCTTCCAGCCCGGAGCGCCCTCTGCAGGTCGGTGTCTCGCCTGCCGCTGGCCCCCGCGTCCCTCTCAGACCCTGGTGCCCCTCTACATCAGGGTTCTTCCCCCAGCAGTACCCCCACAGTCTCTGGGTCTCCCCTCTCAGGGGAACTCCCAACCCTCTAATCCCACCTTGCCTCAGTGGCTACTGCCAGTCATCATCTAGCCCCCCGCTCCCTGGGGCAGACTGCAGTCTCTAATCCACTCATCACTGGCAAAGGGGGTATGGACCTGCTGCCTTTGCCTAACCCTGGGCTGCACCTCTGCAACCCCAGTACCTGCTCTGGGTCTTCAGCAAGGCCTGCAGCCTGGGGGTTTCCCAAGCTAGAGCTCCCCAGCTCCTCTGGCCTTCCCCCAGCCCTGCTCCACTCCAGGCACCCTGCTCAGCTCCCAGGCAGCCAAGTCCTTCTCTCTCCACTGCTAGAGAGAGACTGCCTGAGCTGCTGCTTCACAGCCCTTTTATAGGGCCAGCTGTGGCCTGAGTGGGGAATGTCCCCAGCTGTGGCTGTTTCCCCAATCAACCTATCTTTCTCAGCTGCAGCCCTCTCCAGGGCTGCTTTTAAGTCCTCTTAGCCAGGGAGCGGGATGACTGCCACGCTACACATCCGTCCTCTGAAAAATCAGGCCCCTTTATGTCTCAGGTCGGGCTCCCAAACTCTTAGACAGTCACTAGATCACTTTCAAAATCTTGGCCAGATCACCCATAGGGTAGCCAGATGTCCAGTTTATTAACCAGAAAGTCCGGTCAAAAGGGGACCTGTGCAGTGTCCGGTCAGTACTGCTGACCGGACACCAAAAGTCCAGTTACTGCAGTGACTGGCCTCTGCTGTTGGGAGGCTGGGAAGAGCAGCTGTTGCTGGAGGAGATCAACTAATGGACTGGAGAGAAGCTTAGGAACTGGCTCCCAGCTCCAGGAGAGAGGAGGTGGGTACTGCGTTCTCAGCTGGGTCCTAGCTCTCTCAGGCCCCTCGCTCTGAGGAAAATCACCTCTCTGCTCCGTCATGCCTCATTGTCCCTGGCACCTTGCTCCAGGGACTGACCTCCCCACCCTGCTATGCCCCGATTGCCCCTGGCTCTGGGGTCTGCCCCCAGTTAGCCCTGCCATGCCCTGAATGGGCATGCAGACAGGCTCCCAGCCCGCCCTGAAGGTGGCAGGTGAGTCCCAGGAGATGGGCGAGCGAGCAACAGGGCAGCCTGTAGTGTCCAGTTTTAAAATATTGGAAAGTTGACAACCCTACCCGTCTCAACCTAACTCCACGTACCTGAGCACCTTGCAAAAGTTAACAAATGTATCCTCACAACTCCCACGTAAGGCAGCGAAATATCAGAATTTCCAGTTTACACTTGTGGACTGAGATAGCCTATATTCTTATTCATCGTGTTTAAGGCAAGAATGGACCATTAGATCATCTAGTTTGACCTCCTGTATGTTACAGGCCATTCAGTTTAACCCAGTTACCCCCATATTGACCCCAAAGACCTGTATTTGGCTAAAGTATAGTTCTGTGACTTACACACACACAAAAATTGGAGACAGGCTAGAAACCCAGATCCCCTGCATCCCAGTCCTGTACTGAACTACTAGTCCATTCTTTTCCAGGTAATGAAATTCTTGTCATCAGCACATCTATATCTCTAAGCACCTCATCCTACAGTGCTTACAAGTGCATAGCTCCCTTTGAAATCAATAAGAGTTTTACATGAAATGCTGGATAGTTAACACAGGGAAGCAGGGAATGGTTTTCCCATCCCAGTAGAGCTTTCAAGATTTAATTCCCACTCCACCCCACCATCTGAAATCAGGATGAAAAGTCAACATCTCAAAAAAGATTGTGAACTGAAAATCGAAAAAAGTTTCGGACTGGGTCATTCAGAACATTTAATTTGGATAATTTCAAAATGTTTTGATTTTGGCCTTCTATTTGTTTCAGGATAAATTAATTTAAATTTCAAAACAGTCATTTTGAAACAAAAAACAAAACTGTTCCAAAAACATTGAAACACAACACTGACAATTTCAAAACAATTTTTTCCAAAAGTTTTTCAAATCGGGACATGTGTCAAAAGTGACCCTTTCCTACAAACAGTTTAAGTTTTGACAAATTGGCATTTTCTGACAAAAATGTTTATTTAGAAAATTCCTGACCAGCTCTAATGGATAAATGGTACAATTAGCTGTATGTGAACCATGTTACTGGAGAGGACTTATATTCTGAGTGGTATGGGAGTAAACTTTTTTATTAACCTTAAAATAAACCTTATCCATGACTTGCTAGCTTTTTCACCATGCACCGTTACATAGAAGCATAAGCACTAATAATAATAAATGGAGATATCCTATCTCCTAGAACTGGAAGGGACCTTGAAAGGTCATTGAGTCCAGCCCCCTACCTTTACTAGCAGGACCAAGTACTGATCTTGCCCCAAATCCCCAAGTGGCCCCCTCAAGGATTGAACTCACAACCCTGTGTTTAACAAGCCAAAGCTCAAACCACTGAGCTATCCCTCCCCCCAACTGCCAGACTAGATCAGACCAAAGGTTAGTCTAGTCCAGTACCCTGTCTCTGACAGTCACCAGCATCATATGGTTCAGAGGAAAGTATAAGAACCCCACAGGAGGCAGATTTAAGATAACCTGCCCCACATAAATCTCATCCCAATCTCTAATAGTTAGAGGCTAAAGCCCTGTTCCATATTACCTGGCAATTTAGCAGCCATGTAATATTACATGGTACAGAAAATACCTTTAGAACTGTTTGCAAATTCTATTTGCAAATCATGTACTGTTTTCTGGACGACAGCTGGGCCAAACCCAACTTCTGGCAAATACAAAAGACTGTACATAGCCAGCCTTTCACCTGATTTCATTCTTGAGGACGATTAATGAGTCTGCTATGCAACAGAAGCTCTCCCTTTGCATCGTCTTTGAATAATTTGCCACACAGAGGGTACTTTGCTGCCTAAACACATCCAATAACATTGTTGTGAATATTTATACATATTTGTCACAAAGATAGAGGGATTTTGCAGTATTCATTAATCTGTTATCTTCAGTTAATTTGCTCTTATCTGCCATTGTAGAGAAACAGTTCATTAAGCAATAACAGTTCATTGGCAATAGCGTTCTTTCTAACCTTGGCCTCTCCCCTTTGTGGCTGCAGAATTGCTGATCCAGGGGTGCCATTGTGACTCTGCTGCCAAAGGAGAGTATTCTAAGATCCTCTGCATAGAGTTAAGTCCTGCGTGCCATGGAGTTATGTTCTGTCAGGGCTCGTGGTCTCATTGCGTGCAGGGCTGTCTAGGTGGCATGATTAGGGAAGAGCAGGATTAGAGTCAGTGAAGATGCAGTAATGGCTAGGCCCATGCAGAACTCCTCCCTGACATTTGGGCCGTGCGCTGGGCTAAGGATTTGGCTGTTAGACAACATAAGATCCTGCCTATCCAGGTACTGGATATCTAATAGTCAGAAATGGGCACCTTTCCATGCCCTCCGGATGGTATTCCACAGCCGGCACAGTATGCATCACCTTGCAGGATTTTTTCCCTGACGATTCTGCTCGAAACTCATGGGTCAAATGAAAGACAAGGGATCGACTCATGGATCCAGCTGCCAGCATTCATGCTGAGAATGTGAACCATGGGTCTGCCACATATAACAATACTGTAGATATGGAAACAATTTTTAGCCATCAGATACGACCTCCCTCTCCCCAACTTTCCACTGAAAGATGAAAGAATAGAGTGGAGGGAGCATAGAAATGTAGTATCTACCTAACTGTGTTTTCTCTGCTGCCTGCTCAACATGACACCCATTACTCAGAAGCCCTGAGGCACAAAGGAATTCAGGGAAGCCAAGATGTGTAAAACAGTATGTTTAGGTTTGGGGTAATAATATGTCTTTCCAATGTGAATGGCCTATTGCTGTAAGCTGCAAAACTAGGCCTTTTACCATGCAAAGGATAAATCCAGTGTTAAAGATACTCAGATTTCAGGGAAATACAGCTACTTTGTTACAGTAAGAACTAGGCATTACTGTTGTGGGGGGAATGCTGCCCTCCAGTAAAAGGGTGTGAGGGGAGGGAGGGAAGAGCATGGGGGGGGGGGGGGCGCTCTTCCACACTCTATGCAGTGGCAGACAAAGATTGTTACCTAGCATGCTGCAGTGTGCCCAAATAGAGACCTGCTCCCATTCCACTATGTTCACATGACCCAAAGGCAGTGTAATCGGACAGCAAAGTGGCCCCAAGCAGGCTGCCATGTGGTTATAGCACAGGTTGCCAGCAGCAGCAAAGCATTAGCTAATAGTTCAACTCTCCTCTTTTTAAGGCACTAATTCAGCAAAGCACTAAAACACATGCTTTACTTTAAGCATAAGTAGTTCCACTGGCTCCAATATGACTAATTACTTGCTTAATTGGGACCCAAGAGTCCAATCTAACTCTTACTGAAGTCAAGGGGATGAGCTTTCAGAGGAACAGCAAGGTATGGGTAGTAATGCATTCCCCCTGCCCCTCAGCAAGCCCTGAACTGGCAGGATGGCTCTCAGTTCACCTACAATGTCACCTATTTCCTTCCAATAACTTGCAGCCACATCGATTAAATGTAAAGAGCTTCCTTACATTCTTTCGACATGGTGAGAAATCCATAACTTCCTAGAAGATGGATCTAAAGAAAACTGAGGGTTTGCCAAAAACTTGAAACAAGGAAACAGAGTGGGGATTTTGTTTTAAGCCTGTTGTGCTTAATCTGTTTAATTTGCAATTGTCCAACATTTTAATGATCCCCCATCCTCCCCTCTCCACTGCAATTCTCTGTCAGATAAAGCAGGCTCCTCTGCAGCTCTCAGAATAAATACTAGTCTTGAGATTGTTGCCAGGAGGTTTTCACTGAAAAGGCTACTTTCTCCAGCACAGCACATAAGGGATTTAAGTTGGATTGCAAAGGAATGATAAAGCATATCATTATAATTACAAAAATAAGCTTATCCTGTAGAATTTCCCTTCATAAAGCAAGCTACCAAGGGAGCAGTGCTCTAGCAAGGACTGCAACAGTAGGGACTATTCCATAATGAGGAACACTCCTCTAAAGCAAAGTGATGAAAGTCAAAGCCTGTGCTTTTAGCATGCTAAGGTTTGCTGGCAGACACACAAACAGCATTCAGATGGATAATTTCCTAGCAATCAGCTACTGTCATAATTTTATTAAGGGAGACTGCACAGGAGAGAATGATAATCGGGTGTTGTATCTGGAGCTTGGTTTGTGGGGAATGTTCTCAGAAGGGCTTCTTAGCACATGCTTGGTCGAGATTATTCTGTTGGTAATTGAATGAATCTCAGTGCAGTTGGGTTCACTCCAGAAGTGAACACCAGAATAATTAAATAATACTAATACTAATATACAAAAGATGGCACATCAAGTGAATGCTAGAGATGTGATGATATAGAGCTACAAATGTTTTTGGCACAACATCCAAATACTTCAGAAAGCTCTTTGCAAATGTGATAGCAGGTTGAATTGGAGCACTTTAAATCACAGTTTATCACTAGAGCTGCCAGACAGTTTGCGGAGTATCTGCTTAAAAAAAAAAAAAAAAAAAAAGAATTTGACAGTTGGGATAATGACAATCCACTTCCTTCAGCAAACAAACTCAGTTCATGAGGTTTCGAATTATGCCTCTAAAAAAATCATCTTCATTTATATTGTCGCAAAATAGCTCTTAACTGAAAAAGTACCAAAGATATCAGGAAAAAATAGTGAAACTATAAATGCCCTACTCAACTTTTTCCAATGTGTTATTTTACATAGGAAACCAAGAGATACGTTATCATATTTTTAAACCTGAGATATCTGGTAAGTATTTATTAAGCTAAGAATAAATACAGACTATAGTGCTTGCCAATGACAAACAGTAGAGTTAAATGCTACAGTTTCCATCTTATTCAGTTGCTCCTAGTCACCCAAATGCATTCCTGTTGGGCTGAAGTTTTCCATGTTCAGCCTCAGCCCAGAGATGACGTTTTCTAGCTGTGTCAGTAAAATTGGTTTAACTGTTTTTGATTTATGCGTGTGTGTGTGTGTAAATATACTTTCCCTTATGTTGTGATGAAGCGCTGCATTTGCATAAGTGAAAAAACCGCTGTAACTATAAACTTCAAACTTAGCTTGATTTATAGTCCTCACCAAAGAAGGAAAAACAAAACAAGTCTTAAGACAATCAGTTCAGTGATTTACAAGTTAAAATATGAATGGTAAGTATGATGGGTTGGTTCACAGAAACCCCCTTGGGAACTGCCAACTGATGTGCCAAGACTACTTCTGCCCCTGCCTTCCTTGCCAGCTCGGGACTCCAGCACCCTGTCTTGCTGAGCCAGACAAGCCCGTCTGCTCCAACACAGACCCAGGGTCTGAATCATGTGCCCCAGAGCTGCAGACTTAACCTGAAAGCAACTTACAGAAGTGTTCCTGTCTTTAACACTCAGATGCCCAACTTCCAATGCAGTCCAAACCCCAAATAAATCAGTTTACCCTGTATAAAGCTTATACCGGGTAAACTCAAATTGTTCGCCCTCAATAACACGGATAGAGAGATATGCACGGCTGTTTGCCCTCCCAGGTATTAATACATACTCTGAGTTAATTAACAAGTAAACGTGATTTTATTAAATACAGAAAGTAGTAGCAGACAGAACAAAGTGAATTACCAAGTGAAATAAAATAAAACACTCAAATCTAAGCCTAATACAGTAATACAATTGACTACAGATAAAATCTCATCCTGAGAGGTGTTTCAATAAGTTTCTTTCACAGACTGGACACCTTCCTAGTCTGGGCACAGTCCTTTCCCCTGGTACAGCCCTGGTTCCAGCTCAGGTGGTAGCTAGGGGATTCCTTATGATGGCTCCTCCCTTTGTTCTGTTCCACCCCTTTATATATCTTTTGCATAAGGAGGGAATCCTTTGTCCCTCTCTGGGTTCCCACCCCTTCCTTCTCAATGGAAAAGCACCAGGTTAAAGATGGATTCCAGTTCAGGTGACATGATCACATGTCACTGTAAGACTTCTTTACCCACTTGCCAGCACACACGTATACAGGGCGACTTACAAGTAAAACAGAGCCATCTGCAGACAATTGTCCTGGTTAATGGGAGTCATCAAGATTCCACACCACCATTAATGGCCCACACTTTGCATAATTACAATAGGCCCTCAAGAGTTATATTTCATATTTCTAGTTTCAGATACAAGAGTGATACATTTATATAAATAGGATGACCACACTCAGTAGATTATAAGCTTTGTAATGATACCTTACAAGAGACCTTTTGCATGAAGCATATTTCAGTTACATTATATTCAAACTCATTAGTATATTTTCATAAAATCATATAGAGTGCAAAGTTATAGTAAGGTTTGACATCTGTGTACTACACTATTTTCTATTTGGATTTTCATGGAGCTTCCAATAAGGCAACCACCTCCCGCCAGGGTGTCATTCTGTGGCAGGCTGTGGCACAAGTGCACTTGCCTCAGTTTCCCCTTCATCAACACATACAAAGAGCACACTTACTCTCAATGTTCAATACAAAATCTCACTTCTGGACATAACTTGTTCATTTACACATACAATAATCCATAGACCCTCCCTGTCCTTGGAAAAACCATTCTCCCAGTTCCCACAGTAAAACATACCACGGTACAGCAATTTTCCATTTCCCTCTCCAGAGGCATCACTTCAGATCACCACCCATCCATGAGTCCACCGGTTGCCAGTTCCCCTTTCTCCTTGTTCCAGGGCCGCACTTTCCTGGCTGTCCAACCGAGAGTGACCAGTCTCATGACTCTTCTACCCAAATACAGTCCCATGACTCAGCCCTTTTCAGCCTCCCAGCACTGACTTTTCAACTCAGGGAGGTCAGCCAGCTAGTTCCTCCACTGGTCTCCAAGCCAATTCCTCCCTATTCCTCGAGAAGGCTTGAAGAGTTTTCTGCTGTCTGAAGCTTCTCTGTCCAAGATAGCTGTCACCTGCTCCTTCCTGTCTATCCCCTTTATATGGCCCAGGTGCTGTCTTGTAACTTCAGTTGGGAGGCAGCTAACTAGTCACTGGTACCCTGGGCCATTCTCCCTGTGGCAGAGCCCTTGAACTAGAACATTCCAGAATGTGTAGCATGCACAGACGGAGGTGCTCTCAGTTAAGGATGGCTGCATTAAGGAGATCTGCATTGGGGCTCATTGGAGAATACGATTATTGATTATTGTTATCTATACTGCAGTAGTGCTAGATGTTCTCCACATATTTGGGGTCAGGTTGCAATATCCTCTCTTCCATGGAGTAACATCTTACTGATAGCTCTACGGAGTACAGTGGGACCATTCAAACAATTCAGGGTATCAGGATCTGGCCTCTATGAAGACACAGACTCTGCCTCAAAGACCTTAAAATAAAAAGCTAGAAACTCAGATCCTTTGGTGATGGTGGACACAGTATAAAACCCAATTAGAGAGGTAGTATGACTGAGTTATACCACTGCACATACATCTATAGGTATATTTTCATAACACTTTCTAAAATTTTTTCACAATAATCCCACAATGTCCTTGTCACCATATTCTGTTTTAGAATCTGTTTTTGTTTGTTTTTTAAAAATATTTCATTTTTCAGCTTGGTGTCCAAGGGTTAAACTCTCCCCAGGATCCAGGCTGGTTTTGTTTCCCCTATCTATGCTGAGTCAGTGGCTGTCCCAAATGGACAGCCACTGCTCTCTGGCTCCCCGCTTACTGTTAGCACACTGTTCCAGTCTGTGAAATGGGGTTACTTCCTACCTCACTGGGACTGAAATCCTGGCCCCACATTAAAGTCAGCAGCAAAACTCCCATCAACTTCAGTGGGACCAAGATTTCACCCTGGGTTTCGAGAGCTTTAATTCTTTCCTGTTTGTAGAGCACTTTGTGACCCTTGGGGAAAAGCTGGTATATAAATACAACATGTGCATTCATTAGTAGCAGCAGAGGTAGGATGGGCAGGGCATATGGGTAGTGCAGGGATACTGGGGACAGAGAACCACCCAAAAGCATGCAGCAGCATGGAGTTCACACAATTATTTTAAAGATGAACTCCAAAGATTTTGCTTAAAATTACCTTGTTGGTAAAATTCCAGCCATTCCTCCAGAGCACTAACTCTTAACAGCCAGTCACCTCCTTGCCCCTCAAAGCTGCTGTCCCAAGTGTAAATGCTGCCTATGGGCCAGGAAGGATTTTGTATGTGAAAGCTGATTGGTTTTGCTGGGGAGCTTTGGGTACGCAAGGCCTCCAGCATTGGGCCCAATGCAGTGAGTGCAGATTTGACTGTTTGACCTTCCGATCCCCTCCTTGACTTCATCACACCCTACCCTGTGCTGCACAGGTTTCGCTTTCACTGGCAGAAGTTGTTTTCTCACTGTCAAAAAATGAGCCAAAGTCTACAGTGTGAAATGATTTTTTTCACCTCTCTCACCTTTCCCTGGCAATCTGCAGGATTTGCAGGTTTCACATTACGTGTCAAGCTGCTTCCAGAGCCTCCAAACTCCCAGTCTCTTAAAAATCAATGAGCTAGACAGTGAAAGCTCAGGAATTTCTTGCTTCATCACGTACCGTACAGAACATAATCTGTTTTCAAAGAAACAACACACAGACATACACACCCCTACCACCTAGAGCTTTAGCTTCAGCAGCAGATTGTGGGCCTGAAATTTCAGGAGCCTCCAGAACCCATTCCCCTACGTTAGGGCCTTTCCAGCACAGGCAATACCCGAGGTGCAGTTCTCACCCATCCTTTGTAGACAGTGTGATTGTTTCGGGGGGTGGGAGAGGCAAGTATCTACTAAGAACCATCGCCCACATAGCACTATCCATGGCTGGGGTGAGGGCTAGTAAGGAACAAAAAGGGGATAGATGTGATGCCAGCAGTGAAGTACTGAGTGGTATTCATCACCCCCTGTGTTAGACACAAAACGCAGGGGAGGGCTGGGATGGGTCAGAGGAACCAGCTAGTAGAAACCCCAGCAGCATGGCTATAATATACTGTGTGGGAGACGAAGGGAGGGGAGAGTGAAGGACTCAAGAGCTGGCTCAGAGGCACTGGCCCACCATGCAGAAGAGCTCTTCCCAGATCTGTGGGTGGCGCCATGGCTGGTTCAGCTGGGGGTAGGCCTGCCCACCACCCTTTCAGGAATGATCTGGGGGGAAACTCAGGAAAGATGATCAGAGAATTTCTCCATCCTCCTCTCCCCCATGGAAAGAGACAGACTAATTAGCATGCAAGTGCTTAAAAAAGCAAGTGGGCAGGAGACTGGTGATTCATCATCCCAGCCAAGAGAAACAGAACTACCTATACGTACATTTCAAGGCAATCTGTTTTTCTCTGTTACTGCAGTAATGAATCACCATTTGTTTACATATGGGAAGTAGCACCTTACAGTAAATGGATGAAATGGAGACTAATTGGAAAGAGTCATTTTGCAAAGGGCACAGTTAAAGTTGGTGAAACATTTTAGTTCTTGACCATCTGGCAACGGAGAGGGATGAATTAATGTATAAACCTTGGGAGACCGCATTCATAGCAGGAACTGCTTTAAACTTCAAATTTTTAATGGAGTGAGATTTCAGATCAATGCTGGCTTAATAACTTTGAATGGATTTGGTCCAGGAGCTAATGCTGTTTATATTAGCATTCTCTAAAGGGCCAAGAGTATATATAAAGAAGCTGCATGCTTTTTTCTTAAATTGGGGAAGATGTATTAATAATTATTTTGAGCCAAGAGAAAATCTGGACCCCATTAGGGTCAAAAGAATAGGCAGAATATAATAGGGAGGTCATTAGTTTGAGCTTTGCATTTGCTATCCAACAGAGCCTCCCTTTCAAACCTATCAGGAATTTCCCTCTAACGATTCAGCTATTCAAAAAGTGTCAAGAAGTCTAAAAGTCACAGAGACAGGCACAGAAAGAAAAATGAGGAAAAGAAAAAGGATATTTGACAGGAAAGTTGTAATAAGAAGCAAGACTGAAGGGGAGCAATGATGCCTAGCAGATAGGGCACTAGATTGGGACTTGGTTCAATTCCCAGCTCTGCCATTGGCCTGCTGGGTGGCTTTGGGCAAATCACTTCATTCCCTGTACCTCAGTTTCCCCATTTGTAAAATGGGGATAATGATACCACCAACCTCCTTTGTAAAGTGCTCTGAGATCTACTAATAAAAACACTATGTAAGAGATAGTTATTACTATTAAATAGCCTCATATTAAAGAAGTAGCTTGCATATAAGCTGACAACCTTCTACATGACAGCGTTAGTTACACCACAAATACTAATAATTACTTAGCTCTTAATGGGCCTGCTCTGACTCCCAATGAAGTCTTTGCACTGACTTCAGTGTGCATTCATGGATCTCAAAGTGCTCTACAAAGGAAAGCAAGCCTCACTGTGTCCTACTTAGAAATGAGATTACTGAGGCACAGTGGGATTAAGGGACCTGCCCAAGATCACATAGTGAGTCAGTGGCAGAGCCAGGAATACAAGCCAGGTCTCCCAATCTACTGTTGTACTCACTGGACCACAGAGGTTTTAACACTAAATTTAAAGCAATAATTAAGGTCACAATTCTGCAACCTTTACACTAAACAGTACTTACTCATACAAGTAATCCCACTGAATTCTACATGGACTAGCAGGGTGAGTAAGGGCTGCAAAACTGAGACCAAGAAAACTGCTTTGGACTAACAGTGTCCCTTGAAGTGTGTTAGCAGGAGGGAATGGAGGCCAGTGCTGACTATTAAGATTTGAATGTAAATGCTGACATACAGAGGTCCTTGGAAATTTTGTCTTCAAGGAAAAAACTATATAATTAAAGTTGCAGTTTCCTTTGTGGGACCATCATTTCCTTCCATGAACAAAAAGATACATTTCTTGGATATTCTGTCATGAAACCTTCTAATGTAATGAGGCTTGACAGACTGAATAAGTAACTCAACATCTTTTAAGAATAATCTTTTTGATTGAAGCGATTCCCGGAGATGATAACCTTCGTAAAAGACAACTAAGAAGTCTACCAATGAACTGAGAATTCTGGTTTAGAGGGCCATGAAGGAATTGCAGTCATGACCTTGTCCAGCTTCTCTGACAGAATTTTGGCAACTACAGTCTGAATCAGAGACTCAGGAGGAAATGTAAATCTGTTGGTTGGATTCCATTTGATAAGTAGTTCAACCGGTGTCCCTGGACCAAGCTGGAGGGGCCTAGGAATCTAGCAACTACTTTCAGATGAGAAACAAGTAACTGTATCAAAATAAAGGTGTCCCACATCTGAGGTAGATTGAAGTAATACAGGTCTTTCAGAAAGACTTCTTCTGGAATACTGTTTGTCTTTGAGAAAATGTCTACATAATTCCTTCTCCCCATCCTCCTCCCAGCAATTAAAATTAACTAACTTTTCAGAAGCTAACCAGATTTTCAGGTTAGAAATCCAAGGAATAATGTCCTAAATTAGCTCCTTCTAACATGTCTGAGTCACATCTCGCCCCGCCCCAAGACACATGAATGCAGTTGCTCATTGTGGTTATCGTACCAACATGTACAATCGGGAATAGGACCTATTGTGCAAGGTGCTGTAGCTTTGGAGAATACTTCCCAGACTCCCTTGCCAAACCCCAGTTCTAATTTATTTGGGCCAAATTACCAATCACTTCTCACAATGACATAGATGGGCTTACCCTATATGAATAACTGCTCACCACTGTGACTAAGGGATTGGCAATGTGACCTCTTTACATACAGATTCCAAAATGAATGTGGAACACAAAAACTTTTGATTGTGAATACACACATCCTGGCACCACTTCCTTATCCAGAAACTCAAATATCCACCTTCATAGACTTTAAGGTTAGAAAGGACCAATATGATCGAGTCCAGGGGTCGGCAACCTGCGGCATGCATGCCAAAGGTGGCATGTGAGCTGATTTTTAGTGGCACTCTGCTGCCAGCTGTGGTCCCGGCATCCTGGATGGATGGAACCCCGGGCCAACAGCAGGCTGAGCGGGGCCGGCAGCTGGGACCCCGCCTGGCAGGGACTGGCAGATGGAACTCTAGACCGGCAGTGGGCTGAGCGGCTAAGCTCGCTGTCAGCCTGGGGTCCCGGCGCTGGCCCCGCTCAGCCCACTGCCAGTCTGGGGTTCTGTCCGCGGGCCCCTATAAATGTAAAATGTATTACTAGCACACGAAACCTTAAATTAATGAAGACTTGGCACACCACTTCTCAAAGGTTGCTGACCCCTGGTCTAGTCTGACCACCTGCACAACGTAGGCTGCAGAATCTCACCCACCCACTCCCGCAACAAACCCCTAACCTATGTCTGAGCCATTGAAGTCCTCAAATCATGGTTTAAAGACTTCAAGGTATAGAGAATTGTCCAGCAAGTGACCCGTGCACCACGCTGCAGAGGAAGGCGAAAAACCCGCAGGGCCTCGACTAATCTGCCCTGGAGGAAAATTCCTTCCTGACCCCAAATATGGCAATCAGCTAAACCCTGAGCATGTGGGCAAGACTCACCAGCCAGACACCCAGGAAAGAATTCTCTGTAGTAACTCAGATCCCACCCCATCTAACATCCCATCACAGGCCATTGGGCATATTTACCGCTAGTAGTCAAAGATCAATTCATTACCAAAATTAGGCTATCCCATCATACCATCCCCTCCATAAACTTATCAAGCTTAGTCTTGAAGCCAGATATGTCTTTTGCCCCCACTGCTCCTCTTGGAAGGCTGTTCCAGAACTTCACTCCTCTGATGGTTAGAAACTTTCATCTAATTTCAAGTCTAAACTTCCTGATGGCCAGTTTATATCCATTTGTTCTTGTGTCCACATTGGTACTGAGCTTAAATAATTCCTCTTCCTCCCTGGTATTTATCCCTCTGATATATTTATAGAGAGCAATCATATCCCCCCTCAGCCTTCTTTTGGTTAGGCTAAACAGGCTGAGCTCTTTGAGTCTCCTTTCATAAGACAGGCTTTCCATTCCTTGGATCATCCTAGTAGCCCTTCTCGGTACCTGTTCCAGTTTGAATTCATCCTTCTTAAACTTGGAAGACCAGAACTGCACACAGTATTCCAGATGAGGTGTCACCAGAGCCTTGTATAATGGTACTAACACCTCCTTATCTCTAGTGGAAATACCTCACCTAATGCATCCCAAGACCGCATTAGCTTTTTTCACCGCCATATCACATTGGCGGCTCATAGTCATCCTGTGATCAACCAATACTCCGAGGTCCTTCTCCTCCTCTGTTATTTCTAACTGAGGAGTCCCCAGCTTATAACAAACTTTCTTGTTATTAATCCCTACATGCATGACCTTGCACTTTTCACTATTAAATTTCATCCTATTCCTATTACTCGTGTTTACAAGGTCATCCAGATCTTCCTGTATGATATCCCAGTCCTTCTCTGTATTGGCAATACCTCCCAGCTTTGTGTCATCCACAAACTTTATTAGCACACTCCCACTTTTTGTGCCAAGGTCAGTAATAAAAAGATTAAATAAGATTAGTCCCAAAACTGATCCCTGAGGAACTCCACTAGTAACCTCCCTCCAGCCTGACAGTTCATCTTTCAGTATGACCTGTTGTAGTCTCCCCTTTAACTAGTTCCTTATCCACCTTTCAATTTTCATATTGATTCCCATCTTTTCCAATTTAACTAATAATTCCCCATGTGAAACCATATCAAATGCCTTACTAAAATCGAAGTAAATTAGATCCACTGCATTTCCTTTATCTAAAAAATCTGTTACCTTCTCAAAGAAGGAGATCAGGTTGATTTGGCATGATCTACGTTTTGTAAAACCATGTTGTATTTTGTCCCAATTAGCATTGACCTCAATGTCCTTAACTACTTTCTCCTTCAAAATTTTTCCCAAGACCTTGCATACTACAGATGTCAAACTGACAGACCGTCTTGGGAAAAAAATGTAGTTACCCGGATCACTTTTTTCCCCTTTCTTAAAAATAGGAACTATGTTAGCAATTCTCCAGTCGTACGGTACAACCCCTGAGTTTACAGGTTCATTAAAAATTCTTGCTAATGGGCTTGCAATTTCATGTGCCAGTTCCTTTAATATTCTTGGATGAAGATTATCTGGGCCCCCCAATTTAGTCCCATGACTAGAGGAGAAGTATGGGGATAAGGAATAAGGGTTCCTCCATACCATGACTCCATAAAAAGGAGGGTAGTCATGACCCCTGTTAACCTGTTTTTTCCCACAGGTTGAGAACTCCAGGGCTGAGGACTGACCTGAGCAGAAAGGGATGCACTTTCAGTGCTAGTAGGCACAAAGTGCAAATATCTATAAGATAATTTTAGTGGAAACCTAACCAGATCCTCTTAAGTAAACGGCTGACCCTACCTACGTGACCTCCATGCCGGCATCCCAAGGGAAAATGTTTTTGTGTTACATTTAAATAGAATTTTCTGACAATCTCCAATGCTAGGCACTCTCAGCACGAGGCACTCATCAAATCATGCATTTCAAAGTGTAAAAACCCTAGATTTTATGTGGCAAATCCATATGACACAGCTATTCCCTGTGCCTTGGCAGCTACCCATCAAAATGGCTCAGCAAGGATGATATTTATATAAAAGCACCTCTTTGTCCCCAAAGAGACAAATGGTCCTCTGATCACTGGGAAGCTTCTTAGGGCTAGAAAGAAAAATGTCAAATTCCAGTGATGTAAAAGCATATTTCCAAGGGAATCTTAAATAGTTCCTTCACCTAGTTCCTGCCAAATGCGTTGGGATCCAATCCAATCCTGCAAAACACACAAGCATGTGAATTAACTTTAAGCCTGTGACTCATCCCATTGACACGTGGGGCATGCAAACAAGAGAATGGAAATCAGGTGCTCCTTTTTACGCTTTTCTTATATTACAAGAGCAAGGGGCCATGTAATGAAACTGAAAGTCAACACATTTCAAAACAGATAAAAATAAATACTTATTTACTCAATGCATACTTAAGCTTGTGGAACTCACTGCAACAAGATATCACTGAGGCCAAGATTTTATGGGATTTCAAAGAAGATTAGACATGTATCTGGTAAGGACAATCACCACAGTTTCATCAACAGATTAAAAAATGCAATGCCAATTATCCCCCATGCATCAGGGCACAGGCCTATCTCTAACTGAAAGGTGTTAGGAAGAACAATTCACCTTTGAGCAGCCTATTCCACAATTGTCATCTATGGACTTCCCATGATTCTGGCTATGATCAGAGACAGTCTGCATAATTAGAGAGACCATTTGTGTGATCCAAAGTCATCATGTCTATATTGGTTATAAGAATAAAGTTCCAGCATTTGATAGTGCCACATAATATTCCACATCAAATTTGGGCCCTGTGCAGATAGTAATGGGAGCACTGTTTCTCTAACTTGGCTTTGAGTCACTACCGTGACTCTCATTAAGGAGCTTCTTTGTCGTTAGGAATGAATCATTTCCTGTTATTGTGCCACAAAAATAACCATGTACCATGGTATACCAGATGTTAATAGCATTGTTGTATCGGAATATATGGGTGCATAAATGCACATCCCTGACTCAACCACCAGATGGCATTCCATATGGTGATGGCATACAGACAAAACTAATGAATTCTCAGCAGATGTTTTTCAAGAGCTAAATAATGCAAACAGAGGCTGGTGTGATCAATATACAGCCCTTATATTTCAGGCACTGTTCTCAGCCAAGAAATACATTGAGTGGGCAAAAAATTTAGAGTTGTCTTTAAAAAAAAAAAAGGACTCTCTGGAATTTTAAACAAGCAATTACAGACAGTACAGAACAGAGGGTTACATGTTGGCCAACCTTCAATACTTGGGTAGTGTGCGTGTGGATGTTTGTTGATTTTTTTGTTTTTGTTTTTTTCCTGGAGGAACCTTGTGCAAATGCAATGATCCTTCTCTGGTCCTGTCCTATTAACAAAAACACTGCTGCATTTGTCTGAAGCTGCTCCCCTTGCCCCAGTTCTGGGAGCATGCCAAAGATACTGTGGGAGCATGGCCAGAGTGCACAGTGATCCCCAGCTGCTGAACCAGTCCCACTCAGCCTCTTTATCACATCCTGCATAGTTTAGCTGGACTCAAGGATCAGGGTCAGATTTTACATAATCCAAAGTTTATCTCCTTCCTGCAATTTGGTTTTATTCAAATGGAAGTAATAAAACACACAACTCAGCCACAGCTTTCTCCCCAATACTGAATGTTCCTAGGATTTTCCCAGCTGGATCTCTTCTATTCCTGGCCTCTACATCCCTATGTCCCAGAGACACCCTCCACTGCTTCTTGTAATCTGGTTGCAGTTGACCAGCATGATCTAGAAGTTATTACTCTATGTTTTCATGCCCAGCTTCTCTCTCAAGATGATGAAGATGTGTCCCTGAAAGCCTTGCTAGTCTGATGGAAGAATCAGAGGGTGAGACTCAAAGATGACAAATGTAAATGCTGCATAGAACAGGTGACGTGACAAGCTCTGCACCCAATTTTAATGGCAAGTCAGGCTCCTAAAATAAACAGAGAAAGAGAAAGGGGGACTAGAAGTTGTTGAGCAAAGAAAGACAGGCTGAGTTGGAAAGTCTTGAACTAAGGAGAGATGTGGGTTTCATACTTGACAAAATTAAAACATTGAAAACTGTAGCAGAAGATCGAATATTAGGTCCATAGTAGAAGGAGCAGAGGGCAAACCACCCTTTTTGTGTATGTGCATCAGTTATTTAATTATGTTTTCAAATGGGAATAAAGATTGCTAGTTTTGAAATGGCCCTATGAATTCATGGTGCCCCTTGAGGCTAGAGAGAAAGATAATGAGCCTCCACATGACATTATTGCTAAACTGTTTTGGTTTCAAGATAAAACAGACTCTGTAAGTTAGCGTAAGCAAATTTCCTTTCATCCAGATATACCGTAAGTGCTGAAAATTTGAAATGCCGGGAGAATGGAATAAACATAAAGATGAACACGTCAAATGGGATATTTATCTGTGTGGTAAACAGCCATGCTGACCCTTTTATTTGAAGGAGAGCATCCCTTTTTCAATCCCCTTCAGGAACTGAGAAACTGTATGCAGGATTGTCCTTCACTAGTGCACTACACTGCTCTCTGCAGAAATCCCTGGAGTAAATTGTGACTGCTTTTCTTTGGATCCTGGAGATAAGTTTATCAATAGCTTTTAGCTCTATGTGGCTGGCATTCTATAGCCTGGATGACACACCTGAAGATTTGGCAGAATCCGTCTGCCCACTGTATCACAGCATCTCTCACATCTGTGGTTTGGGACCTGCACAAGTTTCTAGTTTGTTTATGGGTGCAATTCACTGGGCTGTTTCTGACTTCCGATTCCCTGGATAGCTTGGTTCCTGTCTAATCCTCTTCCAAGATAACACTGATAGCAGCCGAGGTTAGCCAACAGCTCACTTGGTTAAATACAAGATCCCTGGAGGATGGAATTCACCTTCCCCTTACTCTGAGTCCAAGTTTGCTGACCCTGTTGGCATTTTGAAAGGCGTATCCATACAGGTTTCCAGGAGCAGATGGTAAACTACTCTTTCTGTTGCACTAGATGACTGGAGAGGATTCTGTTATTGCTATTGGTTCAGTCTAGGGTTTGTGGAACATAACTGGTTGTATATGCACCAAATAGTGAAATTGGCACATTTCGGTTAATATGAACAAACATTGGCGACAAAACTACTGATGTACCTAGTATCACTTGGGCAAACCTTTACTTACGTGATCAGACCAATTGACTCCAGCAGCTAGGGTTTGCGCAATTAGACCCATATTTCTATGGGCTTAGATAGTTGGACAGTTTTTTCCTGTCCCTTTGGCTCCAGAATATATCTGGCTGAGTTCATCCCCAGCCAGCAACAAGTTCTTTCAGTGGTTTCTCTTTTAACAAATGTTAGAAATTCTTGGTGCATTTTTACAATTCCAAGCTAAAGGGCTCTTCATTGCTCATTCCAAGTTTTAAAAACAAAAAAATTTCTTGTTTATTGTGTTTTCATGTATAAACCCCCCTCAGAAAGCATTAACCACCTTTTGATATTAACTTCTAAGTTTTATTTCCCTGTGATTGCTTGCCATAGCAAGGAGATGGAAAGCACGCCAGTGTTGGCAGCTAATATACTTTTTGTTCGAAGGCAATAATATCACAGGCATGTTCCTTTCAGTTATTTTGTTTTGTATGGTGTTCTTTCTTTCGTAAAATTGTGTTTCTGTCTCATACCACGAATCATAAATGATATCACCACATGGAGGTTTGTACTACTTTCCATTGCAAGGGGATTTTTATGCATACTGTGCTAATATTTTTATTGTGTCTGGCTGTGGTTGTCCATATTACAGGTTACCTGATTGATTTTTATTTTGCTCCAGTTGACAGTGGTTTTGCTGTGCCTGACCTAATCTCAAGTAGTGCAGATGTTCTGGTAAATATTACAAAGGGCAGAGTGGCCACTTTGGCATTACTGTGACAACAAAAATAATTCTGTCATTGACCCACTAAAAGCCAGATTTTATACACACGCAGAGTAATACAGGAGCACAGGAATTGCCAGACTGGATCAGAACTGAGGTCCATCTAGTTCAGTATCTTTTCTCCTATAGTGGCCAGAATCAGATACTTCTGAGGAAAGTGTAAGAATACTGCAGTAGGTAGATGTGGAGTAATCTGTGCCCTACATTAGGTCTCATCCTGATCTCTAATCGTAAGAAATTGACTTAGGCCAAGGATAAGTAAAGACCACATCTGACATCTTCTGGCTAATTTGAATGAATTCAAATCAGTGGGGCCAGGTGCTGAAGGAATTAGCTGAAGAAATCTTGGAGCCACTGGCATTATTATTTGTCAACTCATGGATGACAGGAGAGGTCCTGGAAGACTGGAGAAGGGCGAACATAGTGCCCGTCTTTAAAAGAGGAAAAAGGAGGAGCTGGGAAACTATAGACCAGTCAGCCTGACCTCGATACCTGAGAAGCTACTAAACAACGAACAAAACATTCAATCTGCGAATACCTGGAGGATGAAGAAGTAATCACTAGCAGCCAGCAAGATTTACTAAGAACAAGTTATGCCAAACCATCTTGATTTCCTTCTTTGACAGGGTAACTGGTATGGTGGATAGGGGGAATGTGGTGGACATAATAGACCTGGACTTTAGCAAGGTTTTTGACACAATCCCACGTGACAGTCTCATAAGTAAGATGGAGAAATATGGGCTTGGCTAAACTACCATTAAGTGGATGTATAATTGGTTAAACAACTGCAAACAACGAATAACTATTAATGGAAGGATGTCAGATTGTAAGTAGGTCTCAGGGACTCTGTTCTGGGTTCGGTGTTATTTAACATCTTTATTAATTATCTGGATGTCGGAATACCGACCACACTGATCAAATTTGAAGATGACACAAAGCTAGGGCGGTTGCGAACACTTTGGAGGATAGAGCTAAATTCCAAAGGGATCTTGATAAACTGGAGAACTGGGCCATAGACAACAAAATGAAATTCAACAAAGACAAGTGTAAAGTGCTACACTTAGGGAAGAAAAAACAAATGTACCAATACAGAATGGGGGATAACTGGGTTGGTAGCAGTACTGCTGAGAAGGATCTGGGAGTTGTGGTGGATCACAACCTCAACATGGGGGAGGGATAGCTCAGTGGTTTGAGCATTGGTTTGCTAAACCCAGGGTTGTGAGTTCAATCCTTGAGGGGGCCACTTAGGGATCTGGGGCAAAATCAGTACTTGGTCCTGCTAGTGAAGGCAGGGAGCTGGACTTGATGACCTTTCAGGGTCCCTTCCTGCTCTATGAGATAGGTATATCTCCATACATTATGAGTCACCAATGCAATGCTGAAACAAAAAAAGCAAATGCAGTTTTAGGTTGCATTAACAGAGGCATAGCATGCAAGTCAAGGAAGGTGATAGTACTGCTCTACTCAGCACTGGTTAGGCCTCAGCTGGAGTACTGTATCCAAGTTTGGTCACTAATATATAGAAAGGATGTGGAGAAACAGGAGAAGATTCAGAGGCGAGTGACAAAGATGATCAAAGGGATGGAATGCCAGCCATAAGCAAAGGCTGAAGGAACTGGGTATGTTTAGTTTGTAAAAGAGGCGATTAAGGAGGGACATGATAGCGGTCTTCAAATACCTGAAAGGCTGCCATAAAAAAGATGGCGAAAAGCTGTTCTCTCTTACAACAAGGACAAGAAAAGAGGCAATGGGTTCAAATTGCAGCATAGCAGATTACAATAAAATCTGAGGAAACTCTTCCTAACTGTAAGAGTAGGACAATGGAACAGACTGCCTAGGGAGGTAATGGAAGCTCATTCACTGGAGGTTTTCAAGAGGAGGTTGGACAGCCATCTGTCTTGGATGGTTTAAACCCAGCAAATCCTGCATCTTGGTAGGGGGCTAGACTAGACAACCCTTGTGGTTCCTTCTAACCCAATGGCTCTATGATTCTAAGCCCTGAAGCAGGAGGTTTAAGATCCCTTCCAAAATATTTATAGTAATTAATTCTGATAACTCTGGATTTCTTATTATCCACACTCCTGCCTTTTCATTGATTCCAATGGCACTATTTAAGATGGAAGATACTACTCCTAAGGATTCTAATCATGAATCCTGTTGCATGCCTGCCCAGAGGAATAAGAAATCTTCTTATTTTTCTTCACTGGCCACCCCCATCTGCAGAACCTAAGCACAGGGGTGATCCACTGCTGTCAGGCTGCTATTCCCCCTTCTGTGATGGAGACAGGGGAATGCCCAGGGCCTTGGATGTACCCCCAATGTGGCATGCAGAAGGGTAAGATGACATAGATTTACTTCCCCATAGGAGCAAAGGGGGAAGTAGGAAGAAGTGACACTCTCAGTGTCACATTATGTTTCCTGCCTTGTTGCTGGACCTGCACAAATACAAGCTGTCCCTCACTTGGGCTGGAGTGCAAGGTTACAGTTCAGCTCAAGATGAATAAGTTTATCAGAATCAAGTTCTTAGTTAAGGATATATCTTTATTATGGTAATATACAGCAACTGTGAGAGTGTATGCATCTCAACTCCAGAGGCCAAATTCTCTGACGACTTAACTGTTGACTGTAGAGGACTTACACCAACAGAGGATCTGGCCCCAGAGGGTAAAGTCACCCTTTCAAAAAAAGATGCGTTATTTTAGCAAAAGGACTTTGAACTAGTTATGCTACAAGAAGGTCATTGAACTAGCAATTGACAGTGAGACTGAAAAATTTAAGACCAAATGGGCTGGGAAATTATTCCTCTCCCCACACCAATCTAAGCAAAAAGGCATATCAGTTATGCATAACAACCACTGTAAGATCATAAAAGTTGCAGAGCAAGCATTTAATTAAAGATATATAAAGGATGGAGGATTTTACCTGACAGCCAAATTCTGTCACCCTTCCTCACACTGAGTAATCTATTACACTGCAAGCAGGCTCCACCGATTTCTATGGGACTTAGAGAAAGGTACTATCCAGTGTGCCTAAGGGTGGCAGAACCCAGCCTGTGGTAAATATTTTTAAATAATTATCCAATATCATATCTGATGCCAATATTATCTTAGAACTGAAGGAGGGCAAACCTGCTTCTGTTGTTACCCAGCTTCTCCAAGTATGCTAATGTAAGATTTAGCCATACCTTAAATACTCAAGGTGCTGGGTAATTGATTGTCCCACCCATAAAGACTAAGTGCAATTTTTTTGGTGAATATTTGCTTTGAATACTATGTACAGAGTAGTGGGCAATACACACAATCCTGTTTCCTATTAAACAAGGTATAAATTTAAACTCTCAAAGTGCCAAAAAAGCATTTGACTGGGTCAAGTGGAGCTGTCTTTCTGAGGCGGTGTCTGGTATGCGTTTTCTGGTTGTTTTCTCATATGAGTTACATCAATGTACAGTACAGTCCCCTTATCTCAGCCTTATTAACTAACTGAGATGCCACAGACTTATTCACATTATAAAGGGAGGTAATGGGCAGCACTCTCCTCTACTGCTTTCCACTTTAGTGTTAGAACCACTTAGCCAAATGTTTTGACTCATGTCAATGGAATGATCTCAGTGTTATAGTTATGATGAGTGAAACAACCAAAGTAATTTTTGGCACCAATTTTCTACTACTCTATTTCTTCCCCAGGCCCAGGAACCAGTGGGAGATGTGAAGGTGGCTATAATCCTCTTCTGAACTCCCCATGTTGTCAGAGCAAGTGAAGGCCAACTCTGCCCTCCTATAGCTTAGAGTAGCCTTGGGCTGCTCTAAACTATGCTCTGGCCATAACAATGGCCATCCACTCTCTCCCCACATGCCTGCCTGGGATAACCAGCAGTGGTGTGCTCTGTTGACTGAGAAAAAAAAACAAACTGCTCAAAAACAGAAAAACAGGCAAAATTCCTGAAACAAGTCCTTTGTTGTGATTTGGCTTTTCAGCAATACATTTTTTTAAAATAACGTTAAAAAGAACTATAGTAACATAAAGGACTAGACTGTGCCCAGCCAATCAGGGGGAATAGGGCCCTTCTCACCTCTTTGCCAGACTGACTAAGACCTACCCAGAGCTTCAGGAGGAGTATGGTGTGGAGCACAGCCCCTGCTCTCCAGGTACTCCTCCATGTGGGCAAGTGGCCTTGGTTCCATTCTCTTGACCCTCTGCCCAGAGTATCTAGCCATGTGGCTAAGCAATACTCCTTCAAAGGCTACAGTAATTTATTCCCTCCACTCCTTTCCAGAGCAAGAGGGGAACAGGGATAGAACTGTGCCTCAGAGATGTGTCTCTGATGGAACAGTTCCTCCCTGGGCTACTCCAGAGGCAGTGCACTTTATAGGACTGTGCCTAAAGTCTAAGGGCCATGGCCCAGATCCTCAAAGGGATCTAGGTGCCTAACTCCCATTGATTTCTATGTGATTTAGGTCTCTAAATATCTTTGAGGAACTGGACCTAGATTTATAAAGACATTTAGGCACCTAACTATGCAGATAGGTGCTAAGTGATTTAAATGGGAGTTTGGCACCTAGCCTGCTTCAGGCACTTATGCAAATCCAATTAGTCACCTATCTGCATTATTAGGTGCCTAAATACCTTTGAAAATCTGGCCCATAGTTTATTCTGAGTCCTCTTGCAGCACATATCGCTCTGTTTTACAGGAATTGTGCCATTCTGGATTTCCATTCATTAAGATCTGTATTATAATTGTAAACCTTAGAATTCATACACATTGGGCTGATTCATCTGTGTTTTACTCCAGTTTCATGCAGGTGTAACTCAATGGAATTACATCAGAGTAAAACTGGAATAACCCAGTGGCCCTTGTTCTGCCTGCAGGGCTAGTTGCTAGTAGCACTGTACATGAGAAACATTATACATGACAATTGTAAGAATGTAGATGATAAAGTTGACACGGAGATCTCAGTATAGATAGCTTTAATATTCCTGAAATACAAGAAAGCATTTTTCTTCTGCCAATAGTGCTTTTTGGATGATCCTAGGTTGAAAATATCGGCAATGCATTCCATGTTGATGTGTATCTTAGGGCTCAAAGATGTCAGTTTTACTGATAGAGCCATACCACGGAAAAGTAGAACTGAAGCAAAAATAGCCTGTAGGTTGATATTTTATCCTTTTGTTAAGGTTGTAAGTGCTTAGTTGAAAATATATAAGCTTGCTCCTCCATGGTGAGCAACTGAAGAAGGTAACATTTATCTAGCCTGTTTTGTATGGAAAGATAAGGCATAGGGAAAATCTTCTATATAGCACAATTACCTGAAGAACTGAAAACAAAAAATCAAAGCAATTTGTAAATCAAAGTCTGTCTTGAAGGTTAAGACCCCTGTTCTGACACTGTTGATTATGGCGCCAGTTCAACAAAGCATTTAAGCACATGTTTACCTTTAAACATGTGCTTAAAATCATTCTTGCTCAGTAAATCTCTTAAATGTGTGCTTAATGTCAAGCATGGACTTACATCTCTTTGAAGTCATGATTAAGAACTTTCCTGAATCGGGATGTACTTAAATACATGCTTAAGCACTTTCTTGAGCAGCTAATTTCTGAGCTCTCACACCTTCTGCAGGCATTGTGGTTTTGTTCATTCAGAGGAGGGGAGGCATAGAATAGTGACTTCAAAGGGAAATATTGTATTAATCTTTCACTGATTTTCAAACTGCGGTTACAGCAGTAAGCGATATTATATGGACCTGAATCAAATCCCACTGATTTTGCAGACATTTCTGGGGTGGAAGGCAGCATCCAGATACACAACTCTCATAAAGATCTTAATGACCAGAAAGCCAAAAAGGCACAGCAATGGTGAAAGGTGGTATCTTGACCAAGCATTCTGGGTTTATTAAAAGAGCACACACACTTCTACACAGAGATCTAGTGAAACTTTAATCCCTAGGCAGAGGAGATAGGAACTTGTTTTGAAAGTCTTGTGTGAAAGAATCCTAGAGTCAGCATAGAAATCAATTAGTCAACCACAAAAAATGCTGTCTCTGCTGGAAATCATATCTCTGTATTTTAAACTTAAAGCCCAGATGTCTGTCTATTACAATAATGGGTTCTAAATTCTAAATTCATCTTTGATTTGTGGTTCTTTTTGTATCACTCAGTGACACCAGAGTGGTAAGAGTCATTATTTAACATTGTAACTAAGCAATATGAGGCCCAGTTGTCCTCTCATACCAAGATGACACTGTTGTAACTCCACTGATTCCAATGCAGTTATTCTTGGTTTAAGCTAATGTAAGTGAAATCAGAATCAGTCTGATGAACTTGAGGGAGAAGTTAAGAAATTAGCAAACTAATATAAAATAATATGCAAAAAGTTAAAGCATTGAAAATAGAAGATCTTAGGTAAGAGGAATAAAATATCCAAATCTATTGGAAGGAAAAAGCTGCATAAAGGAGACTACAATATAAAGATATGGTTGAATTCATTAAGCTTTTTGAGATACAAAGCCAAAAATCAAAGACACCATCAGAAAATACAATATAAAAATGATCTAAGATATTCTCAAGCTGGTTAATCAATAGCTTGAAGAAAATAAGACGACAACTGGCATTGGATCAGCAATAGACTTTCCCCTTAAGCACAATGATAGAAATGCAATCATAGATACATCATCTTTCAAGATATGAAGACAAAGCAATGGCTGGAAAGATGAAAGTGACCTTTCATAAAGAACTGGTTGATTAAATACTGAAAATAGAGGAAGAAAGCAAACAAATTCAGCATGACCTTGAACACATCAAGAAAACTCTACAGCATTTCTGGAGTTGAACTGTGCAGCTGTATAGCAGTCTCTCAGTAGAGGATATTTAGATCAGGACACTTTTCACATGGGACTAACCTCAGAGTCAAAAATGCCTACCATAAAGGCACATTTCTGGTAAGAGACGCTGATGCAAAATAAGTAAAACAACAAAGATAATGGGTAAGATCAATAGAAATGAATGAGCGGTGATAGAAATGTTCCTGCTGGAAGGTCCAATAACAATGGGTAGACACCAAAGACTTGAAAAAGGCATCAAAAATAATCATGATTGGAAGACCAAAGCAAATGCAGGTGGTCCTTGAGTGGCCCGAGGAGCACTACGTTCAAATAAACACGAGAGTAGTAGAATTTACTGTAGTTCTCAAAAAGCTTAGATACTTTGAAAAATTTGAAAAAGATTAAAAATAGTCTCCATGATATCAGATTAACTTTCTACCTATGCTATCTAAAGCACAGTTATATTTGGAAAAGTGATTCTGTAAAAATCAACATGGAATTCCATTTTAATTCCCTCTCCAGGACTTCCAGATCAAGTGTCTAATCCCCAAAAGCCTTCCTCACTCAATTAGCCCTGAATCATGCCAATAGAATTACTTATGTGAGTAAATATTGTTTGTGTAAAGGCTCCCACTAAAGTCAATGGAAAGACTCCAATGGAGGGCTCTACATTTGTTCATTCAAAATAATTATTTTTTAGTGACTGCACCACAAACTCAATTGGAATTATAAAAATCAAACTAGTAATTAACACCCAACTACACCAAGCTGATCATGGCTGTCCCCCACCCCCAGCTCATTACACCAAATGCTGCCTTCAGTTACATGTGCACAGCTCCCAGGAAAGTCAATGGGAATTGCATGTGTGAAGGCCACCATGTTGGCTAACACACTGAGCACTGAACCAGGGACCTCAAGACCTAAAAGCATGAGATGCTATAGATTGAACTAGAGAGACAAGGCTCCCTAGCTGCACCTGAAACCAACTCATATCCTGTGCCGATCAGGTACAGAGGGGACTCTCAGCACACACTCACCAGTGGATTACACAGGCACATAATCAATATCAGAATTTGGCATTAGGTATAGCACAATCCCTTGTGCTCATAGTCACCACTAGTCTGGGGATACACCAATCAGTGTGTTTTCACCAATATAGTTATACCATTATAGCAGGGAACAATCAACTCTGAACCAGCTAAAAGTGACATTTTCTCTTTTGTGAAACTACCAGTGCCAACCACCCCCCAAATGTTCTAGTTTTGTTTTATAGCAAAACATTCAGCTCCTCTCCAGTGCTGAGAGCAGGGGAGAGGGACCAAATTGCTGGTAAATTCTAAACACCTAATAAAGATACAGCAAACAATGTATTTCAGAAATAGCAAATACCCAAGCCAGAGGCAGGCAAGAATAAGCCACTGGGGAGAAGAAAAGGCTCAGTTGGATGGATAGAAATAAAAGGATTGCAATGTTTGGTGACTAGAAAAAAAGATGCATTTTTTTTTTTTTTTTTAAAAGAGTGACTATACTTTGTAAGTCTTTCCAGCCGATATAGGAATATTCTTCTGGACTCCCAGTCCCCACACCCCACTTATGCTATTCTCTAAACTTAATCTATTTCACACCTTGGGGATGCCACAGAGTGTTTACCAGTGTGCATTTATCTCTCGACTGCAATACCTCAATGAACACCAGCAAATCAATGTAACATTTAAATGCATTGTCTCACGTGCATTGCAACTAGTTAACAGGACATGTTTTGGAAGAGGTAGTAATGTATATAGAAATAAACACAACATAGTTGCACCTAGAGGAGCTGGAGGAATACACAAGTTAGACACATGAAGCACGGGATACATATGGGATCATTCCCCCCCCCCCACAAAAATCAACAAACTCACCTGGACTATTCAAACTGTAAAACAAAATATTCAAAGAATAGATCAAGGTGTCTTTTTAAAATTCAGGTGCTGTTTGCATTTGTTTCTGAACTAGAATTTCTATGACAGACAGTTCAATCCCAGTTACCCAATGGCATTAGGGCCTTCCCAAAATCTCTGGGTGAACAGGGGCTTCTGAAAATGGGGGAGGGGGGGCAACCTTCAAGTGCTGACTTCAAAGCGAGATATTTTGGCATTTTTTAAAAATAACCATGTTCCACCTAGACTTTGCTTTTGGGCAGCTAGCTCTCCTCTGAAATCAAAAAGAATTATGTTGTCTTACTTTCTCATGAGAGAATATTAATTTCAGAAGAGAAAGCAGCAGCAGAGAGAAAAACAACATCAATACTCCTATGATCTACTGTGTCCCAACCTACTGATTTATTCATATAAAAGATTCTAACAACAACATCTGGGTCTGGTTTAAAATCTGATTCTTTCATTATATTTCACTAACCAGATTATTAACGATATGTTAATGAGGTTAAAGTTTATGTATCAAATAGTACAGGTTCCTATGTATGTTCAGATAGGACCAATATGCTTTAGAACAGAGATTCTGGGCACTTCCATTGATTTCAGTGCAGCTAGGATTTCACCCTCTGGGTCCAATTCTCCTCGGCCTTGCGCATGGGAAGAGGGGGTAGAATGCTCTTCATCTACTTTGTGCAGGTGTCGATGACCACATAAGGTACAAAGCCAAGGAGAATCAGGGTTTCTCTAGTGTGAAGGGGATGATAACAAAGAAGGGTGAATCCAAAGAAGGGTGGGTCTGGCTGTTATGCACAAAGTTAGATAATCCTGAATTTGATTGCTGATCCCTGGAATGCATTATGCTGGAGTGGGACAGGCTTCTGAAACAAAGGCTTCTTCTGAGTTGGCTGCCTGGGGAAAGATTGGGCCCACCCCTCCACAGCACAGCATGTGACATTTGCAGCTGATATCACAGTGCATTGCAATACACATCTTTCCTGAACACGTGCCATTGAAGCAGGACCTTGCTTGTACAAAGATAGCTTAGATTTCCACCCAAACCGGTCAGAAAACCTAAGCACATGCTATAACCTTATTCAAGCATCCAACCAAAAGTGGGAGGAAAAACTCTGAGCTTAATATACACAAGCCAGTATGAGAATCTACAATGTAAAGAGATGTTTCCACCACACCAATCAGCAGTTTAGCTCGCTGAGTTGAAGCCCTGGGGTTAAATTCTGTCCTGACTTCAAGAAACCTAGGATTTGGCCTCAGCAGTCTAGAATGATGAATTAAACCATAGAAGACTAATACTAGCTGTTGTTTATCATCTCCAAACATCCAACACACATGTCTTTTTCAGATAAAATAGCCCTTTATTAATTGTGACAAGTCCTGTTTGACAGCCTGGCAAAAGCCTAAATCTCCTACCTGTCTTAGGGTATGTCTACACCAGGGGTCGGCAACATTTGGCACGTGGCTCGCCAGGGTAAGCACCCTACCGGGCCGGGCCAGTTTATTTACCTGCTGATGTGGCAGGTTCGGCCGATCGCGGCCCCCACTTGCCGTGGTTCGCCGTCCCGGGCCAATGGGGGCGGCGGGAAGCGGCGAGGGATGTGCTGGCCGCGGCTTCCCACCGCTCCCATTGGCCCGGGATGGCGAACCGCGGCGAGTGGGGGCCGCAATCGGCCGAACATGCCGCGTCAGCAGGTAAATAAACTGGCCCGGCCCGCTAGGGTGCTTACCCTGGCGAGCCGTGTGCCAAACGTTGCCGACCCCTGGTCTACACTATGAAATTAGGTCGATTTAATAGAAGTCGATTTTTTAGAAATCAATTTGATACAGTTGCTTGTGTATGTCCCCACTAAGCGCATTAAGTCAGCGGAGTGCGTCCACAGTACCGAGACTAGCATCGACTTTTGGAGAGTTACACTGTGGTAGCTATCCCACAGTTCCCGCAGTCTCCGCCACCCATTGGAATTCTGGATTGAGCTCCCAATGCCTGATGGGGCAAAAACATTGTCGCAGGTGGTTCTGGGTCCATGTCGTCAGGTCCCCGCTCCCTCAGTGAGAGCAACGGCTGAGAATCGTTTTGCGCCTTTTTTCCGCGCAGATGTCATTCCACAGCAAGCATGGAGCCTGCTCAGATCACCGCGGCAGTTATGAGCACTGTAAAGACCACGTGCATTATCTTGCAGTGTATGCAGCACCAGAACCTGCAAAAGCAGGCGAGGAGGCAACAGCACTGTGGTGATGAGAGTGATGAGGACATGGACACAGACTTCTCTCAAAGCACGGGCCCTGGCAATCTGGACATCATGGTGGTAATGGGGCAGGTTCATGCCATGGAATGCCGATTCTGGGACTGGGAAACAAGCACAGACTGGTGGGACCGCATAGTGTTGCAGGTCTGGGATGATTCCCAGTGGCTGCGAAACTTTCGCATGCGTAAGGGCAATTTCATGGAACTTGTGACTTGCTTTCCCCTGCCCTGAAGCGCAAGAATACCAAGATGAGAGCAGTCCTCACTATTCACAAGCGAGTGGCGATAGCCCTCTGGAAGCTTGCAACGTCAGACAGCTACCGGTCAGTCAGGAATCAATTTGGAGTGGGCAATTCTACTGTGTGGGCTGCTGTGATCCAAGTAGCCAATGCAATCACTGAGCTGCTGCTATCAAGGGTAGTGACTCTGGGAAATGTGCAGATCATAGTGGATGGCTTTGCTGCAATGGGATTCCCTAACTGTGGTGGGGCGATAGACGGAACACATATCCCTATCTTGGGACCGGAGCACCAAGGCAGGCAGTACATAAACCAAAAGGGGTACTTTTCAATGGTGCTGCAAGCACTGGTGGATCACAAGGGACGTTTCACCAACATCAACGTGGGATGGCAGGGAAAGGTACATGACGCTCGCATCTTTAGGAACTCTGGTCTATGTGAACGGTGCAGCAAGGGACTTACTTTCCAGACCAGAAAATACCTGTTGGGGATGTTGAAATGCCTATAGTTATCCTTGGGGACCCAGCCTACCCCTTAATGCCATGGCTCATGAAGCCATACACAGGCCCCCTGGACAGTAGTCAGGAGCTGTTCAACTATAGGCTGAGCAAGTGGAGAATGGTGGCAGAATGCAAAAAGAACGGGAGTACTTGTGGCACCTTAGAGACTAACAAATTTATTTCAGCATAAGCTTTCGTGGGCTACAGCCCACTTCTTCAGATGCATAGAGTGAAACACACAGACAGAATATATTTATACATACAGAGAACATGAAAAGGTGAAAGTACGCATACCAATTGTAAGAGGCCAATCAATTGAGATGAGCTATCAGTAGCAGTGGAAGAAAAAACTTTGAAGTGATAATTGAGATGACCCATAGAAGGTGTGAGGAGAACTTAACATGGGGGAAAAAAAATTCAATTAGTGTAATGACCCAACCATTCCCAGTCTCTGTTTAGACCCAAGTTAATTGTGTCTAATTTGCATATTAATTCGAGTTCAGCAGTCTCTCTTTGGAGTCTGTTTTTGAAGTGTTTTTGTTGCAAAACTGACACCTTCAGGTCTGTCACTGAGTGATTAGAGAGGTTGAAGTGTTCTCCTACTGGTTTTTGAATGTTATGATTACTGATGTCAGATTTGTGTCCATTTATTCTTTTGCGTAGAGACTGTCCAGTTTGGCCAACGTACATGGCAGAGGGGCATTGCTGGCACATGATGGCATATATCACGTTGGTAGATGTGCAGGTGAACGAGTCCCTCATGGTGTGGCTGATGTGGTTAGATCCTATGATGGTGTCACTTGAATAGATATGTGGACAGAGCTGGCATCGGGCTTCGTTGCAAGGATAGGTTCCTGGATTAGTGTTTTTGTTGTGTGGTGTGCAGTTGCTGGTGAGTATTTGCTTAAGGTTGGGAGGCTGTCTGTAAGTGAGGACTGGTCTGTCTCCCAAGATCTCTGAGAGTAAGGGATCATCTTTCAGGATAGGTTGTAGATCTTTGATGATGAGGTTTCAGTTGGGGGCTGAAGGTGGCGGTTAGAGGCATTCTGTTATTTTCTTTGTTGGGCCTGTCCTGTAGTTCGTGGCTTCTGGGTACTCTTCTGCCTCTGTCAATCTGTTTTTTCACTTCAGCAGTTGGGTATTGTAGTTTTAAGAATGCTTGACAGAAATCTTGTAGGTGTTAATCTCTGTCTGAGGGATTGGAGCAAATGCAGTTGTATCTTCGAGCTTGGCTGTAGACAATGGATCGTGTGGTAGAATTCTGGTGGTACAATGTGCCTTTGGACGTTTAAAAGCGCGCTGGCACAGTTTACTGACTCGGTTAGACCACAGAAAAAACAGTATTCCCATTGTTATTACTGCTTGCTGGGTGCTCCACAATATCTGTGAGAGTAACGGGGAGATGTTTATGGCGGGGTGGGAGGTCGAGGCAAATCGCCTGGCCGCTGATTATGCGCAGCCAGACACCAGGGCAGTTAGAAAAGCACAGCAGGGCATGCTGTGCATCAGAGAAGCTTTGAAAACCAGTTCATGACTGGCCAGGCTATGGTGTGAAAATTCTGTTTGTTTATCCTTGATGAAAACCCACCCCCTTGGTTCACTCTACTTCCCTATAAGCCAACCGCCCACCCTTCCCCCCTTTGATCACCACTTGCAGAGGCAATAGTCATTGTTGTTTCAAATTCATGCATTCTTTATTACTTCATCACACAAATGGGGGTATAACAGCCAAGGTAGCCCAGGAGGGGTGGGGGAAGGAGGGAAGCACCAGGTGGGGTGGTGGAGGAGGGGAGGACAAGGCCACACTGCACTTCAAAACTTATTGAATGCCAGCCTTTTGTTGCTTGGGCAATCCTTTGGGGTGGAGTGGTTGGGTGCCCGGAGGCCCCCCACTGCGTTCTTGGGTGTCTGGGTGAGGAGGCTATGGAACTTGGGGAGAAGGGCGGTTCATTACAGTGGGGCTGCAGTGGCTATCTGTGCTCCTGCTGCCTTTCCTGCACCTCAACAATACGCCAGAGAATATCAGTTTGATCTTCTAGTAGCCTAAGCATTGCATCCTGCCTCCTCTCATCACGCTGACACCACCTATTGTCTTGATCCCACCACATGTCCTCGCATTCATTTAGTGCTTTCCTGCACTCTGACAGTGTCTGCCTCCATGCATTCTGCTGGGCTTTTTCAGTGTGGGAGGACTGCATGAGCTCAGAGAACATTTCATCGTGAGTGCGTTTTTTTCGCCTTCTAATCTTCACTAGCCTCTGGGACGCAGATGATACGGAGAGCGTTGAAACATTTGCAGCTGCGGGAGGAAAAAAAAGGGAGAGTAGTATTTAAAAAGATGCATTTTAGAGAACACTGGGTAGACTCTTTCACGGTGAACCAAGCTGTTAACATTACATGGTTTCAAATAGCAGTGCCCTCATTTCCCATACCAAGCACCTGTTGGGTTGGCCATTTAAAAGGAGGGGCTGCGGTTTTCGGGTTAACATGCAGCACAAACCCAACTAACCCCCCACCCATTCTCTGGGATGATTGCTTCACCCCTCCCCCCACCGTGTGGCGCACAGCGGGGATGATTTCTGTTCAGCCACAAGCAAACAGCCCAGGAGGAACAGCCACCTCTGAATGTCCCCTTAATAAAATTCCCCTATTTCAACCAGGTGACCATGAATGATATCACTCTCCTGAGGATAACACAGAGATAAAGAACGGATGTTGCTTGAATGCCAGCAAACACCAGGACCATACACTGCCATGTTTGTTATGCAATGATTCCAGACTACGTGCTACTGGCCTGGCGTGGTAAAGTGTCCTACCATGGAGGACATAATAAGGCTGCCCTCCCCAGAAACCTTTTGCAAAGGCTTTGGAAGTACATCCAGGAGAGCTTCACTGAGATGTCCCTGGAGGATTTACGCTCTATCCCCATACACATTAACAGACTTTTCCAGTAGCTGTACTGGCCGCGAATGCATCCCAAGTCTTCAGGGCAAATTAATCATTAAACACGCTTGCTTTTAAACCATGTACAATATTTACAAAGGTACACTCACCAGAGGTCCCTTCTCCGCCTTCAAGGTCCATGAGCCTGCCTCGGGTGGGTTGGGAGGGTACTGGGTCCAGGGTGATAAACAGTCCCTGGCTGTTGGGGAAAACATTTTCTCCGCTTGCATGCTGTGCGCTATCATCTTCCTCGGCCCCCAAATCCGCATCCCTGTTGTGTGAGAATCCATTGACAGAGTCCATGCACAGGGGTGGGGTAGTTGTACGGGGACCCCCTAGAATGGCATGCAGCTCATCATAGAAGAGGCATATCTAGGGCTCTGATTCAGAGTGGCCGTTTGCCTCTCTGGTTCTTTGGTAGGCTTGCCTGAGCTCCTTAAGTTTCATTCGGCACTGCTGCAGGTCCCTGTTATAGCCTCTGTCCTTCATGCCCTTGGAGATTTTTTCAAATATTTGGGCATTTTGTCTTTTGGAACGGAGTTCTGATAGCACAGATTCCTCTCCCCAAACAGCGATCAGATCCAGTACCTCCCATTCGGTCCATGCTGGAGCTCTTTTGTGATTCTGGGACTGCATGGTCACCTCTGCTGATGAGCTCTGCGTGGTCACCTGTGCTGATCAGCTCACCACGCTGGCCAAACAGGAAATGAAATTCAAAAGTTCGCGAGCCTTTTCCTGTCTACCTGGCCAGTGCATCGGAGTTGAGAGTGCTATCCAGAGTGGTCACAATGGAGCACTCTGGGATAGCTCCCGGAGGCCAATACCGTAGAATTGCGTCCACACTACCCCAAACTCAACCCAGCAAGGTCGATTTCAGTGCTGATCCCCTCATCAGGGAGGAGTACCAAAATTGATTTTACGAGCCCTTTAAGTCAACAAAAATGGCTTCATTGTGTGGATGGGTGCAGGGTTGAATCAATCTAACACTGCTAAATTCGACCTAAACTCGTAGTGTAGACCAGGGCTTAGGGTATGTCTACACTACCCACCGGATCGGTGGGCAGCGATTGATCCAGCTGGGGTTGATTTATCCCATCTAGTCTAGACACGATAAATCAATCCCCGAGCGCTCTCCTGTCGACTCCTGTACTCCAGCGCTGCGAGAGGTGCAGGTGGAGTCGATGGGGGAGCAGCAGCAGTCGACTCACCGTGGTGAAGACACCACGGTAAGTCGATCTAAGTATGTCAACTTCACCTACATTATTCACGTAGCTGCAGTTGCTTAACTTAGATTGATTCCACCCCCCAGTGTAGACCAGGCCTTAGCCTTTATATTTTAGTTGCTAATATACAGTATGTCCAGATGGTGGCGCCTACAAATCACATATCAAGTCTATAATTAGGTAACTTGTTTCTGGTGGGTTTTTTACATTGTAAAATGTAATAAACCGTACAAAGGAAAATAAAACCTCATATTTCACCCCCTCAATCACCAAACTCCATTGCATTGCAGTCCCTTGCCCCCCACCAAAGTGCATTAATTGATCATTGCACAGTGCAGTGTCAAATTAGTGTTCCCGGCTCTGTAACATATGGGTGGGGGTGGGGGTGGGAATCCTTCAATCACAATAAGGTATAAGAAAGGAAAACACAAAGGTTTTAAACAAAAGATTCTGGATCCCAAAAGGAATGCATAATTCAAATTATTTCCAAATGTGTTTGTGATGTGCTGAAGGGCTGTGCTGGAACAAAATATATTACGCAGGGAATCCAGGCCCTAGAATCCCAATCTTTGATAGAAATCAGACAGGCAGCTTTAGATGTACTCTTGAGGGGGCTGGGGGATTAAGATCAGCACACTGAAAGCCTGCCCTGGACAATGAAAGCTTCACAAACACATGGAGCTGAGAGAACTTTGTGCAAACCAGAGCTGCCACCTTAAATTATTGCTCAGAAAGTGTCCATTTTATGAGAGAACAGGCAGAAATGAGTTAAAGGTACTGGGGAAGGTGGAAAAAAAAACCCCATCTCTGGTTACAGGTTATACCTCTCTGGCACCCCGTTGGGGCAAGGATAGGTGCTTGTCATCCCAGATATCCTTCCTGGGATGATGGCATATGTGTAGATCAGTTTCAAAATCTGGGACAGAGCCCTCCAGCTGTCTCTCTAAGTCCTGGTCTACACTGGGGGGAAGAGATCGATCTAAGTTATGCAACTTCAGCTACGTGAATAGCGTAGCTGAAATTGATGTACTTCTGCACTTCTCGTGGTGCTGGAGTACAGGAGTCAATGGGATAATGCTCCGGGGTCGATTTATCGCATCTAGACTAGATGCGATAAATAGATCCCCGCTGGATTGATCGCTGCCCGGTGGGTAGTGTAGACATACCCTTAGTGAGTCTGCTCTCTTGCAAGAGTGTAAAGCAATCCAAATGAAAATGGCAAAACACTTCTAACAGCCCACAAAAGGCCATTGGTAGCTCCATAGCACTCATTGCCTGCACCCATCTAGGACAGGTTCTCTCTCCTTGGCAAGTCACACCATGATGTGTGAGGTTTTGAGCTGAGGTCAGCTGAGATCTGGCACTGCTCTCACGCTCTTCTTCAAGTAGCTTTTTTTCTTGGGGCTCGGTAAGCTATTTTGGAATAAATATGAATAAGCAAAAAGGTTCACATACCTTCCCAGTAGTGTCAAGATTTGCAGGGGGGAAGGTATCAGACTGGATAAGTTGCTTTCATTCTGATATCTTCCTGACATGGACACATCTCCCTTTTTAATGTCCATAAGACCTTGCCTTTCATTCTTGTAAGTCTTTAACAGAAACGTGGCTCCCTTTCCTTCCATAGCCCTCTAATAGATCCAGTTCCTTTTGTCTTTCCTGCTGTTTCTCCATTAGGGTCCTTGCAATGACTTCCTCATGTGTTCAAAGGCCCCATTGCAGGGACAAACTAGCTCGTTTACTTTCTGCTGAACTGTACACAACACACTCTAGCGTGTATAGCCACCGAATACACACAATATATATTCATTCTATCAAAGGGGTTGCTAAACAATAAATAAAATCTTTCAAATAGAATGCATGTGTCTAACATTGCAGGTTTGAAAGGAGTGATGCCAAGATTTCAAGACTGCAGACAGAGCATCTTGAAGCCTGACACGTTCTTATTTTGGTAGATTTTACCAACACAAAATTCTGCCAAAATTGATCTTTTCTAGTGCAAGTTTTCAACAAAAACTCCTTTTCTAATGGGAAAGTGTTCCATCTGCAAGTTTCTGACCAGCCCTAACAGACACTCAGCCAAAGACACATTTCCCCACTAAGTGTATGTGCTCAGATAGCCTAACTTTAATTTTGAGCCGTTTAGGACATCTTCCTCAATGATGGGTTACATATAACACATCGTCCATTAAGTCCACTTCGTATAAACCCACCCTCTCTGCCCAAGGAAAAATAAGTCCTTTAAATGATGTTTTGGGGATTCCATCTGATTCAGACTTCCCTTTTTGTTTTTCTCTCATATCTCCCCTCACACAGACCAGAAGAAACAGCCTGTAATCTGCATCGTTCATAATCCATGTCTGAACTTTCATTTTGTTTGGAACAGCTCCTGCTTTGAAAGCTTTTTCGGATCACAGTGGCTCCACGGCAGAGTTGTGAACTGCCATAATGAGTTGAAATGAGCAGAGCACTGCAGAATGAACCAATTTTGGTTTGGGAGTTATCATGCAGTCTTCCAACCTTTCATTTTCAGGAAAAAGTTTGAGAAAAAAAAAATGCATCATGGATTTTACAGGCATGGAGAATTTTTGTTGTGGTCCTGAGGTTAGCCATTTGGTGGAGCACAAGCAACTGGTGAAGAACTCACTGTAGCTCTGAACTCTGGCCAACACAGCATCAGAATTCTGTGTATAGAGACCCTTTCTTTCCCTCTCTCCAGGAGTGTTTACAATTAAGATTCCAGGTTTTCCCATCCACAGCCCTGGATAAACATTCACATGTTTCATAACTCAACTCTTATGAGATAGCACTTCCTATAGTCATCAGGGTTAGCGATGTGCAGACTAACACATCATCACTCATTCACCTTGCCCCTCCTAAAAGTTCTGTTGAAGGTGACAGTCAAGATAAAAAAAAACCAAACCCACAGGTTTTTAAAGCCTGAGTCACAAAAGCAGTATAGGAGGCAGGATGGACCAGTGGTTAGGGAACTACTCTAGGACTTTATTGACCTATCCTCAATTCCTTGCTCCATCACAGATTTCCTGTGTGATCTTGGGATTTAGCCTCTCCGGGCTTCAGTTCCCCATCTGTAAAATGGGAACATCATCACTTCCCTATCTCTCAAGGATATTATGGAGAATAAATACATTAAAGATTGTGAAGTGCTCAGATACTACAGTGATGGGGCCATATAAACACCTAAGATAGACAGACAGATAGATAGTGTGACAAAGTTCCTTCTCTATCTTGGTGGGTCCTGCGCTTATTGGCGGATTTTTTTGCCTCAGAGATTCACCATGTGGGTTGGGGAACAGCCCAGAGACCTTCCCCTCTGGGAGAACCCACAGTCCAGGTCAATTTGGAGGTTTGGGGGGAACCCAGGCCCGCCCTCTACTCCGGGTTCCAGCCCAGGGCCCTGTGGACTGCAGCTGTCTATAGTGCCTCCTGTAACAGCTGCATGACAGCTACAACTCCCTGGGCTACTTCCCCATGGCCTCCTCCAAACACCTTCCTTATTCTCAGCACAGGACCTTCCTCCTGGTGTCTGATAACGCTTGTGCTCCTCAGTCCTCCAGCAGCACACCCTCTCACTCTCAGCCCCTTGCGCCTCTTGCTCCCAGCTCCTCACACTCACACCACAAACTGAAGAGAGCTCCTTTTAAAACCCAGGTGCCCTGATTAGCCTGACTTAATTGGTTCTAGCAGCTTCTTCTTAATTGGCTCCAGGTGTCCTAATTAGCCCGCCTGCCTTAACTGGTTCTAGCAGGTTCCTGATTACTCTAGTGCAGCCCCTGCTCTGGTCACTCAGGGAACAGAAAACTACTCATCCAGTGACCAGTATATTTGCCCTCTACCAGACTCCTGTACCCCACTGGTCTGGGTCTGTCACAATAGATTATGGCCCATTGTTGCACATTCTTATGCCTGTGTCTCATTTTACTCCCATTGATCCTAATCAGTCTTCTCACATGAGAAATGTGAGGCATGTTATGCATTTGCCAGGTCAGGTCGTCAGATTATTAACACTCAGAATGTTAAGAATCCAGTTTCCTTTTCAGCAGTGTTTGTTTATGTTTGGCACTTTACTCAGCTTAGATGGCAAAACAAAGACTGGTCATGTTCCACTTGCTGGATCTCATATTATTGGCACACTGCTGTGATGTGTGGGTTTCTATATCTACAGGCAAATGTAGAATTCTCTCCATAGATTTTAAGCAAGAGCATATGAAATACTTTAAACAATGGATGACTGGAAGCTGCTATAAATAACTGAGAGAAAACAGTTTGAAAAGACAGAAATATTAACATCCTGAGCTATGATACTAATGGACATTATGTAAAGCAGGATATTACAGCCAGCCCTGGTTAACAGAGTCCCAGTTCATCTGGATTAAAGTTAAATAGATTAAGAGATCAATGCTATGTACAGCCAAGGAGAAGGAGATTGGTCACTCTTTCAAGTCAATAGGACTGGGAAATTGGATGTTTCTCCAAAAGTGAACCAATAGCAATCAGTCAGTTCTCTGGGACTTATTTGCCAGTTCAGTCCTACCCCCTTAGTGGCAAACTTCACTCTCATTTGAAATGATTGTTCCACTGAAAACAATGGAATTCCGAGGTGCTGTTCAGTGAATGTGGAAGCAAAGGAGAAGTGCATTGGCTGGATGCACCTGTTTTGATGAACGGGTCCGGGAAGAAATTTCCCATCCTCTATGCACACATGCATTATTGGGTGTTTTCATATTCCTCTGAGACATGAGCTCCATTGCTAGGCAGGATACTGGACTTGACAATGAATGGTCTGATATGGGACAGCAAATAAAAGTCTTAAGTAAGGGAGTGCTAAAGAAAAAAAAAGCCAAGATTTTCCAAAGTAAGCAGTGATTTTGAGAATCCTAGCTGAAATAATTTAAAGGGGTCTGATTTTCAGAGGATGGGTACTCAGCACTTTTTAACAATCAGGCCCCTCCCAGCATCTCAAGCTGGGCATCCAAAAATCACTAGGCATTTTGGAAAATGATGATCTAATTCTCAACACTGGCACCCTCTATCACACTTATTCTGTTTTGTTTATATACAGAGAGTCAGCAATATCAGAATCTAACCAACTAGTCAAATATCGTCAGAAAATCCCTCTATTGCGTTGGAGGGGGCAAATATCCAAAATGCTGTTACTGGGCACAGGGCCACAACATAGCTTAATGTACCTTAAGTGTAATATTGTTGAAATTAATGCAGGGATGAGCAAGGTATTTTATATTTCGACAGAACCAACCAAAGTTCTCAAAAATAAGGAAATGCACTTCGGGACATACTATAGTAAACAGAGAATGAAATACAGACATCAGGGCTAGTGTCTACAGAAAGCAAAGCAAAGCCTGCTCTCCAAATCCCAGAGCATGCTGAAATAGAATGGAGCAGTGGTCCCCAACGTGGTGCCTGTGGGTGCCATGGCGCCCGCCAGGGCATCTATGTGTGCCCACGTACTGGCTCACAGACAAGCATCCGCCGAAATGCCTCTGAAAAGAGGAGTCATCAAGAGGCGTCGCTGCCGAAATGCTGCTGATTTTTGGCGGCGACGCCTCTTGGTGTCGCTACTTCGGCAGCAGTTTGGCGGTGACGCCTCTTGGTGACGCTACTTTGGCAGCAGTTTGGCGGCGATGCCTCTTGACGTTGCCGCTGCTCGGCGGCATTTCGGCGGATGCTTGTCCACCAGCCATGGGAGATTAAGACTGGGTGTGATCTGTTAGTTATTAGTGGAGGGACAACTATACTTATTTAAAAACAAAGCAGAATTATGAGATTCTCTTGGGGCTTTATTTGGTCAATAAGAATGGTATTCTTAGATCAAGTGCTACATTTAAAAACACTTTATGGATATTTTGCAATAAAACAGCCCACAAATAAATGGCAAAAGGTGTGTGTGTGTGACATCATTTCCTTTTATTATTCAAGAAAATGGGAGCAGCAGGCCCTTCGCTAATAACCTCTAAACATCTCCTGAGCATTAGCACTGATATTAGATTCTTTAGAATCATTTCCCAGCTGCAAGAGCTCATTTGGAGGAACAATGGAGTTCTGTTATCCTAAATGGTTCCCCTTGGAGAAGTCTAGTAGAGAAGAACTAATAAGAAGAAAGGGATGGAGTAAAGAAAAGGAAAATGTAGACTGACCAGCAGGTAATGCTGGTAGTGATGAAATCTGTAAGTCTGTTGGAAAATTTGCAAAGAGAAGGGTAAAAAACTTCAAAGTTGGAGACATTTAAAACTAGGACTAACTTGGGCCCTTGAAATTGTACCTGCAGAGAAGTACCATTCTTGCTTTTTCTCACCCATGCTTGTCCTACTGAGATTCCCAAAAAGGCCAGAGGAATTTCAGTTCCCAAGGATGACTGAGATGAAGAGCATTACATTTGCATGTTAAGGGTGCTAAACCTTTAAGATTCGCCTCTTTAAGGGAACTTCTATTATTGGTAGTGGTGTGTGAGCCAGAAGGATTCAGATCCCAAGTTGAGTTTGCAGAGGGAAAACAAACTAAAATCTTTCTACCTGTAGACTAAAAAAAAAAAAAAAAAAAAAAATCAACTGGAAGTTATTGCCAGGCACTAAACACGGCCATGCATGATGCTATTTATACAGACAATGTGGGTGAGGTCATATCTTTTAAAGGACCAGCCTCTTTTGGTGAAAGAGACAAGCTGTCGAGCGTACACAGCTCTTTTTCGGGTCTGGGAAACTTACTATTTATACAGTCAGTTTTGTGAGCTCAGCCCATTTTAAAGAATACAGATAACATGTAAAGGGTGCACAAGCAGAGGTGAATCAAGCAGCCATGCTTATCTATGATGTCAAACACAAATGAGCTGCTTTACTGAGATACAGCTCCATTTTAGAATAGCTGGTAGTGGCAGAGAAAAACACAATAGAATTATAGGGCTGGAAGGGACCTGAAGAGGTCACCCCCCCTGCACTGAGGCAGGATTAAGCATACGTAGAGCATCCTCGACAGGTGTTTGTCTAACCTGTTCTTAAAAACCTCCAAACACAGAGATTCCGCAGCCTGATAGGTAGCCTATTCTAGTGCTTAACTAGTTAGAAAGTTATAGTTATAGAAAGCTTATAGTTCAAAAGTTTTTCCTAATGTCTAACAGAAATCTCACTTGCTGCAGACTAAGCCGATTACTTCTTGTCCTACCTTCAGTGGACATGGAGAACAATTGATCACCATCCTCTTTATGATAGCCCGCAGCATATTTCAAGGCTATGTGCCCCCTCAGACGTCTCTAATTTCATTACTATAGAGTAGTAATGAACAGCAATGAAATCTGCCTCTAGATAACTAGTGAAGTCGCTCTCATCGAGTCACACTTCGTCCTTAATGAATTCTGCTGTTTACTTATAAAGGGATACAGATAATTCACCTTTGTTAGTCACAAATGGATTCATTGCTGCAATCTGTAGGAATACATCAAACAAGCTGATGGGTCTCAGTCTAGTTCCTACAGACAAGCACAAAACCAATCACAACAGACAGCTTCACAGACATGTTGGTATTCTTAGAAGAAGGATCACCATCATCATCATCATCATGTATATTACAGCAGTGCCTGGAGAACCCAAATGAGGGCAAATCTACACTACCAAATTAAGTTGACCTAAGTTACATCGACGTAGAGCCACCGTAATAATTAAATCACTTTTGCATGTCCACACTACACGCTTTGTGTCAGTGGTGCACATCCTCACCAGGAGCACTTGCACCGATTCAGTGTGGGGCATGGTGGATGGCTTCTGAAAGGCAGCGACAGTCAATATAAGCAACACTGTGTCTACATTGACACCATGTTGACCTAAGTACAGTGATCTAAGCACTACGCCTCTCAGAGGTGGAGTTATTAAGTCCATGTAGTGGGCGAATCACATCGGTGGGAGCTATATTTTAATGTAGATGCTTACAGAATTAGGTCAACATAATCTGCCTTATGTTGACCTAACTTTGTAGTGTAGACCAGGGCTGAGAGTAGGGCCTTACTGTGCTTGGCACTGTACAAACACAGAGTAAGTGACTTGTCCAAGATCATACAGCAGAGCTTGGAACAGTGGGTGGAACAGGAAGTATAAAAGGCGGGTCCTGGAACTCAGTTGGGCAGCAGTTGCCGAAGGAGCCAGATGCCTCCTGCGCGCTCCCGAGTTGGGAAACATCCATGGAGCGGAGGACTGGCCAGAGCTGCTGGAGCCACCCGCTGACCAAGCCACAGAGGAGTGGCTGTACCTGCCTACAGATCCAGGTACATCCTGAGGGGTAGGTAGAAGTGGCCCAGGGACAACCGACCCTAGCCCAGCTTCATTTGTTACCAGAGACCCAGTCAGTGTGTTACCATTCTGCCACTGGGCTGGGACACAGTGGAGTTGGATGGGCCTGAGTCCCCCTATCCCTGCCACCTACCCCCCGCCCCCCCAGGGTGTCATTCCCCCTCTCTAGGCCAAGGAGCCTGCATTTGTCGGCTGTCCACCGGAGCTAGGATGTCTGAGCCTCTTGTTGCTCAACCCTGAGTACAGGCCCGAGCCAGAGACTGTTACTGCCCCGCCCTGACTAGGCTCCTAACAGTGTTTGCTGCTTGGCCCTGAGTACAACCCAAGACAGACTCCTTACTACCCCATCTGGACTAAGGGCTGGAGTCATAACTGTTTGCTACTCTGCCCTGACTGCAGGCCAGAGCCACAGGCTGTGTGTTGCCCTGCTAATTTCCTACACAGGGTGGGTGGGTGACACACAGGGATGTAGTGAGGCAGAGTGGCCTCCCACTGATCCAGAGGGGGAGGGACCACCACCAACCCACTACACCCCTAAAGTCACTGTTGAGGAATATAGGCTGGCCCATACGGAGCAGGTTGCACTGCCATCACCTGTGCTGAACCTGCACTATGCATGGAGGACTTCAATATCTAGTCTGGCATCCAAACGCTTTTTGCCAGCACTACATTCACTAAACACAAAGGAGAGGAAAAGCACTCGACCTTTAAATAGGGCTTTAATTCTTATATCCACTGAAAAAAGAACTAGTCCAACCCATCTACACCTGTGCTCAGAGGACATCAGCTTACACTTTGATTTGCAGGAATGACAGTTCAAGTTAGCCTTCCTCTTGATCTCCCCATTGCTTGTGAGCAGTGAGTGCATATCCTTTCAGATGCAGACCACACAAGAGCACTGGGCCCAACGTCTTGGATTTGATTAACTGTGGATAGGATTTAGAAACTAATTCCAATTAATTACAAAAACTATTTCAGACTTTGCTAGGGCAGCTCTCAGAGTGACCCATTTCAGGAGTGTACAGGGCTTTACAGGCGAGTTTAGCAGCAATTCCAAATTCATCACTTTAATTAAAATTGACCCATTTTTATTTTACGTCCCTGCTCAAAGTTGACTTCCAGGAGAAAATAGAGTAATACATTGATAAAAGCATGCTTTGCTGGAGATGAAAATGTATAATCATTGATGTGTTCCCTTAAAAAAAAAAAAAAAAAAAAAAACCCAAACCCCCAAAAAAACAAAAAACAAAAAACCTCAAAAAACTGATCAGAGCCTGGAGATTCAGAGAATGTATTAAGGATAAAAACAAAATTTAGAAAAATACATCAGGGGCCTGCAAATACCTTTATTTAAATCCATGCAAAGCAAAGCTCTATAAGCAGGAGCTATGGATTATGGATGTGCTGCCTCACATCTTGGCAGACAAGGAACAAATTTCTAAGGTAGGAGAACCAAAAAGCTGAGTGGGTTCCTCTGCCAACACCAGGATTTGCAAGATGACATTATCCCTCTGCCAGGAAAGGTGGAAGTACACCCGGAACCACGGTATAAATCACTGCCTTTAAAAATTGCACCTAATTTGATGAAGAGCTTTCCTATGAGTTTATCTGCCTGTTTTATATGCATTGAGACAATTTTGCACAAACAATTAAATACCGTCTGTCCAAACAGGAATCTATTTCTTTCTTAAATGTTCTCTTTAGTGATTTTAACAGCACTGGTCACCATTTAAAAATAAAAATCACCCTTTGCAAACTGTGTGCTAACAGTTGACAATCATAAAAAGAACCAGGCTCTGCCAGGTCTGTGAAATATTTTTGCCAGGTCTGTGATGTAGCACTATGCTGACAGTCAGAAGACTTTGATCACACTCCCAGCTCTTCAACTGAGCTGTTGTGTCAGTTTCAACAAGTCCTTTCACCTCTGTTTGCTTCTGTTTCTCCAACATCCTTTCCTTCATTTCTCCATTTTGATGGTATGTTTTCCAAGGGAAACACTGACTCTTGCTAGGTATTTGTACAGTGCCTAGCATAAACACATGACAGGGCCCTGATCTTGGTTGGGGCTGGAGCTGGTCAAGATGTTTTCTGCAAACTTTTCATTTAAAAAAAAATAAAAATAAAAATAAAATAAAATCTGGTTTTGTTTAAAAAAAAAATAAAAAAAATTATGACAAGCTTTTGGGGGTGTTGGTTTTTTGAGCTTTTTTGTGTGTGTTCATTTTACACTGACAATTTTGATGTTTCCCTTCTTTCCCTTTTGTTATTGAATGAAATAGAATGAACGAATACCTAGATTTTCTCCATTTTTTATTTTCTTTTGTTCTTTATTTTTCCTGTTATGGATTTTTCAAAGCTTCCCCAACTTTGGAAAAGTTAGAAGGGGAAATGCAACTAATTCTGACTCTTCCAACTGCAACTTTCCAAAGTTGGAGATGTTTACAAAATATCCAGAGTAATAAAAAACACAGAAACATATCCTGGACATCGTTCATTTTATTGTGTGCACCCCCCCCCCCAAGAGAGACACAGAAAAGGAAAAATTTGAAATTATGAGAAGTCAATTAAAAATTCAAATTTTTTTGAAAAAAAAAAATGCTTCCATTTGGAATTCTGCAAAGTGGGGGAAAAATTCCACACATTTTGAATTTTTCATATTTCACCCTCCTTGTTTTGACTAGCTCCAGGTAGGAACTCAGTCTAGACTTGAATACAGATAAATAATAATTTTACCACCAACTTCTCCCAAGCACTATTTCCAAAAGAAATGCTCAGCATTTCTAAAAATCCTAGCCCTACTGAAATCAATGATAAAATTCAATGGGGTCTGGATTTTACCCTAAGTGTCTCAAAGGTGCTTCAATTTGTGTACCCAAAAACTAGAGACATCCCAAATCACTAGTCACTTTTTAAAATTTAGGTCACTGACTTGTATTCCACTCTTCCCCTCTCCCCTGCCAAAAATATAAAGTATTTCGTGCCCACTACAAATGCCCTGCTGCTAACCATCTCCGTGTTAATGACAATATGTGTTCACAGTCTATATAATGAAATAGGGTAGTGTGTGATCCTGAAAATCAGGAATGTCTCTGTTTTCAGTGCCTGTTCTGCTGTAACTGTTGGTTTTACTTAAAACAGTGTTTTGTCTAGTTTTGCAACTTGAACCCATGTCCAACAGCAATTAATTTGTCTTTCGGTACTTAATTTGAAAAAAAAAAATCACAAGCTTTCCTCTTTTTAAAATCCAACCTCATTTAAAAAAATTATGAGAAAAATATTGAATGCCCCAGTTCACACAAGACTGCATGCGATTCATATTCATTGGGATCATTCACACCCACATAGAGTTAAGGCAAATGCTTTGCAACACTATCACATTTTAACTTTTTTCAGCTGACTCTAGAGCAGCTAAATAATCTCTTTTCAAGCTGGCAATTTAGTCCTTAGGAAAAATAATTAAAAAGTCTGTCCCCCCCCCTCCCAAATTCTTATTGTTGAGGAGACAGATGTTATTGAGTACCTCAGAAACTAGTCCCTTATGTTGTGCAGCATAAAGAACTTTGGTCTGTTAAAGAACAGATTTTTTGGCTATCATGCAATTCCTAACTTTATCTAAAATCCATATAGTGATGAAATACTCTTATTTGACTTGAATATCTCTCCAATACCAAATTCTACAAGCCACTTCCCTCAGATCCCACTGAGGAATACACTAAGAAACTGCACCATCTACTCAGGACACTCCCTACACTAACACAGGAACAAATCAACATACCCTTACAGCCCTGACCGGGGTTATTCTATCTACTACCCAAGATCCACAAACCCGAAAATCCTGGATGCCCCATCATCTCGGGCATTGGCACTCTTACTGAAGGACTGTCTGGATATGTGGACTCTCTACTCAGACCCTACGCCACCATCACTCCCAGCTATCTCCGTGACACCACTGATTTCCTGAGAAAACTACAAGGCATTGGTGACCTTCCAGAAAACAACATCCTAGCCACCATGGACATAGAGGCTCTCTACACAAACATCCCGACACAGATGGAATACAAGCTCTCAGGAACAGTATCCCTGATGATGCCACAGCACAACTGGTTGCTGAGCTCTGTGACTTTATCCTCACACACAACTATTTCAAATTTGATGACAATATATACCTCCAGACCAGTGGCACCACTATGGGTACCCGCATGGCCCCACAATATGCCAACATTTTTATGGCTGACCTGGAACAACGCTTCCTCAGCTCTTGTCCACTCACGCCCTTCTGTACCTATGTTACACTGATGACATCTTCATCATCTGGACCCATGGGAAAGAGACTCTGGAAAAATTCCACCATGATTTCAACAGCTTCCACCCCACCATCAACCTCAGCCTGGACCAATCTACACGGGAGGTCCACTTCCTAGACACCACAGTGCAAATAAGTGACGGTCACGTTAACACCACCCTATACCGAAAGCCCACCGACTGCTATGCCTACCTTCATGCCTCCAGCTTCCATCCCAGACACACCACACGATCCATTGTCTACAGCCAAGCACTGAGATACAACCATATCTGTTCCAACCCCTCAGAGACCAACACCTACAAAATCTTCACCAAGCATTCTCAAAACTACGATACCCGCACGAGGAAATAAGGAAACAGATCAACAGAGCCAGACATGTACCCAGAAGCCTCCTACTGCAAGACATGCCCAAGAAAGAAACCAACAGAACTCCACTGGCCATCACATACAGTCCCCAGCTAAAACCTCTCCAACGCATCATCAGTGATCTACAACCCATCCTGGACAACGATCCCTTACTTTCACAGGCCTTGGGTGGCAGGCCAGTCCTTGCCCACAGACAACCCGCCAACCTGAAGCATATTCTCACCAGTAACTACATACCGCACCATAACAACTCTAACTCAGGAACCAATCCATGCAACAAACCTCGATGCCAACTCTGCTCACATATCTACACCAGCGACACCATCACAGGACCTAACCAGATCAGCCACACCATCACCGGTTCATTCACCTGCACATCCACCAATGTAATATACTCCATCATATGCCAGCAATGCCTCTCTGCTATGTACATCGGCCAACCTGGACAGTCCCTAAGTAAAAGGATAAATGGACACAAATCAGATATTAGGAATGGCAATATACAAAAACCTGTAGGAGAACACTTCAATCTCCCTGGCCACACAATAGCAGATTTAAAGGTAGCCATCCTGCAGCAAAAAATCTTCAGGACCAGACTTCAAAGAGAGACTGCTGAGCTTCAGTTCATCTGCAAATTTGACACCATCAGCTCAGGATTAAACAAAGACTGTGAATGGCTAGCCAACTACAAAAGCAGTTTCTCCTCCCTTGGTGTTCACACCTCAACTGCTAGAAGAGGGCCTCATCCTCCCTGATTGAACTAACCTCGTTATCTCTAGCCTGACTCACTCTTGCTTGCATATTTATACCTGCCCCTGGAAATTTCCACTACATGCATCCGACGAAGTGGGTATTCACCCACGAAAGCTCATGCTCCAATACGTCTGTTAGTCTATAAGGTGCCACAGGACTCTTTGCTGCTTTTACAGATCCAGACTAACACTGCTACCCCTCTGATACCCTTATTTAGTGGTTGAACAACAGGTTTCCACACACCCATAAAATGTCCTCCTGTTATGTATATACCATCACTGATGGGAAAGAATTCTTGACCTAGAATGATGTAGCCCCAAGCTCTGCATTATAGGTTTGTCTTTGAACAAGATGCTATTCTTATACTGAAGACAAGTTGGAGAAAGAGTTATTTCAGAGGACACTGGCCCATTTTAATTCTCTACAGCGCAACAGTTCAGCCAGCAGCCTAATAATTCTGAACTGGGCGATACCATAACTTATTTTAAAAAAAATAAAACGAGGTTCCCTCTTTTCTGATCATTTGTTCTCTTTCCAAGCTATGCTGCCTTAAAAACACTGCTGTACTTTGTTAATATCAGAGGTAAGTGTACTTCAGAAGCTCTGGGTCTTTGGACCAACTCCAGTTAGTTACAAACCTTGATAAACTTCTGGTTTGTTGTTTGTTTCTTTAAATGCTAATCTATATAGCAACACCGCTCTCTCTCTCTCTCTCACACGCACACACACACACACACACACACACCTTTCATTCCATTTTTCCTAACTACAGCTGTGAGCCACTAAAAATCAACATGTAGTGATTGTGTCACAGCCTAGAGTAAAGGCTCAGAGAAAAAGCAACATATTTATGGAAAGTATGATGGCTGCTGATTAAGACTGAAGAGAAAAAACACAAGTCATTTCTATGGTAGGGAATTATAGAAAAACTTGCCAGTGGTGTTATCACTGGCGAAAAGTATAGGTTGGGATTTTCAAAAGTGCTCAGATCATTGTGCATTCAGTTCGTACCACCTTTGTAGCAGGAAAAACTTTTTAAACAATATTCATATAATAAAACAATTGAGGACTCAAATAATAAGTAAGAAAACGCTATCTCAATGCCCAGAAAGCTATTGACAGAGTGGAGTGGATTTTTTCTAACACTAAATAATTTGGATTTGGACCTTATTTTTAAATATGTAGTGAAATCGATAGAAAAACATCCTATGGCTAGATTAAGAACCAAGAAAAATTTATAATCCAGTTTTTAATTAGAAAAAGTCTGCAAGTCTGCCAATTTTTTCCGTAGTATTTTCACTCTTCTGAGAATCTTTTGCTCAACTAATTCAAAATCAACAATATTTTGGTGTGAGCCGATGATACATCCCCTACTTTCATTGAGTGAGCCATACTCCATTTTACCCATTGCAGTATCAGACATTTTCAAATCCAGAAAGCTATCATGGTACAAACTTAATTTTTTTTTTAGTTAATCGCATGAGTTAACTGCGATTAATCGACAGCCCTACTTTTTTCATATTAACTGCAATTAAAAAAATTAATTCTGATTAATCGTACCGTTAAACAATAGAATACCAATTGAAATTTATTAAATATTTTTGGATGTTTTTCTACAATTTCAAATGTATTGATTTCGATTACAACACAGATACAAATTGTACAGTGATCACTTAATATTTTTGATTACCAATATTTGCACTGTAAAAATGATAAAAGAAATAGTATTTTTTAATTCTCCTCAGACAAGCACGGTAGTGCAATCTCTGAAATGTGAGAGTGTAACTTACAAATATAGATTATTTTTGTTACATAACTGCACTCAAAAACAAAACAATGTAAAACTTTAGAGCCCACAAGTCTACTCAGTCCTACTTTTTCTTCAGCCAATCGCTAAGACAAACAAGTTTGTGTACATTTATGGGAGATACTGCTGACAGCTTCTTATTTACAATGCCACCTGAAAGTGAGAATAGGCGTTTGCATGGCACTCTTGTAGCCGGCGTTGCAAGGTATTTACGTGCCAGATATGCTAAACATTCGTATGCTCCTTCATGGTTCGGCCACCATTCCAGAGGATATGCTTCCATGCTGATCAGGGCCAGCTCCAGGCACCAGCCTGGCAAGCAGATGATGGGGCGGCCGCTCGGGAGAGGGGCGGCACGTCCAGCTATTCGGTGGCAATTCGGCGGACAGCCCCTAACTCCACCTCGGAGCGAAGGACCTCCCACCGAATTGCCACCGCAGATAGTGATCATGGTTTTTTTTTTTTTTTGGCTGCTTGGGGCAGCCAAAACCCTGGAGCCAGCCCTGATGCTGATGATGCTCGTTAAAAAAATAATGTGTTAATTAAATTTATAATTGAACTCCTGCCATATATTTAATGTTATAGCCGTCTCGGATGATGACCCAGCACATGTTTGTTTTAAGAACACTTTCACAGAAGATTTGACAAAATGCAAAGAAGGTACGAATGTGAGCTTTCTAAGGATAGATACAGCACTCGAACCAAGGTTTAAGAATCTGAAGTGCCATCTAAAATCTGAGAGGGACGAGGGTCAGAGAATGATTTCAGATGTCTTAAAAGAGCAACACTTTGATGTGGAAACTACAGAACCAGAACAACCAAAAAAGAAAATTAACTTTCTGCTCGTGGCATCTGACTCATGATGATGAAAATGAACATGCGTCAGTCCGCTCTGCTTTGGATCGTTGATTAAAGTCAATAGGAATTGATCCTGATCCTATTGTGCTTATGATCCCAGAGAAAGCAATTACTTAGATTTAATTGTTTTGAGTAAAAAACATAATAAAATACAGGGGTTGAACTTGAACAGAAATATTAACTATATCAGAGTGTTAAACTTAACACATTATATTGTTTTTGTAATTCCAACATTTCTAAAATCAAAATGTTTTGTTATGGTTTGTTGAACTGACTCAAAATGCTTAATTTTGAATCAGTTGTTCAACATTAAACTGCATTTCCCTTTTATGGCATATTGCCTTATGATGGTTGTAGTTCAAGGATCTGATGACCCTTTTTTTCCCTACAGCCCGGGTTCCCTGGCTCAACTAAATTGCACATGATGCACCCACGAGCACATGACTCCAACGATGCACCTCACAGTTTGGTCAGAGAGGAGTCTGCATTGCATTACGGGAGACATAATTCTCCAGGTGACCAGCCCATAAGAGAAAATGGGGTCTACACTAAAACTCTCACAATGCAATACACCACAACAGGGAAATGGAGTTTAGTGTTCAGCTGACTCAAACTGAAACATTTTGGGTCAGGTCAACAAAATGACATATTCTGATTTGGGTTCAAGCCACCTGAAATTAAGTATTTAATTTAGATTTTCCCAGTAGTAACCTGAAAATGTTTTAGCAAAATTGAAATTTTCCCGTGGAAAATTCCTGACCAGCTCTAATCAGAATGCAAGATATTTTTATACCAAAAATGTGTTATGATACCAGACTTTTGTAGCTATCACCAGGGCAATAGGCTCTGCTCTACGATCAGTTTGTTTTAGAACCTACAGTATAAACCACATTGGTTAAACACTTGGGAATTATTATAGAATGAACAACAGCCTGGGTTCCCCTTACTTTGTGCTGCTATGACAGGCTCTCAAGCCCTCTTCCAGCACACATAGGTAGGGACACACCCAGTTGTAGGATCACACAGTCTGCAATCAGCTCTGTATGGGAGGACTCAACTCGGGGAATTGCCCAGTACTCTGGTGCACACCCCCTCTGGAGCTGTCAAGGCTCCTTCCCCACTCTGAACTTTAGGGTACAGATGTGGGGGCCTGCATGAAAACTTCTAAGCTTAACTACCAGCTTAGATCTGGTCCACTGCCACCACTCCCAATGGGCTAACTCCCTTCCCTGGGTAGCCTTGAGAGACGCTTCCATCAACTCCCTGGTGAACACTGATCCAAAACCCCTTGGATCTTAAAACAAGGAGGAATTAATCATTCCCCACCCCCTTCACTTTCCCCCCACCAGTTCCTGGTGAGTCCAGATCAATCCCCTTGGATTTTAGAACAAGGAAAAATCAATCAGGTTTTTAAAAAGAAGGCTTTTAATTAAAGAAAAAGGTAAAAATCATCTCTGTAAAATCAGGATGGAAAATAACTTTACAGGGTAATCAAACTTAAAGAGCCCAGAGGAACCCCTTCTAGCCTTAGGTTCAAAGTTACAGCAAACAGAGGTAAACACCCTAGCAAAAGGTACATTTACAAGTTGAGAAAACAAAGATAAAACTAACACGCCTTGCCTGGCTGTACTTACAAGTTTGAAATATGAGAGACCTGTTCAGAAAGATTTGGAGAGCATGGATTGATGTCTGGTCCCTCTTAGTCCCAAGAGCGAACTCCCCCCAAACAAAGAGCACAAAAAAAAAGCCTTCCCCCCACCAAGATTTGAAAGTATCTTGTCCCCTTATTGGTCCTTTAGGTCAGGTGTCAGCCAGGTTACCTGAGCTTCTTAACCCTTTACAGGTAAAAGGATTTTGGAGTCTCTGGCCAGGAGGGATTTTATAGTATTGTACACAGGAGGGCTGTTACCCTTCCCTTTATAGTTATGACAGGAGCATAAACCAAAAATTATATTGTCTTGCATTGTATAGAGAGCTATACAGCGTAAGCTCATGAAATTCATCCCTTCCCTCAATGTGAATGAAGATATGCACAGCTTCTGCCTCTCCCCGTTATGAATTTCACAAACTGGGTTTTAGAGTAAACAAAAAAGTTTATTAACTACAAAAGGTAAATTTTAAGTGATTATAAGGGATATCAAACAGAACAAAACAGATTACTGAGCAAATAAAACAAAACGAGGCCACAAATAGTAATTTCTCACCCTAAATGTTGTTTTATGCAGGTTGAAGAGTTTCTTGAAGGTAAATTGTACTGCTTGCAGCTTAAATCTCCACGTATACCCTTCACAGGCTGACCTTTCTTGCCTGGGCTCAGCCCCTGCCTCTCCCACTTAGTTCCTTTGTTTCTTCAGGTGTTTTCAGTGGTCTTCCTTCTTGGGTGGGAGACAGTGGAGAGGTGCTCAGATTAACTCACTCCCCAGCCTTAAATAGGATTTCTATGTGACAGAAATCCTTTGTTTCCCAGTTTTCACTCCTGCTTCCTTCCAGTGGAAAAATACCAGCATTTCAAGATGGTATCCTGTACAATGTGATACGATCACATGACCTTGCAGTGTCAAAGCTGCATCTCAGGAAACTTCTCAGGAAGGAGGGAAATTAGTATCTTCAAAATCCTATTGTCCTTCCTAATGGCCCATCCAGGCTTATTGCATACTGTCTGGTGGGTGTTCCCCAAGTACATACACAATTGTAATTGTTACATAGTCAATATGCCTACCTTCAGATACAGAAATGATACATGCATACAAATTGGTTAATCATATTCAGTAAATCATAAGCTTTCCAATGATACCTCACATGATCCATCTTGCATAAAACATCTTAGTTATGCCACATTCATATCATAACAATATTTCTATGAAGACTATGGGGTGTAATGTCACACCGTCACGCAGCTGCGGTCATCTTCAGACTATGTCATCGCCGAGTACTACTGACTTATTTTGATGGCAGGCTACCAGCTCTCCACCTGGCTGACGACGCCATTGAATGGCTGGGCACATTGTGCATACACGGATAGAATGAAGAAAAACTATCTATTGTGCATGCCAGAGTGGGGTTTTTTTTGAAACTCGTTGGCAGGACAACCCTTCAATACTCCTCGCCACCCATTATTTTTTAAACTCAAGAATTCAGACCTCAAGAAATGAAGAGAAATCGGTGTATATTTTATAGGTGCTCTGTATTTTAAATCTTGTCAGCAACTCAGTTGTCAATTTCTAATGCAACTTGTTGTTGTGGCTGTGTGTGTGTGTTTTATCAATACTTACAGATATGATTTGGGGTTGTTTCCATACACAGCAATCTGAACACACTTCCTTAACAAATGGGACAGAATATTTTAAGCTAAATGCACCCAGTGTAACTAAATTTTTTGCTCATATACTGGATTAAAATTGAAACCCTGAAAAAAGTCAGGGAAACATACCTGTCAGTTTTCAGAACATTAGAGGAATAGAAGAATTCTTGTGCATTAACACCAAATGTAGATCTCTGAAGAGATACATTATTCTTCTTTTCAAAGAAAGAGGGACATATGAAGATAAATAAATGTTGGAGATTAATACAGAAAACACATGGATTTACTACAGTACTGAGAGGCAGCATGGTCTAGTGGCTAGAGCAGTCACCAGAAGGCAGGGGACATGGGTTCTAATCCTAGCTCCACTACCAATTTACTATGTAATCTTGGGCACATCACAGCACCTTTCTGGTTCCCCTCCCATCTTTTGTCTGTCTTGACTATTTAGACAGGAAGCTGTTCAGGCCGGGGCAACCTCTCACAGTGTCTGTCTGTACAGCGCCAGCCACAATTGGTAGAGAGATCTCTGGGCACTTCTGTAATTCATATAAATAATACAAGAAGATTGTGCAGAAGTATAGCAGGAAACATGCAAGAGCTTGGCAATGAACTGTTTGAACATAGTGAAAGACCTCCATTGTGTCCAAAGAGGGGTCTCTTGGGATTCCCCCCAAAGATGATTCTGCTTAATTTCACACACACAAAATTTCTGCATCTTCTTTTTTCCTGAGCGCATTGATAGAAATACAAAAAGGTATAAAATTCTACTTTGAATAAATAATTAAATATTTGTTGGGACAGAAACAGAATGACATTCTAGCTAGGTGGTTAGGTCACTCCCAGGGAGGGGAGACACCCTAGTTCCAGTCCCTGTTCTAATGAATATCTAATTATATATAAAAGTAGAACATCTTCAACTGGAGAGACTGAGATCCACCAGGGAATAGCCAATAGCCTGATGGTTAGGGCACTCATGGGATGTGGGAGACTGGGATTTATATCCTTGCTCCAGAGCAGGGATTCTAATGTTTTGTTTAACCTCAAATTTCCTTGCCTGACTTTTTGATTTCAGGATGACACAAAATGAATTTTTGTTGATGTTTTGGAACTGCCAGTGCACCCCAAAAAAAAAAAAAATAAATAAAAATAAAAATAAAAAAGATCAGTTATTGGCCCAGATCTATTGTATACACAACAGTCTTAAAGGTAGCAGGAATTGCTATGATACACCTCTTTTATATACACTCCAATAAGGGCATGTATACTAAAAATACAGCATGCTATTAAAAAAACGGCAACCCCTGTTCTCTTTGGCTGTAGCTCAGAGTACACTGAACAAATACATTAATTTTTTGAAAGAAAGTTGGGGGGAGGGCTTATGGACAAAACCTTAAAAATTTCCCAAACCTGCATATGTAAAATTGCAGTCACACTTTTTCTTGGTTCAGAATGGGCTTGTTTTTATAAGCCATATTTTCTCCAAAAAGACTGCATTCAACTAGGCAATTAAACATCACTCTCCTGAACAGAAGTAGCCACACTGAACTCTAGTCCAACACCCCCTGCAAGATTTCTCCAGGAGTTCAGCACAATAATTAGCTCTGATATTGTGCACAGTGATTTTTATCTATTAGGGTTTTATTTTGCCTTCTCTCAGTGGTCGTCTAAGAGACATTTTGAAAGTTTGTCTCAGGGGTATAATCATCTTATTGATGCTGAGAGCATTTAAATGCAATCTGTAGCCCCTTCACACTTTGACACTTGAGTTCCTAAAAAAAACAACAACAGATCTTTTGGCAGGTGCTTGGTTCAGACTGGTTCTTTCGACTAGAAGACTTTTGCCTGTCTAATTAGCTGTGGCAAAAAGCGGAGGATGTTGACAATCTCAGGATGTGAGGTAATGAAAATAGATAATTTACCAACTGCAAATTAACCCCTCTAAGAACCAGTGTGATGAGTTGTGCCCCTCAGACAATTCCGTGTAGCAGACAGACAGGCGGATACAATAGTACCTATCTAGTGCACAATGTACCTGACGGCACGTTTCTAATCTATTTCTCCAAGCAAAAGAATCGATTCACCAAAGCCTTGCAGTTAAGAATGTAACTTCTGCAGTGACAAGAAACAAAACGTGTGCATTTCCAGACAAGACTTTCCTAGCCACCTGTGGGCTAGTGCAAACAATTGGTCAGCCTCACTAACCGCTGTTCACTACTGGAGGTTCAGGGTAGTTGTGCCTTTTTTTTGTTTGTTTTTTTGCCAGTTCAAACAAGACGACGAAGGAGGACAAGGCAACTCTGAATAATTAACTCATCTTCACTTCAGAACAACCGGCTCTTTGGCAGCCTTTGTCTGTCTCTGGCTGTGAGGAAGGCAACATGGAGTCTGTGGTCCCCTCAGTGAACAAACAAAAGCCCAAACTTAAAAAGAACCACCGCCAGTTTTAGAAAGTTAAAAATAGTGGTGGGGGTCAGTATTTAATGTCACTGACATAACATGGTATGTGGGTCCATGGTGGGGTGAGTAACAGAGATGTGGGATACTTTGAAAGATGTTTTTTAATGCAGAATTCTCTTTTTTAAGTATTAATGTGAGAAGAAGGGCTAATAAACACTATGGATCAGATCCTCAGCAGGTGTAAATCATGGCAGCTCCTTTGACTTCAGTGGAGCTATCTCAATTTACACCAGTTCAAAATCTGGCTTGATTTATTTTTTTAAAGATGGCACTGCCTTCTGCACTTTTCCTGGGGACAGGTTATCCCATAACTGCCTACCACAGCATTGCTGGCTCCTGCCTCTTCAGAAACAGAGTTCTGAACTAGATGGACCAGTGATCTCATCTAGCACAATAGAGGAAAGAGGGTCCGAGTAGTTAGAACATTAGAGAGACCTAGATTCAGTTCGCTGCTCTGCCACAGGCAAATCACTTAGCTTCTCTGTGCCTCAGTTTCTCATCTGTAAAATGGAGATAATAGCTCTTCCCTGCCACACAGGAGCACTGCAAGGATAAAAACCTTAAAAATTGAGAGACGCTCAGTATGATCTCCAATGCCGAAGTTAGATAGACAATCCCTATGTTTTCACTAATCCATTTTTAAATAACATCTTTTGGCTTCATCTTGCTCTTTAAAAACAGCTACTGACTACTTTCTCCTCTGCAGACACTTGAGTTCAGCAATTGCTACAGTGAGAGCGTAATGGTGAGGGAAGGAAAATATTTTTTTTCTTCCTCAAATCACTTTGTCCTTTCTAGTGAAGCAGAAGATAGGAGAAAATATGTATCTTGACCTGATGAACTCTAAATAAAAAGGAACAAGTCCCTTTTAATAATGCATGACCTGTAAGGTATTTGCAGAAACAAATCTCATGGAGTCTGCTAGCTTGTCAAAGATATTGGCTGACGGCTTCTGTTAAAAGTGGAACGAGAGAGAGCGAGAGCTTGCTTTTTTACCTTTCTTTTCCTGCAAGTAACAGAATGGGCTGAGAAAGTTGAAAAGTTCCAGTGCTACAGTTAACTTGGAGGGGACTTACAGAGCTGTTGACTTTTCAGAAGATTTTTGAAAGTTGTATGTAGAACCACCATTAGGCTCTTCAGTAAGGCTTCAACATTGTGAAATATTTCTAACGACCTTTTTCCCCATGTTGTTTAGTAGCTGAACGGGGCTTTTTGTCCATTTCTTCTCTTAACCTGTTACATTACATAATATTGTACTGAAGAACCACTTATGGAGGCAAATTACCTATCAAGGGATTTTTGTTTTACCATTAAATAATTGAGTATCAATTTGTAGATGGGCCAAGGATAATGCATTTTCCCCTACAGTTACAGTGATTTGTTGTTTTACAGCCTTAGGCTATTGTTACATGCAAAATATGATCAAACCTTTGTCTGGGAGGTTAGGATCTGGGATGTGAAACTAAATCTGAAGCTAGGGACAAGCAAATGAACAAATAAAAATGTATAGAAACAACTACAAGTTTTCTTTTTACAATTGGGAAAATAATAGGTCAGATATTGAAACTTTATAATACAAAATTTTATCTAGAAGCGGTTTTTTAATGCTGTGTTAAAGCACAAGAAAATGGATTTATGATAAGAATATTGATACTTCCTTAAAGTTACAGTCATAATATTTATTGCAGTTGGCATATGCCAAACTGGACTAAAAAAGGACAGAAACATAAGGCAATCATTCATGATTCCAGGTGCATAAGTATTCCATTATCAAGAGATACAGGGCCTAATTCAGATCTCTCTTAGACCACTTTTACAGTAGTGTAGCTTCCATTGACTTCTGAGGAGTTATTCCTGATATATCACCTCACAAGAGCTTGACTATTCTGGCTTGTCTAATAAAATCAGAACCTTCACAAGTTGTGTAAGTTCTGATTCTAAAGTATCACTTACTTTTTTCCAACCCACTGTGGGACACAGCCCCTATAAAACACCAGAGCAACACCCTGCTCCCGGCCCTACCATCAAAAACAACCCCTCATACAATCACACACACAAATTTGTCCAGCTCTCTAAAACCTAATTAAGTTCTTTGCCTCCACAACTTCTATTGAGAGACTGTTCCAGAACATCACCCCTCTGATTGTTAGAAACCTTCTTCAAAATTTCCAGCCTGAATTTGTTTATGGCTAGTTTATTCCTCTTTGTGCTTGTGTCAACATTGTCCTTGAGCTTAAATAGCTCTTCACCATCCCTATTGTTTATCCCCCAGTGTATTTATAGAGAGCAATCATATCAGCCTTCTTTTTGCTAGGTTAAACAAGCCAAACCCTTCCAGTCTCCACTTATAAGGTAAACCTTCCATTCTCTTGATCATCTTCTATGTACCTGTTCCTGTTTGAATTCCGAGAAAAATACTCCAGGGAAGAGGGAAAATTCAACTGAAAGGTGGCAAAGTTGAATGTGAGAAAGGAAATGCTTTACTTCACAATGCACAGCTGGCCTCAGGAACTCATTGCAATGGGATATCGTTGAGACCAAGAGCTGGACTGGATGTTTATTGAGATAATAAGGTTCTTGTGGGCAGGTTCTTCCAGGACTGGCTTCTGCAGTGGTTCCCAAACTTGTTCTGCCGCTTGTGCAGGGAAAGCCCCTGGCGGTCCGGGCTGGTTTGTGTACCTGCTGCTTCTGCAGGTTCGGCCGATTGCAGCTCCCACTGTCCACGGTTCGCTGTTCCAGGCCAATGGGAGTTGCTGGAAGTGGTGGCCAGTATGTCCCTTGGCCCGCGCCGCTTCCAGCAGCTCCCATTGGCCTGGAGCAGCGAACTGCGGCCACTGGGAGTCGCGATCGGCCAAACCTGTGGACCTGGCAGGTACACAAACTGGCCCGGACCTCCAAGGGCTTTCCCTGTACAAGCGGCGGAACAAGTTTGGGAACCACTGCTCTAAAGCAATTGGCACTGCCCACTGTCAGAGACAGGATACTAGACTAAATGAGCCACTTGTGACACTGCACCCCATATTCATCATAGTAATATTATTATAATATGGTTATGGCATAATTATGATGCATTTTCTACAAGATAGGTCATGTAAGGGGTCATTGGAAAATTTATGATTTGCTGAATAGGATTATCCTATTTGTATGCATGTATAATTTTTGTATCTGCAGTTATGGATATTGACTAGGGATCTGTATTTGAAATGGGCTTACTTTGGAAAACACCCATAGCCAGTCTTTCAGGTACAACAATGAAGAAGCCAGACAGGGCTGATCGCCCCATCAGCAAAGACTTTCCTGTGGGCATTTTGGTCAGCCCGTAAGCAATTGCAGCTATGACACTGCAAAGGTATGTGACCAGACCACATATCTCTGGACTTCATCTTGGGATGTCAGTATTTTTCCACAAACTTCTCTGGGAACCAAGTTTTGAAACAAAGGGTTCCCGCCATATGCTAAAGCTATATAAGGCAGGGAGTGACATCATCTGTTGTTCTTCACTCCTCCCACAATATGACTCCTGGAACACCTGAGGCACAAGAGTGAACTGGGGAAAGTGCTGGACCCAGGCTAAAGGGATTTCTAGTCTGTGTATGAAACACCTGGGGACTCCTAGTTGAAAAGCAAGTGTAGTTGTGCCTTAAGAATGTGCACCCCACTTGTATCATTCATCAAGGTGAGATATTGTTAATTCAAATCCTATCTTTCTAGTATGTTAAGCATAGTTTGCATTTTTGTTTATTTACTAGGTAATCTGCTTTGATCTGTTTGCCATCACTTATAATCGCTTAACATCTATCTAACTTATTTTTGCTTTATCTAAACCACTGAGTTTAAGTGAAATGCATGGGAAATCGTAGCTCAAGGGGCAAAGGCTGTTGAATATTCCTCTCCATATTGAGGAAGGGGTGAACTCTATGAGTTTACACAGTACAAATCCCTGTGCAGTGCAAGACAGAATAATTTTTGGTTTATGCTCCAGAAGGGATGTGTGTCTGGAGAGCTGAGAGTTACCTTGGCTTTAACCTTTCTACTGTTGGTTTGTGCAGTGGCTAGTCAGAGAGCCTGCATGTAACTGCAGCTGGGTGTCCCCCTACCTGTGTGAATGCTGGTGGAAGTGTAGGACCGGGAGCAGGTCTGCAGCTTGTCACAGAAGCACAGTGAGAGGGAGAGCCCAGGCTGGTGGGTCAGAGGGCTCAGTGATACCCCAGTTCCAGGTGGCACCCCGGGGGAACCTGTCACACCACTGATCTGACCTAGTTCCTGCGTTCTTATCTAAAAAAGCTGTCTTGCTTTGCCTGTGGCCTTGGACATTATTGTTGTCCAGTCCTTTGGACGACACCCTGATCAATATATTGGTCATCTTTGCTCTAGATGATTATGGTTGCAGCAAGGTCCTTGGATCAAGGATCCAAGATCTATATCTAACCATTGCTTGGCTGTGGCTAAGAGCAAAATCGCCTGGTCTCTCTGCTCTTTCTCCAGCTTATATTGCACAGTCAGAGTAGAAAATCAATGTAACAGTCTCATGTAGAAACATGTGAAATGCCGCATTTTTGCCTCTATACAATAAGAGAATATAGAACACTGTTCAGAAAGGGCCAACCAGGGTGATGGACCTTTAGCACTTTTCTCATTTCCCAAGGCATATGAACAGCTTGTTTGCTCCTTTGCCTTGACTCTTACACGTTTGAGTTGGTCCCTTGGTGTCAGTGCCTGCCATGGGCATGCCTTCACAATGCCTGTGGCCAGTTCTCTTATGAAACACACACTATGTATTTGACAATCCATGTATTCTTATGGGATCTGTGATGAACCTGTCTTGTTTGCAGACACAATTGCCCTCTGATTCGTGTCTTCCTTTCCTCCTCTGTTTGTGTAATGTGCCTTGGCATATACATTTCAACAGGTGTGATGCAATGTAGCACAGTATGCCTTAAATTAGTATTCTATTTCAAGCAGAAAAAGGTTTAAGGCAGACAGGGAAACACAGGCAACCTTGGCAGTGAATTTAAGGCTATACCAGACAGCAGAAGGTGAAGTTAAAACTCTAAATCTCATGAGTTTTGTCTGTTCCCAAGTTCTCAGGTGTAGAAAAAGCACATCACATGTGAGTCAAGGTCATGCAGAAGCAGGGGAAGACAAATTGAGATTTTCAAAACACCTTAATAGGAAGCTATGTCTAAATCCTCTAATTTTCAAGGAAGATAGTCCAAATCCCCTAGAAATTTCTGCCTCAGGGGGCATGATTTATGTCTGAGATAGTTCTGTTATTTTGATGAATGGAGAGGGGACCTCCTGACCCAATTTGAAAAATGAGGGAACAGTTCAGGAATCATGCCACAGTTATTTAACATGGTGTCAACTTGTTCAAAGGACAAGCAAGATGAAAAAACTGGAATCTGAGCTTGTGTGAAAGAGAGCATGTTATTTGTGAGGCACAGAAACCCTTTGGAACTAGAGTGGGACAAACATTTTCAGACAAAACTTTTTTTCACTGAAAAATGCAGCTTTGGATCTACCGATACATTTTGTGAATGGGTGTTGAAGTCACTGAATTATTTTGGTTGAAAAAACAAATTCTGAAAAACCTGAAATGTTTCAATTTGTAATTCATTTTCATTTTGAAATGTATTTAAATTTGATTTTTTAAAATTAAAAATCTCAACAATTAAATGTTTTATTTTGGGTCAAGCAAAATGTTTTGTTTGACCCAAAGTTATTTTTTAAACTTTTTGGTTCACCAAAAAATTAAAATTGGTATTGCCAGTGGATCGACCCCCCCCCCACCAAATCAATTGTTTGCACAGATCTAATCACAACACATATAGTAACAGCAAAACACCAAACAACAAAGACTAATGTTCTCTTTGAACAAAGTTGTGATCAGGGTTTCAAGCTAGGCTAAACAAGCTTTAGGCACCTGCAGCTGCACAGGAGCTCTTGATTTGGAAAGACACTGTTGTCAGAGGCATATTCCAATAATCAGGACAACTTACAGGAGAACTGAGCATCACAGCAGTGACTCAAATCCCAGAAAGAAAATGAGTGTGACTGTGACTATTTATATGGATTCAAACTACATGGGGAATGTGAAGTACAGCGCTGACAACAGCAGGGATTGGAACTTTGTGCATGCCCCGTGTGTACTATATGTTGTTTATGCATGTATTGAACCATTCTGGTAATAACAAACTCATCTTAATAGGGCAGTGGTCTCATTTACTAAGAAGTTTACAACAAACTTTATGAAAATCTTAATTCAGCAAAGAAATATAGGTGAAAAGTAAATTTCATATGGAATTATGGGCATATTTGAAAGTAATCCAGAAGGTGAAAATAATTAGAGGATTATTATTATTAAAGGATAGATGTTATTTAGAAAGAATAGGGAGGAATACAAAGAATGTTTTAAGTCACAGTGTTGGAGGATTTTGGTTCTTGAAAAGGGAAATTTCAAGAGGAACTTGTAATGAATGAGGGAGTAATTATATACTGAGGTTGTACAGAATAAACTACCTTAATTAGAAAAATATGGTATTATAGGTCTGTTATTCACCCAAAAGAAGAACCAAGTTATGAAATTACATATTATAATTACACTGTTACCATGCAAGAAACACCAATTTTTCTCTCATTTCAAATGGGACACATTATGTGCTATGATGAGATTCCATTGTCTCTGTCAGTATCCCAATGTGTCATAATTGCGCAACCCCTGCATCAGAGGGCTTGTCTAGAAATAAACAAGTTAATGCATGTCTAACTGGATGTAAAGATACCTTGCACTAGCATGTAGGGTGACCAAATCACAACACTAAAATATCGGGACACATTGAGGTGCCATCAGCCCCACCCACAGTCCATCCTCTCTCCTCCCAGGCTCTGCCCCAGGTCCTGCCCCCTCCCTGATCAGCCCCCCCCCACTGCGCCCTTCCTCATCCCCCGGCTCCCTGCTGGCTTGCTGCGCCCCGCCTCAGTGCCCCACCCACTGCTCACCTCCTCACCCCCCCCGCCCGCTGGCCACTTGCTTGCTCACCTCTTCACCCTCCCCACCCACCACTCGCCTCTTCACCCCGCTGCCTGCCACTCACCCCTACAGTGCCAACTTTCCCTCTGCCGGGTGGGTGCTCGCCCACCCCCTGCCTCTTCCCGCCCAAGCATCTGCCCTTGCTCCGTCCCCATTCCACCCCCTTCCCCCAAGTCCCCGCCCCTGCCCTGGCTCTTCTCCACCTCCTCCCCTCAGCATGCTGCGTCCCTGATCCTCCCCCTCCCTCCTGGAAAGCGCTAAGCACTGCCAAACAGCTGTTAGGTGGCAGGAAGCGCTGGGGGGGAGGGGGAGGAGTGGGGACGCGGCACACTGGGGAAAGGAGGGGGGAGAAGGAGGGAGGGAGGGGGGAACTTGGCTGCAATTTTTCCCCATGGGTGCTCCAGGGTTGGAGTCAGCGCCTCCCTCCCGCTCTCCTCCTTACCTGAATATCAGGACAAATGGCTTCCCAATTGTACATTGATCGGGATACGGGACAAAGGGTTAAATATCGGGACAGTTCTGTTTTTTATTGGGACTGTGATGGATTGGATCACAGAAGCCCCCTTGGGAGCTGCCACGTGATGTACCAAGACTACCCCTGCTCCTGTTTTCCCTGCCAGCTCAGGACTCCAGCACCCTGTCTTGCTGAGCCAGACACTCCCGTCTGCTCCAACACAGAGCCAGGGTCTGAATAACTTGCCCCAAAGCTTCAAGTTTACCTGAAAACAGCTCACAGAAGTGTGCTTGTCTTTAGCACTCAGATGCCCAACTCCCAATGGGGTCTAAACCCAAATAAATCCGTTTTACCCTGTATAAAGCTTATACGGGGCAAACTCATAAATTATTCGCCCTCTATAACATTGATAGAGAGATATGCACAGTTGTTTGCTCCCCAAGGTATTAACACATACTCTGAGTTAATTAATAAGGAAAAAGTGATTTTATTAAATGCAGAGAATAGGATTTAAGTGGCTCCAAGTAGTAACAGACAGAACAAAGTAAGTCACCAAGTAAAATAAAATAAAATGCGCAGATCTATGTCTAATCAAACTAAATACAGATAAGTTCCTCACCAGTTCCAGAATGCTCCCTTTTACAGGCTAATCTCCTTTTAGCCTGGGTCCAGCAATCACTCACAGCCCCTGTAGTTACTGTCCTTTGTTCCAGTTTCCTTCGAGTATCCTGGGGGTGGGGGGTGGAGAGGCTCCTTCTTTAGCCAGCTGAAGACAAAATAGAGGGGTCTCCCACAGGTTTAAATAGACTTTCTCTTGTGGGTGGAGACCCCCCTCCTATGCAAAGTCCAGCTCCAAGATGGAGTTTTGGAGTCACCTGGGCAAGTCACATGTCCCTGCATGACTCAGTCTTTACAGGCCGAAGCCATTGTCCACATGGTATCTTGTATGTCTCCAGGAAGACTTCTTATGTGGATTGGAGCATTCCAAGATGCATTGTTCCCCAAGTGCTTCCTGATCAGGTACTTAACCTTGCAAATTCCTTCCTAAAGAAACTGATCAAATGCCTCATAAAGCTTACTTAGGACTTGGCTACACTCGCGGATTCACAGCGCTGCCACGGCAGCGCTGTAAAGCGCAAGTGTAGTCGTGCCGCCAGCGCTGCGAGAGCTCTCTCACAGCGCTGTATGTACTCCACCTCTCCGAGGGGAGTAGCTTGCAGAGGTGCGAGCGAGCGTGCAGTGCTGCAGGCGCTGATTACACTGGCGCTTTACAGCGCTGCACTCGCTACGCTCAGGCGGGGTGTTTTTTCACACCCCTGAGCGCAGCAAGTGCAGCACTGTGAATTGCCAGTGTAGCCAAGGCCTTAGAAACCAAGCAAGTATACAGCCCATTCTTAACCTCAAGTAGAAAATGATATATGTGTGGACGAATAGATATAGTAGACCATAACCTTTACGGAGATATATTCCATGGCACAGGCAGCAGAAAACATATTCCAGTTATGTCATACATACATTTATGTTTATAAGCACCCCCCCCCATAAATCCTTATGGGGTACACTGTCACAGGGACATCTGGTCACCCTACTAGCATGCCACGCATTAACTGTCCATGTGGATCCTGCTGGCTCACACAAAATGTTCCCTAGTGTGCTCTGATCTACTACTCCTGTTTCAAAGTGGAGTGGATCAAAGTGCACTAGGGAATGTTCATTGTTAGGCAGCAGGGTCCATGTGGACACGTAGTGCACAGCATACTAGTGTGAAGCAGATTTACATCCCAGCTTGCCATGCACTAACCACTTATCTAAACAACCCCTTGAAACTATAAAAAGGAAGTGACAAGCTGAAGGGGGCAGTGATGGGTGTTTTTAGCTTGGCAGAAAGGGGATAAGCACCTCTATTTTCAAGAGAGACTTAGGCAGTTTAGTTTAAAAACAAATGGCTAAATCCCCACAAAACCATTTGAAATGCATCTGAGAACAGCTGGAGGCTGTTGGCTCAGCTCTCTACATAGCACACCATGTGAGATTAGTGTCTAAAATCACCTCCTAGCCCCATAGATTTTCTTTTATTCTTAATCTAAGACCTAAAAACATAGACTGTAGATTGTGCTTCTTCTTGAGCCGCCTATTTAGTTTTTTCTTGTGAGATCACTCACCTGAAGGCCCTCTCTTGCCTAGAGACCACACCTGTTATATTCCTGATATGCAGCTACCAAGACCTATCTGGTCCAACTGCGAGGCTGAGTCAGTCAGATTAACCCTGCACACCTATGAAGGGACTGTATAACTTAACATACTATCACAGCTGCTGAGAAGAGAAAATATTGGAAATCTATCAAAGTTGGGCATTAAGTACTTGAATACTGCAAAGTTTTAATTTTAACTTGATCGGCTTTTGGCTGCTAGTTAACCCCCCCCCCCTCCTTTTTTTTTTTTACCCCTCAGGTTGCTTTGCTAATCACTCCACAATGCTTTCCTAGAGGGTGCTATATACGCAGCAGTCTGACATATGGTGCTGTAATTAAAAGGCACAGCGCTCCACTTCTTCTGGATTCTAGTCTCAGAGAGAGTCTTCTGACACTTTCAACATATGATCTGAGTTTCCTGAGTGAATCCCCCTTTCCTCTTGCATTCACCCAGTAAATGAGTTCTCCTGACGCAACCATATAGGATAATAAAAAATAACTATTGCCAGTCAAAAACTTGAAAAGAAATTATTAAAAGTTCCACTGTTTTTGCCATTTGTTGCAAATACATGAGCAATGACGGTAGTCACAAAATCCCTGCATTGAACTGCAACTAACTTTGATGCTACATGCAGCCCTATGTACTCTCAAAGTAGTGTTTCACAAGCCCCTCATCTTGGCCCTAATCCAGTAAAGCATTTAACTTTTAAGTGTTTGAGAAGTCCTATTAAAGTCAATGGGACTCCTTATGTGCTTAAAGTTGAGTCATTTATGAGCATAAATTTGATCTAGTTGGTATTACTGAAACCTGGTGGGATGATTTCCATGACTGGAATGTTAAAATCAATGGTTATCTATTTAGGAAGGATCGAGTGGGCAAGAAGGGAGGGGGAGTGGCACTTTAGGACAAAAAATTGCATTATCTTTTTCTGAGTCACTGCAAACTTGGAAAAAAATGATCTTGAATGCTTCTTTACAGATAAAGCACAAGACAGGGTATAGACCACCAAATCACACTAGGGAACAGGATGACCAAATCCTTACTATCTATCTATAACCTGTAGAGAAAAAACCTCAGTGATTCTGGGGGACTTCAAATTGAGTGACATATGCTAGAGGTCTCATGGCGCCAGTACTAAAACATCACTGAAATTTCTGAATATTATAGATGACAATTTCCTAACTCAAAAAGTATTGCATCCAACACAAAGGAATTCTATATTAGACCTCATGTTGACAGATAAAGATGAACTGATAACAGAACTGAATGGTAACTTAGGTAGAAGTGATCATGACTTGATCACATTTATAGTATGCAAACAGAATAAAGTCCAGACCAGCAATATTACATGTGTGTGTGTGTGTGTGTGTGTTACTTTAAAAGGGCCAATTTCACAATGATGAAAACAAGCATGAGCCAAATCAGCTGGGAGGAAGAATTTAATCAGAAAAATGTGAATGATAATGAGACTTGTTTAAGATCACTTTACCAGATACCCAAAAAGCCACAACCATGGTTAAAAAAATCAACCTGGTTTAAAGAAGTGAAGGCAGCTATAAAATATAGGAAGCCAGGAATCTGAACGAAGGGTCAGAACAGTTACCTGGGGTGAGGCAAGGCAAGAGGTGGGAACAAAGCAGGAGCGATTGCAGCCCTACGTGAATGCTTTGAGCAGTCAGTGAACTGCTGCTGGGCTTAAGAGCAAGCCTGCTTCCTCAGCCAGTGAGGCGGGGTGTTCCGTCCAGCAATCTAGCTGATGCAGCACAGCTGTGCTCATCAGGCTGTCAGGAGACTGAGCAAGTGCAGCTGCAGGGCCTTATTCCTGACAGACCTTTAATGTAGATTTTCAGTAAGTCTTGGAACACAGGGGAAGTTCCAGGAGTCTGGAAGAAAGCTAATGTTGTGCCAATATTTAAAAAGGTTAAATGGGATGATACGGATAATTATAGGCCTGTCAATCTGACACTGATCCCAGGCAAGATAATGGAGGGGCTCATTCGGGAGTCGATTAATAAAGAATTAAAGGATGGTAATATAGTTAATGTCAATCAACATGTTTTTATGGAAATGAGATCCTATCAAACTAACTTGATATCTTTTTTCAATTGAGATTACAAGTTTGGGTGATAAAGGTAATAGTGATGTAATACACTTAGACTTCTGTAAGACATTTGACTTGGTACCTTATGACATTTTGATTAAAAAGCTAGAGAGATATAAAATTAAAAATAGAACATATTAAATGGATTAAAAGCTGGCTAACTGTTAGGTCTTAAAATGTAATTGTAAATGGGGAATCATCAAATAGTTGTTTCCAGAGGGGCTCACAGGGTGCGGTCCTTGGCCGTACACTAGTTAACATTTTTATTAATAACCTGGAAGAAAACAGAAGATCATCACTGATCAAGTTTGCAGATGACACAAAAATTGGGGGAGTGGAAGATAATGAAGAGGGCAGGTCACTGATTCAGTGCAATCTGGATCACTTGGTAAGCTGGGCTCAAGCAAACAATATGCATTTTAATATTGCTACATGTAAATGTATGTGTCTAGGAACAAAAAAATATAGGCCATGGCTACAGGATCGGGGGCACTCTATGCTGGGAAGCAGTGACTCTGAAAGAGTCGGTTGTGGCGGTTGTGTGGGATAATCAGCCAAACATGAGCTCCCAGTACATTGCTGTGTCCAAAAGGGCTAATGCAATCTTTGGATGCATAAATAGGGGAATCTTGAATAGGAGTAAAGAGGTTATTTTGCCTCTGTATTTGGCACCGGTGCGACCACAGCCAGAATACTGTGTTCAGTTGTGGTGTCCATAATTCAAAGAGGTTGATAAATTGGAGAGAGTTCAGCAAAGAGCCATGAGAATGATTAAAAGATTAGAAAACATGCCTTACGGTGAGAGTCTCAATGAGCTCAATCCATTTGGCTTCACAAAGACAAGGTTAAAGAATAACTTGATTACAGTCTATAACAAGGGTAGGCAACCTTTCAGAAGTGGTGTGCTGAGTCTTCATTTATTCACTCTAATTTAAGGTTTCATGTGCCGGTAATACATTTTAACGTTTTTAACGTTTTTAGAAGGTCTCTTTCTAGAAGTCTATATTATATAACTAAACTATTGTATGTAAAGTAAACAAGGTTTTTAAAATGTTTAAGAAGCGTCGTTTAAAATTAAATTAAAATGCTGATCTTACGCCACCAGCCTGTTCAGTTCGCTGCCAGCCTGGGGTTCTGTTCACCTAGACTGGCAGCGGGCTGAGTAGGGCCTGCGGCTGGGACCCCAGATCTGGGGGTGGGTGTTTCAGGAGTCAGGCCAGACGGCTGGGGGAGGGGGTGCAGGGCAGAAGGCTGGGGTGTGTGGGGGGGTTCAGGGATCAGGGCAGAGGGCTGGGTGTGTGTGGGGGTGCAGGGCAGAAGACTGTGTGTGTGTTGGGAGGTGGGGGGTTCAGGGCAGAGGGCTGGGGGTGTGTGGGGGTGCAGGGCAGAAGGCTGGGTGTGTGTTGGGCTGTGGAGGGTTCAGGGCAGAGGGCTGGGGGTATGGGGGTGCAGGGCAGAAGGCTGAGTGTGTGTGGGGGGTTCAGGGCAGAGGTCTGGGGTGCTCAGCTCATGGGGGTGCTCCCAGCCCCCTGCCCTGAGCGGCTCAAGGCAGGGGGCTGGAAGGGATATGCCCTGTTCCACCCCCTTCCCCCAGGCTACATCCCTACCTCTCTGTGCCTCTCCTACAGAGCTGTGTGCACACTGCCGTTCTTCCCCCTCCCCCTCGCTAGGGCCATCAGCTGATTGGCCCGGGACGGAGGAGGCGGGGCAGGAAAGCAGCACACTGGGGGAAGAAGCAGGGGAGGGGGGGAAGCTTGGCTGCCGCAGAACCAAGCTTCTGCCTCCTGCCCCCGCAGGGGAGAGCGGTGGGCGGCGGGCTGAGTGGGGCGGGGGACCGGGACTGCGGCAGGGAAGCTGCATGCCACTCAGAATCAGCTCACGTGCTGTGTTTGGCATGTGTGCCATAGGTTGCCAACCCCTGGTCTAGAAGTACCTACATTGGGAACAAATATTTAATAGTGGGCTCTTCAATCTAGCAGAGAAAAGAATAACAGGATCTGATGAGTGGAAGTTGAGGCTAGCCAAATTCAGACTAGAAATAAGGCACAAATTTTTAGCAGTGAGAGTAATTAACCATTGGAACAAGTTAACAAAGGTTGTGGTGCATTCTACATCACTAACAATTTTTAAATCGAGATTGGATGCTTTTCTAAAAGATATGGTCTAGGAATTGTTTTGGGGAAGTTCTATGGCCTGTGGTATACAGGACATCAGACTAGATGATCACGTTGGTCACTTCTGGTCTTGGAATCTATGAATATGTGCTTAAGTAAATGCTTCTCTGGATCCAGACCTTTCAAAGCAGGCATCCAGTTTCTGAAAGCTGATGGGAGCCACTGAACCATCCTAGTGATCTAATTCCTGATCCAGATTTTACACCCTATGAACAGTCAAGGTCCTGAACAATTTCTGGGACCTGATCCAAATCCCATTAAAGGCAACTTTCCACTGACTTCAACTAGCTTTGGATCTGGCCCTTTAGCTAATGGTACCAGCACCAAACTAGCTAGTTGCAAGAAGCGCACATAGATACAAGGTGGCTACAACAGGAGGGTCTCAACAATTTTCATAGTCTGGGCTACATCTTAACAGATAGATTGCATCAAGGACAATCATCCCCTTGCATATGCAATCACACTGATCACTTCCCATCCCATAACATCCCTATGGCAACTGCTTACATGGGAAAGTATTTAAGATGATATTTTCAATTCCTGATTTACACAAGGGCACACAAAGACACTGGGACAGAGGGGAGGGAACAGGATGGCAAGGAGCAGTTGGTAAGATAAGATACATTCCAAGTTCTGAGATTCTTTTACTTCCAAATGCCCTCCAACCTTGTGAAGCCAACACAGTCATTGGCCTGGATTCTCCTTTCACCTACAACACTGTAAATCTGGAGTAACTCCTCTAAAATCAATAAAGTTAAAGAAGGAGATGCTAATCAAGCCCATTAGCCATACACAAGTCAAACTGAGTGAAAGAAGCCTGCCTAAGTCTTCTGGTGCACCTCCTTGGCACCTTTCCCACCAGCTTTAGAAGTGAACTTGCCCCTCAAAGCATACGCCTAACTCCCATTAATATTAAAAGCATGCCTCAAGAGAAGAATAGACCCTTCATAAATAATAATAAACTGCTTCTCCACTCCAGAGGCATACAGAACTTCCCTTTCCATAGTAACAATGTGCATGCAAAAAAAATCAGACAAATACAATCATGTCAATGGTTCCTTCTTATACAGTGATCTTATAGTTATTTGTATCCCCAATACATTAACATTTAACAAACACTTTAAATGACTTAAAATAGAATGGGGCAGAAGGCCTGATACTGAAAATGCTTATGCATGAGTAAATTTACCTGCCTGGATAGTCCCACTGAAGCCAAAGAACTACTTATGTGAGTAGTTAGATGACAACTGAAAAGTTAAACACTCGTGTAACTTCTTGCAGGATTGAGGCCGGCAGCCTCAGGCTGCATCTGAAAAAGTGCAAAGAGGAGGCAACAATAATGGGCCGCTTATGTGTGTGCAGGGTTTTGTTTTGTTTGTTTTTTTACACAAGGCAGGGATTTAAATTGAACATTACTAGAAGGATAGTTAATCATTGCAGCAGGTCACCTGGGGAAGTTTTGAAATCCCCATTAGTGGAGGTTTTTAAGACTAGATTAGACATACGTGTCAGGGATGCTCCAGGTATACTTAATCCTGCCTCAGCACAGGGGGATGGACAAGACAACCTCTTGAGGTCCCTTCCAGCCCTACAGTTCTATGATTCTATTACCTTGTGCACAAATATTACCTAATTTCAGTTGCAGACTCTAATTATGTAAAGCAGAGTCACCTGGCTCAGTTATCTAGCCATTCTCATTATCAATCAATGCCTGGAGGAAGCAGATTCAAGTGCTGCATATATTATTTTAGGTGCATGGGGATGAGCTAAATACGTAGCATGAAACAGCATACAGAACTATTTCAGACAGTCTAGTGATTTTTATCATGTAAAATGGAGTTTGTCTACATATGAGACAGCTTTAACCACTGAGTATGCATCATCTGGATCCAGATCCAAACACCATGAATCAGATCACATTTTGTACAACCTCTTCTCCTCCTCCTCTCCTCCCCCCCGATCTAAATAGGAATCCAGATTCCAAATTTGCAGTTACTCCTCTCTGTATAATTGACTGAACAGAAACTCTGCTTCTGGGACCCTTGTAGTTTGTGAAATTTTGGAGTCAGATCTGCACTTTACATCCAACATGGTCCTGAGCTGCACACAAGTCAGACCAGGAAAACTGCTTTATGATTAAGTAAGAGCTTTAAGAGCCCCCTTATCTGATATGTCACTTAGTCAAGAAAAATAGCATTACTTTGAGAAGGGAAAGAGAGGACAAGCATTTACTGTCTGGACTCGGTAGCAAGATGATGACTAAGACCTACAGTCCTTCCAATGACAGGGCCCTGTTTATATAAATACCACAGCAGTGCTGGAACAATTTTTAGTGTGGGTGCTGAAGGTGGAAAACATGTATTTGGGTTGTTATTACTACTTCAAGCCAGGGGGTGCATCAGCACCCCCACCACCCCCAATGAAATTCCATAACACCTATGAAATACCATAACAAGCTGGCCAGTGTTTATATGTATGACTACCCTTCCTCTGGGTGAGATCAGAACTGCGCAGCTATCTGTGAAAGGCCCTATACTGCTAATAGATGATGTAATTCTCCTTTACCAGCAATGGTAGGGACATCTCCTTTTGGAAATGGAGGATCTGGGTTCTATTCTTTACTCGTGGCATGAAATTCCAAGTGGGCATGATAGCGTGGTGTTAGACATGAAATTCCTAGATGGTTATGGGTTTGTTACAATAGCTTTCATGCTGAACCAAGAGAAGGTAAATTACTATATACAAAGGCACACACTCAGAAACCAAATGGTATTTGTTTTCATTTTCTCCAAAAAGGCAACCCTCCCCCCCAAATTTTGTCAGAAAGGAAATGTATAGGATTGTAAAGCTTATTGAATCAGAAAACAGTAATTGTGCTGTCTGTGTGAAATGAAATAAATTGGTACACTCATGGTTTAATTTTCCATGGTGCTGAGACCTGAAACTCACACTCTAATCGATGGGATCTGAATTTCCAACATGTTTAGGGGCATTCAGATTTGTTTTTCCAGTTCAGCTCATTTTATCCAGAGAGACCCAAGTCACATTGTTTCAATCTGGATCCAGATATGAAGTACCTAAAAGTTTGGGAGCTATATATCCAACCTTGTGGGTAGAAGCCATCTCACAATCCTGCCCTGCAATCATACATGCACACACAAGTTATGTAGTCAGGCTCCAGTAAGTGCACTGGCAATCATTCTGGTTAGCGAGAGCTGCAGGTATCAAACCTTTTGAAAGCCATGCCATCACTGATTTATTAAGTTAGTTGGTGATTGCTTCTTTGAACTGTTGAAGTTCTCTAAGTCACAGTAATTTTTGCCATTAGATGAACCTACCAATAAGATGCCTTTAAAATCAGTAAACAATACAGAGCTAACAGTAGTTCTGTTTGTAAGTTTAAGTGCTCAGCCTGCATTGCTAAAGGTTTTCCTCTGGTTTCAATATTATCCTCGGAGCATTTTGGACATGGCACATCTGTATGTGCAGTGTTGCCCAGGTTCAATAGCAAACCAATGTCATCTGTTGAAAGTTGGTGTAGCTGAGATTAATTGAAAAGCAAACAAACAAACCAAAAAATCCCAAAGAGATTTTCCCCATTTTAGTATATTAGGAAAGGGATTACTACTGACAGCATCTTGAGAGACGGGGAAAAAAAAAAAAAAAAGCCCGTGGAGAGAGAAGTAGTTTGCAGCATTCAATCAACATGCACCATCAGACTTTTAATTTGCAAAGCTCTGCTGTAGAAAACATTCTAGCATCACTGATAGCCTCTTTGCTGCAAATGACTGTAGCTACTGCAGAGGGAATGTAAAGATTTTTGAGGTCATTGAAAGATTTCCCCAAATGAATACAGGAGATGTTAAAACTTTGTTTTCCCACTCAGTGTTTGATAAGTGGGAACACACACAAAGTATAATCTACTCCTTTTATTGACTTCCTCCTGACATGCAAACATACACCCTGTGCTGGAATATACCATATATTCAACAAACTTGTATTAATTTTACATGGTTTATCACATAGAATGGCTAGTGAGAAAAATCAAGAAGGGCTAGGTGCTAAGCAAGGGTTTTGTCTTTTTTTTGTATCCTACAATCCTCACAATCACTCTTGGGGGCATTGTGACTCAAACATACACTTCTACTTCATCATTGCTCCAATATTAGCAAATTAGGATACTGACCACACCAGCTGGGTTGTGCTGGTGAATTAGTGCAGGCAGGGGAGAGGAGGGTTGGTATATGGAATCAAGGCTCCACCCATTCCCTAGCCACCAACTCTGGAGAGAGATAAAGCAGGCACATGGCTACACTTATTCATGAAACCAAGCTCTAAGATAACACATTGGGTCACAAAGGGTGGTGGTAGTTCTTACTACTTGCACAGGTACACAGTACCAATCACAATCTGCCTCACAGGGGAGATCCTGCTTGTCTCTGAGAAAAATGGAATATCTGCCATAGTTAATCGTGCTGTTTAAATTCTTCTGCTTCTTTAGGATAAACTTGATAGCAAAGGATTTTTTCTTTACTATTATTTCTTAAATTAAAAATCAATGATAGACATAAAAAGTAACCACATTTTGAAAATATCCCAGATGCTGCAAGGTGGGCAGGGCTCTCATTATACAAAGCACCTAGATAGCAAGGCCCAATACGGGTCACATGAGACCCTACCACAGACAGACATGTTTGGTGCCAAAGCATTCTGGGGAGTTAATAAAGTACAGAAAGCACTTGTTCCCAAACCCAGTGATCTGTGCGTTCTCCATACACTGCTGAGATGTTTTGTGCCACAAACAGGACTCAAGGTTATTTTATTTCTCTTCAGACCTTTCTGCCCTAATGGTTATAACAACTGTTTGCCTCTGGTAGCAATCTAAAATGTCTGTTACCAGCAACGCTTCAACCTTGAAATGTCTGTTTAAAATGTTGCAGTTTCTCTAAGTAAACCCATTTCAATCAGATTTCATCCTCTGTGTTGTTCTTCCTCTAAACTGAAATGTGAAACATTTAAAACAATAAAAACCACCATACTGGAAAGCTGTGCTGTTTATTTTTCCTTATATTGCATGCAAGCGTACATCAGACCTTTAAGGAGCCTAAATTCATTCTGACCTTCTCCATTGGTTATTTACTTTGGACCTTGAGGAAATGCTTAGCTTAAATGGCCTTTTTCCCTTTCAGAAATCTAATCTCCCAGAAAAATTCCACTGGACAGCAGGTTTTGTAATGGAATTACTGTAGTTAATTCCTATCACAGCAGTTACTTAATGAAAATCTGGAAGAAAGTCAACAGGTGCCACACTCTGCAAAGCTAGGGTAAACATGAATGCCCCAGTTCAAAAGGGGGTGTCATATCCCCATCAAGATAATTAATGGTCTCCCAAGACAGGCAATTCAAGGTTGCAATAATAATCTACAGGATCTCTCCCTTTGTTTCCCAATTAAAACCTTTCAGACTAATTAAAAGCATGATTGTGTCATGCAGTGTAGTCATTTCAAACTAGTACAATAAAATAATGGAGCTCAGCCAGAGAAGATAAATGCTTTAAAAAAATTATGGATTTAAACACCATCTTGTGTCAATGGTGATATATGAAGTTCTGCTGCACATAATGGTGGCGACCATCCCTTCTTAAAGGTAACACAGCAGCATCTTTCATATCAGCAGATAGCCTCATCTTTTATTATTTCTCATTAGAGAAACCTTTATTTCATTCAAGTGCCAAAACCAGCAGCCAACTACTTGGTCTCTCTGGAAGAAATGAGCCTAAAATAATGTCAATTGTATGAAAAGGAGAAAAAGATTAATTAAAACTTTTCAGGAGCCTCTTCGGTATTCTTGCTCGATGCACTGGTTATCAGCAGAATTCCTTTCTTTCTTCTGGCAGCTTCAACAATATAACAATTTTAGACTGTATGTAAGGTAATTATGTCAAATATACTGAAAATGATGGGCAGCAACTGGCATTCATTTCAGATTAATCTCTGCACATTCTGGCATTTCAGTTTTCCCTTCAGACATGGAGGTGACGTTTTCTGAGATGCTGGTCTATGTGATTTCTCTTTAGCTGATTTTTCTTTCTTGATAATTGGGAGCTCTCAGGCACTCTAGCTCCCAGTAGTTTTACAACACAGCTGGGTTAGCTTCCATTACAAGTTCTCTGTACCCCTCCCTCTCTTGTTGCATCTCTAGCCTCAACCAGGATTCAACATGTGCAGAATGTTACTGCCTGGCTTCTCTTATGGACTGTATCACCCACATCCTCAGACAGCTTCACTGGCTACCATTCTCAAAGAGTGTCCATTCAAAATTGCCATCCTTATTTTTAAACTCTTCCATAGAGATGCTTTAAGCCTACCCCATACATCTGAGGACACAGACATCCCCGGTGGAACTCGATGCAAGTACACACAGAAGCCAAGTTACACCAGGCTATATCTTGGATGACTTTGGTGCCTTGTCTCTACTTTTATCCCTGACCCCTCTTATTTCTAGCATTAGCTGGCTCACACTATTATTGGTATGAGAACCTTTGCCTCTGTAATCCCCACTATCTTTAACAACATTCAGGTATTTCTTTGTCTTACTGCTTTTCCATCTATTTTTTAAATATGATTTCTTATATCATTAAAATATATCTTGCATGGGACTGGGCCTAGCAATCTGAGGAGGTGCCTTTCACTCGATCCATCACAGTTGCATTGTACCAGATGGACAGACTCGTGGTTCATTTTATTCAGATTCTGCTTCATGGAAGCATGCAACATGTTGGGTGACTCTCTGAATTGCATTCAGCTGCCTCTCTTTTTAAAACTTGTTTATTATTAGTTTCTAACTTTCCTGGCAATTCCCTGGCCCTCTTCTTGTTCCCTCACTGACTGAGTCCATTCAAAGCCTATCCTAAACCTACTGAACTCATTGGCAAAATTCCATGGATGCAGAATCAAGGTGTCAGTCTTTGGATGTCACCCTCTGAGTTCTCTCTAGCTTCTTAGTGCTTTATTGGCACTCTTTGCTATTCCCCAGACTTCCTGCATTTTACCACTCTAACAGGGTGCTGGTCAGAAATACAGTGCTTTTCTTGAACTTCAGTAAGAAAAGCCAACACCATTAAATCTGAACATTTATTGTATTTTCCTATGCAAACATCTCATATAATTTCTGTACTTACAGTGTGTTATGTAAAGTAATGTACTTAGGCCAAATCGTCACTCTTCAAAGGCATACAAATTCCATTAAATGAATTTGTTCCAGCTCCAGGAAATAAGATCTTGATAAAGAAATCCCACTAGAATTACCCAAATGATTCTTATTTTCTGAGATGTCACCAAGTTTATGAGTCATTTTAAGTTAAATTGGGGTCTTGTTACTTATATCAGTGATATAAATCAAGGTCAGTTTCGTCAATTGAAATGCAATGGACACTGACATCTGTGTGAATTCTCTTGATCCCATTAAATATATTCTAATATAATAGCTAGTTCCAGCTCTTCTAGAGCAAAAGGGGAAAATGTGAAAACAGCGGGCTAGATAGAAGGCTGGCAGCTGGATTCATTGGAAAGGGTAGACTTGTTTTATAATGGTAGCCAAATTATTTTCTTGGATGCATCTATGGGATTGATACATACTTCTAAGGACTGAATTTGAACCAGAGAGACATTAACTATTAATTTAGTTTATTAACCTGATCAACCCCTACCACGAAAAAACTGGGAGAGGATAATAGTCTTGCAAAACCCACTCCATTGACTTCAAGCTAGCTGGGTCAAAATTAAAAGAAAAGAAAATGGAGTCACTGAAATCACACAAGATCTAAGTCTGTAGAACTTACGGCCAATCGTGCCTACAAGCCCAAACTATATGTATTGAACTCATCAAAGCTCTGGGGCTTTCGGACCTAGGGTTTTGGCCCAGCCCACTATAAAGAGGAAGGTGTCAGAGCTAAAGCTCAGATCGGGTTTTGGATTCCAATATCCCTCCCACCCAAAACTCAGCAGTGATGGGATCTGCTGTTTTGTTTTGTCTCATCTCTAATACAGAGTGTATAAAACTATCCTTGAAAGGATTTTGCTTGAATTGATAGGTTGGGTGGAAATCATCTGTGAATTTGTCCTGCAGTATAAAGCTTAGATATTCCCAAACAGTGAGTTGGTTTAGAGTATAGTTTGAAGCAGTCCCCATACAGCACAAAATACCTGTATGTGATCAGGTGATGGGTGAAAACAATGTTGCCTTTCCAAGATATAGGAGCATTTGATGATTAAATTCCTAAATTTGTTATTTAGAAAGTTATAATGAAGATAGGGAAGGCAGGATGACTCGAAAGTTACCAACAGAACTAGGCAAAGAAGAAAAAATACCATGCATAATATTGCCAGCTCTCACACTGTTTGGGTGTTTTTTTTCAAGCCCCCTGTTCGCCTATTTCTGCAAACAGAGAGGTCACTACAGAAACGGGCAGGTAGCCAGGGAAGCCCAAAATACCGATTGAGAGACAGCGTGGTCTTGCAGATACTAGAGTTTGGAAGTCAGGTAAACTAGGTTCTGTTCCCTGTCTGGACACAAACCTGCTTTGCAACCTAACCCCTTTGCGTCTGTTTCCCTCCCATCTTTTGTCTGTCTTGTCTATTATGTGAGAATGTCAGCTTTCATTAAAAAGTAAATTTCTAGCTCTCATGGCTTCAGAGAAAAGCTGGAAAAAAGTGAACCCTAAAGACTCAAACACCAAAGGGCAAATAAAAACCTTCCAATTTTGTTATTTTATTAATTGTATATTTTGGAGCCCTGATTCATGATTTTTGAATGGGTGGGGTTGACTATAGAGCATGCAAGAACATTCCATTCAATCTCCTGTCATAGGACCACCAAATTCTAGATCAAATTTGAGTCAGGCTGTTTAAATGTGGGTCCAGACAGCCAGATCATAGTTAGGGTGACCAGACATCCCATTTTTAAAGAGGCTGTCCCATATTTAAGCCCTCCTGCAGGTGTCCCGACTTTTTCTTAAAAACAGGCAAATTGTCCCATATTTTCTGTCTCCCCCGCATCAGTACTGGTGGGTCCTGCTGCTGGCCGGATTCCTGCTTGCCAGCCACCCACACACCAGCGGTACGTCAGTGCAGCCCCCTCTGTATGCCAGCTCTTGGCCAGCAGGATCCTGCCCCCATCCCGTTTCCAGCCAGTGCTGGCTTCCCATTGTGAGCTGCGGTGGCTGGTGAGTGTGGGCTGGCGTCAGGCAGCGGCCGGTTACACGTCACCTCTGCTGCCCACCAATCGGTCCTTTACAGGCTCCACCTCTAGCGGTCCTCTCCCTGATTTTCCCCTTCACCACCCCCACAACCTTCCTGCTCCTCCATATCCCCACCTCTGGTGGCCAGGTTTGCTGAAGCCCCTGCAGCCAGGTTCCCTGGGCGCTAGTGCACAATGAATCCTTAGGGCTTAATGCCTTCCTGCCCATGCTGTAGCCAGGCGACAGGAAGCGGCTGGGTTATGTCGGTGGCCAGCAGCAGCCTGGAGATATTAGCTGCCTTTCGACACTGTGTGGGAAGGAAGGGACAAGCTCCTTCCAGCCAGAGGGGATTGGGTGGGGGGATTGGGAGGGGGAAAAAGAGATGAGTTCTGCAAAGATACAGGCCAGGTCATCCCTCCCCCCCAGAAGCAATTCCAGTCCCTTCCCTCCCACACACTTCGGAAAGGCTGCTGCTGCTGGCCACATTCTGGTGTGAAGCCTGACAGAAATCTGGAGGGGGGGCACATGTAACCCTATGTGCTGCCCCCCATATGTTGCCTCGGGAAGACACAGCTCCAGCTACCAGGAGAGGCGGGGCCATCCTGGGGACCTAGCCAGGCATGGAGGGCGGAGAGCACCGGGCAGGGAGGGTCAGAGTAGGGGCGTGTGTGTGTGTCACCCCTCTCGGTGTGGACCCTAAAGCCTTAAAGATACGAAGGTAAATAAAAAGAATCCAACTATGCAGTATTTCTTTTTGCCAGGGGCTCAGTCAACTTGATGTTAATTTGAATGTTTGTACTGCATAGTTCTGTTTGATTGCCATTGAATTTGCTTGAATACGAGTAATTTTACCAGGTGTCTCGTATTCAGCATAGGGAAATATGGTCATACTAATCATAGTACTCTTGTGGAACAGTGGAAAGGAAAGCCTTTACAATTCCTTGCAATGTCCATGGACTACTTGTCTGCTGCTATCACTCTCCCCTAAGAGAGTCACCGTTCCTAAGGCATTCACTTTCCCTTCTCTTTGGAAAGGTTAGCTTCTGTTTCCAGAACTAGCAATCTTTTCACAGCCAACTCATGAAAACAAAAATGGCCTAAATTGGACAAATAAATTGTTTGATATAAATAGTTCCAATTCTAGTTATAAGTTAACTATTGGAAAGTTTGGGCCTAAAACAAAGCCTACCTAAGTCAATGGTAGGCTTTTCATTGGCATGTAGAGTCTGGATTAGGCCCTAAAGTTCGCTGTCATGTATCTGATGCTTTGCCTAATATCTGTAGTTAGAAATTTATGCTTAGCAAATAAAATTCCCTTGCTTGCCATGGAATGTATCAACTAGATGGCCATAGTCTGTGAAAACATGAGCAACCAACTTTCCAGAAAATAGAGAACAAACAAAATTTCCTGAGAACAATTACATATCCTTATTAATCAGCTTTTCCAAAAGTTACTTTGAAGAATGCTTAGCAGGTTTACTTTCAAGTACAACATTTCTGAAATAAATTAGGCTGAAACAGAGTAAAAGCCAGTCTAGGGGGAAAATTCCTCTCATATAAACAGGATGGATATTGACAGAGATTTTTTGTACTGCATATGCTCTGCAGATCCGAGTGGAACATTTGGCTTGAGGTCTGGTTTTAAAAAAGTTTCTGGTTTTTAAATTGAAGTTGGAAAAATGCTTCCATTTTGAATACCACTCCCCAGTCTTAAATTTCCTTTTGTCTCCTGCCTTTCAGGCAAATATCACACAATGCTGTTCTTGCAAGCCTGCTCGCCTATTTCTGCAAACAGAGATGTCACTACAGAAACGGGCAGGTAGCCAGGGAAGCCAAAAATACCGATTGAGAGACAGCGTGGTCTTGCAGATACTAGAGCTTGGAAGTCAGGTGAACTAGGTTCTGTTCCCTGTCTGGACACAAACCTGCTTTGCAACGTAACCCCTTTGCATCTGTTTCTCTCCCTTCTGAATAGACAAGACAGACGAAAGATTATGAGCTGACTCTCACTATGTGTTTTTGATAATAAAGATGCCCGAGGAGCTCCAGAACTGGTTATGGAATTCAAGGACAGAGAAATGTGCCAGCAATGCCCCTCTGCCATGTACATTGGCCAAACCGGACAGTCCCTCCGCAAAAGAATAAATGGACACAAATCGGACATCAGGAATGGTAACATACATAAGCCAGTAAGTGAACACTTCAATCTCCCTGGTCATTCTATTACAGATTTAAAAGTCACTATCATTGAACAAAAAAACTTCAGAAACAGACTTCAAAGAGAAACAGCAGAACTAAAATTCATTTGCAAATTTAACACCATTAATCTGGGCTTGAATAGGGACTGGCAGTGGCTGGCTCATTACAGAAGCATCTTTTCCTCTCCTGGAATTGACACCTCCTCATCTATTATTGGGAGTGGACTATATCCATCCTGATTGAATTGGCCCTTTCAACACTGGTTCTCCACTTGCGAAGTAACGCCCTGCTCTCCATGTGTCAGTATATAATGCCTGCATCTGTAACTTTCACTTTATGCATCCGAAGAAGTGAGGTTTTTATTCACGAAAGTTTATGCCCAAATGAATCTGTTAGTCTTTAAGGTGCCACCAGATTCCTTGTTGTTTTTGTAGATACAGACTAACACGGCTACCCCCTGATAAAGGACAGAGAAAGTGCCCACAACTCGAGGAGTCCCAGTGCTGGGGGGGCATGGATACTTGACCAGGGTGGATGCAAAGTTGAATTGGGGAGAGGGAAGCAAGGATACTCTTTCCAGGCTCCATCCACTCAAACGAAAATATGCCGCTCTCAGCAGATTTTATATTCTTGCCTTTCCCACATGCTTTGATCACTGAAATAGATGTTAATACTGACATTTAAATTACCATCACTGGAAACTGTATTAAAACCCGATTGAGATGAACAAGGGTAGGTCTTTGAGTTATTGTTTCAGTCTCTCTGCAAACTCAGGCAGACTTGGCTGCATCAGTTACACTAGGCCACATTTTGAAAAAGTCGTATTTCAGCCAGAGAGGGTAGAGACTTCATATTTTAAAGGAAAGCTGAGATTCTATATCAACAGATGTCTGTTCAGGAGAGCTTGGCTTGCCATTTATCCCTGTAATCCCACCATTCGAGCCCTGAAGCTAATTGATAATGGAATTAGAGGGTTAAGTGAGCTAGTGAGTGAGTGCACAAACCTTCTACCAATTCAAAATTCCTGCCTTAAGTACAAGCTTTGGTAATAGTGATTATACTTTCCATTGATATTGTGCCTTTCCTCCAAAGATCTTAATATACTTTTTATGTTTCAGTTTACGTGTAGAGATGGGTAAACTAAGGCACGGATCAATGTGATTTGTCCAAAGCCCCTCTGAGAGAATTAGTTGCAGAGCTAGGAAAGGGAGTCATGATGTCCAGACCATGTTCTAACCACTATGAATGTGCTGGTTTTATTTTAGTCCCCATTTATGGTCCATTGGGAGGGCTATATTAGAAAAGTTAGAAGTGCAAAGTGCCTGCACTCACATCAGACCTAACACACCCTCACTTACATGGTCAATCATGATTTTTTTTTTAAAGTGATAAAATAATAAGAATTGAAAACAGTCAGTTTTGAATGATAGACTTTTCTGGGATTCAAACCCTTAACTTTTTTCTCTTCCTTAAGATGTTAATTCAAAAGTGCAACTAAGTGCCAACTAACTTGTAAAACTTTTAGTAACCCCACATTGACAGAAGAGAAATATTGGAGAATGTGGCTCATCCCCTTTGATCTATGATTTATTGATGTACAGGATGAAATATTCATTAAAACAGACTGCTGTTTCTCGTTGATTTGTCATGTTTTTAATTCATATTTGAGCACATTAATAAAACTGACACTATTAATTATTTTTTTTGAAATACCACATATATTTGAGATCTAAAACTCGCATGGGTTATGTTTGATATTAACATAGCAGGAGGAATTAGTTCAAGCAAAATATGATCTGCATGCACTTAGATTGATATTCTGTAGCCCCAAACAACTCCTTGGCTCCCATCACTGCTTTGAGGGGGAGGAGGGAGAACCACACACACACACACTTTAAATTACAAATGCAGGCTTCACTTAGAAGCAGTGGTAACACTGAAGTCCATGCTGGCTTGGCATCTTATGCAAATACATATGTTTGGGAGTCTTCCCTTTGATATAGAGTCATAGTGTCTGAGGTTAAGGTCAAAAAGGGAATATCAGATCATCTAGTCTAACCTCCCCCACACTGCAGGCTATTAAACCTCACCAAGTTACCTTTGCATTGAGCCCAATGACCTGGATTAGTCTAAAGTATTACAGCCCCCCAGAGAATAAACTTTTGCGTGGCACTAATAGAATAGGTACACCGATGCCCCTGCAATGGCAGAAAACTGATTTGACACAACACATACAAAATGTAATGGAGGAGTAGCGCAAGGTGGATTTTTCTGGTGCAATTACCAATAGAGCTGAAATGATTTTCCTGACCTGTGAATATTTGAGAGTTTGAAATTATTCTCCCATCTTGAATTGGGCCAAAAAGTCAAAACCTGAACAGTATTCACGAACAGAAACACTGAATTTTTATTTTTTAGTTTCATGTCAAAATGCTTCATTTCAGTCATTTCAAAATGTTGTGTGTCAGTTTATATAGAAAGTTTAAAAAAAGAAAAAAGTCAAATTAGCTTAAATATCTAAAACAAAAAGCCATTTCAAACCAGAATTCTTCATTTAAAAGAAATATCAAAACATGCTTATTTCCTCAACTATTTTGGGTCAGGAAGTTCAGGTTTTGACAAAAAATCATTTGTCGAAAAATTTCGAATTGCCTCTGGCTTCAGTGCTGCTTTTCCTTAGGAGCATGTGGGCCTGTTATCCACATGGCAGTTGTGGTGTACCACCACATCTGCTGTCCAGCCACAGCAGGAGTATTGTGCATTTTCAAGGGCACCGTGGTTTGCTTTATGGAAGGCAGACTGATGACTACAACTTGAGATCTAGGGAAGGGAATGGAATTTAATGCAAATTAATGGCTATATCCTTAGATGGTCAACAAAGCTCCAGCTATTATGATTAACACCATGTGCCCCTTAGAGTTGAATTCCAAAACACTGCTCAAAATTAGTGTTGTCTGCAGCTGTGCACTTTTTTGAGTAAAGTAATAACCAACTAGGTCATGCTATTTTCTCTGCATGTGTCTATTCTCTGCATCTTGAATAATGAGTCAGGATTTGAATATCTATGAACTACTCCAAGCTACTAACCTGAATGTGTCAAGGTGCTGAGATTTGTGAAGCCAACTGCAGACTCAGAGCTCGGATACTAAGGATTTGGTCCAATTCCACAGTCTGATCCACCCAGGTGGACCCTTGAATGTGTGTGGAATGTGCACTGAAAGCAGCGGGTTATTAGGTACAAAGAAAAAGAAGCAGGGTTTGGTGGCCAACCAGAAGAAAGGAAAATCAGCATCGCCCCCCTTTTGTTGGTTTCTGCTTAGCCAATCCAATCTCTCTCACCAAGGGTGCAACACAACCCACTGCTACTAATTAGCTCCTAGCTGAGAGTGCCTCCCTGACATGATTCTAAACCCTTGCTGCAAATTAACCCCCAAAGGCCCAGCCTGCTGTCTGTAGCATGACAGGGCCACTTTCTAAGGGTACCACTAAGATAAGCAGAGACAAGGCTACAGATCCTCTAATAATCAGAGATATGCCTATCTCATAGAACTGGAAAGGACCCTGAAAGGTCATTGAGTCCAGCCCCCTGCCTTCACTAGCAGGACCAAGTACTGATTTTGCCCCAGATCCCTAAGTGGCCCCCTCAAGGATTGAACTCACAACCCTGGATTTAGCAGGCCAATGCTCAAACCACTGAGCTATCCCTCCCCCCTCTCTACTGGGTACTGAGAGATCTGTACCCTATATCAAAATACGGTGTTGTTTTTTTTAAATGATACATGCCAAACTACAGTTCAGGTTCTGTCCTCCTCCTGCAACCAGTGATTCCTTGCCAATACCGAATACAGTATAGGATCTGCATTTCCTGCAGTTCTAGCACTGCTTTGTTTGCTTGCGAGGACATCAACTGCAGCAGAAGAAATGCAGAACTCTCAGTCTGGGCCTTGCCAGTTAAAGAAGTGACACGTGTGTGTGTGTGTGTGTGTGTGTGTGTGTGTACACGATGTGTGCCATTTAAAAATCCACGTTTTCTAATAATAATTCAGCAGCTGAACATTTTTGTATTGATTTATTTTATGATAAAGTAGCATTTCAGCTGACCTTTAAAATTGAACAATCCATGGTTCAGTTGTTCCTGAAGCCTTTACCATTACATTAATTATAGTACAACTCTTTGGGTCTGTTTAGCAACTGACCTCATGCAGGAATTTCTGCAGTCATATTGTAGCAGGTTTTTTTATTAACTGTCAACAATCATGGCTGCTGCAGTCCTAAAGCCATTGACATGGCAAGTGAAGTTCAAAAAGTCAAATACAGCTGGATGAAAGTAGAAATGGCATCATAGTATTAGAAGGGAAGGGTTTTGCAGAACACTTCCCAAATCTTAACATTACGCTTTTCACACTGGAGATGCCATTTCAAAGCCATCTTCTGTGTAGCTCTATTGTGACATGAGCTGAAAACATTACATGAAACATACCAGAAACGTAGGATCATGTTTTCTAAAATGGACCCCATATCAGTATGCAATTTTGTGCACACAATAATTCTCACACAGAATTTTCACATGCCCACATGGTTTGCACATGTAATCTAGGCATTTAATATCTACACAACTTGCTTTCACAAATCCTGAGCAAAGTCCACTTGTCCACTGATAAAAATGGCACCATAAACTGTATTCACAAAACTGTAGAGTCCTGCTTGAGAGCCATTTAGAAATCCGGCCACATGTGCATATCTGAATGTGTCAGGGCAGGGCAATCCAAGTTCCATGCTACCTGCCAGGTAATGCCAGTGCAAGGTGGTCTCTTGGACAGAAGCAGTGTTGAGAGATATTTCTAATTACATATGGATTTCTTTTCATCTCCTAAGTTTTTGATACGGTCTCCCACAGTATTCTTGCCAGCAAGTTAAAGTATGGGCTGGATGAATGGACTATAAGGTGGATAGAAGTTGGCTAGATCATCCGGCTCAACAGGTAATGATCAATGGCTCCATGTCTAGTTGGCAGCCGGTATCAAGCGGAGTGCCCCAAAGGTCGGTCCTGGGGCCGGTTTTGTTCAATATCTTCATTAATGATCTGGAGGATGGCGTAGATTGCACCCTCAGCAAGTTTGCAGAGGACACTAAACTGGGAGGAGTGGTAGATATGCTGGAGGGTAGGGATAGGATACAGAGGGACCTAGACAAATTAGAGAATTGGGCCAAAAGAAATCTGATGAGGTTCAACAAGGACAAGTGCAGAGTCCTGCACTTAGGATGGAAAAATCCCATGCATTGAGTCAACAGTCTGCCTTTGTTGCCAAGAAGGCTGACAGCATTTTGGGCTGTATAAGTAAGAGCACTGCCAGCAGATCAAGGGATGTGTTCATTCCCCTCTATTCAGCATTGGTGAGGCCTCATCTGGAGTACTGTGTCCAGTTTTGGGTCCCACACTACAAGAAGGATGTGGAAAAATTGAAAAGAGTCCAGTGGAGGGCAACAAAAATGATTAGGGGGCTGGAGCACATTACTTATGAGGAAAGGCTGAGGGAACTGGGATTATTTAGTCTGCAGAAGAGAAGAACGAGGGGGGATTTGATAGCTGCTTTCAACTACCCAAAGAGGAGGGATCTAGTGGTAACAGATGACAGAACAAGAAGCAATGGTCTCACGTTGCAGTGGGGGAGGTTTAGGTTGGATATTAGTAAACACTTTTTCACTAGGAGGGTGGTGAAGCACTGGACTGGGTTACCTAGGGAGGTGGTGGAATCTCCTTCCTTAGAGGTTTTTAAGGTCAGGCTTGACAAAGCCCTGGCTGGGATGATTTAGTTGGGGATTGGTCCTGCTTTGAGCAGGGGTTTGGACTAGATGACCTCCCGAGGTCCCTTCCAACCCTGATATTCTAGGATAGGTTCACAATTCTGTTATTCCTTCCCTCTTTTTTTCTTCCCCCACAGCCACCACGCAAAGTTCAGCTATGGAAAGAGACCCTCAGTTATTTAGGGGGTAATAGTTTCAGGTTGCTAGCACTCTAGATCACCTTAAAGAGTTAATGTGGCCTAATGGATAGACTGGGACTCTGGGGTCTAATTCCCAACTCTGCTGCTGTCCTGCTGGATGACCTTGGTCAATTCACTTCCCCTCGCTGACTTCAGTTTCCCCATCTGTAGACTGGGAATAATGATACTTGCCTCCTTTGTAAATTGGAGCTAGGTTTTATCATCATTGCTAGACAAATTCAGACTGGAAATAAGGCATACCATATACGTAACAGCAAGGATAATTAACCATTGGAACAATTTAGCAAATGTCATGGTGGATTCCCCATCACTGGCAATTTTTAAATCAAGACTGGATATTTTTCTAAAATATATGCCCTAGGAATTATTTTGGGGAAGTTCTCTAGCTGGGATTATACAGGAGGTCAGACTAGATTATCACAGTGGTCCCTTCTGGCTTTGGAATGATGAATTTATGAATCTATGAATTATTTACTATTATCGACAATCAGTGGCATTTGGTCAAAAACACAGCAGTTCTTCATCTCTGAAACGTGAATCCTTTCCTAATATGGTGGGACTGTGCAGACTGCCAGATGATTTTGTCATCTGCTATCATTACTTTTCATGCTCACAAATTTTTTTGTAGTTAATGCTATGGGGTAGGGAGGGTGGCCGGGGGGAAGGGAGAGGGGAGAGAACAGGATTAGAGCTGAAAGCAGCTGTGGAGCAGCTATTGGATAGTACATTCATCACACTTGCCGCATAGCTGGATTTCTCCTCTCTACAAATATAATCAGTCAGTGCAGGTAAAGAGTTAGTTGCAAATAGAAACATTTTATGGAGACTATGGTGTCTCTTGTTTTTATCAGTGTGCTGGGGAGTGTACTTAGGGTGGGATAAGTTATGTATTGTGGGCTTAAGCATTAATGAATATGAGAAGCTAAATTATTGAATTTTGCAATGCAAATTATTTTTTGAGCACAAATTTTTCATTTTTGAATGTTAAGGACTCATAAAAAATGTCAATGGTTTATGAATTAGGCCATTAGCATGTAATTTATGATTCAAACAGTACCAGAGCTCCATGTAGCAAGTGCCTGAATAGAGAGCAGTGTCTCTCTATCTACAGTTACAAAATAGTTTGCTGGGAATTTCTGAAGGAGGATGTAGTAGGAATACATGCTAAGGGCTCGATTATTGCCTCTGTAGTCACACAATTGCCCTGAGGAAGGGATCCCGGAGTATGCTCAGCAGAGTGCCTGGAGGCCTTAGGTCTTTGTAGGGCACAATGCTATCAGAGGCACTGAGACAAGGAGCAGAGCATCTATTCAACAGATGCAGACAGACAGAGGCCCACATCCTCAAAGGTATTTGGAAGTTAGATGCCTAACTCTGAGGATCTGGCTCAGACTAGCCTCTGGTGCTCTTCTATTGCATCATGCATTCTCATGGGAAAGGATGGCCCAGGCCTAATCTGTTCCAGCTATGCCACCATCTAGGTCTGCCAGCACTAGCAGCCCCCTTGAACTGTCAAAGCATAGATGGCTCCTGCATGGTGCACAGAGACCACTTCTCTACTAGGGGATAATTGTATGTGCAGTGCTATGTAGCAGTTTGTTCTGGGGGACTTCTTTAAAAATGTCCACACTGTTCTGTATTTGTATTGGAGAAATCAGGCCAAAGAAGTGCTCCTTTCACTTGGAGCAGAAGGTGGTGAGGTGTGCACTGGTGCTTAGTTGCTGTGAAAGAGGCATTCCCTCTGGAGATACCCATCACACCTTTGCAGATGCAAGAGGATTATACAGGTTCAAACAAGCATCAGGTAAACTTCCAACCATTGGGTGCTTATACATATCAACCTGGTGTACCTTCTCAGGTTCTCCCCACCCCTGTTACTCAAGTTCATATGTATGTTATAAATTGTCTCCTTTTCTACTAGCATCTTGATACTGGTTAAGTTTTATTGTATTTAAGTTTGATTACTTGATACTTGTTTGTGTTCTAAGAAATTAACACACTCTAGAAATTATTCCTAGTATCTGTCTTGTGAGCTAGGAAGGTTATTATTCCCCTTTTTTCAGATGAGGAAACTGAGGCAGAGAGGTCAAGTGACTTGCCCATTGTCTTGGAGAAAGCAAGTGTCAGATCCAGGAAAAGAAGTCCATAATGTCTAATTACCATGCACATTATTCAGGACTAAACTATACTTCTCTCTGATTACATTTCTTGGGGCTTCTCTTAACCAATCTATGACTGGGATGATGCTCTTATGCAGAGAGAAGTTACAAATATAAAGTTTAGCAAAGAAAATGAATCTTGCAATTACATTACAATTTAACCTTACATTTCCTTTTCAGTCCCTTTGTTCAAGTAGATGATATGCAGAATTAATAATCTTTCCACACTGCACTAATGCTAGCTAGTGATAGATGCTTCATATGCATTGGCAGAAGTTAAAATATTACCCAATAAAAGAACAGCAAATTCACTGGGCTATGCACCTGAGTTTTCTTGGCTTTGACTTGAATAATACATTTTGTGAATAGCTGAAATATAAGACCATATTTGATGGGACAAATATTTCTGAATATCAGCTGGGAAACATCTTGCTGATTGGGAGTGCATGTTCTAAAATGAGGTAACCTTTGGGTCACCGTTTATACAGAGATTTCTGTGAGAACATGGCAGCTGTGTATAGGAATGTATTAGATGTACGTATCAAAATAAGGCTACAACCAACTTCCATTTTAAAGCCATATTTCTCCCCCTCCCTGCACCTTCCCCACAAAGTAATTTTGGCTTGGAAGATTGGCTTGGCCTGAAAATGTTCAAATTTACTGTATAGGCCAATGTTTTATAAAGTGTGGGGTCATGAAGGACTAGCTGGGGAAATGTGAACTTCTCACTTGTTCTCCAGAGACTCAATTGTCATGTAAAAAAAACCCGAAGTGGTTTAAAAAAAGGTTACAAATAGTCCTTCAAACCTCACTATAACATGTAGAATGGAGAGACATTTTCTGGAGGCTGCAGAGAGCCTGAAACAACTGTTAGAAAGTCTGACCTGCCCCATTGATTTCAGTGGTGCTGACTCAGATGCCAGTGATGACTTTTTAAAAAGTCAACACTGGTTAACAGGACACTGATCAAAGCATGTGAGGGAAAAAAAATCAGATACCATGAGGATATCAGCACAATACACTCCAGGGGCTGCTCATTTTGGAACTATGAGAAGGTGAGTTTGGGAGATGCCATCATTTATTGTTTTACCCCCAGTTAAGAAAGAGCTAAGCCAAGGAAGTCCATGTGAGTCCCAGCTAGGGAATGTCAAGCCCAAGGATCCCTTTGGAGCTGATGGTTGTGAGAAATTTTGCTTAGAGGAGAAAATTGCCATTTGGCAAACGGCAACTGTTAAAAAAAACCCAAACACTGTTAGGTAACATTATTTTAGACTTGAAAAGTAATATTCTCTTTCCATTGTAAATAATGAAATAACCAACAGAAACAATTCTTAACATGCCATGCTGAATGTGTGTCAATTCTTGAAATAAAATTTAAGGACCCTGTAGCGATGTGGGACTCACCCCTGCGGTGCCTCCTGCTGGTCTCTGTCAGGAATTAGCTCATCAAGCTTCCGGAGCGCCCTCTGCAGGCCGGTGATCTGCCTTCCCAGGACCCCGGTGCCCCCCCTCTGGCAGTACACCCCTCAGTCTTGGGGTCTCCCCTCCCCAGGGAACCCCCACCCACTATCCCCACCTTGCCTCAGTGCAAGGCTACTGCCAGGCACCAACTAGCCCCCATTCCCTGAGGCAGACTGCAGTGTATGCCACTCATCACTGGCAAGGGTTTTTTTGGACCTGCTACCTTTCTCTGCAACCCAGTACCTCTATGGGGCCTTGGACAAGGCCCTGCAGCCTGGGGAGTTGCCAGCCTGGAGCTCCCGAGACCCGCCTTACTCTAGGTATCCTGAGCTTCCCAGCAGCCAGGCCCTGCTCTCTCCCAGCTTGGAGAGAGACTTCTGCCTTTTCTCCTGGCTCAAGCCTTTATAGAGCCAGCTGGGCCCTGATTGGGGCATGGCCCCCAGCTGAGGCTGTTTCCCCCCAATCAGCCTCGCTGCTTTTCTCCTGCCACAGCCCTTTCCCAGGGCTGTTTTAAGCCCTTCAGGGCAGGAGCGGGGTTACTGCCCCTTTACAGACCCCTATTATATTGCTAGTTCGTTTCATTAACATTTTAAAAGATGAGTAGGCCCTTAACACCACACTGCAGGATTCGGGATGCGGGGTGGGGAGGCGAAGGGGGAAAATACATGATTGGTTTAGTTTTCCTGAAGAATGGAATCAGCTTTTGAAAGTTTGGGAAACACCATTATATGTGGACAAGAGAGAACGTTTCTGTAAAATTTGAAGAATCTTTGTCAAATGATGTTTGCGTAAAAGTAATTAAATATTATGTCACTTGATATTTTGATTTCTGTCTAATGGTTTTTGGGTCGTTTCAGCTCAAGTGTGGTAAATCACCCTCCAAAACTTTCCATATTGTTATATCATCTTGAAAACTGCTGCACTAGCTGTACTAAAGAAATAGATTGCAATTAAATACAGTTAAAGAGTTTTGTTTTGGGTATTTGGGGGCCAATCCCCACTACGCTGAAGAATATCTGATCTAAGGCCCTGACTCTACACATACTTGAAGCTTGTCTACATGGACAAAGTAATCGTAATATAAAGTAGGGTGTGAATTTAGAGCGCAATACTGTAGAGATACCGATATAATTCCCTTTGTGAAAACTTTTTCTGGTTCAGTTTATATCACTTTGGAAATAGTTTAAAATAATCTGACTAAAGTCACTCTTACTCCAGAATAAGAGTGTCTACATGGAGTGGTCATAGCAGTATAACTGTAGTGGTTTAACTATACCGGTATAATTACCCAGCAGATTTTTCCAGTTATTCTAGTATAGACAAGCCCTGAAGCGTTTTAGTTATGTTGCAAATGTGAGTAGCCCCATTAAGGCTACTCATATGTAAAATCACTCCTGGGCATAAGTGTTTACAGGAACGGGGGTAGGAAGGAAAGGGTGTCAAAGGAAGAGTTCACAATCTAATCTGGTATGGCATCAACATTTTAATGGCATGAGTTTGGGATGTTTGCCTTAATCACTAGCACCAAAGCCCAAAGTGAATTATGCATGTCATCCTCAACAGGTGCAGATAAAACTGCTGAAAAGCACCATCCCATTGTGTGCTCTGTTTGTTTGATATAGAAAAATGATGGGGGGAATATTTTAGAGAGTTTTAAAAATATCTTGTGACTATTTCTTATAGCCCTCCATTTGTAAAGACATGTTCATGAGTTGCCATGAGTACAGTTGTACCAGGCTCAGAAAGGGGCATAAAACACTGCTGAAAGTGTCCTCAAATAGCTTGCCAATATATAACAAGAAAAAACAATTTAACATTCTGAAACTCTGAGCTCTTCAGAAGGATGAGAGCCATTGGGGAGCTGGGAACGTTCCTTTCTAATGGTATAATGCTACTGTTAATCTAGCCAAGTAGGCCCATATAATAACTAACTTTAAATATGTAACTTATTTATGGATGGAAGAGTTGTCATTGACAGGACCGGGGTAACTTTGGGGAGAAAAATTCGCATTTGCGAGAAGACAATGGCAACATTTATATGGTTGGTTGATTATTTTAAAAAATGTTCTCTCGCTGAAACAGCTCAGAGTTCCGGAATGTGTCCTGGGGCAGACAGACAGATTAGTCACAAGGAGCCAAGGCAGGTGAAGTGGTCAGAGGTGCATGATAAATATATACCATTATGAACAGTCACCCCCTCAAAAATAACACCTCATGTTTTGGTGTATGAGGATTGTGAAGAAGGGACCAGAGGCTTTGAATTTCAGCTTTGAAAATACAATGCTGCTTGATTTGTGCCTGTGGCCTCAGTGATATTGCCATTCTCCTCTTACAAATCACTGGCAGGGAGGCTGAAGCTTATTCCATTACTGAAGCTGACCTTTGGTAGCGAGGCAGAAGCTATCAATCGCATGGACCTCAGTAGGGGATGTGTACTTCTTACAATACAGCTGCATTCATCACAGAGCTAGTAGCAAAAAGGGCTAATCAGCTGTTGGCAGAATAGAGGAAGGGAAAGAAGTCTTTGATTCAGAATCAGCGGCTAGGAGGATTTTCTGCTGCCAGCTCTGGTTTGTCCTTAGAACAGACAGAGAAGATACAATGCCTAAGTAGCTTTACTGAACTTGCCATGAGCCATATGCCAGAATCTCCTTTACTGCTTTCAAGTTTGCAAGAGCACGCAATCAGGATTTTCTCTCCCTTTCCCATATTCAGTGAAGCTATGTTGTGACCCTTCTGAACTGAGGGTGTTGCTGATGGTAAGAGCAGTGGTGGGGGTGTTGCTTTTCGCCCCTGAACTACCCTTTGTTTAGTGTTTCAAGCAGTTCATTATTATTACTAGATGCATAAACCCAAAGCTAGGGGCTGGGAGATGGGGGTGTAAAAAGCTTTGACACATTTCAGTGCTGGTGAACAACTGATTTTGGTTACCTGGCCCCAGTTACGTGTCAGAATTACAAAATTTACCACCCCTGTACACATCTACTCTGAATATTTACTCAAAAGATCTGGTATTTCAGGTCAGATTGGTTCCTAAAAGGTTGGAGGGTTATTCGGACCATATCTGAAGTTTCCCTATTTTGCCTGTCTGCAAGATTAGGCTGGGAAGTTGAAGAGAACAGGATCCCTCATAAGACTGATCTCCTCAATACTTCCATCAGACTAGCAATTCAGGGAGAAGAGTCTCTCGCCTACTAGTTTGATACTTTGCTTCCAGACCTGGAACCGATATGTGCCAGGGTGAAAGAACATAACATAAATACTGGGGAAAAATAATAAAGAGATAAAGAATTTCAATCTACAGAAATTTTTTTGTCAGGGTTTGGTTAACTTCTGAGTGAAGGTTCAACTCACTTATTTAACTCACCCCCCTGCCGTAGGACTTGTTTGAAGTAGACAGCATCTTGGACCATGCTATAACTAACTGTGTTTAAACATGTTTGTGGCAGCCCATGTTCAAACACAGGCCTTTTTGCCTATGAGAACAGTAAAAACGTATTGTAACATCACCGTTGATGAAAGATCACATTATCAAAATCCAGCAAACATTAATGCAACCCAAGCCCTAAGACAGCAGTGCCTGGTAGCTTCACCTGTCAAAAGAACACTTGAGGCTGGTCTATATAGCACATGGAAAGTGAGGTATGACTCTCCAGCACACTAACCTGTCGTGCATTAACTGGCTGCGTGGACCTGCTGCTGCACACTATAAATTCTGTAGTGCACTGTGACCTACCGCAAAACCAATCTCTCAAACCACACCCACCTGCAACCCAGATAGTGGGGAGAGGGCAAGCCCATTACAACGTATTACAATACTGTCTTGAGATCATACTTGAAAGTAAGGTATCTACCGGAGTGCTCTAAAACTTAACTACCAGATTTAAAACATGATTCCCTAATAACTTCCACCAAAGCAATAAAACATCTTTTAGCTATAACCTTTTTCCAGACACGGTTGGCTAGATCCCCAGCCGATGTAAATTGGCCATAAAAAACTCCTTTGACTTCAGTGGAGCTGGGTTGATTTACACCAGCAGCTGAGGATCTGGCCCAATTACCTTTTCTTTGTAAATAGAGCTCTGGATCTTGATTTCATGACATTTATTTGACTTTCCAATCATATGTTCACACATTTACTTTTAATATCAATGTTAACAAGTAGGTATAATGTATACAAATTAATTTATGCTTGTTCTACTATCTTCACTCATCATAACCTATTAAGAATTGATATGTGCAATGCCATAGGGTTTACACACTAATCTTTTTGCTCCAGCAGAGGTTAGTAGCTGTAGATCAAAAGCAAACTTTACTGGATGCTTGTGTTTCATCTACTTGCACTTCTCAAGAAGTGGTTAATTAGAATACTTGTGTTTCCAACTAGATAAGCTCTTAACTGCTGGAGAGCTTCTATTTGAGAAAGATATCTCTCTCTCTCTCTCACACACACACGCACACACACTTATTTCCTTACCAGTCAAAGCCTGTGAACTGAACTGCAATCTAGAGAAAACTCTAGGCAGTTACTAAGGTATTTCTTACAAGGTTCATGAATGACAGCATTATTTAAATGATCAATCGCTACATAAAATGTAAAAAACCCAAAACAAAATAAGAAAAAACCTCCACCCCACTGGATTTCTAAGGTCCTTTGGAAATAGCAATTACAGATATTTCTGTGAAATGAATGATGGTTAAAAAGCTCACCTCATATAAGATGTTTAACTTAATTCTTTATAAAAGAAGAAAATTCATGAATTTTTCAGCTATTTTGTAAATCATGCTGAAGGCTGACAATGAAAGTTAACACTTTGGCTGACATATAAACCCCAAGTTAGTCCCGTGCTACCATTAACACTGGGACTTGTGGGAAAGCTTCTCCCACTGATCTGTCAAAAACCATATTCCATGCAATGAGATAATTTGGGGGTCACACAGCAGGATGTGGCTGCCTAGTAAATAGAACAGTATGAAGCAAGGATAGCAAAGCTCAACCACTGGTGAGATGTGGATGGGGGTTTGAAATGAAATGCAGGTTTTTGGCTCATCTTTCAAACAAGAAATACTTAGTTTGAATTGAATTTATATTGGAGCTGCTGTAATTTCTTGTGTTAAAAAAGGAACTTGGTTGGTGGTTTTGCTCCTGGGAGATGAAACAGGCAGCTACTAATCTGCATATCACAAATGCTTTCTACTGGAAACTGTAAGTGCCTCCAAGAACAGAGGGATGGAGAGGTACTCTCCTGCTTGGTGGTTCACTGGCCCCATCCCATCATTTGCCATCTGGACCAAATCCTGGCTTGCCCCATTTCCAGGGATAAAGATTCTCTGAGGTTACGGTTGGGTGAGACACTTTGTGCATTCTCGGTCAGAGAGGCAGCAACCCATTATAAGTGCCCCCCCCCCCTTCCCAAAAAAAGTTTGCTCCAGTCAGCTACAGTACATGCACTTTCACGGCTAGCAAGGTGCTCCCCAGTCAGAACACTCACTGTAAACACTGAAGGTTAGACTGTGTCCAGCGCTATGCAGGAGGCCCAAGCAAGGAAACAGGCAACAACAACAACAACAAAAAAGATAGCCTTCCCCACACTTACAGCCTGGCATAGAGGTCATCCTTGCACAGTCACTTACACCAGAGCAAAGTGAATCTAAATCACTACCAGTCTGACTCCATAGCATATTACGCCTACTTTGCCCTGATGTAAATGACTGTGTAAGGTGCAAGGCAATGGAGAATTAGGCCTAGAGAATGCATAGACCCATGCAAGGCTAGTGCCAACAAAGCTATCCCACTGAAAGGGGCAGGACAGTGGGGAATGCATGGGATAGAATGCTTTCTGCACCCTGGAAAAGGAACCCACAGAACTCCCACGGGCACCTTCCCCTCCAACCAGAAGAATGTTTCTATCCCTAATATTACAACTGACTTTTCATTCAAGTTCAGCAGAATTCGTCTAACAGAATCAGTCGGTCAGAATGTCACCTACTCAACCATCATTTTGCAAAGCTTTCAACAGCAATTCCAATACTTGCAACCTTCTTCCTTTTTGGAAAGTGGGAAAACAGGTATTTGTGTCTAAGCATTGCACAACTGGATGTTCAATACTGCAGCAAGGACAGGGCACAAGCATCAGTGACCCTGAAGGGTGAGCAACAGTGCTGGGGAGTGGGTAGGAAACAGATTCATACATCAACTTGAAAATATAGATACAAGTTTGTTTTTTTAAATAGACCTTTTCATGGATGCTGCATGTCAGTTTTATGCTCTGTTCTATTCTGCATCCATCCTCATTTATGCATCACAAATTTAGTCCACAACCATAGACAAGGACTTCACCAGTGGTATATCCTAATACTTAAAATATTTAACCTGGCAAAACCCAAATCCATGGAACAGACTGGTTCTTTGCACTCAAAGGAAATTTTGTTGCTGCAGGAACCGTTTTCCCGAGATGATAAAAATAAATCTACATGGCTGCTGAAGGCTGATTATTGAGCAGCTGAGGAAGACACAGAGCAAGCTGAACAGCAAGACACTTAAGCAAAGTTGCTGATCTTATATTGTGGCTTCAGAACTGCTGCTGAATATAGCTGTAGCCACAGCATCACCCAGGAGTTAAATGAGGATGGGTTTGGTGTTATGCCAACAAAATCATCAAGAAGCCGGGTCCATCCTGGTTACTGAATTGGGCTAGCAAATAAATGAAAGGAATTGAAGCAATAATGGAAGGCAGACAACCCCCGGGCTACCTAGTGAGCAGTGGCTGACAGATGTGGATTACTGAAAAAGTAAAGAGCTTGCCACTTGTATGTAATAAAACCACAGGGACTTCCTCAATAACCTTTTTGTTTTAAAGAAGAGCAAAGGCATATATTGTCAAAACCATAAAGCTTGCCACAGTGAACTGCTGTACTGCTGCTGAGGCTATATAAAGACATCCCAGGCTTATGGTTTTGAAAGGAATGACAACTATTACATGATGAAATGTTTCTGTGATGCGCTGCATGGAGTAAGGAAGGATTGCATGGGGAACATCATCTATTTGTGCCTTGACAAGAACACCTGGATAACCTCTTTGAACTGGTCAGTTGGACTCATTGTGCTTACATTGATCACTGCCAGAAGATTTCTTTTTAAAAAAGCAAGTTCTAGGAGAAGTAATATTTTATTTTCATAAAGAACCAAGAGGTAGGAAAAATGTTGACGTGCTTGCTTTCCATCCTTGTCTTGGTGTGGTGCAATTTGTCACTGGGAGATGTGAGCTGCCATCTGAACCAGAGCTTGCCCAATAGTTTGGCACAAACTCAGGTACTGCTGTAGATGATATGCCTGCTGGCAGGATGTATAGTCGCTGTCTGTTCCCACTTTTTGATTTTTTTTTTTTTACATCAGCTACACCAAGGTTAATGAATGAATTATGGGTCTCCAGAGCCATTTCCTGCTTTGACGACATTATGGTGCTTCTTTAGACCTTTCCTTGTAAAGTTAAAATATATTCTATACTGTTTTAAGAGCTGTGGTTTTCCTGTCTTTTTTTAATCTTTCACTTCAGATTTTCAGTGCCAAGATATTCATCATGTCATAAAAAATTAGGAGATACTACTGATTGTGACAAAGTTCCTCCTCTATCTTGGTGGGTCCTGCGCTTATTGGCGGATTTTCTTGCCTCAGAGATTCACCATGTGGGTTGGGGAACAGCCCAGAGACCTTCCCCTTTGGAAGAACCCACAGTCCAGGTCAATTGGGAGGTTTGGGGGGAACCCGGGCCCACCCTCTACTCCGGGTTCTAGTCCAGGGCCCTGTGGACTGCAGCTGTCTATAGTGCCTCCTGTAACAGCTGCATGACAGCTACAACTCCCTGGACTATTTCCCCATGGCCTCCTCCAAACACCTTCCTTATTCTCACCACAGGACCTTCCTCCTGGTGTCTGATAACGCTTGTGCTCCTCAGTCCTCCAGCAGCACACCCTCTCAGCTCCTTGCACCTCTTGCTCCCAGCTCCTCACACTCACACCACAAACTGAAGTGAGCTCCTTTTAAACCCCAGGTGCCCTGATTAGCCTGCCTTAATTGATTCTAGCAGCTTCTTCTTAATTGGCTCCAGGTGTCCTAATTAGCCTGCCTGCCTTAACTGGTTCTAGCAGGTTCCTGATTACTCTAGTGCAGCCCCTTTCTCTGGTCACTCAGGAAACAGAAAACTACTCATCCAGTGACCAGTATATTTGCCCTCTACCAGACTCCTGTACCCCACTGGTCTGGGTCTGTCACATGATGGATACCTAACATTAGCATATCAACTTGTGTGTCTGTTTCTAGTATACACAGACTACATGCATGGTAGAGATACATATCTAATAAACTGAAAAGACGTGTGGAAACTGAATGACCTTGCACTCTGGCCACTAATCCATCTCCTCTAGAAACTAACATTCTTCTGAGAAACCAAACCAAAACAACCCTTCCAACCTGACAGATGATTCCTTCTGCCCATTTTCCTAAAAGCAGAATCTTCTCCCCTCTTCCTCAGTGTCAATATTCAGTCTTCAATCAATGACATAATTAAGGTCTGATATTTCATGATCATTGGTCTTATAAACAGTAGCTTTAATCCCAATGGAAAGGGCAGCTTCCCAGTTGGACGACGTACACCACTGATTCTAGCCCTGAAATATCACAAGATATCAGACCCTACAATTTCACTAGTGAGTGGTGAATGTTGACAGTCCTGGACCTTAGACAAGTATAATTTTGGGGTAATTTCAGAGGTTTACGTGATGCTTTACATGTTGTAAATTATAACAACTTACAGTTGGGGTGGTTAGACAGTCTGGTGGAAGGATTTGAAGAGCAGTACCAATATGTTATTAAAACACTCTAGATATTCGTGAATTCCCCCTCATGGTCATTTAACAGCTATGTAACTAGCATGTGGTAAAATCATTCTGACTCATGAAGGTAAATTCCATATCTTTATTATATATTCCCTTTGAGAGCAAAAAAAACCATGTAGCCAGATAGAGCTGGAAGAACACACACATAATTAGTGGCATTTTAACTAAAGCTGTAGCAGCTATTTCTAAGAATAAATTCCCAGGGAAAGAGCAACTCAGCTGGAAAATGTCAGCACTAACAAACTTTTAAACTATTACATCCATTATAATAAGCAAAGTCTCTTGTTTCCTCTAGTCATCACATGATAAACCTCAACCCACACATCAATTTGTTAGAAGGCAAGTCAGAACAATAACAAAGACAGACAGCCATTAGTGGACAAGATAGTTTCAAACACAATCTCACAAATAATATATTGTTGTTTGTCATCAGGACACTTTTAATACACTAGAGTACTTTCTAAAAGCACCTATAATCAATTCCTTCTAGTTTACAAACTTAGTAGGACTACAGGAGTGATAGTAATTTCATATTTCGCAGACCCATAGAGGTTATGACAATTGATTCAATTGTGCAAAATACTGTAATGACTTTGAATGCTCTTGAAACATTTTTGTATTTGTTTTCAGATGCTGTAAAATAAAGTAATTCAAACTCTGCCACACAGGTACAATTTCTACATGGAAAGTATGGACCTGCTTTTCAGAGAGAGAACTCTGTTCCTGTTATAACCCTTCTAGAAGGCATGCTGATCTCTTTGTACTGACACTCGTGACTTCCAGTTTTGTTTGTATCTTTATGGGATCCCAACACATTCCTGAAGCTTGTCTCTTACCAGCAGAAGTTGGTCCAATAACAGATATTACCTCATCCACCTTGTCTCTCTCAAAGAATCAAAGAAAGACTTTGGGTGGCACATCAATGGAATGATATAATTGGTTATACTTAGTAGTACTCAATCTCTGGTGTCTCTTCAGTGCACTAAGCTCTATTTTAGAAACTGTTCCTCTGGGAGTCTTTTCATCTGAGTCACTGAGAGAAGAATTAGTAGATCTTCCCAACTCAGGTTAATTGAACACCTGGGGCGCCAAACGGAAAAGACCTCACAGGGGCCTATCACCACCTAATAGAACATAATCTCTTTTTTTGGAGCCCAGGTTTGTGTAGTATTTTAAAGAAGGTGTTGTACCTATTACTTTGGAAACAGAAGAAATTACTTGTAATTGTGATGCTCCACATGAAAAGGTTTGAGCACACAGAGCATTCCTAATACATTTGCACTGTCTTGCTTTTTTTGTTTCTGATGTTGCTGTAAGTTACTTAAATTAATGGAACATACTGTTCTCTTGTGATAGCTGATCATAGCCTATACATGTGTTAATCAAGCAATAATTGGTAATGAACATTATCTAGCAAAACAATTTGCAGAGAGACGAACTAATTTCAATTAATCCAACAGGCACATTTCCAACTAAGTGCGAGATATATGGGTATTTATTGATATAGTCACCCCAATGTGTGATCAGTCTTTCTCTGGTACTGTGATGTAGACAGCACCATACGTAGATGTTATATGTGGACTATTTTAGCCCTCCCGTCCACTCAATGAACAAAAAATTTGTAAGGGCCAGATCCTCAGCCAGTGTAAACAAAGTGCTGATTCACTAAAGTCAATGCCAATTTACACTAGTTGATAATCTGACCCATGATTTCCAAGGAAACCTAATATTTATCATTCACGTTGGGATTTCTAATAGTTCTAGGAGTTTCATCTTGTAAGACCAAATCATTTAAGGTTTTTGTGACTTAGTTCTCCAGCTATGTGGAAAGTACTCCAATAACAGAAGCATAAAAAACTAATTTCCTGTTCTGTAAAATGGGGACAATACTTTCTCCCACCCTCTGTCTATCCTGCCCATTTGGATTGCAAGATATTTGGGGCAGGGACTCTCCTCATACTACATGTTTGTATGATGAGATAACTGGCTCTGTGGATATGGGGAAAGCGGTGGATGTGATACATCTTGACTTTAGCAAAGCTTTTGATACAGTCTCCCACAGTATTCTTGCCAGCAAATTAAAATAGTATGGATTAGATGAATGGACTATAAGATGGATAGAAAGCTGGCTAGATTGTCGGGCTCAAGGGGCAGTGATCAATGGCTCCATGTCTAGTTGGCAGCCAGTATCAAGCGGAGAGCCCCAGGGGTCGGTCTTGGGGATGGTTTTGTTCAACATCTTTATTAATGATCTGGATAATGGGATGAATTGCACACTCAGCAAGTTTGCAGATGACACTAAGCTGGGGGAGAGGTAGATACGCTGGAGGGTAGGGATAGGTCCAGACTGACCTAGACAAATTGGAGGATTGGGCCAAAAGAAATCTGATGAGGTTCAACAAGGACAAGTTCAGAGTCCCATGCACCGTTACAGGCTGGGGACCGACTGGCTAACCAGCAGTTCTGCAGAAAAAGACCTGGGGATTACAGTGGACGAGAAGCTGGATGAGAGTCAGCAGTGTAACCTTGTTGCTAAGAAGGCTAACGGTAGATTGGGCTATATTAGTAGAAGCATTGCCAGTAGATCGAGGGAAGTGATTATTCCCCTCTATTCGGCACTGGTGAGGCCACACCTGGAGTATTGTGTCCAGTTTTGGTCCCCCCCACTACAGAAGGGATGTGGACAAATTGGAGAGAGTCCAGTGGAGGGCAACGAAAATGATTAGGGGGCTGGGGCACATGACTTACGAGGAGAGGCTGAGGGAACTGGGGTTTAGTTTGCAGAAGAGAAGAGTGAGGGGGGATTTGATAGCAGCCTTCAATTACCTGAAGTGGGGTTCCAAAGAGGATGTAGCTAAGCTGTTCTAAGTGGTGGCAGATGACAGAACAAGAAGCAATGGTCTCAAGTTGCAGTGGGGGAGGTTTAGGTTGGATATTAGGAAACGCTATTTCACTAGGAGGGTGGTGAAGCACTGGAATGGGTTACCTAGGGAGGTGGTGGAATCTCTATCCTTAGAAGTTTTTAAGGCCCGGCTTGACAGAGCCCTGGCTGGGATGATTTGGTTGGTGTTGGTCCTGCTTTGAGCAGGGGGTTGGACTAGATGACCTCCTGAGGTCTCTTCCAACCCTAATCTTCTATGATTCTATAGTGTCTGACACAATAGAACTCTGATCTCCATCAGGGCCTCTATGCACTATTGTAATACAAATAATTACAAATGATTAAATATTATTAAAAAGGAAGATTATTAAACATGAATTTTCAGCAATACTCTGAACTTGCTGATCACTGGGTAAAATCCTGGCCTCACTGAAATCAATGAGAGTCCTGTCATTGACTTCAGTGAAGACAGAATTTCACCCATGGTATTTTAAAGCTTGACAAGTTAAAGAGACAGTGAAGTCAGAAGTTTGTTCTTCCCATCAGTCCAAAGGGATAGGTGACGTGGAAGAAACTGTCCTAATACAGAGGTGAGACACCACACTTGAATGGTTTTACAATTGATATTCTGTTTCCTATCTGTGACCATATCATTCTCTGAAGATGAAATGGGAAGCAGAATAGCTGCATCTTTATTTATTTTCACTGTGTTCAGGCTTTCAGGACAATGCCAAAGCCCCATGAAAATAATGAACTAAGGGCATGTTTACACTGTCTCACTGTTCAGACTAAGGGGGTGTGAATAGCAGAACACACCAAATCGCTACTCTGTAACTCCCTTGTGTGGCTGCTGTGGGAGCAAACTAAAAGCTCCTGATGCACACTAATGTAGTCAATGGGATTCTGAAGAGGACTACATTAGTGTGCACTCAGGACCTTTAAGTTCACACCCCACATGGGGCAGTTACAGTGCAGCACTTTGGTGTGCACTGCTATTCACACTCCTTTAGTCTGAACTGCAAGACAGAAAGGACAGAGTTACACTCAGCTTTGAACATGTCCTCCTTCAAGCTCTCTTTGCTTGGAAATGAAAGTGAACTCTTTTAGTGAGCCATGGACACTCTCTGGGGGAATTAGAGATTTCATTTTAACAGCATCTAGCAGCTACACAGGCAGAAAATGGTACACCCTTCTTTTGTGCACATTTAACTTTGATCTTCCGGATATCTGCCAAGCGAGTCTGTGTTCTGTTATGCTATCTTAATGTGCTCTTTCATAAGTAAATCAAAGAAAATTGCCTACCCATAGCCTCAGAGGTACAACATCATAATAAATCTAACAATAGTAGGCAATTGAATTTTTGAGCACAATTCCTCACTATTTGAGGAAATACATCACAATTTGCCAACAGTGGCACATTAGATGCCACAGTTGAGATTTTAAAAAGTGGCTAAGGAATTTGGGTGCTCAATTTGAGATACCTTAATTTCATAATTTTTCGAAAGCTTAGCACCTCCTCTGAAAGATGGGTCCCTGTAAAGGTATGTGCAGCTGGCCACCAAAAAACTGACACACACAAACTCATTAGTTCTTTAAAATCTTGGCTTCCATGTTTTGTGTTGTAGTAGATGGCTTTAATACATATATTATAGATTACCACTTTGAAGAAATACTTAACCATTGCTGAATGGTTGCTAGTAATGAGCTATGTGCCAGTTATATTTTTTGTCTACTATGAAACCTGTGCAGTAGATACACTGAGCTGCTACCAACAAGTATCTTGTTAGCAGCACATGGAATGGTGATCCTCTACTAGGGTCTGATCCTACACCTACTGAAGCGTATGGCAAAGCTCCCACTGAGTTCAGTGATGGAGGATCAGACTCTGAGGCTAGGTCTACACTAGATACCTTACAGCAGTATAGCTATACCACTGCAGCTGCGGCACTGTAAGGTCTCCTGTGTAGCCGCTCTATGCCAATGAGAGAGTCCTCTCCCATCGGCATAATTAAACCATCCCCAACAGCAGCGGTATTTATGTCAGCAGGAGATGCATTCCTGCCGGTGCGTCTATCAGTGTAACTTATGTCAGTCAGGGGCATATTATTTCACACCCCTGACCAAAAAGTGTTACTGACAAATGTCGTAGTGTAGACAAAGCCTTAAACACTACTGCGAAGGCTTTTGCAAGAATGATACAAAACCACAGTCATAAAGACCCTTCATCTCATTATGATTCCAATCATGCAAGTGATTTGCAGTGATCTGCCTGTGTGATTCTAAATGTAGGATGGAAGCCTAAAATAGCAAACTGAGATTATGTAAGATTTCCCTCTACTCCCTCCCCAAGACACTAATGCCATATACAGGGTTGCTTCAGATCAGTTTAAAAATCTTTCCATCTTGAAATCTCTTAGAAACACTTTGATAAATGAACATAAGAGGCCTCTTGAAGATCATAATATACAGAGAAAGTTCCAAGTCTAGTTTTAGTCCCAAAGATATTGTAATGGCTGGAAAGTGGTAAATGATTTTGATTAGCCATAGACAAAAAATCAAATTTGTGCCTCAATTGCCATCAATCTTAGTAAGACCTCTGATGCATTGATACTGTTTTATTGGCTAAACTAATGAACACCAGTATCAGTTCCTTTGTCCTCAGTTGATTTAAAAATTATTCACATCCTGTTCCCAGTATTTCAAAGCTAATGATCTGATTTCTGCAACTAGATTTATTGCAGAGAGAATTCCACTAAAGTTTCCCTTCTTTTTCTTTCTTAACCCATATGATTTTACCTAAAACCACAAATGAGGAAACTGTTGGAAGTCTGTTACAACGGCACCATTCAGTCTGCTGCAGTTTCTCAGACTAGGTCTTCTGGAAGTCATAAAAAAATAATTCAGGCTGGAATTTGGTAGAAAAGGTGCTAGTGATCGAGACAGTTTATCCATTTTTCTTCTCCTCCTCAAATAATAATAATAATCAATGATCATTCTGTTCATTTCAGGTCCTGGAAATGCTGATGATCACATGTAACAACATTTGGGCCTGGAATTTTCAGTGACCAATCAGATTCTCACTTTTGCAATTATTCTTTTGCCACAAAGTAAGGCCTAGTTCTGCAAGCGATTCTGCACAGTAAAAGGGTCCATGCTAGTGGACCTGATCACAGTATGCTGTATTTGATCATTGGTATCATCAAAGCCTAGAAACACAGAACTCAGCAGAATTATTCCAAATTAAAACAAAATAAAAATAACAGAAACTCTCTCAAATAAATAAGAGAAATGTATTGTTACCTACTAAAAGAAGTTCATTCCTGAAATGCATTGTTCATAGTCTAACCTCTGCATGTGTGTAGGGCCTCCCCTTTCACTGCTGTCCCCCATTTCCACCACATTACAGGACCAGGACCCAATTTATTATATTTCAAATCCTGCTTGCTTTACTCATGCAAGACTCTATTGACTCTATATGTTTAGGTCTGTCTATACTATTTCACAAAATAATTAAAATGTGCTTCCACTAGGAAAAGTAGAGCTAGGAGAACCATACACAGCATATAATTTATATGAGGGATTTCACCTCTTCTGTTGGTAATAAATAGCTCATGGACAGACCATTATTTTCACACATTAATTTTGTATTCAGAATTATTTGAAGAACAATTTCTGCAAATAAAACTTTTGGCTTATAACTCTTTTACAAGCAGCTTGATTCGAGTATTTAAATCTGAGCTGTATGATTTCACAGAGATCATGAGGTATGTTTCTACTTCCTGTTTGGATAAATATTACTGCTAGAATTAGGTATCTGGTGCAAATACCAGTGAGTATGACTGACTTGAATGGGGCTGTGTGCTGGCACAGGGGTCCACACCAGTGGGTTAAATCACACCATGCAAGCCTAGAATGTAACTAAAATTAACTTTGAGGAAAAAAGTTTCTTTCTTTCTTTTGCTTTTAGCAGAGGACATTTTCTTGCATATAAAAAGCAAAGCGAGAAGATATCTGAATCATTATCTGTACCCTCTTTTGTTCCATTTCTTTTTTATATATATTATATATAAAATATATATATCCCACACCACATAGTTCCAGTATAACAATTCCAGCTTTTATCTGTTGCTTAAAATAATTACCTTAAGAAATACTTGGAAGCATTAGATTTGCTTCCAGTGGAGATTCTGATGACCATTTCTTAATACCAGCTCATTTCATTATCTCTCTCCACAGCACGCTTTAAGTGTCCAAAACTAATGTTCTTTAACAATCTATTATGGATGAACTTACACATGTATTCAATTACGCACTGTAGATATGAACAGGCTTCCCTACTTTGTACACATAGTAAGAGGCAATTCCCCTCTCTCAAGCAGTACACCAGGGGTCTTAACAATACAGTGAATTAGAAATTGGAAGAGTTTTGCAATAAAGCCATCGCCAACCTTCCTCAGAGAAATGAGACAAATAACCTGTTGTTTATTTGATTGTCTCATATCTCCACGACAGTAAAGGCATCTGAATATCTCAGGAAGGATTGGCTTGAACTCACAGGGGTATGAGGAGCCTGAGACTGATCTTATTTATATTAATGTAAATCTAGAGTAACTCCACAGAAAGTTGGACATTCTGGGCACTGAACACATGTGCCATTTGTTCCCAATTGGCCCTCCAAGTTTGTATAGTAAAGCTAGCTTCCTTCTGAAACCTGGGGCTCTTACAGTGGGACACCATCTGAATTTTATGTAGTTAGTGGCAGCAGACATACTGGCTGAGGGGGTTAGTGGGAAGAAACTATACAAAGGGATTGATCGTAGTTTTGTGGGAGTCTGTGTTTGTGGATACAGTACCTCATGTAATGTCTGTCTGAGGTCTCTCTATTGGGCCAATCTGTGGTATCCAAGAACCTGATCCTACATTTGTGTCCTACTAGGGTGACTAGATGTCCTGATTTTATAGGGACAGTCCCTATATTCATGGCTTTATCTTATATATATCTTATACTTGCACCTATTACCCTCCACCCCCTGTCCCGATTTTTCACACTTGCTATCTGGTTACCCTATGTCCTACTGACTTCAGTGGGACTCCACATGGGTGCAATAGGGCATCCGGTTAGAGCCCTGTGATGGGTTCTAAGTGCTGAAACAGGTTAGTGCGGCAGTGCCCATACAGAATGGGACAGAAAAGTCTGTTTCTCTCTCCCCTGGTTTTGACACTCTCTAATGGGACTTTATAATTCTACTGGGGTTTTGTTGTGTCCCATATTATTGGCATCAGACAATTCTAGTGCCCAGTTTCAGAGCCGAGAGAAAGATGAGCAGAGAAATTGGAGGGTAGAATACAACAAAACCTTGTGACTGTTTTCACATTGTTATATTCTTTATGAATGGTCACTTATGGCTTAACAACCATTGTTGCTGCCTTTGAAATAATTTACATGCCATTCTTTTCCAGCAGTTGTCATTGTTAACTATTTCTAACCAGCCAGTTTTTTCCTCAGGTTGTTCAATTATTGCAGGATAAGTAGTACTAGTGAGGGATTCACAGGGAAAAAGTAATTAGTATTTCCATCTCTCTCTATGAAAGAAAGTATTATTATTAATTAATATCCACACAAAGAAGCAGAAGGAGTTTTTAAAAATCTACAATAGAGATATCTACAAGGGTCACATTTGCTCTGAGTGCCTCTTTGACAGGTACCCATTTATTATTTTAACAAGCCAAGATTGTCTGCATCTTCAATCACAGGAGGTCAATCCTTCATTTCTGTCAAACCTTTGATAACTAAAGTGTCTGTATTAATAACTAAAAGCTGAAAGAACAAGCTAAGATAGCTACCGTAGGGGGTCACATTGCTTGAAATTGCCATGTATCAGCCAGTTTGTTTTGTGCGAAGAAAAGAGTTAATTATTGTATACAGTTGCAGTAATTATTTTTAGATGTGCTTTGGCACAAACTCTGCTACCTACTGGACCTTTACCTCCAAGTAAACCCTTTTCTAGAACAGCAGTTCACTTCTAGAAAGAAAGGATGATGAATGTGAGTGGGGCAAAAGGGAGGGATTCTTCAAAGCCAGGTAATGTTTTACACTAATGGGTATAAAATGACCCCAACGATCAGCCAGCCTGAATAGAGTGTTGACCTGGGCAGGGCATCCCTAATGAGGGTGCATCTTTGCAACCACAGGCGCATGTTAGTCCACACTTATAAATAAGTGGGACAGCCACCAGGATCTCTTTTGTCTAGGGCACTGTTTAACTGACGAGTGTCCCAGAGAGAGGGCTCATTGTTGGAATCATCCCCCAAAAAGGAGGAAGTGGCTGAAGAACATTTAGATGTAGAGTGTCCTTGCTGTGCGTTCTTCCTACTTTTAACTAGAGGGCTTGTGTGAGCATCCTACCCTGAGTCTGCATCTGACTAATAACTGAGAAAGGAAAGTTTTCCTGATGCGTACGAGTAAGCAGCGTAGCTTAGCGGATAGAGTACTGCACTTGAACTACTCAAGAGACATGGATCTAACACTGACCGCTGGATGGCCTGGGGTATGTCATTCCTACTTTCTGAGTCTCCGTTTTCTCAGGATAGTGGTAAAGATTTATAGATGAAAACCACTATATAACAGCTACGTACTATTTTCCTAAACAGTTTCTAGGTGAAAGTGACATTTTTAATCTTTGGTGCTGTATGCAAAGACATAACTCTGCCATATCAATGTCACTTATTGTTCTTTAAAAAAAAATGATAATAGCACCCAAAATGTGCTAAGCACAGTACAGCTGTATAAGAGGAGACAATCCATGCCCTGAAGAATTTAAAGCATAGAAGGACAAAGACAAATCAAAGGGTTGTTCACCTAACTTACTGACTGTTCCTAATGCACTATGGTGAGACTGGATCATTGGTTAGCTTTTCAAAAGGGGCGGAGCACTCTCAGATCTCAGTGTCCTCATTGTAGGTTGTCAGCACCTCTGAATATCAGACCACTCGTTCTTAAGTAATGTCTGGTAATTTTGGTGCAGGCAGAAAGATCCTAGTTGTTGTTATACACACAGGCCTCCTACTTAACCCTGATAGGAAGAGGACTCTCTGTATTCACATCTGAAAGAGATAGCTGCCGGGATACAAACAAAAGCGCCTATATTCACTCAGCTGACTGTGTCACTAAAATCTTCTCTTTAAACTTGTATTGAGTAAACACTACCAGATTTGGAATTCCAGTGTAGTTTGGAGAAGCAGGGCCAGCTCTAGGTTTTTTGCTGCTGCCCCCCCAACCCCTCCACAAATCTCCAGGAGTGCAACTGCCAAAGCAAAAAAAAAAAAAAAAAAAAATTATAAAGGTGGCCAGAATGCCGCCCCTGAAATTGTGCCGCCCCAAGCATGTGCTTGGTTTGCTGGTGCCGAGAGCCGGCCCTGTGGAGAAGCATCCTAGAGTTTTGCATCACCGCCCAAACTTCTCAAAACTGCAAAGCTGGCATGGAAATTTCTTGACAAGAATCTTTCTGAGGAAATTGACAACATGCCTGACTCTGGTCCTGCAAATGCAAAGGGCACATACAATCTGATATTTCAGAATCTTAAGAGAGTTTCAGTTCTAGAAATGGATAGAGCTTCATTGGGGTTTGATTGTATTCAAATTGGACTACCCAGTACTCAGCACCAGTTGTGCTGCATGAGAGAGATCCAGTGGAAAAAGAACATCCTTGCTAGCATACAGCTAAGAAGCATTTTGTTCGTCTCATGTCTCTCACATTCCCTCTTCCTCCTATTTCCAAGTTTCTGTTTTCTCCTTCACTTCACTCCATGGCAGCAAATAATGCAGAATACTAATGTAGATCTAAATCTTTCATTTACAGATCATTTATCCACACACAAGTGCTCAGTTTTTCCAAGTACAAATCAAAACAGGTTACCTTAATTACTCAGGAGTTTTTGAGTTGTTCTGAGGTGCACAGGTGAGCTGGGCTTTTGTTATCCATGAGCCCCCTTACTAGATGGAGTAAGATCTATGTAGTCTTTCAATGGTTTTTTTTTTCCCCTCAGAGAGGAATTCTTGTCAGAAGTAATTCTGTTTGCCTGAACAAGGAGTTTCAGGGTGACATTATTTTAAAGCCAGCAGATGAATAATAATCCTTCCAAGTGATTGCTTTGGGAGGAATATAATAAAGGAAAATTTAGTGACTTTTTCACCCAATTTACTGTTTCGTGGAATATCATAACAGAATTTAGACATGTTAGCTGTCTACACAGACTCCGGCTTCTCTTTCAAGTAAATTGGTAGCACATTATTAGAAAAATTCACAGAGGAAAATGGAAATGCTAACGGTGCAGCAGTGCTTACGTTTTATACAAGCCAGATTATGACTAGATACATAAAAAAGAGTGGGAAATCTGCAGCTGAGAAGAATTTACTGCATAATTATTTTCCCTCACTCACCAAATGACTCCTGGATTGGAAGGATTTAAAACAGAAAGTGAATGATAAAAAAAATGCTGACTGTGGCTAATGTGTGCAGAACCAAGCAGAATTAACATTGCCAAAGGAGAAGAGAGATATGCTAGACTGTGTGGGCCTTGAAATGAGTGTTTTCTAAACAATATGGCCCCTATTTAAGAATAGCAACTGTTACTTACTAGGAAAAGCAAAGTAAGTTTAATTTCGATTCAGCAGACTGGCTCACCCCTCCTCACATCCAAGAGTTGGCAAAATGGCACTTAAATTACAGAATTTCACAGTCCATTTTCCAGTGCCAGATTTTGCCAGAGGAGATTGCTTTGGAGAGTAAGCAAGATATATGTCCTCCTAACTGCTAAGCATTCAAATTGCTCCCTTTTTCCAAATGCAGGAGAAAAAGTAATACTAACTGGTCATCCCTGCAAGTTCCACTGGCCTGTAACAACACATTATTTAAGCCCTGATTCACCAAAATGCTTAAGCACATAATTAAACTTTAAGACCATCCCTATTTAGCAAAGCATTTAAGCATGTGTTTAAGTCCTGTTGACTTCAAAGTTTAAAGTTAAGCAGGTGCTTCTGTGCATTGCTAAATTTGGGCCTTAGACTGTAAGTACGGGATAATTTGGCTCATTATACTTGGGGAATGACCCTGAACATTAAATTTGCTATCTATTTGCATACAGATGCACACACAGTACTGGGTTTAGCTTTCAAATAACTGTAGATATCAAACTACACATTGATCCTTAGAGATTACCCAACGGCAATTATGCTCCAAAATAGATTTGGCAGCATCACTTACATGCCATCTGAGTAAGTCCAGCTGTACTGTGTGAACACATTTGCTCAGGTTCTTCCATTGCCCTTGAATGTGCTTTGGTTTCACTTGCTGCATAAAATACTATTAGATACGAGTTTATGAGACACCCACTCCCTGTAGTAAAATAAACCTCTCTTGTAACAAGGAAGTCTTCTGGGACTTGAGTTCTTTCTATGAAATCATGGTTTGTGCCCACACACTGCTAAAGGTCTTGCTGGAGCACCCTGAAGTACCTTTCTACATAGCATATCCCCTGTTGGGATCTCTTCTGGCCAGATTAATGATGTGATGCCTTTCTGCTGTTCTTGGTTTCAGTGAGCATTGATGAAATTCCTAATTGAAGAAGGTCTAAGTGCCTGGTCGTCACTTAAGTATTCTTGCATCGTTCACTGATGTGCTCCGATATTCATTTTCTCTATGTCAAGTGTACATTTATGACTTTAATGCTGAATCATCATCATAAGAATGAACATACTGGGCCAGACCAATGGTCCATTGAACCCAGTATCCTGTCTCCGAGAGTGGCCAATGCCAGATGCCTCAGAGGGAACAAACAGAACAGGGCAACCATCAAGTGATTCATCCCCTGTCATCTGCTCCCAGCTTCTGGCAGTTAGATGCTTAGGACACCCAGAGCATGAGGTTGCGTCCCTGATCATCTTAGCTAATAGCCATTGATGAATGTATTTAATTCTTTTTTGAACCAGTTATAGTTTTGGCTTTCACAACATTCCCTGGCAATGAGTTCTCACAGGTTTGTTTGAAGAAGTACTTTCTTATGTTTGTTTTAAACCTGCTGCCTACTAATTTTATTGGGTGACCCGGGGTTCTTGTGTTATGTGAAGGGGTAAATAACTCTTATTCACTTTCTCCACACCGTTCATGATTTTATAATCCTCAATTATAAGCCCCCCTAGTCACCTCTTTTCCAAGATGAAAAGTCCCAGTCTTTTTAATCTCTCCTCAGTTGGAAGCTGTACTATAGCCTTCATCATTTTAGTTGCCCTTCTCTGTACCTTTTCCAAATCCAATATATATCATTTTTTTGAGATGGGGCAATCAGAACTGCATGCAGTATTTAAGGTGTGGATGTACCGTGAATTTACATATTGGTATTATCATATTTATGGTCTTATTATCTATCCCTTTCCTAAGGGTTCCTAACATTGTTAGCTTTTTGGAATGCCACTGCATATTGAACAGATGTTTTCAGAAGACTATCCACAATGACTCCAAGATCTCTTTCTTGAGCGATAACAGCTATTTTAGACCCCATCATTTTTTATGTATAGTTGGGATTATGTTTTCCGATGTGCATTACTTTGCATTTATCAACATTGAATTTCATCTGCCATTGTGCTGTCCAGTCACCCAGTTTTGAGAGATCCCTTTGTAGCTCTTTTCAGTCTGCTTTGGACTTAACTATCCTGACTAATTCTGTATCATCTGCATGCTTTACCACCTCACTGTTTACCCCCTTTTTCTAGTTTATTTATGAATATGTGGAACAGCACTCTTCCCAGTACAGATCCGTGGGGGGCACTGCTATTTACCTCTCTCCATTCTGAAAACTGACCATCTATTCCTTCCCCTTCTCCGCTCCCCATCTTTTAACTAGTTACTGATTCAGGAGAGGCCCTTCCCTCCTATCCCATGACTGGTTACTTTGTTTAGGAGGCTTTAATGAGAAACCTTGTCAAAGGTTCTCTGAAAATCCAAGTACACTACATCCACTGGATAACTTTTGTCCACCTGTTTTTTGAGCTCCTCAAAAAATTCTAATAGATTGTTGAGGCATGATTTCCATTTACAAAAGCTGTGTTGACTCTTCCCTAACAAAGTGTGTTCATCTGTGTTTCTGATAATTCTGTTTTTTACTATAGTTTCAATCAATTTTCCTGGTACTGAAGTTAGGTTTACTGACCTGTAATTGCCAGGATTACCTCTGGAACCTTTTATTAAAAATTGGCATCACATTAGCTATCCTTCAGCCATCTGGCACAGAAGCTGATTTAAGTGGTAGGTTACATACAACAGTTAGTAGTTCTGCAATTTCATATCTAAGTTCTTTCAGAACTCTTGGGTGAATACCATTTTGTCCTGGTGACTTATTACTGTTAAATTTCTTCAAAAACTTTCTTTATTGACACTCAACCTGGGACGGTTCCTCAGATTGTTGCGAATTATACCTATAGGTCACGTGGAGTTCGAGTCTAGGCTGAGGCACATGAACAAAGTCCACGACTGCAGAGAATTACAGAGATAGTAAGTTTATTACACTCGACCGTGGTGCCCCCGCTGCTAATCAGGAGGGGGACCCAGACAGTCAGTTACACAAAGATTATATACCTTTTAGCTGTGCATGCTACCCTCGTGCATCGTAACTTTTGGCCAATGAATAAGCTGTTTACTTGTCTCTCACCTATCCTAACTAAGCATCTCCCTTGTGCTGGCTAACGTTACAAGCCCCCGAGCTCATGCACAAGGCCCCTCTCCTCCTCCTCCTCAAGGCCATATTGTCTGAATTAGCTGGCATTCCTTCCTTTTACTGTTTCCAGGTGTTCCTTTCTCCCCTTCCCCATTTTCCAGTACGTGATGTGCTCGCTTCCAGCTAATGGCGAGCCCAAACCAAAATGGAGTCACTCATGCTAACTTTCGCCAACAGATTTGTCATCTACAAAGAATGTCTCAGGTGTGAGAATCTCCCTCACATCCTCTGCAGTGAAGACCAATGCAAAGAATTAATTTAGCTTCTCTGCAATGGTCTTGTCTTCCTTGAGTGCTCCTTTAGCACCTCGATTGTCCAGTGGCCTCACTGATTGTTTTGAAGGCTTCTTGCTTCTGATGTACTTAAAAAATCATCATCAGAACTGACTAAGCCTGGGATTTTCAAAGAGGCCAAAGGGAATTAGGCACCAAGCTCCCTCCACCTGTTTTGAAAACACCAACGTTGAGTAATCATAATTTTTTTTTTAAAAAGGAAACTGTTAGTGCTGTCAATTTTTATTCCATTCATCCTGGAAAGTTTGGGAGCTGAACCCAAGACCTCTGACCCCAAAAACCATGCATATATGCCACCAGGCCATCTGTATTGTTCATAGCTGATTAAGGTCCCTGTTGAATTAGTTCCTTTTTAATCCACACAACTGGGGCAGCCCAGACAAAAGCAGTATCAGCTTCCTGTATGGCATTGCCATGCCCTAACCTGATGATATCCCTTCCAAGAACAAGAGGGGATTTCAGACAGCAGTCACATAATTACTGATCCCTCTGGCGAGGCTGTTAATAGGGTGTGCTGGTATTAGTAGCATTTTGAATGCGTTCATCCATCCGCTGAGAATGGAACTCATCACTAAAGCATTGCACCTGGACAATGAAGTAGTCCTATAGTACTACAGCTCAGAATCACTACTGATTAAAGCCATTTCAGACCAGTAACTTGGAGCTGAAAGGCTTCTCTCTCAGTACTGGTCAACACTGGCATCACTAGCTATCTGCTACAGATTATTATTACAATTATTTCATAGCACCATCAATTTTGTTAGGCACCCCAAAAGACACAGACAGGGTCATGGCTCAAAAAAGCTTGTGTTATTGCTCACTTTTTCCTGAAAACATCCACAAAGCAACATTATCTTCCTTCAAAACACTCTTTAAAATTCTCCTTTGCTGTGACACCTACAAAAAAACCCCAAACCTTGACAACATTTAGGCTGCCTAATACGCTGACCATACTGTCTCCTTGCTTCCAACTGTAACCATCTGTTGTCTCCTGTTTTAAACTTAGATTGCAAACTCGTCAGGGCCGGGATCCTCTTTTTGCTTTGCATGTGTACAGACACTATGATAATACAAACATCCTAACAGTAAATTAGCTTGCTTTAATAGTTCGTAAAATTGGTGGTTAGTATACTTGCAATAAAAGTTGTGACCCAACGTATTTCTAGATATGAACCCTATGGATCCATGACATTTAGAGATATCTGAAACCTCAAGCTATTTACATTGCTTAGGTATAGCGTTTTGAACTTTTCAACTGTAAATTCCTTTTAAGGGCGGAGATAAACAGAAAGATGACCAGTGATGAATGAATCACAAAAGGTTCAAAACTTGTGCTCTGCTTGGATATATGCTCCAAATTTTGAATGTTTATCTGAAACTGAAGCAAAGCCTGTGTCTTGTGAAACTGAATTTAAAAATCTCAATTATAGTTTCTGTCCTGAGATTATTTTGGTAGTTTCAATCCTGGAACTGGTGAAGTTTGAAATCCTTCAAATTCCAGTTTATAGTATAATATATTGGCATTTATGGTGCTGGTCCTAGCAGAGACATAAGCATCAAAAAATAATAGGGGATTGGGGAAGGAAAGCCTTTACACCTAAAATAGAGTTTTAATTTTGAGTGAAGGTTCAAGGGTGGGTGTGTGAGAGAGAGTGTAAAAAAGGAACACACACAAAATGGTTTGCCTATCCCTAACAAAAAATTCTCTGAATTTAAAAAAAGGAGGACCATAAAAGCTTCAGATTACACAGTAATCACACCATGCACGCTAGAATACACCAAAGCTTGAATATACCTGAAATCTGCTTGCAACATCCCATCAGAAATAGCTAGGGAGGGTTTCTAACACAGTACAAAGAAAATTGGAGGGTGGGGAACTCAATTTTAGAAAGTGTTCCCATCTAGTAATTATTATGTCTTGATTGCTGCTTATGTGTCTGCTCTACTGTAACTTGCATGCCTTAGGCTGGTACTAGTGCTAGAGAAAATAAAATTAATTTAATTTTAAAGGGGACATGAAAGTTTTAAGGTAATTTAATGTTTTGGTAAAGCTATAATGGTGGGGAAGATTGAACTATCAGAGTCAATAAAAAGCATTAATTCTTATAATAACTTAAGCCTTAACTCCCTCCATAACCAAGAAACACCCTTTCTCCGATGTACAGTATAAATGCTCTTCAGACCACAATTGATGACAGCCAATAGAAAAGATACATTTTTCAATTGTACCCCACTGAGATTTCACACCATAAAGATCAAATCTGTAGATAGTTATTTACCCCTATGTAAACTGACTTGTAGATGACTCCTCATCGCTGAACATTTTATCCATTTATGCCGTTTCCTAAAATTTATAGGCCAGATCCACAGCTGCTGTCAATGACCTCAGTGAAGCGATGCTGAGTGACACGAGCAGAGGATCTGATATAGTAGATGGATGATTGTCAATATTACACAGTCCGTAGTGCCAAGATACCACTCTGATGGATAGAGTATGGAGCAGAGGGAAAGAGTGGAAGTGGAAAAAGATGCATGAACCAGGTCTTTGCCTGGATTTCTGGACAAATACAACTCATGACTTCTTGCAAGCTATTAGCTATGACTTTCCAAATCTCAGTGTTCCAGCTGCACAGGGCTCAGGAGGGCATGTCAGCAGTGGAGCTTGCTGTGTAGTTGCCACTCCTTTCCCTTTGTTTTGGGCTACATTTGTGTGTTTGCTCTCCTCCATGATGCATAACAGACGGCAGCATTTGGCCCCAAGAGAACATCATCTGAGTGACATGCCAAAGTACTGTCTTAAAACCCTCTCTCCAACTCTTTTATTGGATCAGTTACAGCCTCTCTGTGTTTCCTTCTGCAAACCCTACTGTAAATATTGTTGGGTAATTAACATGCTGTACACTAGAGTTGAACTTTCATAGGCAATTAGTGGGCTGGGAACAGCCCACAAAATGCATTTCAGTTTTAATAGTGAATTGTGACTCATTTGCCATCTTGCAGAGCGGAATCCATCATTGTGGTATCCCTAAAACAGATCAGCCCTTTGCACTAGTTCACCTTTCCCACCCTCACCCCCTTTCCATATACCAAGGCTCCCTTTTCTGTTCAATTTTTCACTTCAGCCTTGTAAAGGATTCTGCTTGTTGATTACTTACAATCTGCATATTGTCCTTCTGCTGCATGAATAACCCATTGGTCTAGCATCTGCTTTCTACTGAGCACAGAAAAGCAGTTTTATTTTTACATCCTATGTAACTCTTCAGGTCTCCAGAAAATCACACCCTCCATCATTATTCTAGCCCTGATGTTTGCACCCCTGCTAAGAAGGCTAGGAGCCACTTCCTAAGGCTAGATAGTGCATTTGTCTATCACAGCTGGGAAAGGCATAGGAGGGAGTCAGAAATGCCTCTATGCCCCCTGACTTAGGTTCAGGGGAACACAGGGGCTGCACCCCAGATACTTCCCCACAGAACAACAGGGCAGGGAAGGGGGAAGGAGGGGTGGGGAGTAAATTAACTCATGGCTCTATCCCAGCTATGCACTGGCAAGTAGAATCAGCTGAACGCACATGGCGATATGTTGCACCCCAAGCAGAGGGGTTATAAATTAAACCCAGAGCAGGTGGACACTTATGCCTTATATAAGGGTAGCAAGCATGATCTAACCCTATATCTTTAGATGGGTTGAAAGCTTAGCTTAAAAGCCCAAGTACAAAGACTTATCCAGGGAGCGCTCATTTCTTATGAAATTTAAAAGCAAAGAAGCTTAACCATTTAGAAGTTAGAGAATTGTGTAAAATATGGTTATATGCTATCCAATGTTTATTGAGATTCCTCTGCCTTACTCAAAAATGCCAGAGTTGTATGCAAAGTTCAGCTTAAAGACAAGTGACTGAATCTATTCCATAGTTATGGAGCCTGTTCAGTCTCAAGGACACAGTATACTAGTCTGGCAGGTACAAATCCATTATGAGTTGGATATGTCATAATCGGACATTACAAATATGAAATAACCTCCTCTTCAAAGACTATGTTGACAGGGGACAATGTACAAGAGAGTGCCCTTACTAGGCAACTTCCTTCTTAAGAGACCACGGCAAAGTATTCCTCAAGTATTCTGAGTACATTTTTATTAGATGCCAACTGCCACAGAACAATTTTGCCAGACCTTCGACCAGTGGCTAAAGACAAGTCTTCCCGTATAGCAAATATCTTACAGCCAGTTAATGTAATTAAGGTATTTCATGATTTTGAGTAAAGTTGTGAAATGTTCCCAACAATCCCCCCACACCAGTACAATTTTCCTATAATAAGGACTTGTTACTAACTCAAAATTTATTCCAGGTTCTATTAAGTGTTGTGTGAAACTTTGTGATAACCTAACTCTGAACACAACTGGGCCAATTTATAGTTTCACATTAATTCAAAATTGAGGTAAAACCAACAATTAATAAGAGCGGCTGCTATTCAGAAGCAAGCTTAGAGTTCAGCTGCACACAGCACAACCCAGAGCTTGGTTTTAGTTGGGACACTGGTCATGAAAATTTGTCCCTTTATTGTGGGAAAAAAAGTGAAACTTTTTCAACAGGCTAAAGAACTGGTCAAAATAGGAAGTTTTGGGCAATTTTTTTCACAAAAAATCCATCTTATTTTTCATTGAAATATTCCACAATTTGATTTGTTTACTAGTTCTAACACTGGTATATTATGGAATCCGAGGAAGATAAGTATTAGGGGTGAGACTCTCACTCCCAACCCAGCTGCTGAATGTCACATAAAACCCTACATCTGGCTAGGGGAAAATTCTCCAGGCACAGGAACTAAGGGTTTGTCTTCACTACTGGGGAGATCCATGCTGCTGTAATCGATGCAGCGGGTGTCGATTTAGTGGGTCTAATGAAGACCCGCTAAATCGATGGCAGAGCGCTCTCCGGTTGAGTCCGGTACTCCAACTCCCCGAGAAGAGTAAGGTAAATCGACGGGAGAGCATCTCCCATCAACGCGGCGCAGTGAAGACACTGGGGTAAGTCGACCTGAGCTATGTCGAATCCAGTTACGTTATTCACTTAGCTGGAGTAGCGTAACTTAGGTCGACTTACCCCAGTATTGTAGACAAGGCCTATGGGAGACAGCCGCAGGCTGCCTTCCAAGGACTTTTTCACAAAACCAGCCATAGGGAGCATGCCAGGAATGGGCTGAGGCTGGGAGGGGGTTGAGCCATAGCACTGTGATGATTCTGAACAGTGCTCCTGCTCATAGGCAGTGGGTGACAGGCACCCTCCAGGACCGTGCAAGTCATACCTGGGTCCACTCCAATTTTCAGGGCAACCCAGAATTGGGAGGGCACATTGGGGACTTTACCCCTCCTTACTCTTCCTCCCACTCTCTGGCCTCTAAGAGGGGCAGCACAGAATCTCCAACTAAGCTGCACCTTTCTGTCTCATACATAGTGTAGGCACAGGGTCCAAAATTAGGGAATTGAATTTAAAAGCACAATTCCTGACTGAGAAAATACAATAATTGCTAACAATTAACACACAGTGGCACCAGAGATGCAAAAGCGACTAGTGATTTTGGGAACCTGGATCGAGCCACTTTAACAGGGACCAGATTTTCAGAAAGCACTGAGGCATCCCCAGACTTTAATACTTTAGTCCTGCCATGAGTGCAGGGGACTGGCTAGAAGACTTCCAGTCCTACAATACGATTCTATGATCCCCAGTTAACCCACAAAAATCACTACATGTGCCCTATTGTATGTGGCATATTGCAGCATTATAAAATATATTTACACACATCAGATGAAAAAAAATCTTTCCACAATCTTTCTGTTTAGGGTGTGTGTTTGCACATGAACATACACTCCCCAAACAGGGAATGTATGTGGAAAGGAGAAAATCTTTCCTATAGTCTACAGGATGTGATAAGATTGTGCCCCACCCTTTTCTCAGTCTCACATTGGAGGAAAAACAGTTTTTTTACAATAAGCTTAGGGAAAAATAAAATCTATCAAGGAGGATCACATAGAGCTGCAGCAGTCAGGTCCTGCACCACCGCATAGGCAGGTCCTGCTACAAAGCCAAGAAAAAGCCAAGGAAAAAATGAATTGTCAACCAGATGATTGTACTTAAGAGAATCGTCCTGATGCTGGACATCTGGGTGCTTCAGATGCCAACCTTAAATCAGCAGTCAGCTTAGTGCTGGGGTAGGGATGGAGGGCAAAAGATGAACAAGTTTTACATTGCCAAGGATAGTATGGGATGCAATGTCAAGTGAATACTGCAAGTGTATGCATTTGGCACTGTACTTTGAAAGCATGCTTAAAAACAAAGCATAAATTGTGTCAAGAGAATGCCTAATCAGTGCATAGAAATGTGCTCTTATGACAACTCCGTGCTATTGAACTTCATGAGCAAAGGGGGTCTATGCACTTCAGAATGGCTGGGGTAAGCAAATGGCTGCTGTGTGCTGGGATAGGTATAAAGAGAACTGAAACATTAACCCCTGCGTTGCCAGCAAGCAGCAACTGCCTTTTTCACATGCCAGCTGTTTACTTGTTTGTTTTTCTGATAGAAAATGAATTATCAAATGAAAAAAAAAGGACAAAAAATGCTGTATTTTATCATCATACTTATTACACTTATATTTCACTGCCATGACATTTTGGCAAGTAATTTGATACTTCTAGGAATGTAAAAATTGCAAGAAATCTCCTTTCCGACTCGCTCCCTGCCCCCCAGATTTCTGTGTCTCTTGAAATCTCAGTCTGCAACGAGGACTAGAAGAACACTAGAAATCTGGTGTGAAACTTTTTCCTCAAGAGTTTTTCCAGTTGCTTTTTGCAGACCCAAGAGATTCAACCCAAGATTTTATTTACAGTATTTATTCAATCAACCACTCATTTATCCAAATAAAAGGAAGGGATGAAAACAATTCAAACAAACATAGTTCTGGACAAGCAGGGAACCATCTATCTTTCTAAATAAGAATACTTCTTATATATGCTCTCTTCTACCATAGTATCTAGGCACTCCCAGACATTAAAGTATTTTTCTCCCCCAACACCCCTGTGAGGTAGGAAAATACTACATACATTTTACAGCTGGGGAACCAAAGCACATAGACTAAGTGACTTGCTTAGAGTCACATCGGAACTCTGCTGCAGTGTTTGGAATTGAACCCAGTGTGTCCAGAGACAGAGGCCAGTTCCTTAACCACAAGACCATCCATTGTCGCTTTATTTTTCAATGCACTCTAATATGTATCTAATAAAATTCTCTTTTCAAATAAAGGAGTTTTTCAGGTAATCAAAATTTGACTGTATGCACAATCTCTCTCAGACATTACATTGTGCAGAGAAAGTTTACAGAAAGTCTCCATTGCAAACACATCTTTGCAAACACAAATTTTTCAATAAACTGTAGTATGTGGATTCATTAAATACTGTACATATGACACCTGAGTTGATCTCAAGCAGACTGATTACTGACCTATGAGCTCTATAGTCTCAAAATAAGCCCTTGACTAGATTCCAAAGAAGTTACCACAACCAGTCAAAAATGTCAACTACACATTAATCCAGGGGTGGGCAAACTTTTTGGCCCGAGGGCCACATCCAGGTATGAAAAGTGTATGGTGGGCCATGAATGCTCATGAAATTGGGGGTTGGGGTGCGGGCTCTGGAGTAGGGGCAGAAATGCAGAGTTCAGGGTGCAGGAGGGTGTTCCGGGCTGGGACCGAGGGGTTCGGAGGGTGGGAGGGGGATCTGGGCCAGGGGTTGGGGCACAGCAGGGGGTCAGGAGTGCAGGCTCCTGGCGGCGCTTACCTCAAGCAGCGGCATGTCCCCCCTCTGGCTCCTACGTGGCGACATGGCCAGGAAGTTCTGTATGGTGCCCCGTCCGCAGGCGTCGCCCCGCAGCTCCTATTGGCCATGGTTTCCGGCCATTGGGAGCTGCAGGGGCAGTGTGCGGAGCCCCCTGGCTGCCCCTACACATAGGAGCCGGAGAAGGGACATGCCGCTGCTTCTGGGAGTTGTGCGGAACCACGGCACATACAGAGCGGGGTAAGCCCCAAACCCCACTCCCCGTCTGGAGTGACGGCGGGGGGCAAGCCCCAGACTCCACTTCCTGGTGGAAGCTCGAGGGCTAGATTAAAATGTCTGAAGGGCCGGATGCAGCCCCCCGGCCGTAGTTTGCCCACCCCTGTTTACTTGATGCTGCAAATATTTGCAGAGTATATACACATTCTAACAGCTGATTTATTGATTTACCTAATGACAAAGAGTCTGACAGCAAAAGTAAGAAAATCCATAGCAAAGGCAGAAAAACTTTGGCTAATAATCCAACCTCAACTCAAGCTGGCATGTCCTCCTTTGTACGATGGCAGAGTGATGACTGTGATATCAGGCTACAATTTTAGCAATATGTATTTCCTCTCTTTCGTCAATTTGTGTATGTTGGACCCAATGGTCACCCTTCAGAACTTGTCTTTAGTCACAAGGGCCAAATGAAGACATGCTGATTCATGAGTAACATCTTATTCCACAACTAGCCCCAAAGACATAGGTGGAAGCGCACGTATAGTCAATGTGATTCCGAATATTGCCTTAAATTACTTGAATTCTGTATTTACAGTATTCTATGTATTCCTTACAGCCAAACTAAGGTAACCTATCAACGTATATAAGGCAACTGGAATTATGAAAAAATTGTGTTTGCAAAGATGTGTTTGCAATGGAGACTTTCTGTAAACTGTCTCTGCACAATGTAATGTCTGAGAGAGATTCTGCATACAGTCAAATTTTGATTACCTGAAAAACTCCTTTATTTGAAAAGAGAATTTTATTAGATACATATTACAGAAAAGAATGACTACCACTGCACATTATTTCAACATGTTTTGAACACAAGAATATAACATAAGAACGGCCATACGGGTCAGCCCAAAGGCCCATCTAGCCCCATGTCCTGTCTTCCAACAGTGGTCAATGCCAGGTGCTTCAGAGGGAATTAATAGAATAGGTAATCATCAAGTGATCCATCCACTGCTGAAGATGAATTAGTAATAGTAATTTGCAATGTCCATGGTGGTCTACTTCAATTTTGTGTTACATGCATGACCAATAATAGGAATTTTCCAGAGCAACTACTGAGGATTGGGGTTCTAGTCAACACTGAAGAAGACTATATTACGTAGGTGTCATTTGATTCTAACACATATATATATATATTTAGCTTGTATTCCAGTTACTTCAGAACAAGTCCTGAAGTTCTTAATGTCATACAAATACTGGGCTCCTCCGATACTCCCATTGAAGTTAATGGGAATTTTGTTGTAAGAAAACAGAATTTGGCCTTTAGTCCATAGACAACACTCCCAATGAAGTTAATGGGATGCTTTGCCAAGTAAGACTTCAGGATTGGCTCCTTTATCGTTACTGCTGATGCAAAATATGATGACGACTTTGAAATACATGCTTTTTTTTTTTTTTTTACTGAAGTCTAATCAATCACAACTGATAGGGCTATGTGAAACTCGCAAATTTCAGTTCACATCGATATCAGCTAATTTTTTAATTAACTTTGAGTCACGTTTTCACATTCATTTCTGTTCAAATCCAGAACTCAAAATGAACGAGCGAAGTTATGTTCAGCTCCAGAATATTGCCTTTTAGTATGAGTTTCATTCCACTGAGAAAACCTACCGTGGAAGTTACAACATTTAGAAAAAAACAAAATTCAACCACAAAAAAACACTGTTTTTTTAAACCATGTGTGTTTAGACGCGTCAAAATCTCCTGGTTTGATAAAAGCTGGTTCATAGTAAACTTTGACTTGTTCCATTTTTAGGTTTAAAGTCCAAACTTACAGACTTTGCTTAGTTTTAAGTTTCAAATTTTACCTTTCACATAGCACTTGTAACAAAGCAACAATAATTGCTACTTCAAAATCAAAATAAACCACATCACAGTATTAAAGAACTGCTACTAGACTCCCTTAAAAAGGAGCAAAATGTTCATAATCATAAGTTAATTATACAGATATATCAAATATTTTCTGAGTTGTACAGAAACGTGAAGAAGATGGAGGTTGACAGTTCAACCCATCTGAGGTTTAAATCTACAGAAGGATTGTTATGGCCTCTAGTTTTTAACTGAAGTGTGAACCCCAGTGAAATAATGCCACTAAATAAAAATGAATGACCTCTAAATAATTGCTAATGTTATTGGATTCTATTGATTTAGCAATACCTATTGTTTTTTGAAGTTCATCTTTAAGGTGTGATACTACCATGAATGAGAACTAGAGGTCATTCTGCACCTTATGACATTCTAGACAATCTAGACATTCTTAACCATTCTTCAATTTCAAAGAAAAGTCACAGCTTTTGATGAGAAAACTAACATAACCATTTCTGTTTTGAGAAATAAAAAAAATTCAAAATCTTCATGGCACAATGTCTAAAGTTCAGGACAAAGTATCAGTTTAGCCACAACATGTTTTTTTTTTAAAAAACTTCAAATTACTTGCTTACAAAGTGTCTCTCCATCCAGTAAACACATTAATCAGTGATTAAGTCTAGGTGGTGGCATTATTACTTGCTGAGTTATTTCAACTTACATACACAACATGACCTAAAAATCATGCTTGGAACTTCAAGGCAGTGTCACTTTAGCTTTGATTTTGGCTGGCTGGGACAGTGAGTTTGATGTTTCACCAACCTCACTGACGTACAGGCTGATATAGCAGGCAGGATTGGTTGTCTCAAGACAAGGGAAGAGGGCCAACACCATCTGGAGCATCATGTGGCTGAGATGATTCTGAGACAGTGCAAGTAGCACAGCTAGAGAGAAGACAGATGAGAGCCTGCATCAGGAGGAGGGGACCTTCAGAAGAAAGACAACACCTGAAGGAGAGAAGTAATAAGAAAACAGGAAAAGAAGAACACAGGGAAGAGGGAGAGAGGTTCCTGGGACCCACACAATACATACTAGGAGTCTGTAAATGAGCTTGAGTTCATTTCCCTGCTCTTCCACAGACTGCCTGTGTGATTTTGGGCAGGTCACTTAGTCTCTCTGAACCTCAGTTTCCCACCTACAACAGAGATAATAGTCCTGTCCATCTCACAGGAATGTTGTGAGAATAGCTACATTAAATATTGGGAGGTGCTCAGTTATTATGATAATGGAAGCCATAGAAATATCATAGTTCAAGAAATAGATCGATCAGAACAAGCGTACACAAAAGCCCTTATAATGAAGGGAGATGAGTTCTACCAGTAGGTTCTGGTATCATCCACATGGAAATAATCATCATTCTGTTAATTAGGCACTTGCAAATCAGTGACATGATAGAGACCCGACACAAAGAGGTAAATAGAAGTTGGCACTCAGTATGTGTCATGCATGGCTGACACTCAGTATCTATAAAACAGTTTCTGTCCAGTTTATGTTGTGCCCTATATGGACTACTCCCATGTAGATGGCTGCCCTGCCCATAGAAGCAGTAAGGGTTAGGTTTAAAGCAGATGATCTCTTAAGGTCTGGTAGAGGTCAGGCCATCTTGTACTAAGGTCCTATACCTCTATGATTGGTCTTTTTCTGCCCGCTCCAGTTTGTCAAAATGACTAGTGCAAGTTTACTGGGCCAGACCAACCCAAGCTGTCTGTTGCTCAAACTGATTCTTTGCCCCACAAGGCACAGAATTCTTTTGTCTCTCGTATGGTAGCTGTCATTAAAAAGTCAATGTTTGCTAAGATGTCACACCCATTCTATTTGATTAGAATATAGAATTTCTGTGATAACTGTTGAGTTAATGCTGACCAATGAACGTTCTTCCAGACACACCTCTCTTCACTTCTTTGGCAGAGGCAGCTAGGATATAGTCTTTTCTCCTGCTTCTCCCATCAGCGAGTCTCAGGAAAGCTCTCCTGTAGCAGGGTCAACTGAACAGCGGCTCCTTCTCTTATGACCATGCTCTGAGCAGTTGCTGGGCTAGCTCATATCCAAAGAAGCAGTATCCTGTTTACGTCTGAGATACTAGATATGGGTGCAGAAATCAGTTCAATACCTACACTACGTTGCCTGTGCAACAGACGTTATATGATGAACGGAGGCAACCTACATAATTTGCTTCGCCATGACAGTTATTATACTATGTCAAAAGTAGTGTTAAGTATTCTCAATTGACTGGTCCAAGGTTGTAGTGTTTAACTTTGTAAGGTTGAAATACCTAGAATCTATATCCAATTTACAGTACCAGGGGTCCTGTATATTAAGTGAGCTATGCCTTTACATACCAATATTAGCATTTCAGCATCACAGTTAATTTGAAGATCACTGTTCTGAAAGCTTAGGGAGAAAATGATCCTGGCAACAGAAATGTTTAGCTGAAAATATATTATCCGTGGCAGCAGCCTCGCAGAGAAGACTGAACGAAGCCCATCTCTTTTACATGACAAAGTTATGTTTGTAGCCATTTGTATTTCAGCCCTCAGATCATGAGACATGAACACTGCACTGAAATTTATATGCAGCTTTCTTCTGAAAGACTCCACTGCATTGTGCTGCAAAGCCACAGATCTAAATTAGCCCGTTAAGGCTCAACATGGAAAGCCATAATCACAGGATGAACTTTTAACTTTTGTTTTCCTACACAATGACCAGCACATTCTTCTTCTTCTTCGACTATTAAATTTTAATACTGCTACCTCACATGTTGCCTTTATTACCTGTCACCTTAGGTCTGCAGAGCTTTGCGTTTGCCCTTCTTTACACCCCATAGAAATGATTCAGCTTACATTTAAAGCACAAATTGTAAAAATAAAATAAAATCCCTACAGGTGTTAACAGCAATGAGAAAAAAAGTTTGATCATTACAGATAAATATTCCCTTCCCAGTCTAAGTTATTTTGTGGCCCCAGTCAGAACACCACCCTCACTCTTCCATTTCCTCTAGCACCTTTTCTGACATTTTAGGGACAGAGGAATTGCCATACCAGAGCAGTTCAGTAACCAGTGTAAGAAACCTTGCAGTAGGCAGGGGAGGTAGGTACATATGCAAAGGAAAATTGCTTTCTAATCTCCACCAGTTAGAGGTTGGCTTGTGCCCTCAAGCATAAAGGTTTATACCCTTCCAAATTTTTTTATACATTTTAATTCTGAATATTCATACAAATATCCAGTTTTATTTTAAAATCTTGCTAAGCTCTTAGATTGTATGATATCTTGTGACAATGAGTTCCTCATGCTAATTATGAGTCGTGGAAAAGTATTTCTTTGTATCGCCTTTAAAAGTGCTGCCTTCAGTTCCGTTGAACCTTGCCAAAAGTATTGCAGGGCACTAGATGTGTGTGTGTCCTGGTCAGTTCTTCTGGGGTGGCTGTAGTTTTAAACCTCAACTTCCCCAGAGAGGCACATAATGTGTGCAGATATCCCTGACCTGGGGGAAAACCTACATGCGCAGGATTTTAATACAGCTACCAACTTGGCCCAGCAGAGAGTGGCAGACCTAATGAGTGTGAGGCAGCTAGGGTTGCCAACCCATCAGGAGTGTCCTGGTATCTCCAGGAATTAAAGACTATGTTGTGATGAAACCTCCAGGAATTTGTCCAACCAAAGTTGCCAATCCTAATGACAGCCTGCAACAGGAATATCAGGATGGGGGTGGGGAGAGAGCGAGGCAGGAAAGTAAATAAAGTGGTTGAAGGCAAATGACAGACAAATAAATAGAAAAAGATGGGAACTCTTGGGCTCAGGCCATCTAATTGTACAGGGAGAAGGAGTAGAGGAACTGGGGTACAAGAGAAAGGTGTCACTTATTCATACATTTCTTATTATTCCCCTCATTTATACCCCTCTGACCTGTGGGGTAGTAGTTTGAGCATGGGACTGGGAACAAGGAGATCTGAAGTCTACTTCCTGCTCTGCTCTCTGTAGGAACTCAAGCGCGCTACTTACCACCTCTGGGTCTCAGTTTCCCCATCTCTAGAGTAGGATTAATTATACTTTGTAAATCACTGTAAGATATTCATCATAAAGCTGCTATTGTACATAATTATAATTCAGATTCATTGAAGTACAAACAATAAAAAAATTACCATTGGTGTCAGATAATAGGTTTGTGGAGTGATAATACAAATAATGTTTGCTATTGCTCTTACGCAAACCCATAAATCATTCGTGGATTAACCTTTCAGAAAGTCTTAACAAGCGTCCATGCCATTACAGCACAATTCAAAATCTATTTCAGGTCGCCACAAAAGCTTGGTGTTGTATTCAGAATGTAGGGGAATCAATTTAAGGAAGGAAAGATGAAAGAACAGATTACCTAATGATACAGTCATTAATTTTAGATACAAACACCCAACTTCATTTTATTTTTATTGGAAAGCGCCAATGGTATCTCAGAAAACTAGTTAAAGTTCTGACATTCTCTCCTGCATTTAAAGCGTCACTTGAACTTAATCAGACTGTTGAGCTAATGACAAAGGGTAGGAAAAAATTGTGCTACAGCATAAGATTAAATGCTAGAGAGAACAGTTTGTATAAGAGCTGTGGCTCCCCTGTGGGAGAGAATTTGGAATCCAAATTCCTAAGGCAGATTTGACCACCCAAAACATTTACTATTATTCTGTTGTTCTTACTCAGTTAAACGCCTCGCTGAAGTCACTAGAATAGGGATTTTTCTGAAGTACCGAAGGATCAAACCCAATGATTTATTTTATATACATCTATGTCTTCTAGCTATAAAATTTCTTCTAGATATAAATCTAGAGATTAGATAAAATGATTCTGATACACCTGTATCTGTATACGCACACATACAATAATCATGCTCTATTAGTAGGGCCCTATCAAATTCATGGTCCATTTTGGTCAATTTCACAGTCATAGCATTTTAAAAATCATAATTTCATGATTGCAGCCATTTAAATCTGAAATTTCAGTGTTGTAATTGTAGGGATCCTGACCCAAAAGGGAGTTGTAGGGTGGGGTCGCAGGGTTATTGTAGGGAGGGGCTGAAGTACAGCTACCCTGACTTCTGTGCTGCTGCTGGCAGCAACGCTTCCTTCAGAGCAGGGCAACTGGAGAGCGGCGACTGCTGGCCGGGAGCCCAGCTCGGAAGCAGTGCTGCTGCCAGCACCAGCACAGAAGTAAGGAGAGCATGGTATGGTATTACCACCCTTATTTCTGCGCTGCTGACTGCAAAGCTGGGCCCTCAGTCAGAGCCGCCACTCTCCGGCCACCCAGCTCTGATGGTGGTATGGTATGGTATTGTCACCCTTACTTCTGCATTGCTGCTGGCGGGTCACTGGCTTCAGAGCTGGGTGCCAGGCCAACAGCCGTTGCTCTCCAGCTGCTCTGCTCTGAAGGCAGCGCAGAAGTAAGGGTGGCAAGACTGCAACCCCCCTAAAATAACCCGATGATCCCCCTGCAACTCCATTTGAGTCAGGATTCCCAATTTGGCAAAGACTGGTCTCTTCCATTAAATCTGTATAGTATGGAGTAAAAGCACACAAAAGACCAAATTTCATGGTGGGGAGGAAACCAGATTTCAAGGTCCATGACACATTTTTCATGACCGTGAATTTGGTAGGGCCCTATTTATTAGATACACATACTATATATAAAATAAAGCATTATTATGATGTTGAAAATATACGTGTATATCTATACATATGATATATAAAAATATGATGCACATGTCTATATACAATCATACTTCATATTTTATACTGGTGTATGTATTATATATACACACACAAACATGTCAAAATTATGCTTTCTATCATAAAGCATAATTGTGACTCATGATTTGGGCTGTCTGGACACTAATGTAGTTTAATTTCTCTTAGGCAATAATGTTTCTTTCAATCATTTAAATCACAAAGTCAATTCTTTCTGTTATATAAATAATCAATTTTATTTATTTATTTTTCTTAAATACCAGAGTTCTTCCTTAGTTTTCAATTGAACTCCCTTATCTATTTTCCTTGAGCCTCTGGGGAAGAATGCATGAATGTTGTGACATAAAAATTTATGGAAAGGAAAAAAAACACAACCTGGCCAGACTAATAAACTGAGCGATATTAGACAAAAGAGGGGAAAACATACAATGGTTGCATTAAGCATGAGCTCCAGTCCCCACCCCTCTGGCAACAGAGCATCCCCTGGCTCTGGAACCAGTGCTGTTTCACAGCGCAATGGGGGAAGCTGGATTCTAAGAGGCCATGGCTGGATTATGCATCGCTGGTGTGAAGCTTATCACTGTAGGGACTCATGGTAACATGCAAGGGGTAAACAGAGTCGGCTGCTGCCCAGATTCTACAGATCCTCCCACCATGATGATGGCATACTAAGGCCATTCCATCTACCGGGAACATGCATTATCAGTGCAGCAGCTCCCCAGCACTGGGTGAGGATTTCTTCCACACTACATTACACTACAGAGATGCCTACCCTACAGCCTGCTAGTAGGGCTGTGGGCTAGCTTTCTGCACTGGCCCTGCTAGCACTATTTTCAAGAGAGAATGCCACTGCATCATCAGACAGGAATCTTAGGAACTGGTGCTCAGTCTAGCAAAGCACTTTAAGCAGGTGCTGATTAGATTAAAGATATACATGGTTACAAATACACAAGTATTTAGGTGATTTGCAAGATTGGGACCTTGGGGCTTGATGCTGTGCGGGGCTGAGCCTCTGGTCTGGATCTAGCAAAGCATTGCGAGGCCGCCCATTGACTTCAGTGGTAAAACTCAGGTAAAGATAAACACGTGCTTGAATGCTTTGCTGCGTTGGTGCTAGAATGCTCAGCACTTTGCAGGATCTAGCCCTTATTGATTTACAAGAAGGCTGAACACCTACTATTCAAGCTAATTTCCTATTAAAACAGATAAGGATTATAGATCACTCATGCTTTTGCACATGCAACCTACTGGTCAGTGTGTGTTAGAAATACCCCTCCGAGCCCAATCCACAGAGGAGATGTTCCAGGCTACGTAGCCTGGCTCTTTAGCTCAAGCTGCAGAGACGTGCACTTTCTGTCTCTGGCTCAATCCCTGGTTTGTTGCATCAGCCAAGATGTAAAAGGACCACCACACATTTCCCCACTCCTCTTTTATTCCTCCCCACATCTGTGCATTACTGCTGCACTAGACCATAACTTTCATCCCACATACAAGGGCAGAGACTAGTGGCAACATGACTCTCCATCTAGAGCAGGGGTCAGCAACCTTTCAGAAGTGACGTGCCGAGTCTTCATTTATTCACTCTGATTTAAGGTTTCGCGTGCCAGTAATACATTTTAACATTTTTAAAAGGTCTCTTTCTATAAGTCTATATATATAACTAAACTATTGTTGTATGTAAAGTAAATAAGGTTTTTAAAATGTTTAAGAAGCTTCATTTAAAATTAAATTAAAATGCAGAGCCCCCCGGATCAGTGGCCAGGGCCCGGGCAGTGTGAGTGCCACTGAAAATCAGCTTGTGTGCCGCCTTTGGCACATGTGCCATAGGTTGCCTACACCTGATCTAGAGCTAGCAGCTGACACCTCTTGTGTAGACAATGAAACCCATTTTACGTTTTTCATTCCCATCTCACAGTCAGATTTCCAGCAGCATCACTATTCAAACTTCTCAAGTTTTTGAGTAGTCAAGTTCTGGAACCTCTCTGTACCTCAGTTTTTTTCTCTGTGATGTGAGGATTACACTTATTTATCTACATCCCAGTGCAATTGTGAGTTAAAAGTCATCAGTGTTTGCAGAGCACTTTGATCCTAAGATAACATGCGTTGCAAAACTATTATGATGTAATAATGTGAGTGCAATGCATGGAGTAGAGAGAGCAGGAGTCTAAATGTGCCTCCTGTATTTCTGTATCATTCTGTATCCAACATTTATATGCCTATAAATTAGCACCTTTTCCAGGCACACTTTTTTCCCCAGCTGAAAGGTCTCCAAAGTCTGGTCTGAGATTTTCAAAGCAGTGAAAATTAACAGAAGATATGTGGTCAAATCCCCTGCATAACTCTGAAAAATCTCAGACCAGATGTTTGTATGTTTTAAAAATAGCCACAGTTAAAAGAAGACCCAAACACATAGCATACCGTTGGATTATGGCTTTAGAACAGCAAAGCAATCAAATCCATTCCCCCACAGCCTTCAGTGGGCATGATTCTTTTATGTAGGGCCCGTTTATATGGAAAACGAATGCATGGTAACCTGGGGTGTAAACCTATAGCACACTAGTTTGCAGTGCACTGTCTGGCTGCACGGAGCCTACTATTGCACACTGAAATTGCTGTAGCATGCTTTACTTCAGTTTGAAATAGGAGTAAATTAAAGAGCATAGAACTTTTAGTGCACATTAGCACATTATTAGTGCACATTACTAGCAGCCTAGGCCCCAGTCCAGCAAAGCAATTAGGCACGTGACTAGTATCTCTGACCTCATTGCTATTGTTGTCCACCAACATCTTTGGAGGCAAGGTCAAAAAATGACTGAGCTCAATGGAACTGCTCACGTGCTTAAAGTGAAGCATGTGCTTAATGCTTTAAGTGGATCATGGCATTGCATGAGCATAAATAAAATATCAGTGAACCGGAGTCTCATTTCAAGTTGAACCTTCTAATTTTCTCAATCACACATCTGGTGGATTGGGAAGAATATTGTAAAATACTGTAATATAGCAAGTAATAATCTTCAGAAGTATACATGGCAGTTATTACTAAATCAAACAAACTGATTCCAAATACAGAATATGCTAAAACGTTCAAACATGTTTTCTAGTGATTGAAGCAGTGCTTGCTTTCTTTAAGAAGCTGAGTAACATCTCTTTAACCATACAGGCCTATTGAAGTTATCACCGCTGTTCTGTTATGTAATTTCAGAGTTCACAAGATATAAAAGGGCAGCTTGTTGTGACAAGCAACCTGACGACACTCAGGAGCACAAACTATGGGTATAGCTACTTTAAGGCTTTCCTAGGGTCAGAGAAATTTTCTAGGGGTCTTTATACATGTATTCATTGATTCTGTGGTTGCAAAGTTTCCCACAGATTTTAGTTTTACTGCATGGGCTTTTTTTAGTATGTCTAACTTTGTTCTTCTTCTACTATATGGGGGAAATGCTAAATATTATTCATGTTCTCCTAGAGCTGCTTTGTCTTATCTTCAGGATGCAAGTGGCTGGTCTGAATTGATTTAATTGGCAAAGACATAGTTCAAAGAATAGCAATATCTGCGGTAGAAATAACATAGCACATTAGGAGTCAAGATAAGTAGCCCTTTTATTTCAACAAGTAATGTTTATTGGTACTGCTATGCACTGCTCTATTGATTTACAATCATTCAGCTTTGACATTGGTTGGGGAGTTCTAATTCTTTCTGGTTCAGATTGGGAGTGCAAGTGTAGTAAAAAAAATGGTTTCAAAACACAAACACACAAGGAGGAAAGTTAGAAGGACGAAGTATCATTTCTCATTATGTTTTATATTAAGAAATAGGTTTGTAAAGCTATATTTTTAGAATATATATATATATAAAAAGACCACATTGAAAAAAAATCACATCTATGGAGCACCTGTATTACGTGGTACAAATAGTTGGATTTCCTCTTAGTTTAAATATTGAAAACATCTTTATAATTGCAATTCAGTTCTAGGACAAAAAGGGTGAGGTTTCTTTATTTGAGATTCAGACAGCATGACAGAAAGTGCCATCTCAGCAACAAGAAAGGGAAAATGTAACAGGTACTTACCAACTGGAAAAGAAAAAATTGCAGCTACCCATTGCAAGACGGCTACTGTCGCATTGTAGCTGCCTGGTTCTGCTGGATTTAAAAGGCTAGGTCCAAAAAGGCATGCCGGGGATGTGTATGTGTCAAAGTGATAGAAGGACAACCATGCATTCAGCAGAATATGACACATGGTCTGGTGCTTTGTGGGGTTTGATATATTAGGTTACTCTTATGTTGCATGTAGTATGAGTAAGTGAGTGAATATGATATTAATGGAGTATGAAAGATCATATTGTCTGTTTTTTCCTCCTCTCTCTGCATTAGGTTTATTTATGCTGCAGAATTTTTATGTTCTAGTTCCTTTTCTACTTTCTTTTCTTTCAACTGAGCAGCAGAGAATGTGGACACCTGGGAATCAGCTGGGTTATTTTAACAACAATTAGGCAGGAAAGACATGGGCTAATTCCCTGATTTAATCCTGAAAGGCCAGGTGAGGCTTGTTGAAGAAAGCAGAGTTTGGGGTCAATTACAACAGGAGAAAGACCAAAGAAAAAGCACCCTGTCACAGAGAGTTAGAGATTGATCCAATATTCACTAAAGTCAATGGAACAAGATCACAGTCTTTAATAGGGTTCACAAAGTTGCCAATAGAGATATTGCATTCAGGTGTATCACTGTAACATAAATAAAAATGACTTTCAGGAGTAGCACGGTAATAGTGATGGCTTAATGGGTAAGCATCAGTATGAAACAGCTGGGGACAGATTCTCCATTGCCCTGCACTTTGTGTAGTCATTCACCCCAGTATGAATTGAAAGGAAGGTGGGAGTAAACTGCAACTCTATCAGAATGGTAACTATTTACAGTCACTTAGGAATTCCTACGCAAGACATAGGGTAATGGACTTCTAGCCTCTTGAGAACCATAGCTTTCAACCCTCCCTTCTACGAGACAGAAACTCAGTTCTACCCATAATTCTTAGGTGAGGGTCTTTTGAATTAAACTTTAAATGCCGAGGTCCAGTCAGTTCTGTGTGGATAGAGATTACAAAGTATTTTTCATAAGCATATTTACTTTCCTTGGCAAACTTGTCCAAAATTTCCCATCACCCAATTCTGCTCTGCAATGGTCCCAGTTCCATCGTCTAAGGGGGAATATAAAGATGTTGCCACTCTAAGTTTATTGATTCTAAAGTCCCAGAAAGGGAACCCACACCTCCATTTATACCTTTGCAAAGGGCAGACAGTTAAGAATGGTCATGATTTACCTGCACTCTGTATGGCAGTATATCATCTTATCAGTTGCAAGGCAGTGAAAGATCAAGCTCTTAGGTCATGTCTACATTAAGAAAATTCACACTGGTGTAACCCCATTGATATAGTTACACCTGCATAACCCCCCAATGTAGATAGATGCACTGCACTGAAGTGAGACCCTACCCAGAGTAGCTTACTTTGCTATATTCCTGAACTAAGCTCCACTGGAGCACTTTGCACATCTACATTAGGGATTTGTGCAGTATAGTAGCACCAATGTAGTTACACTCAGTACAAGTTATTTTAATGGAGTTAGGGCCTTAGCTTGGGAAAGGTAGCATTGTAACTAGTAGCCAAAGAAGGGTGGGTTTACTATTTGTATTACAGTGGTACCTAGAGGCCCCAGCCAAGACCAGGGCTCCATTGCGCTAAGCACTGTGCAAACATACATTAAGATACAGTCCCTGTCCAGAAGAACTTAAAATCTAAATAGACAAATGGGTGGGAAGGGAAACAGGCACAGAGAAGGGAAGAGAAGTGCCCTCTCCCAGGTCATACAGTGGTGAGTAGTAGAGATGAGAATGGAACCCAAATCTCCCAAGTCCCAGTTCTATGTTTTATCCACTAGAACACACTGCTTCTCCACCTCTGGCTTTTTATAGCAGAAAATCTTTTTCTTCTAGGACATTACACTGTTCTAACTATAGGCTTAGACAGATCTGGAGGCAGTGCTTAAAGTGCTTCCATTTCAAACTGAAATGGAAAGATGGGAAGCAAGCGAGAATCAATAGTGCATATAAATGTATAAATGACACAGATTTCAATCATATTGTGCTTTTAGAGTGACAAAAACTGTTCTGACAGTATGGAAAACTTAATTACTCTAAACACATTGGACTAGATTATCTAGCCAGGTTACAGCCTCATTGTGCCACTGAGGCCATAATTTGGCCCTAGATGCCCACCAGCAGAATTCTCTGGCATATGGGAACACTACCCTCGGGTGTATCTGTGGCACAGACAGTCCTGGTGCTTCTACTTCACTCCCTAGCATGGGGGTGCATGTCATAAGTAGTAGTGACAAAGAGGAGGGGGGTGATGGAGCAGAGCTCTCCCACAGCTCTTTCCTGCTGGTGTAGGTTCCATTAAGAACCCTATAACAGTGATGGAATTTAAAGTTGCCTTGCAGCAGTTTAAATTGCATTGGGGATGAATCTGACTCCATGCATTAGAAAGCCAGAACTGGTTCCCTGGTGTGCCCACCCCCTCTTCATTTATGAATCTAGCACAATGGACTGGTTTAGAAGCATGCTATGCTAGAATGGAGAATCAAATTCTGCCCTCACTTTCCTCTGTGGAGTAAATAGGTTTCCATGGGTGTAACAGAAAGCTGAAATTAGCTGGGATTATTTCCCTTTAGTGTGATGTATGGAAAGTATAGTGCACTGCTTCCTAACTTTCAGATTTGTATTGCTTCTGCAATGCTGATCTCTGAACATAAAGTGAACACTTATCAGTTTAACTCACCATAAAGAAATAACTTTATTCTCATGAAAGGTTCTTATCAAAAATGTTGTTTCTTCTTCATTTAGCAAAAATAACAATACCCCAAGGGGAACGCAGTGTTGCAAGAATATAAACTTCAGACTTCATTAAATAATCTAAACCCACAATAGTTTTAGGGACAGACAGCTGGACTACGTAATGGTGAAAGTTTATTGTAAACATGAATTTTCAGACCAAATCTGGATGGTAATAAAGGGGCCCTCTAAGAGATTACATAAAAGGAGACAACTGATGTCCAGATATTTTCTTAATAGTCTTTTCCTTTTATGTCCTTTTAAATTCTCCTTTGGTTTCTCTTGTGCAATAATGTCAGTTTCCTGTATTATAAGACACTCTGATTAAGACATAACAAGAATACAGAATCCTCTTTTAAAAAGATCAGAATCTCATTGTCTCAAATGTAATTTCTTCTTTTATGATTTTCTCCAAAAAATTCATTTGCAAAGTAACAGCATCACCATCCTAAACATTCTTGCCAGCTTCATTTTAGAGCCAAATCCACCCTCTGATGCCTACATAGATCCCAGTAAACTCAATGGGAGGCTCTTGTGTATACCTGAGTTCATAATCTGGTCCCTTTACTAGTACATTGATGTACACGTCTATTTGCACAGTTATTCCCATGTTGATGAACATTTCAATGGCATTGTGCTATACTCATAAGGACTTGGCACTTTGCTGGCTGTAATAGTTCATTTTTCTCTCTTACTGAGCTCTTGAATATCTGAAACCCAGATGTTATGGTGATAGATGCTTTGAATAATATCAGAATATTGAATTAAGCTCCATTATTGACTAGCAATCAGGCGATTCTCTGTATTCAAATGTCTCCTTTTCAACCAGCAGAATAGCTCTTGACTGATTCCATTTTGAACAAATTAAGAGTAGAGGCAAATCCTTTGCCCTGTATGCTCATAGAAACATAATTCTCTATATATAACTGAGTGTAGACTTTTGATCTTACAGTAAACACAAGTATGCATTGGTATTCTGGCAATATACTGCTCTACAACAACAGCCTACCCTTTTAACTTGCACACCATCCTTAATTTATGTAAGAGCTGATAATCCTTGAAGGCCAAAAATAATTGCAGTCTGTTATTTCCAAGTTTTTCTAGGGGCCAGTTTCATAGTGTTGTCCCTTTTCTTGACTGAAATACAGCTGTATGAGTCAGCTGATTGACACTTTAGTAAATCATCATACACTAAGCCGTTGAGTAATTTGTTACTAATTGGTGAGTAATTTCTTAAGTTTCTCTTCCTTTGTAAAATACCTAATTAAAGTATTGCTGTATTTTTTCAGGTGTTTTACTTTAATTTTTCCGCAACATACTCTGAAAAAATTTTCTAGTCTTCCATATAGATAAGATTGTATTTATTTTCCATGGTATGCAATGATTTAATTCATCCTACACTCTTTGGGTAAAATCCTGGCTCCGCTGGACAGAACTCCCATGGACTTGAATGGCGCAGGATTTCATCGTTTGTGTTCTTTGATCTTGTTTATCTACTTTGGACTGAATCCTGATCTTTTAAAGTCAATGTCAGCCCTGAAAGGCACAATGCACTCTTACAGCTGGCTTAATGGGCTACTTGAGAATTCCCACTAAGTAGGGGGATCCTTGGGTAGCAGAACTTCTAGAGCAGTTATTTTTTCACCCTCCCAGTACCTGATGCTGGAGCTGTCCTTACCCCCAAAACAGAAACATAAGCAGCTGATGGAAGTTAAAGCAGCCCCAAGGTTGCTCTACCATGCATTGGAGGACTGAGCTGGTAAAGATCAGCTACATGATCCAGACACTGTAGAGACAATATAAAATCTCATTTGCTATGATCAGAGTCTGGCTGGACCAGAGCATCTGGCCTCATGGGAATTTTTAGCAGTAACTTCAATGGGAGCAGTTTAGGCTCTCTAAAACTCTTGTATTTTAAACAGACAAAAAATATACAGTAAGCAATGAAGATCTAATAATCTAACCTAAAGCAACCACAGACAATGTAATTCAATGTTCTGGCATCCTGAAGCCCCAGTTAGTAACACAATAATATTCTACCGTGTATGATTATTAAGTTAATAACTTTTTTGGTCATGAAGAATTCTAGGTTCTCACCGAACCTCCTCTGATTCCAGTCAAATGGCACAGGCACATCCTGATACACTAGACTTGTTTCCGACATTACACAAATAGTATAAGAATGGCCATACTGGGTCAGACCAATGGTCCATCTAGCCCAGTACCCTGTCTTCTGATAGTGGCCAATGCCAGGTGCTTCTGAGGGAATGAACAGAACAGGCAATCAACAAGTATTTTTTATTGCCATCTGAATTTACAACAGCATAACTAACAGCAGCATATAGCCCTTTCCTTTTAAAAGCATGGGCTACCAAATGCCAGCAAAATTAGAGAAACTGGACCCAGCCCTAGTTCCATAAAAGCTTTCATCATCAGAGTATCAGGCCCTGGGACATTATCCCATTATACATTATCCTACATAACAGAAGTTTAAATTCTGCCATGTTTTTGTAAATAAAATATTTAGTCATCTGGAATGGCTCTATCTTATTGGTACCGGTTTTCTTTTTCCCAGAGCTTTGTTCTAAATGGCTGTGCTGGTCTCAATTGTTGTCCTTTGATAGACTGAAATTAGTTTGTGGTCATGAGAAAATATCGTTCCAAGGAAATTTTAGGATGCAAAGTTAATGGAGCGTCACTGTCCTGTGAAGTATCCATCAAGCAAATCTCAAAGGTTTTGCACAGCTTTGCTTCCAACATAATAAACAACCCTTTTGCCTCACACCATTCCATTTTACAATGCTAATACTTGTGATTCCAAGCACCTTTTTCATCAGCCATACGTTGTCTTCCCAGAATTCTTCAATCATCATCTTTCCTTTTGTCTGAAAGTTTGAATATTCATCTTGCTGCTCACTGAAATGCTCCATGTCTTTGAAGAAGAGGTCTTTTCTGACTGGCAGTGACAGTTATTACAACTTGATCATTTTGATCTTTGCCAACTTTGTTCTTTCCTTTGTAAAAGTCATGCATATGTGCCTCATCATTGTACTCTGCATTCATCACCTATTCTTCTCATTATTCAAACTTTTTTTTTTTGGAGGGGGTGGATGCCTTATAATCCCCATCCTGTCACTAATGTGGCAATAAATCTATCAGGCTGCTTCTCACTCTTTCATGCAGTGGTAAGTCCATTCTTTCCCTCCCCACATTTGTTTTGCACCCTGAAATGCTGTCTTATTTTTCTTTATGTTAAAACCTCTTATAATAAAAATACAAACCCACTTAAACAGATTGCTCTTTGAGGCAGGGACCCACCATTTTGTTCTCGGTTTGTAGAACGCCTAACACAATGGGGTCCTGGTCCATGACTGGGATTCCAAGTGACATCCACAATACAAAAAATAAACAACAACATTCACTAAAGTATACATAAGTGAAGGAATTTTTTTCTATAATTGCTTCTAGGTCTGAGATCAAAAATGAAATCCCATCATCACAGTGCATTAATTTGGCTTGCCAGTCTCTACATTTTTTTAAGACACCTATCCTTTGGGGCTGGGATTGTCAAAAGTTATCAGTGTTGGCTAACTTTGCTCCCATTTAACTGAATGGTAGTTATGCCAGGGTTACAACAATGGATTCTCACTGAAAACTTACTACTCCTTAAAGATATAGAGGGATGAATTTTCCCAATATTCAAGCATATCATATTTTAATCCTTCTGGAGAGAATACAGTGATCTATTGGTTACATGTGATAAAACAAGCAGTTTCACCATATACATTAGAGTTGTTTCATATCAAGTCCCTTTCTTCAGAATTACTACATTGAAAGAGTAATAATGTACATGTATAAACTGCCATTATTATTAAATCCTCAATTCTAATTCTTCTTTGAAGGAATCTATATAGCACATTCCTCATTTAAAAACTAGTAAAAGGAAATTTGTATGGGGACAATGGCTGTGCAAAGGCATATTTTTTGTAGGATACCTAAATTACAAAGCAGATCGTCAGGGTGGTGAGTTATATGGGCCCGTGGTGCTTGGGCTCCAGCAATATTCAGGGCCCAGAGGCCCAGCTCCATCAATGTTTGGGAACCGGTCTCTCTCCCAGCTCTGCCTGTACCCGCATGTCCCCCGGCCCCCACTTGCTGCCCCCCCGTGCGCCTCCCCCAGCCCCCAGAGTGTCCCTATCTCAAGCTGGTGGCTGCCCCCTGCAGCTCTGCTCTGCTAGCTCCTGGCATCAACTGTCGCCGCCGGGTCTTAGTGCCCCCCTTCCACTAATGCCAGGGCAGACTGACCCTGACCCTGCCCTTCCGCCTCGGCCCCTTCCCTTTTCTGGTGGGACTCTCTTCCAGCACAGGTGGCCCCCCCACCCACAGTCACCACTCCTGCCCCATGCTGGGCAAGGGGCAGCCCCATCCCCCACCCCCAGTGAGGCACAGCAGCAGGGGAAGAGGTGCATATGTGATGGCCGCCCTCCCCCCTGGCATTCATCACAGGGGAAGTGAGGGGGCTTCCTGGACCTGAGAGGGGCCATAGGACCATGTGCAGTGACAGTGGTGTGAAGTGAATGTGCTGCCGGGGGAAGGAGGGGCCCCTCCACTGGAGCTCACTGCTGCCGGCGGGAAGAGGGCTGGGGGGAGTCCTCCTCTCTGGCCCCAGCACCGGGGCAGCCTGCCTGCACCCCAAACTCCTCATCCCCAGCCAGAGCCCTCACCCCCCTTCACTCCAACCCTCTGCCCTAGCCCTTATACGCTTAAATATGCTTAAATAGGCCAACATAATTTAGGAGAATACCAAAGTCTAATCCATAGTGAAAACCACCAGTATTTCCTATGCATTTGTTATACACGTTTTCTACAAAACACCAAACATGCAATATATTACAGATTCAGATTGCAAAATTTTGGCCCCGCTAAGTCAATGACAAAACTCCCATCAACTTTAATGAGGTCAGGGTTTCACCCCCAATGTCTCAGTGGTATAGACCAGTACTGGGGTTGCAGAATGCAAGGCACTGGGTCGCCTTGCTCAGCACCAATGGACCCTGGCAGTTGGCCATTAAAAGCTAGTAGTCCTTACCTGTTCTGACACTGCACTGTGCCCCAGAAGCGGCCAGCAGCAGGTCCGGCTTGTAGGCAGGGGGGTCACGGGGCTCCATGCACTGCCCCACCCCAAGCACCGGCTCCGCACTCCCACTGGGCAGGAACTGGCCAATGGGAGCTGGGGTGTGTGTGCGATGCCTGCAGGTGAGAGCCGTGCCTCCGCCTAGGAGCTGGGCCTGCTGCTGGCTGCTTTGAGGGTGCAGTGTGGTCTGTGGTGCCAGGACATGCAGGAAGCCTGCCTCTGCACCCCGGCTGCGTCGCTGACTGGGAGCTGCCAGAGGTAAGCCCCTGCCCCAGCCCTGAGCCCTCCCAAACCCTGTCTAGACTGCATGGGCTAAAGAAATCTTTTTCAGCGATGAGAGATTGAAGGTGACTTGTTTTATGATGTTACCATGACTGGCCTTACTAATCAGAAGAATAATGTTCTTCACACTGTACCTAATAGTGGGCCAGACCTTTAGCTGATGTAAACTGGCATAACATCCCAACTGGCCCAAATTCCACAAAAGTATTTCGGAACATCTTAAATTATGAAAGATGTTCGGTATAATACAGAAATGGCTGATTTCTATCCAGAAGATACTGTCATGATGGAGGTTGGGTGAAACCTCACTGAAGCTGGTGAGCCTCACAGTTACTGTACATTCAGGATAAATGTCAAAAGAAGTTAAGTTCCTTTGAGTAAAATAGCTGAAACAGTAAGAGCCAGGGCCCAAAATGGAAGGCTGGTCAGAAGCTGAGCTAGGTGGGTGAAGGGATTTTGCTGGAGGTTGAATGCAAATGCATGAGCTGTGCATGCTTGTGAGAGAGAAAAACTCAGAGAGCCAGAAGCAGACATCAAGAGAAGCACAGGTAACACAGCCAAGAGAGAAAACTTTTAGGGCACAGTGCTGGCTGGAGAGAGGCATGGAACTGTGAGCAAAGAAACTGCCTCCTGTTGCTTGATTCCTGCTGTGTTCAGGGAAATAGGACTTTGTACATTCTTTGTAAATAAACAGCATTGCATCAGATAAATACCTGACTCCATCCTCAATTTCGCCTCTGAATGGAAACAACTCAGCAAAGCCTTGAATATTGACTAGCTGCTCAGGTCAAAAGGGATAACAATACAAAGAAAAATATCTTCAGGGAACATTAGGTAGAAATGGAAAGTTATGAACAAAACCAATAGTGAACTGAGTAGCCTAAAGTAGTTTTTCTCTAAGCAATATTTACTAAATGCTCTAGGGTACCATTTTCAAGAGTGCCTAAGCGGCGTAGGAGACTAAATCTCATTGACTTTCAAGGGGACTTTGGCTCTTAAGTAACTTAGGTGCTTTGGAAAATTTTACCCCTGGTCCCTAGAGCCTATAAGGCTGAGCTCAGTAGACAGAGGAACCAGGATACTTTACTTCAGGTCCTATCTAAACACATTTACACTGTCTCCCTTATAGGTGAGTTGACAATTGGTTAGTGAGCTAATCTGTTTTAATATGTTGCATTGTTATACTGAAGCCACACGTGCACCTCCTGCTTAGGAAAGTTCTGAATTATGCCATTCTTTTGGATCTCTAACAATTTTAAAATGACATGGGTAAGCTCACTGCTGCCACGCACTAATTGGCAAGCAATCCAAAATCCTCCAATGGCTGATTGGGAGGATGCTCTTCAAAAAAGAAGTGGTGAAGTGCTGAGAACTAAGTTTTATAAGGAGCAATATCTAGGAGATTTCTGAAAGTTACAGAAATAATATCTGAAGAAATATATGACCTAGAGCAGTGGTGGGCAACCTGCAGCCCAAGGGCCATATGCAGCCCATCAGGGTAATCTGATAGCGGGCTGCGAGACATTTTGCTGACATTGACCGTCTGCAGGCATGGCCCCCCACAGCTCCCCAGTGGCCGCGGTTCACCATTCCCAGCCAATGTGAGCTGCGGGATCTGGTGGGCCGCAGGGACGTGCTGGCCGCCACTTCCCACAGCTCCCATTGGCCGGGAACGGCGAAGTGCAGTCACTGGGCACTGCAGGGGGCCATGCCTACAGACGGTCAACGTCAGCAAAATGTCTCACAGCCTGCAATCAGATTACCCCAATGGGCTGCATGCGGCCTGTGGGTTGCTAGTTGCCCATCGCTGACCTAGAGCATTAAGTGCCAAGAAACATCTTATTAACATTCACATTGTTACCTTTTTCACTTCCCATCTGATTCACAGACATTAAGGCAGAAAGGATCATTAGATCATGTAGCCTGACCTCCTGTGTATTACAGACCATTAAATTTCATCTAGTTACCCCTGTATTGAGTCCAATAACTTGAGTTTGGTTAAAACATAGCTTGCAAAAAGGCATCCACAGTCTTTATTTGAAGCCATCATGAGATGGAGAATCCATCACTTTCCTTGGTAGTTTATTCACTGGTTAATCACCCTCACTGTTAAAAATTTCTGCCTTATTTCTAATTTGAACTTGTTTGGCTTCAGCTTCTAGCCATTTTCTGCCTTTCCCTCCTAAATTAAAGAGTTCTTGAGTACTCAATATTTTCACCTGTGATGGGTCTTCTTATATATGTAATCAAGACACCTCTCAATCTTCTTTTTGATAAGCTGAACAGATGAAGCACTTTCAGTGTCTCACTGCAAGGCATTTTGTCCAGCCTTTGAATAATTTTTGTGGCTTTTTTTTGCACCCTCTCCATTTTTTCAACATCCTTTTAAAAATGTTGACACCAGAACTGGACACAGTATTCCAGTATTGGTCTCACCAATGCTGTATACCAGGGGTCGGCAACGTTTGGCACGCGGCTCGCCAGGGTAAGCACCCTGGCAGGCCGGGCCAGTTTATTTACCTGCTGACGCAGCAGGTTCGGCCGATCATGGTCCCCACTGGCCGCGGTTCGCTGTCCCGGGCCAATGGGGGCGGCCAGAAGCGGCGCAGGTGCTTACCCTGGCGAGCCGCGTTCCAAACGTTGCCACCCCCTGCTGTATACCAAGGTAAAAATCAACTCCCTACTCCCCTGTCTACACATCCAAGGATTGCATTAACCTGTTTTACCACAGCATCACTCTGGGAGCTGATGTCCAATTTGACCACTAAAGCCTTTCCAGAGTCACTGCTTTCCAAGATACCTCTTTCCATAGATATAAATGTATTATAATTGATTTTGTTTGAGTGGGCCCCTCTTACCAAGTAATCCAAGTTGCTCTGTATATGTGCCCTGTCCTCATCATTATTTTCCATTCTGCCATTTTTTTTAATCTAATGACAGTGTTGAATAGGGTCATGCGTTGCAGCCATTCCTTGCAGAACTCCACTAGAAACACCCCCATTCAAAGACGAGTGCCCATTGACAACTATTTTTTGAGATCTGTTAGTTAGCCAGTTCCTAACCCATTAATGGGTGCTTTATTGGTACTTTTTGGTGCTAATTTTTTTAATCTGAATGTTGTGCGGTACTAAGTCAAATGTCTTACAAAAGTCTAAGTCTATTTCATCTATCATCTATCAGCAGTTAACTTTATCAACTAACTTTAATATCAAAAATGAAATCAGGTTTCTTTGACCAGACCTATTTTCCAGAAAACCACATCGACTGGTATTAATTTATATTCCTACACTTTAATTCTTTCTTGATTTATCCATTTGTTGACTCATTTTACACTAGGATTGTAAACTCTTGGGACAGAGATAATCTTTTGTTAGATATCTGTACAGTGTCTAGCACAATGCAGATGTGGCCTCTTTACTGTGATATAAATGATAATATTACATGTGATATATTTTCTATTCAGCTAGTGCTGACGTCACAAAGGCATATAATAAAATTTGGTCTCAAGCACTGTGTTTTGTATGGAAATCTTCATGTATAACATTCTAAAATCCTGTGCGGGGAAGGGGATCATGCAAGGGAGCTACTGATCATTACTCCAGATAATGTCTAGAATTAACTAACATTTTTGCAATATTCCTCGGGAAGCTCATTCAGTCTATCAATCTCTAGAAATTAATGGCATGAACTTGCATTAAATCAATCTGTCATTAGTCCAGCTTTCTTTATGGTAACTCCTTAGGATGCATTTCCTGCAACTGACTGAGAGATGCCAAAAGAGGATCTACAGACATGATTTTAAAATGTACCACGATACATTAACTTGCACATAGAACCTAGCTGTATCTTTCACAGGACATCACAGTCACACAATATAAATACAAGGTGATGGGATACTGAGTCATTGACTGCTATGGACCCAGTTCAGTGTATTTGTGTAAAAGATGGACATAAGCAGTGTAGAAAGAGACATACACGTTCTGGATTCAGGAAAGTTGAGAGAAGAATACACAGTGGTTTGAGATAATGTGGTTGTTATTTCTAAGTGAGTTTAATCCTTGTACAATCAGATTGCCACTTGCAAACATACTATTGCTTGTAGGCTCAAGTGCGCCAGTTAGGTATTGCTCACAGCAAGGAGCAGTGCAGAGCTGCACAGCCACTGGGGGGTGGCGCATGGCAGAATTCTTCCCTGGTAGACAAGGGAAGTGAGCTCACTGCTATGCTCCTACATTGAGTGCAGATTACTCTTCCCACTGTGCTGGCCGCCCTCAGCAGGCTGGTATGAGGATGAAGTAGGGACAGGGACCCATTTTGGATGTTGTGCTCCCCTAGGGAGTAGGGTGCGAGTAATCCCTGTGCTCAGGAACTGCCTTTGGGCCTTGTGCTTATGAGGGCCCTGGAAATGGGAGCGGTTGTTCAGGTCCCTCCTGTAAAATGGACGCCTGTAAAAGTAAAAGAGATAGATTGAGATAATGAGCCATATCCTTAGCAGGTGCAAACTGCACAGTTCCACTGAAGTCAAAGGGGCTATGCACTTGCCCCCCAGGTGAGTATCTGTGAGGAATCATGGTAAATTCCTAGCCACGCACAGAATGGGAAAAATATCTACCATTGGCCGCTGCTAGAAGAGTTTCATAACAAGCCAAATCCCACAATGTCACTGAAAGAGGAAAATGCAATCCTACTGCTGTCTTATTGATTAAATGCCAAGATTGTCTAAAGTGACCAATGATTTGAGACCCCACAAAGGGGCCATGTTTGCAGAGAGTTGGGAGCGGGGGCACAGCTCTGTCAGAAAATCCAGTCCCTTGAATATTTCAAGTTGAGCACCCTAAAAGCGAAAAATCACTAGTTGAAGACTACTTTTGAAACTCTTGCCCTGAATCTTCCTCCTCTGTGTGTGGAGACTCTATCTTGCTGTCTACCTGTGGTATGGCCCTGTCAAATGTTATGTCTCAAGGCCACCTCTTTGAGGTGAAGGTAAGTGACTCACTGACCACATAAAACGCTCCCTGGGTGAAAACTGTCCTGTAATCTGGTTTTGGTGAATGAGGTATAATCCTCCAGCAATACCTCTTAGCAAGTCTGCCCCTTTCAGGAGCAAGGTGGTAATAAAACAGTCCAAACCAAAGAAGGAAAACAGTTCCATGGACCACGAGGGGCCAGGCCCTCACTCTCACACAAATGCGGGGAAGCAGAACACAGGAAGTCTCAGCTCCCACTCTCCTGCTGGCTAAAGGCCAAGAGTTAGTCCTGAGGATTTCAACAAAAGAAATAAATCAGCCCATCTTCTTTCCTCAGATGGCTCGGGTAGGCAATGCTCTCAAGCTGTTCCTCAGCAAGTAACCCACTACCCTGGTCTGGAAACTCTAGCTCTGCCGGCTTGAGCACCACCCCAACTAGGCTGAATGCCTTCTTGTAAGGGCCTTGCCTAAGGCCCGATAAGTCACACAGGTATGGCATGCTGGGGCTGGCTGAGACCACAGGAGTTCTTCAACCCCTGGTTGACTGGGGGATGTGGGGGTGGTGTGTGCGCGTGATCTTTCCAACCACAGCCCCCCCCCCCCATTAGTGTAGTATTTGAGCACCCCACAATTTTAATATATTTATCCGCACAACAGCGCTGTGCTGGTGTCCACTTTTAACAGATGGGGAACCAAGGCAAAGAAAAGCTAAGTGACTTACTCAAGGCTCTGGCAAAGAAGGTACTCAAATGAAGGTCTCCCAGGTCCTGGACTTGCACCCTTACCACTGGACAATCTTTCCTCTCCGCTCAAACCCTCAGAGACAATTATCGACCTGCTGACCTCATCCCTCAGTATGCTGTAATTCTGATACACTGATAAGACATTCTCAAAAGGTGATTTTTAAGTTACATTCTTTACTTTCCTAGTCTTATTCCTTTAACCTACTGTCAGAAAGTTACAAAATGATGTGAAAAGGACCCTCCAGCAAAATCACTGATCCCCCCTATAAGTTTCACTCTACTCTTTGCATATAGGATTGACTGTTAGAGTGCCACATCAAGAATTGCATCTTTCCATAAGGAGGAATGTCTTGATAATCAACGGTTGATTTCTAATTGAGGCATGGCTCAACCATGAAATTAATGGGCCTGATTCTGATCCTGTACCAGTGTAAATCAGGAGTAGCTCCGCTCAAGTCAATGAAGTTAAACCATGGTAACCGAGAGAAGAATGAGACCGAATGCATTTAGTTAACTAGATTAGGTTACCTGCCTTTAGCAACAATTCCAACAAAGAAACAAACAAATCGTTACCTCAGATCAAATGGCAAATCCTGCTGGGTACAGCAGTTCCCTTTTATATTGCAGCAGGTTCTAAAACCACGTGACCTTCGCCAGCACTACAATGTTCTCCATTATTGAAAAGGATATGGTTAGTAGTGCATTAAGATACCTGTTTTCTAATATATCCAAGCTAAATGGACTTCAGCTTTCAGCTTCTGTAATCATCATTAATGATTTGTTCCATAGCCAATCTGATAAAGAAGGATGACCAAAGCTGTGCTGATTAGATTTCCTTGAATGAAGGTGATTACATTCTCTGCTTTATTTATCATTACTAATTGCAACCAGGGGTTGCTCAGCTTCAGTTAGTTTAGCTGATCCTTTTGAATAGGATAACATAGCCTGATGTTCTCTGCCCTTTCTGCTCTGTGTGCCAATTGCCCAAAAAGGAAGGAAACCACTTAAGTTAGGAGAAGTCAAATAAGGAACTCCTCCTCCTTGAGATAGAGAGAGGACAGTGTGTTCCCAGGGGAGGTGTATGGGTCACATATGTCTCAATACTGGGATTTCACTCATATGCACCGACTCAGTCAGTGCTCCTGGGCTCAAGCACTCACAGAAAAAATTAGCAGGTGCTTAGCACCCACCAGCAGCCAGCTCCCCCCTGCAGTGCCTCCCGTCTGCCAGCAGCCCCGCTGATCAACTTCTCCCCCTCCCTCCCAGCCTGCCACAGATCAGCTGTTCTGCTGCATGCAGGAGGTGCTGCGAGGGAGGGGGAGAAGCGGGGAGGGGGCACGCTCGGGGCAGGGGGCAGAAAGAGGTGGAGTGGGAAGAGGCAGGGTGGGGGGTGCAACCTTAGGGAAAGGGTGGAGTGGGAGTGGCGTGACGGTGGGAAAAGGTGGGGGGGTTGGGGTGGAATGGGGGTGGGGCCTGGGACGGAGGGCGGGGGGGGGTCGAGCACCTCCCAGGTAGAGAGGAAGTTGGCACCTATGATTTTGCTGCATGCAAGGCAGGTGGCTAGAGAGGCTGTTCCATCCAGGAGCACCCCCTGCAGAGCCCTAATGACGTCTGTGGGGTTTTGCAGGGGGGGGCAGGGGTTCACCCAGGTGAAACAGCTTACAGGCCCAGGGCCTTGTTCTTTTAAACGAAAGTTTATCTTGAAAGCAGCCCAGTTGCTGAAGATGCAGGGGATGATCTGGGCAATGTCTTGTGGGGTATATCTAGACACTCACATAAGTATGGTAATTTAGAGAGCTGTCAACCAGGCCCCACAATGTGTACACTAATTTTTGAAAGAAACAAGAGGGAGTTACAAAAGGGTTTCCATTTTACATACCCAGAGTTCTTTCAGTCTTTTCAAAACAGAACACCATGAAATTTACCAGCTGAGCTGTCTCTAGTAACCAGCCTATCCTACAGCTGGAATTGTTAAGCTTTTCTTTTAAGGTTTTCACTTTTATTATTTATTATACACAGTGAAACTTCACTTACCCTAGCCTCAGCTATCTGAAAAAGCCTCATTTATATGAAATGAGGTCATGTCCCTTGATGTGTATTAAACAATTTGAAAACTCCCATTTATCCGAACACCCATTTATCCACATTAATTCAATTTGGATAAAGGAGGCTTCACTGTATATCAGTACCTTTCTTTCTTTCTTTTTTTTAAAGAAAAAGCCAAGTTAATTAAACCAAACTCTACAGTATTTATGATTTTTTTTTGTAGCTTAGCCTGGTTTATAAAAGGTGATGTTAATATTGACATTAATTAATGTCAATCTTAATGTAATATTACATTAATAGCCTGGTGTATCTTTGAGCCTAAGGCAATGTACTGTACAGCTTAAGCTATTTATAACAAAGGTATTTTAAACAGCTTTGCCCCCACCAAAAAAAAAAAATTCAATTTATACTAAATGTTGTTGCAAAATCAGATTCATCACCCCAGGGATTAAGAAAAATGAAAGACCAATTTAATGACAGGATTTAGTTCATTATTTATCTTCCAGCATGTAAATTATAGATTGTCATGAATTTTTTATCCTTTTGGTGCCCACTACCTAATTCATGTGAAAAACATAAGCCTGTGTTACAAAGAGCAAGCTCCCTAGCTCTGTGTACAAGAGGCATCTCCTCTGCCTTTTGACAGACGATAATCTGTCAAAATGAAAAATTAATGGAGGCTCCCTTAATTCATCATCTTCTGCCTGTGTTCTATTAATGGCTTAAAAAAAACTTCTATAACTCTGCTCACACTGAACAGAATTGGTAAGGGGGGGGGAGAATAGGAGGTCAGCTGACTGCTTGAGTTTATGCTGTGTGCTATAATCCAGCCAATAGCTGAATGACGCGTTATTTATTAAATGCATTCAGGAATTGTGCAGATTCCAGCACACCATGAAAATGTGCTGAGATTAAAACATGTGGTGGGGTGCTTTATTGTTTTCAGTTTTGCCATAACAGAAATTACTCTGTGTAAATGATTATAAAGAACATGGATGTAGTAGGTATGCTACATGAAACCACCATTTTGAAAACTCTACCCAGGAGTAGACGAAAGCAGGGAAATAATAAGCAGTTGTGTCCCCTAAAATAAAATGTTCATGTCAAAAAATAACTGATTTTTTTTCTTTGATGACTGATTTTACCTCAATCAAGGAGGACTTTTAGCACTGTCTTAAATAAGGATTTAACCATTATAGAAAATATACCATTATAAATGTGTTTCATAACTGTCCTAGTCCCTTCTAATGATTTTAAACATAGGAGTTCAACCAAAGTCTGTCTTTCTTTCACAGCTCAACTACTTTTGCATGATCCTATAGGTCTGAATGCTATGTTTGTCATATCACAATAAATTCAAGGACAACAGACCATGTCATAAATGTAAGATTATGACAACTTCACAACTGGATTGAGAAGCACGGAGAAGCGGAGTGGAAACAGTAAAATGCTATTCAAACATAAATATTGGCAGAAATAGCATAGTAGATTACAGGCAAAGTGTTTCTTTGTGCACAGTACACTTGTATTCTTTGAGACAATCTGCCTTTTTTCCAATAGTGGATATATTTTGGTGGGCTAAATCCGGAGACATTACACAGGAAGTCAGATCCAACTCTTTGTCATTCAGAATGCTCACTAGAATAAAGCACTAATCCAGCCGTCCTTATTTATAAAAAATTGCAAGGAGGAAGGGAGGTCCTTAGTCACTCACTTAGTCACCTGACTGTTTTTATTGAGATCTTGCTGTCTCACTAATCATTGTACATGGTTCTAAGGCATCTATTATACTATCTTGGCTATGGTTATGTTTTCTGAAGCCCGTTTCAGGTCTCATTTACATCAGTGGAAAGATACCCACAGACTTCAGTGGGGGTTGGGGCAACCCCTTGATAAACAGGCTATGGCCGAAATCCTGTGACATCCCCAGAAGGGGAACTCATGCAGTGACTTGGCTCATCAGCAAGAGATCAGCTAGGAAGAGACTCAATTTTTGTCTAGAGTTTTGTTGTACAAGCATCTTCCGTCTGAGGATCTGTGTGTTTTAAACATTAATGCACAGACCTTTGCAACATCCCTAAGAGATAGCTATTATCATTCCATTTAAAAAATGGAGAAATTGAGGCTCAAAGAAGTTAAGTGTTTTGCCCAAAGCTAAGTAAAAAGTCTTGGACAGAGCTGGGAAGAGACTACAGATCTTCTAAATCCCAGTCCTGTGCTTAACCACTAGAACACCCTTTCCCAAGTTTGTCTTCTACCCTGGTTCAAAGGTAGCAATTTTGTCAGGTGAACTAGAAGAGATTCCATCTGGATAATTCAGCTGAAACTGCTATGTTCTTTGTGTGTGTCTGAGGCATGCTGGGATTAAGACAAAACCCAACAAAACTGAATGTTTATACTATTTAATTGTTTTCCAGTCAACAGCAATTTTTATTTTCTCAAATCAGTGGTCAGAATATGTGGCTCCTTCTATGAAATATCAGGAAGAGACACATGTGCTCGGAATTTCAAAGGAGACCAAGGCAGTTAGGCACTCAAATACCATTGAAATGCAATGGGAGCTGGGTGCATAAATCCCTTGGGCTCTTTTGAAAATCCCAGCCACAATTGGCTACACTACAATTGAAGGAAAACAACCAGCAAAAAGAACTGCCATATACAAAAAAGTGCCTCCAAAGAACTTAAGGTTCACCCAGTTCCATAAGTGGCTCTAGACACAGGTGACCCAGAGCATGAGTCATTCAAAAGTTCTTGAACAATGACCCTCATGAGTGCATTAATATTCTAGGCATTTGTCACAGGTGTTGATCAACAACATTTTGAGAGCTAAAGATTTTTCTAGAGTAGTGTATTGGGGATAAATGGATGCCTCATGTGAGAAGAGCACAATGGCCTGGCTAGGCATTAGTGACATTTGCGCATTAGGGGAATATGCTTGATTGGGGGCTGTTTTGTTTACCTTTGTTTTATGCATGCAGAAAAAGGGCTGAAAGTTTTTTGGCATCATATGCAAGTGAATTGGATGGCTTAGCAGACTAAGTGGTTACAGAGCCGGACTCTTCTAGGACTGGAGATACTGGTAAATGGCTATGGATCCAGACTCTTATCATAGAATGGCAGAGTTGGAAGGCACCTCAGGAGGTCCTCTAGTCCAATCCCCTGCTCAAAGCAGGACCAAGCCCCAGACAGATTTTTGCCCCAGATCCCTAAATGGCCCCCTCAAGGATTGAATTCACAATCCTGGGTTTAGCAGGCCAATGCTCAAACCTCTGAGCTACCCCTCCCCCTCTTCTAGGACCTAAAGTCATTACAACCTGAAGAACATTTTGCATCCTATGTGAAAATGAATTGATGGTCACAGCCCATTTCCCCATAGACAGGTAAACCCATCACAGAAGCCAACATTTCAAAACCACTAGCTGTCACTTTGGCAGTCTCAGGGGTGAGGCAAGGAATGAGCAGGCCATGAAGACTGAACTACTTTCAAACCCCTAGAGGTGGGAGATCCTGCCAGACCATGGTTGGATGATGCAATGAAGCCTCCACTGCTACTCTCCATGATATAGCTGGTTTGGGAACCTCATATCTCTCTCCAAGGCAATCTGCTTGGTCGCCACTATTACTGCTTATTATTACTTAAGCTGAGAACTGTACAGACGGGTGTGCGTCCCCTTAAAAGCCAACATAACCACTTTGAAAAAACTTTGGGGAAAAAGAAAATGAAGTCCCTATGGGAGAACATTAGAATCTTATTCCTACCTGTCATGGTTCATAAAAGAAGCCCCCAACACCTTGCTCTCTAGATCTAGTATTAAATCCTTCACATACCTGCAAATTATGATGCTGATATGGCTTTTAAGGTCAAGGTTTAAAGTATGTGGATCTTACAAGAAACTCTAGTGATTGATGTAATATATCAGGCACTTGCCTTGAAAAAGAAGTATTATTCAGCTGCCTCCACTGGAAGATTAAAAGGGTGGGGGCGAAGAAGTTGCCTAGCTGGTTAAATGAAGGGTGGTTGTTCTCAATGGTCAATGTTGCAATGAAATCACTATAAAAAATAGCAACTGATATTGAACTTGCTTGCAACATCTTCTGATCCCTCTAATACATGTCTCCAGGCAGCAATTCTCTCTTCACCTCAATAACCTTGTTACACCAGCTGGTTTCAAATACTAGCAATTTCCAAAATCATCTTTGAAAGCTGCTTTCCGTACACTCTGCTCTGCATGTTTTTGAAACTCCTCAGACAATGCAGGAAATTGCTTTTTATATTTGCTAAAGGTCCAAGTCACCAGAAGGAAGGTTGCTCCCATCTCATGCAATTTCTCTCATTATTTCAGGTTCTAATATTGGTTTGTAAGCACAAGTATTTGAACCTGATGAACGATACAACAGGAACAGTGAAAATTGGATACTATCGTGCAGAAAACATTTTGCTATAGGAACATAGAACCAACCATACCTAATCAGGCCACTAGTCCAACAATAGCCTGGGCTTTCACAGTAGCTAATACTCAATATTTCATAGGAAAGTGAAAGAAACCCCAGAGCACTAAAATAATTGTTCACCACTGTATATGGAGAAAAATATCCTTCCTGCCCCCTAGGCTGACCAGCTCATGCTTTCACACATGTAATATTAATACCCTCATTATAATGCAGACAGACTCAGGATATTGTTTCCTAATCTATATTTACAGTATGCACTCAGGCATCCAATATGGAGACCCAGTAGTGGACTATTCACAGAGTTATTATTGGCTGTATGTAGCCAACCTTTTAAAAATATAGCCACAATATTTGACTTGTATGGTATTGTCCAGGCTCCAGGAGTTGTTTTTCAGAAGTTGATTATCTCCTCAGTAGAGGAATAGTGAGCAGACAAACTCAGGATATTTTGCGAGTCTATATTTACAGTATGCACTCAGGCATCCAACATGGAGACCCAGTAGCAGACTGTGCACAGAATATATTTGTGAGAGGTCAGCACTGGAGATGCTGCAGACTCACTTCAGCCCAGTGGCTGACACAGGCTCTCTCAGTGCTAACATATCTCCATGGGGAAGAAGATCAGAGAGTTTGACTGGCCACTCCCTTTCCCCACTCCTCTGCAAGATCCCCATAAAGGTTGGAAAGAGACTGCAGAGTTGTAGGCTACGTCCCACAAAATGCCCGTTATTGCTTTGCAAAAGGATGGATAAAACAGAAAAAGCAGCAGCAAAGCTTACGCAAAATATAGCTAAGTGGGAGTAAAACACTGCCACTGGGATAAGTGAATAGAGAATGCAGATTTGGTAGCACTTTACCCCCACTTTTTACACATGTAAATGAGTACATAAGTGCCAGGCAGTGGAGGATCAGGCCCCAAACATGTAAGTACTCCCCCCCGACAAAGTGGGCATTCACCCACGAAAGCTTATGCTCCAATACATCTGTTAATCTTAAAGGTGCCACAGGACTCTCTGTTGCTTTTTACAGATGCAGACTAACATGGCTACCCCTCTGATACTTTACATTTCAGTGTATAGTAAATAGAGCAGTATAAACAAGTCATTGTCTGTATGAAATTTCAATTTGTACTGACTTTGCTAGTGCTTTTTATGTAGCCTGTTGTAAAACTAGGCAAATATCTAGATGAGTTGATGTACCCCCTGGAAGACCTGTGCGTACCCCAGGGGTACATGTATCCTGATTGAGAACCACTGGCCTAATGTAAATGTGAATCAATCCCTTAGCTTTTAAAATTCTGTTGAAGCCTTTGGGCCTGGTTTCTTTTGGCTTGCATTGTTTTTTTATCCTAATGTGGCTCTAGTGAAGTTACTCCTGATTTACACTGATGTTCATAAGAGTAGAATCAGGCCTTATACATTTTACACTCTTTATAATATTGATCTATAATCATGCAATATCCACAGGGAAAACTGAGTTCAGGAGTATACAATCAATATTGTATTCATTTAAAAAAACCCCCACAGAATTAAAAATACAAACCATCTGATTTTGAAATAAATTACCTTCATGGAATTATATCTTATCTTTAGACTGAAATATTCACAGAAAATTAATGAGATTGTCAAGTGGCCACAATGAAGATTTATGTGCTAATCTGGTGACGTTTTAAAACAATATAAAATAATAAAGAAATGCTTCTGTTAAAAAAAGAGGCAGAGATACTTAATTTGAATGGAATCTTTTATTAGATTCCTCCTGTTTAGAAGCAAATAGCTCCTTTGTTTAAATACCCTTCACAAAGGCAAAGCCTCAGGAAACATTTTGTAAAAGAATTCTGAAAGTCAAAGTCATTTTGACAGAAATCAAACCAGAAATAATTTCTCCCTGAAGGAATTCTACTTTATTTTAATGATGTCTGGGATGTTTCCATTTAAATAGCATTTTTTGTTAATTATGATTCACACTGTCCACTTAAACAGTGACTTTTTTACATAAGCTTAGGAACTCATTTGTCATATCCATTTTGTTCAAGTGGAGGAAACAAATATGAAAGGAAAACAATTTGACTAAAAACATCTTCCGTTCATTAAAAAGCTTTATGTTCTAATGGCTGAATGTGAAATTCTGCTCTTAACGGCGACTGGGAGCTGGGGAGCTCTCTGTTAGACACTTACTGAGGCATTCTTTCCTGGTAATATAGGCTGTTTATGGGGCTTTTCATGACCTTTCTTTTTGGTACTGCCAACAGAGGAATACTGTGTGCATCTTTTTTACATCCACATGTCTGCTTGCTCATGGATATGTATCTGTTTTGTTGTCTTCATTTTGAAGAAAAAAGCCAGGGGTAATTAAAAGAGAATCAAAATAAGATACGTGTGTTGTGTCACAAAACACACACACACACACACAGAGTATGGGAATGTTAATGCTACAAACACATAAGTACTGAGATAAAATGCCCAGTCGCCTTCTCCAGTGCTTGGGTGCATTACTGTTCTTTGCTGTAGACATGAAGATGCTGGTGAGTTTCATCCTCAGGAGCTGGGCATTCTTCGGCTTCTAATGTTACAAGTTTTTAATTAGAAATTAGCGAGAACCAGTAATCTAAATCCCACAAAATTCGGAAGTTAGGATAAAATAGATTGTACGTCTAAACCCTCTAGGATTTTGTTTTTGCAATATAAGACTTGTATGTACTAGCTTGGATGCAGGGAAGCGTCCTTATTCCCACAAGCACACGCTTAACTCCCTTTGAAGTCAATGAGGCTTCTTCCCTGAATAAGGCTGGATTTAAGAACATGCATAAGTGCTTCCCTGGATCAAGACCATTCAGATTAAGTCAGAGCAACAGCTAACAGCTTGTTTATTTCTGGAATTTCTAACTAACCAATGACTGAATTTCAAAGAGCCACTTAGCTTAGCTACATACCAATAGTCTCCAGTGCCATCCAGCAAACTCCCAAGATATCTCACACAACAGTACAAAACCCCTGACCAACAAGGATACCACAAACACAAGCCATCAGCATTTGGCCTATATAAAACATATTCATCTGCGTTTCCTTAAAAAAAACACAAATATTTGTACTGTAGTTAGCTGACCTTTTTCAAAATGAATTCTTTTCCAAGTCTGAGTAAAGCTGAATGTACAGCGCTAGCAGATCAATAATTAAATGTTTTCTTCTTTAGAGTTACACTAGGATTAGACCCAGTCACTGTATTTACCATTTCCACATACACTAATGGTGACTATATTGGAGCCTCTTTTAAGTAATAGAAAATCATATGCATTAACTTTCCCTCAAAGTCACTGCAAATTGATATCCCCTCTAGTAACAGCTAATACATCTGGATGCAAGCAATGACTGACAAGATTAGACTCTAAGGCCTTGGCTACACTTGCGAGTTGCAGCACTGTAAAGGCTCCCCCAGCGCTGTAACTCACTCCCCGTCCACACTGGCAAGGCATTTGCAGCGCTGTATCTCCTTGGTTGCAGCGCTGCATGTACTCCACCTCTCCGAGAGGAATAGCGAGTGCAGCGCTGCCACTGCAGCGCTGCGGCGCCAGTGTGGCCACCCAATGCGCTGTGAATGGCTTCCAGAATTATTCGACAGTATCCCACAATGCCTGTTCTAGCCACTCTGGTCATCACTTCAGACTCTACTGCCCTTGCCTCAGGTAACCAACCATGTGACCCACCCTTTACATTCCCCGGTAATTTTAAAAATCTCCTTCCTGTTTGCTCAGCCAGGCGTGGAGTGGAGTGCTATCAGCGAATCTTTCCAGATGACCACGCCTCCACGCGCCAAGCGAGCCCCAGCATGGAGCAATGGCGAGTTGCTGGACCTCATCAGTGTTTGGGGGGAGGAAGTTGTACAGACCCAGCTGCGCTTCAGCCGTAGGAATTACGATACCTTCGGGAAGGTATCAAAGGACATGATGGAAAGGGGCCATGACCAGGACGCCCTGCAGTGCAGGATTAAAGTGAAGGAGCTGTGGAGTGCATACCGCAAAGCCCGCGACACAAACGGCCGCTTGGGTGCTCCCCCCGCGACCTGCCAATTCTACAAAGAGCTGGATGCGATACTTGGGGTTAACCCCACCTCCACTCTGAGCACCACCATGGACACTTTGGAGCCAGTGGTGGGGAGGGGGAAGGAAGAGGAGGAGGAGGAAAACGGGAGTGATGGTGGTGGGCCGGATGGAGACACCCCAGAATCCCTGGAGCCATCCAGCCAGGAGCTCTTCTCGAGCCAGGAGGAAGGTAGCCAGTCGCAGCGGCCGGTACTTGGTGGAGGACAAACAGAAGAGCAGGTTCCCGGTAAGGGATTTTTTTTTTCGGGAAGGAATTTTTTCGGTGCGGGCTCTTTGGGAGAGGAGGGTTAGGCATGCATGCCTAGATACAGAATAGTGCATTGATGTGGTTTATCACATCGGGGTAATCGTCCTTGGTAATCTCCTCGAATGTCTCATCCAGAACGTGTGCAATGCGCTTGCGCGGGTTTATCAGGAGAGCCACCGTGGTCCTTGTCCCAGCCAGGCTAATGTGTCCGTGCCACTGTGCCGCAAAGGGCAGGGGGACCATTGCTGCACACAGGCAAGCTGCATATGGGCCAAGGCGGAAGCCGCATTGCAGTAGAAGACCCTCCCCTGGCTTCCCAGGTCACCCTCAGCAGCGAGATATCGTCCAGGACAAACTCCTGTGGAAAATGTTGGGACAGTGTTCAGTGTAGGCGCCCCCTGAAGCTGTTGGCTCTCCCCAAGGCTCAGAAACCCAGAGGACAGTGCAGCCCTGAAACAATCAGTCCCCCTTACTCACCATTTTGAGGCTCCCGTGGGATATGTGTGCTCTGTTTCGGACGGGAAAATTATGCTATTGTGTAGACCCTGTGTGTTTTCTACTCCTTAAGTGCGGGGGGAATCATTACTCTGTCTGGTATAAACAATGCTGCCTCTGTTAAATGTTGCATTTTTCCCATACAGCTGCATCAACCTTGAGACCTCAGCTGTCCCTCTTATCGCCTGCTCAGAGACTGCAAAGACTCAGGAAGAGACCGCGAAAAAGCAAAGAAGACATGCTGCAAGAAGTGATGCGGCAATCTATTAAAGAGAACGAGAAGGCACAGGACTGGAGGGAGAGAGAAAGCAGGATCCGCCAGGAAAACGCAGCGCACCAGCGGCAAAGCACCGCGCACTGGCAGCAAAGCACTGATAGGCTCATAAGCATCCTGGAGTGCCAAGCAGACGCTATCCAGGAGCTGGTAGCCATGCAGAAAGAGGAGCAGTACCGCAAACGCAAACGCCACCCCCCCTACAGCCTTTGTCCCAAAACTCTTTCCATTGTGCCCCACTGTCACCTCCAACCCACTTTCCCCAGCTTCCGTGTTCTTCACGCCACCTGCTGCCTCCAACACCAGTATCTTCACCACCCAGCCCTGAAAACCACAACCCTTACCCTCTGCACTCAACCCCCATCACCATGCAGTATAGCTGTCCTGAAGTGCAGCACTCACTGCACAGCACACCAGACAGGACATACACAAATCTGTGATTGTACTGTTCCCCACTTCACCCCCTTTTTTCTTTTCAGTAAATAATTTTTTTTCTTTTCAATAAATGGATTCTTTGACTTTGAAAACATTCTTTATTATTGCATAAAGTAAAAGACTCCTTAGCCCGGGAAATAAACAGGCACTGCAAGTCTGCTTGTCTGCTAAGCAGACACTGATTCCTAAAGATTGGAACTACTGCACTTCACTCCCGTGCAGGGCACCAGATATCACTGCTGGTTTTCAGCCTCAAATTGCTCCCTCAAGGCATCCCTAATCCTTGCAGCCCTGCGCTGGGCCCCTGTAATAGCTGCTCTCTGGCTGTGCAAATTCAGCCTCCAGGTGTTGAAGCTCGGAGGTCCATGCCTGAGTGAAGTTTTCACCCTTCCCTTCATAAATATTATGGAGGGCACAGCACATGGATATAACTGCGGGGATGCTGTTTTCGGCCAAGTCCAGCTTCCCATACATACAGAGATCGCCAGAGGCCCTTTAAATAGCCAAAGGCACACTCCACAGTCATTCGGCACCGGCTCAGCCAGCATTCGGCACCGACTCATTCCTTGCTGCTGTCAAGGCTCCCTGTGTAGGGTTTCATGAGCCACGGCATTAACAGGTAAGCGGGATCTCCAAGGATCACAATAGGCATTTCAACTTCCCCTACCGTGATCTTCCGCTCTGGGAAAAAAGTCCCGGCCTCCATCTTCCTGAACAGCCAAGTGTTCCGAAAGATGCGTGCTTCATGCACCTTTCCGGGCCAGCCTGTGTTAATGTCAATGAAACGCCCACGGTGATCCACAAGCACCTGGAGAACCATAGAGAAATACCCCTTCCGATTAATGTACTCGGATCCTAGGTGGGGTGGTGCCAGAATAGGAATGTGCACCCCATCTATCGCCCCTCCACACTTAGGGAACCCCATTTGTGCAAAGCCATCCACTATTTCCTGCACGTTACCCAGAGTCATGGTTCTTCTGAGTAGGATGCGATTAATGGCCTTGCAAACTTGCATCAACACGATTCCAGCGGTTGACTTTCCCACTCCAAACTGGTTTGCGACCGACCGGTAGCTGCCTGGAGTTGCCAGCTTCCAGATTGCAATAGCCACCCACTTCTCCACTGGCAGGGCAGCTCTCAATCTCGTGTCCTTGCGCCGCAGGGTGGGGGCGAGCTCCTCACACAGTCCCATGAAAGTGGCTTTTCTCATCTGAAAGTTCTGCAGCCACTGCTCATCATCCCAGACTTCCATGACGATGTGATCCCACCACTCGGTGCTTGTTTCCCGAGCCCAAAAGCGGCGTTCCACAGTGCTGAGTATGTCCGTGAATGCCACAAGCAATTTCGTGTCGTATGCGTTACGCGGATCGATAGCATTGTCGGACTCCTCACCCTCACTGTCACTTTGGATCTTAAGGAATAGTTTGACAGCCAAACGTGACGTGCTGGCGAGACTTGTCAGCATACGCCTCAGCAGTTCGGACTCCATTTCCCGCAGACAGATCGTGCTGCACAGAAACCGTTGAAAGATGGCGCCAAAGGTGGACGGAAACAAAGGGATTTCTGGGATGCGAAGCGATGCATCACGGGGCATTGGGACAGGACCCAGAATCCCCCACACCCACGCCCCCTTCCCACAACCCACGTCGCCAGAATGGGAAAAGGTGCTCTGTGGGATAGCTGCCCATAATGCACTGCTCCCAATAGCGCTGCAATTGCCGCAAATGTGGCCACGACAGTGCGCTGGGCAGCTGTCAGTGTGGACAGACTGCAGCGTTTTACCTACTCAGCTGCACGAAGTCAGGTTTAACTCACAGTGCTGTACATCTGCAAGTGTAGCCAAGGCCTAATACTACAGACATGTAATGAAAATAGAACTAAAATCTTGTTGGGACCTGACTGGTATCTGCATTCACCATAAATCCACATGAAACCATCTGATTTAGGGGAGATGTCTTTGGGATGAAGCTCAGTTAAAACTAAATGTGGTCATTAAAGACTCCTTTAAACAACCAGGGGAGGGGGATTGTTAATCTAATACCCAATTGCAAATGTAGATAATTACCAGTACATCCTCTCTCCCTGACCCCCTGCTCTTGCTCCCCACCTTTCCTCCTCCCTCTGCATTCAAAGCAACCTGTTTCCACCTCCCGCTGGGCTCCAGTGGGGAAGAAGGGGCATTGTGAGCACAGGAGAGACAGGATGCCTGTTCTCCATACTGGTGTCTGGAGTTACTATTGCTGGGAGAAGCAGTTGCAGGGAAAGCACTAAAGTCCTGCAGTCTTGGGCTCGATCACACCCCGTGCAGATAGAATCTCTGGAAAATTTAGCCGCCCATCCCTAGCTCTCTACTGAGCATGCACAAACTGAATTTTTTCTGATGTTCATAACTTGTACAGCTTCTCACAGGCACAGGAAAAGGCATATCCCTGGCATTAGTGCAGCCTCCCTGCCCCATTTCAAGTCCAAAAGCATGGAGGCACCAGAGCTTCCCAATTAAATGGTTTAAGAGTTTGTTTAAACATGGGGAAAACAGTTCTTTCCCCAATTCCAGTTTTGGAAATGGCTGAACCACTTTTGCTGAAACTTACCAGAAAAATTCATCTTGAGGCAGACACGCAGCATGACAATTTTCAGCTTGAAGGGCTAAAACCTGGCAATGTTATAAACTACTGAAAACAGGGTCCTATAATGCAAAGCTTAACTATAAGCAATATTACCAGCTCCACTGACAACATTTTATTAAACCCTTTAGGACAGAGTGTTACAAAGCTTTCATTTTCTATGCAGACATTGATTTTTGCACATGTGGGATAACTCCAAATTTCACAGCTATAGGAGAACTTTTATCATAGGTTATGTCTCCACGTACAGCAGCATGCAGACTATGTAGACTACATGCCCAGATAGCATAGGTGTTAATAACAGTATAGACAGGGCCGGGGCAACCTATTAGGTGACCTAGCCGGTCGCCTAGGGTGCTAACATTTGGGGGGCGGCAACTGCGGCGGCTGGATCTTCGGCCGCCCCGGTCGTTGTCAGTATTTCGGGGGCGGGACCTTCTGCTGCCTCTGTCGGGGGAGGCATTTTGGGGGCGGGACCTTCTGCCGCCTAGGGCGGCAAAAAAGCTGGCTGCACTCCTGAGTATAGACGGTGAAGCGCTGCTTAGGTGAATAAAGACACACCAGAACCGTAGGGTATATAACTTACACAGCTCTCTAGTCACCCATGCAGTGCCTCCCATGTCTACACTGCTATTTTTAGCAGCATAGTGTCCCGCTGCCTCCTACTGCCGGAGCCTTTCCCCACTGCAGTGAAAGACTCCAGAGCAGCAAGGAAAAGCTCTGGCATGGGGGAGGCAGTGGAGAAAGGCTCCGGCAGTTAGTTCTCTTTTAAAAAAATTGGTCACCATTTATATTAAGCATGCATTTATACATAGTTTAAAAAGGGTAATAAGTGATTCATGTGATAAGTTTGTTACACTTATGAGTAATGTACCCTAGATGGCTGTATACACATCAGTACAAGGTACTACAGATAGTTGCAACCTATTGACCTGCTGTGCTTTCTAACAATCTATAACAATTGATTAACCGTTTTATTATCCATAATTATTTTATTAACACTTTATAAACTGCATATGAATGTACCTTTAATATAAAGTGTGACCAAAATTAATGTGGATTACCACATTTTGAGGAGGAAACAAATCAAGAAAGAAACTTTATAGCAAGTAATAGTTCTGTATGAATGTGTTTTGCAACCTAAACACTAAAAATGGAGGTTTGTCATGAAAATACATTTCTACCTTAGGGTTTGTCTTTGCTATGGAATCATATCATGTTGGAACAGGACCTTGAAGAAATGAGATGAACACGATTATCACTCACGGGGCAGGATAGATAAGGATGGGTCACATTCAGCACTGAGTTGGCTACTCATGGTCAAACCCTGCTCCCACTCAGGGTTGAGCATAGCTAGCTGATGGAATACTTCATACAACTAGCCCTTTGCACTTATTGAAGAGTATGGTCAGCATCATGTTAGTTAATTGGACTCTTCAAGGTCATCTGACACTATTACATTCTGTAGTGAAGACAAGCCTTAAGGTCCTGTGCTGTGTTCTGAACACAGCATTGAGAGAGCACCTGCAATGTGGCGTGAGGATAATGAATTCCTGAAGCTAGGGGTTTGAAATATCAGCAAGCCATCTGATACGCAGTGATAGCCTGGGAGGTGACCTTGCCCTTGTAATTGCTCCCTTCCTCAGTTACAGGGTAATACAGCAACATCTAACTGCAGACTGTAAAGAAGAGAACAAGTGTACAACATCCACTGTTAGAGACTGCTCTGAGCAAGCCTTTCAGGGACTATCCATTTTATTGTTGAGTTACTCCAGAGGGGTGCAGAATTTATACCGTCCGCAGATTTCTTTGCTCCCCGCAGAAAAATGCTGGAGCAAAATAAATCTGTAGGAAACACATGCCCCTTCCCTGGCAAACCGGGCGCATCTGCCCAGAGCAGCCGGCAGAGATGTAGATCAGTGCATGGAGGGGAGGGGAGCTGGGTATGCATGGAGAGACATCAAGGAGGCAGGGCTGGGCACTTGCGTGGGACACTCTGTCCCTTTCACTCGCTCTTGCGGAGCCCCCGGCTTGGAGGGGAAGGGCTTTGTGAGGCAGGCTCTGTCCCCTGAACCAGAGCAGAAATGTAACAACTAAGTACACAGGCTGCTAATGTTCCCATTGTCAGTTAATTGTTCCCATTCTTAGTCAAGTCCCCCAGGAGCCTAAAACACCAGTGGAACTCTTATCTGATAGGGCAGGGATCGCCAACCTTTGGCACACGGCTCGCCAGGGTAAGCACCCTGGTGGGCGGGGCTGGTTTGTTTAACTGCCACGTCTGCAAGTTCGGCCGATGGCAGCTCCTACTAGCTGCGGTTCGCCGCTCCAGGCCAATGGGGGCAGCAGGAAGCGGCGGCCAGCACATCCCTCGGCCCGCGCCGCTTCCCACCGCCCTCATTGGCCTGGGACGGCGAACTGCGGCCAGTGGGAGCTGCGATCGGCCAAACCTGCGGATGCAGCAGGTAAACAAACCGGCCTGACCCGCCAGGGGGCTTACCCTGGTGAGCCGCATGCCAAAGGTTGCCAATCCCTGTGCTAGGGCAATGACCTCTCCTGGGAGGGTTTATATCCCTAATAAAACATTCCATGTCTGACCCAGCTGTCAATCCAGTCAACGGCAAAACTCTCTGCAGGACCTCATCATTAGGGTCTGATTTCCAGAAGTGCTAAACACCAATAGCTCCCATTGAGTTCTACTTGAGTAGTGGGTGCTCCGCACTTTTTGAAAAAAAAGCATGCCCTTAGTCTTCCCTGCTCCAAGGGGGAAAAAAAATCAAAATACACATGACTCTATGGGGTTCCCTCTAAAACAATACTGTTTTTTGTCCTTATCCCCTGCTTCTCTCTTTCCTTTGCAACAATTTATGCAGCTTTCAAAACAGCAGTGTCTCTGGGCTTTACGATCGGATGGAGCTTTTTTCCTTCCTCTCTTCACCTGACTGCAATTACTCTTTTACAGCTCTACTGAACTAATTTTCAGTCACCTTGCTTAAAATTAATTCCAAAACACAGAGTCCACAATTAAAAAAAAAACATTAATTCTTTGTGACATTCTGTTTCCAAAATTATTCTCGTAAATTATTTGGACAACTGTTGAAAAATTAGTTTTTTGCTCCCCAAACTCTATTACATCGATACTTTAAAGAAACTATTTTTTTTCCTTTGGGTCTCTGATTTCCCTGGTGGCAGCAATATAAACCTTGAACTTCTTAAATGTCACTTAATTTATTTGATTTTTCTGTTTACCCTTTTAAAGTGACAAGTTGTTCTGTAGTATTTATGTCTGTTTGAAAATTAGATATCATAGACAAGCCGATGCTGCAGTTGCATTTTTGTTATCTTAAGCTTACTAAGCACTTGCCATAAAAACCGAGGATAAAAACAAGCCCAGTCTCATTTTTTTTCCAGCCTTCACTTTTCCTCTAATGTCCAGCAATTTTTTTAATCTACTTATTTAACCATTTACTTGCTCCTTTAAACTTCAGCAGTAACAGTGATTTCAAATGATCATGACCCTGCATTTGGTGAACAAAATAAGAGATTACTGACCTGCTCTTAACTATCCATTCTTGACACGGGTTAATTAGTTTCACACCAAACATGTCAGATCTTGTCACAGGCCTGTGAGCCATCAGCTTGGGGCTGCAGTGAGTTGCACACATTATGTTCCCTTCAGAGAACCTTGTGACAGAAATGAAATTAAATTGACCTGTGCTGCCGGTTTTACATTAGTATTGCATCTGGTCTCTAAATTAGGATGACAAGATTCCTGCTCTTCCAGTTCTGGTTGGGTTAGCACATCCTACCTCCCATGATCATGGTGGTTCTAGCTTTGAATAAGTCCTTCTCTAAGCACCAATATCACAACTTTCTCCAAAGTCCACCATGACTACCATGGAAAAGGCTTGATGGCAAGTACTTTTCCTAAACAAATACATTTTATACAGCTATATTAACAGAGGTGGAGTCATTGGAGCTACTTCATAGCAGCATCCGAAGAAGTGGGCTGTAGTCCACGAAAGCTTATGCTCTAATAAATTTGTTAGTCTCTAAGGTGCCACAAGTACTCCTGTTCTTCTTTTTTCATAGCAGCAGGGGATCTGGGCCATAAACTGAAAGTTATTCATCCAAACCATTTGGTGAATCAGAGTAACTAATACATTTGGAGGAAATCAGGGCCAACACTTTCAAAAATGGGTGTCTAAAGTTAGGTTTCCAACTCCGTATTTAGGCATCTAAAAATTGGTCAGATTTTCAACAGTAATGGGAGCTACTGGGTGCTCAGCACATTTGCAAATCAAGCCGTATTTAGGATATGGATTTAGAATCCCAATTTTAGGCACCCATTTCTGAAAACTCACCACAATCAATCCACCAAAAAGTGGGGCTAAATTTGGAGCCAATATTACTCATAATGAACAGGTAATTCATCTCTACTTAAAGGTTAAAAGTTCCACTAGACGTAAAGGAGGAGAAAGTAATGGAGAGCAAGTACAAGATAGTCAAGATCTGTAGTTCTCTTATGAAAGGAATCTTCAAGGTATATGTTTTTGTAGATATGTATGAGGAGCCCAGGAAACCCTAAAGACTAGCAGGAGTCCTAATTAACTTTTCATTGTATCAAACCCCAGGGCAAAAAGAAACGGAACTAAGAGTAAGAAAAGAAAGGTCAGAGATAAAACTTTGCATAAAATGTCACACACAAAGCAGAAATGACATATCCCACCTATTCACCAATTTTGTGAACAAGTTCAAAAGTTTGTCTTTCTCACCAACAGAAGTTGGTCAAATAAAAGATACTACCTTGCCAGCCTTGTCTCCCTAATATCCTGGGGCTAACACAGTTACATCAACACTGCATACAATGTTGTGAACAGGCATAAATGTTCATTTTTCACCTGTCAAACCTGTGTCTATTTCCAAAGAGGGAAGGAGGGGGAGGAATAAGGAAAGGGGCTGAAAGAAACAGAGTGAGATGATAAAACCCTGCTGTTTATCTAAGACAGCTGAGAAACTGGAAGCAGTACCAAGAAGGAATCTTCTATGAGAAGTTTATGGCCAAATATGCAACCCCTAGTGACTGGTGAGAGCTACACATGTACATCTCAGGCAGAAATAGGCTCTTATTATCTTATTTTTATGGCATCAGCAACAGTACTATCCACTGTATGTAAATTCAACCCAGAGAAAAAGTTCAAGAATTACTCGTAGATGATGCAACAATTATGGACAGAACAACTAAGTGTTATTCACTAGCCCGGATCCTTGCATTGAGTCTTTAATACAGAATTCTTGCATCATCCATGTGTGATTCTTGCACTTTTGTCTGTATGGGGAGATACAAAATAGGTCATCCCTCTCCTAGCTGACTCTATGATCAGTGATCATAAAAGCATCCAGGTCTCCATACCTGAGAACTGCTGGAATGAGTTCAAGTCCTAAATCAGTACACATGTATTACTAAAGAGAAGAAAAAAAGTAGTCATCTCTTATCTTTCAGAGGTTAAACAGTAGAGTATTACACAAGATGGCAGCTACTTTAAAAACTACTGTGGCTTTTGTTAAACACTACTCTCATCAGGACACTGTAGGAAAATCAGAGTGACAGCTATATATCTAAAAACTCTTACTTAACAAGGTCTGTTAGAAATGGGCGAGAAAGTTCACGTAAAACAAGAACTAGAACTGGACAAATCCCCCAAGAGTGTCCGCAAATATTTGCTCAACTAAAAACATTTAATTAACATCAGCTGTGTTCACCCCACCCCCTTTTTTGTGTTCCCTCTCTGTTGATGTTCTAGTGCCCAAGTTTACTGCGAAGGGTGCTCCCAGATACAGCAATCAAAGTGAATATTAGAGAATTTGTCATAGAAAATGAATGTGGTTAGTTTGTCACATCAATATTAAACCTTGTGTTTCAGGGTTTAAGATGATCTCTAACTATTAGAGACCTGGATGAGATGTACATGGGGGGCATATTACCCACCAATTGCCTACTGTAGGGTTCTTACACCCTACTCTGAAGCATCTAGTGTTGGCTGATATCAGAGGCAGGAAACTGGGCTAGATGGACCATGGATCTGATCCAGTCTGACAATTCATAGTTCTAATACCTCTGAGATATATATTTTCCTGGAAGATAATAATAATACCTAGTTCCTATATAACACTTTTCATCAAGAGATCTCAGAGTGATTTACAAAAGGTCAGTATCTATTTTACAGCTAGGAGAACTGAGGGCCAAAGGGGAAGTGACTTGCCCAAGGTCACCCCATAGGGCTGGACTAGAGTGCCAGTCCAGTGCTTTATCCACTAGATCACACACTGCCTAAAATGCTTCTAATCCTTCACTAGCAAAGACTGCCTTGTTAAGAGGGTTCAAGCCTCACTGACTTGTATGGAGAAGCACCCACTTACGTCAGGACTGAGTCTGACCCTGTCTGTCTTCTGGTTGGAATTTACAAAAGGTCATTTGCAAGCTCTTTGGGGCAGGGACGGTTTCTTGCTGTATATTTGTACAATGGAGCTTTCAGGAACTACAGTACTGTAATACCTACTGACAACTTCAAAAGAATTGCTGACATTTTAGGAGTTGAACTTAAACAACTCCTAAGCTACATTTCAATGAGAACAGTCAGTGGACTACAGTATATTGGCAATTACAGTAGTCAAGTAAACAAAACTGAGTGGGTTTGAGAGCCCCGTACACATCCATTATAGTCTGTTGCCGGTTTGTGTGCCTGAAAATGAAAACACGGCATGTACCATTCTGAATGGCTGACAGCAAAAATAATTGAGGCTCATCTGAATCAGACTTTATTGGCCTATATGAATTATTTTTGGTCTCCTGTAATCAAAGCTGAAGATTCACCTGTCAGGCACAGTATGGTAAGACTCATTAGAATCTCACCATGTGCTGTTATGAAATTGCTCCATATGGCTGTGCATGATTGTTTACTCGCTAGGTTAGGATATAGACAGCTCTGAAAAAAATAAAAAGTAATAATTATTTCCAAATTCCTTAAGGCAAAAAGTGTATGTGCAAATTACAGACTTCGGCAATAGTAAATATTTCCCTCGTACAAAAGTATTTTATTCTGGACAGGGTTGACAATATCGATCATGCAACTGGAAATCCTCAGATGCGAGCACTCATTACGGCAAAGGTACATGAATCATTTTTTAATGACACCTTTTTGCTTTCAGCAGCTTAGCATGTGTCCTGGTTTCAATGGATGCACTGTAATTTAGGCAAGCTGTCTACGGATTTCAGCCATTTCTCTTACCATATGTTTTCTTCAAAAATTACCATGTGCTGGGGCCTGCTCTTTGGATTCATGTAGTGAGGTGCACCCTCTGCTGTATCAGCACTTCAGCATCAGTTGAGAAAGCAAGAGTAATCTGCTTATTATAAAGAGAAATTCCCAATTAGCGAGTTTAGTGCATGTGTGTTAATGTGGATTAAATACTTGCCAATTATTTGGACAGCTTATTATTAAAGCTACAGCCAACTGTTTGCCAGAAATGTGAGATATGGTAAACAAGTCTGTTTCTCTTCACTTGCAAAGGCTCCCAGATTATTTGTTCTTCCCATTGGCTCACAAAAATAAGGATGAAAACTGATGTAATTTGCACTGCCATGGCAGGTGGTTCAAAGCAGAGCAAGTGTAGGAGGCAGAAAGATCAGTTCTGATCACAGCAGAATTTGAATGTAACAGCACTGATAGCACTTTGAAGGATCATACATGCATATGCCACTAGAGCCAGAACTGACTTTCCTATGTAGGACAACTGGATGAGAAGACAACTTCACTACAAACAGGGAAGATCCTAATCTATAATTTCCTTCTGTTTTGCTAGTCTTCACTTAATGTCTCTTCCAAAAAGCGACAAAGAGTCCTGTGGCACCTTATAGACTAACAGATGTATTGGAGCATAAGCTTTCGTGGGTGAATACCCACTTCGTCAGATGCATCCAAACTCTACCAAGTTTGTTCATTAATGCAGGAGACAGGTTGTTCTCCTACCAGATTGTTCTTATCAAAAAGTGTTTCCTAGCACTCTAGGTTAAAATGGAAGAGAGATGTACGTTCCTGTTAGCCTTTAACTGACTGTACAGAGCTGGAAGTTCAGAGAGAAGATGCTGAAAGATACATCTTGTTTTCCTTTTTTAAACTTTTAACTTGATTTGCTACATGATAAATTTAAGGGTTGCTTCAAATATAAGTTCCCAAAATATAAGGACACACAAGGTGGATGAGGTAATATCTTTTATTGGACTGGTGGTGGAGGGGACAAGCTTTTGAGCTTCACAGAGCTCGTCCTTCACAGAGGTCAGGAAAAGATCTCCAGACCTTAGTAATTGAGTCACATTGTAAGACATGAAACGACACTTACTCACTGCTGGGAGGAGAGCTTACTACCCACCATGAGCAGCCCCACTGAACTCAATGCAACTATTTGCAGTAATAAGCAATGTATAATTTGTGCCAGGGTATGCTAGGGCTGAGTCCTGGCACCTCTAGGTGTGGCAGTTCATAGCCCTGGCACCACTAGGTTTGGCAGTTCACAGCCTTGGCACCTCTGGGCTTGCTGCATCAGTTACGAATGGAAAAAAATTGCTTGAGCTTCTGCACCTAATTGCTTGAGCCCCGGCACCACTTTCATTACAAATTAAGCACCGACAGTAAGCACTACTCCTGATAGTAAGTGGCTATAGGATCAAGTGTCTAAACCCAACTGCAGAGAAAAGCAACAGATTTGTCTGATATTGATACCAAATCTAGCTTCAATTGTATGATGAGCTACATGCTGTTTATTGGAAATGGATCAAACCCAAAGCTAATTAACATGTCCACCCCCCCCCCCAAAAAACATCCATGCTAGCGATGCCTGGGATACACTAGGCAATGTAATGCAAGTATTCATGAAATATATAGGCCCTCTATGTACAACTTCATCTACAGTACTTATAGCAACGACATTTAGCAGAACCAAGAAATAGGCAGAGAGGGAATCTTTGCCTCATATCTCTCTATTATAAGCAATGGGAAAAATACCATTCACAAAATCATAACACATGGGGTGCTTTTTTATAAAGGAGAAAAATTAGATTTATTAAGTGTGGGCCAAAGCCAAAACACTGGAGGATTATGGAAAAGGTAATCCCATTCTAGGCAGTCTGATACTTTCACAGCGTCATTAGAAAGTGCTATTTGGTAGGAGAGAAGAGCTTATTGGCTCAAGAGATAATGCTATAGCGGTTTCTAGCATTGTTTGTGCATAATCCACATATAACAAATCCAACCTGGGACTGAGTTATGGTGTGGGAAATTGCTTTTTCAGTCCTAGAAGCCAATAACTTAGCTCTGCAATCTTAATTTATAAGGGAAAAGGGATGGCAGTTGGAATGAAAATTTGAACCAGCGTCAGGTTTAGGAATGAAAATAAATAATGCTTCTGTGAAGCTCCCTTGACAGTTATTTTTTGATTCAAGATCTTTAAAGAAAACCTTTAATTTAGGGGCAGAAACTCATTATATTGTTGAAAGACCCCAGCAGTACAAGTCATATTGCCTTCAGTCCATGTTCAAACATTTGTAAGGTCCAAGCTTCTCTTTCTGTCTACACAGCTAACATACTCATACAGACCCTGATTATTTACTGCCTCAACATTGAAAGCTCCGAGTCAAATGCTCTTTGAATCCCGTCATAGTCAAGCTTCTTGTCCTCGCCTTCAAGGCCCAAAATATTCTGCTCCCTTTACATGACTGTCAGTAGCTCTTTTCACATTGCCTCTGTCTCCTTCAGTCTACCAAAGACATCACTTTTAAAAACATGCCCACAATTCCTTCCAAGCTTCCTACACATGGAACACTCTGACTGAGCTAGCCTCCCAGGCCACTACATTTTCCATTTTTCAACCCCCACCTAAGCATCCACTTCTAACATGGCACCTACAAATTACTCAGCTGATAATGGCCAGGAAGATGGACCTTTGGGAAAAATTGAGATATAATGATTTGGAAAAAATGACAGGAGTTGGCTGCTTGCCACTTTGGCCACTCAATGTTTTGAACATTTCTCCCCGTACCTTCATCTGTCTGGTTAGAATGCAAGATCTTTAGAGCATGGACTTGCACTAACTTGACCTTTCCTTGGCATATTTTGGGTGCTGTTGGAATGTAAATAATAATTGACAATGGAAACTCTGAACATGGGTCAAATGCACAATTTGGGCCAACAGCTCTTTGGTCAGAAGTATTATTGAGTTTCACATTTTTTGTTCTTTCTATTTCAGCTTCTTCCATGGTACCCAGATGGTATCTCCTCAGCATAAGCTGGACCTAAATCCTACACCAACATTTCTGGATTCTTCAGCACTGTGGTTGAAAATTCACTGAAAATTCTGAGCAACTTCATTTAATTTCTAAAGGTAGGGTTTTAGGAACCAACCTAATACTTCCTAATGCCAGTGGAAAGGTTCCTGTTTTCAAATGGCATTGAAACAGGCACTCAGGGAATTCAATCATACCATCAGTATAGCCTGGGAGGTATTTCTATTGCATCACCTCTTATTTTCAGTGTTGGCTATCCCATAGATTTTTGTACTGATGACCTAGGCACTAAAAGTTTTGGTAGTTGAGTGTTGGTGTTTTGGCACCTATGGAAGTATAGGGAGACAATTTGGGATGGTGTGTTAAATTAATTAGTTCTGATCAAGTTCCACTGAAAGATCTAAGCCTGGTAATGACAATGCTTTGAGAGTTGACATGGGATGGACACAGTTTTCTCTTTGTTTACTTAGTATAGTGTCTAAGGATCCACTCCTGCCAATCATATGTTTCTCTCTAATGAAACTATTCATGTGCATAAAGTCAAAGGGACTATTCACAGTTCCAAAGCAAACCTTTGCAGGTCTGGGCACTAGTACATCATCAAAGACTTCTCCAATCACATTATATTAGGAAAATCACTAACGGTTATAGCTTTTTCAGCTCTTTTAGTAAAAATAAAGGGAGAAAGGTGATCTGTGGGGGAGTCATATATATTATTAGTTGGCGTAATTCTGCATAATTGAGTTTCAGAATAGCCTCTCTTAATCTCCCATGTCTATGTCTTTCTGAGATTGCAGTGAACATTCACTAAAAAGTACGTCCACATCATGCTTTTCATTAGCCAGTGGGGAATATAGAATTTCAAATAACTTATCTGTTTAGATTTGGGTTTTGATAAATGGCTCTCTTGGAGAAATACTACTGAGCATTTTAGTTTTTTAGTTTTTTTTTTTTTTTTTTTTTTTTGAAGCATACAGATTTTTGCCCTGTTTTAATAAGGCTGTTATGACTTAACATACCATGAAATTAAATGTCTACATTGGGGATCCATAATTTACCATAACAATAGTATTTATAGCACTTGTCGGAACTATGAAGAATCAGAAGATGGTATACTAGTGATTGTAACGTTTTAATTGTGGCCATTTTAGAGCCCTCAAAGTTGACCTCTGAATTAAAAACATACTAAAGTGATAATCATGTTTCTCAGGAGTGGTTTGTACAAGGTGAATTATCACCTGCATGATAGTATTAACCTGGAATCTACTGGCAAGTATAAACAAATATATATATTTGCAGAATAGCTGAAGTTCTAAAGATGGTCTTATGTACTTACCATACTTTGGAAGCTACAGTATCTGGTTACTTCAGACACATGTAACTTTCCTTCATGTCTGCATAAGAAAAGTTACAAACAAGCCAGCCAGGGATATATTTGTATATTCTATGTGAAGATAGTTAGGGCCAGATCCTGCAAGGTCACAAGGGCCCCCCAACTCCCACTGTACTTGGGGCATTCAGAGCACTCAGCAGCTCACAGAACAGACTCATGGCCTGATCTGCAGAGGTGCTGGTGCATTATCAGCTCCTATGGAAGTCCTCAGCACCTCTGAAAGTCAGGCCAGCAGCATCTTTCAGGACTGAGCCGCTGAATCAGGGAAGCACTTAAACAAACACATGCTTAAGTAATGTCCTGAATAGGGCCTGGGCACTGAATGCTTGTTTGTGGCCCAATCATGCAAAACCCCAATGTGCAGAACCACAATGGGGTCCAGTCCTTAGTTTTTATCATCTAATATTTGTCTTCCCTGAGCCCCACCACAGCCTGTTTGGGGGAGGGATTGCCATTTACTATATATTTGCACAGCACCTAGCACAATGGGGGCTTAATCTGGTGGCAGCATTTAAGCACTGTTGCAATATTTAAAAAATGTGACGATATCTATAACCCTTTTCAGGAAAGCAAGTAAGATGTGTCATACTCAAGGAAGCAGCAAAGTCCCCCATCCCGCCCAAAGAGAAATATAGTGAAGCTACACATATATGTTTTCAGCAATGCTCATGTAAGACACATCCAAATGACTGAGTAGATTTCAGGTAAGGTGCTGGCTGGAGGGAGAATACTTTAAAAAAATAATCCCAAATTGTGGAAAGTGCTAATTTACCCCTCATCACAATTTAATTAAAATAAAACCATCAATCTTTCATATTCTGTAAGGAACCGGATTTATTATGACCTGAATCCCAAAAGAAACAGGACGAGAGCTGCAGCAAATGGGTCCAACATTTTTCTGAAGTGTGTCAGGGTAAGTTTACCATTGCTGCTGAGAACATGAAAGGCCATTAGTTAGCATCACTGAGGAGCTAGCAATGAGATCAGAGAGAAATGTTCATTTTCCTGACTGACTTGTAAAATGAGACCCATCGGAATTAATTCAGCTCCTGGTTATATTGATGTAAATTGGAATTGACCCCACTGACTTTACTGGGATCACACCTGGCTTACACCAATGTAATGACATCAGCATTTGGCCCACAGTACAAGTGTTACCATTCTTGTTAGCACCTTATCTCCCTGCCAAATAGTGGTCAGATACTGAAAGACATGTAACCAATTAGTAGCATCCTCAGCCTATGGTCTCATCTTGCTGCATGTCCATCCTGCATACTACTGCAGCAGAGCCACAATGGTTTGTAGGAAGCAGTTGTGCTACATCATCCAAATGAGCGTGGACTTCTGACCTACAATAACTCTGGTTCTGGTAGGACCTGTGCTAAGCTGGAGTTGAACTGGGCCTCTTTGTGGTGTCTTGGTGCCCTAATACATTACCTGGTGCCTGCATTTTATGCCTCAGGATCTAAGCTTCCATTTAAAATAATAATAGTAAAGCCCTTCTGATAACCTTAGCAGTGTGAAACAGATGTGAACTGAGGCAGTGACAGCTGTCTGAGTGTGCAGAAACTATACATCTATGTATACAACGATACATCGATGTTAATTGGTCCAATTCATGCTAAAAGTGTTAACTTCGATGCACAAATGGTTAAAATATCAGCATTGTTAACTCTTTCACTGCTGATCAATGCAAGCAAAATAGAGAGGGTTGATCATCTTAAAATATATGCACAATTGACTGTTTGGCATTCTCCTTTTGGAATCACAAGAGGGTGGAACTTTTTCCATATCTGACCCCTGAAGTTGTCACGTTCAGCCAAGAAACTGCACAGGAGCAATCACAGCAAGCAAGTGGCACTACCAAAATGACACCTATCAATTGGCAATACAAAGCCATGAGCAATGATGAGTGTTACGTATGCACAGTATAATTATTTGACAATATCATTGTCCACTAACTCTGCTGACATAGTCTTGACATGATAACTTCCTAGACACTCCATGTTAAACCAGCCCCAATTTAGATTGATAATTGGCACTCATAAGACAATGGAATAGCTGGGAAATCCATTAAACATGCCACATATCTGCCCCCCAAAAAGGCAATGGTTATGTTAAGTCACCTAAAGGGCCAGGTGGCAGCAAAAGGATTATTTCCTTCTCTCGTATTCATGCTCCAGAGTCCACTTTGCCTAAAAAAGTGAAATAAGTCTTAACCTGATGTTATCATGCAAGAAATTGCAGAAAGGAGTATGGGACAGATTCTTGTCTCCCTTACACTAATAATGGATATTTAGAGCAACTTCAATTAAATGAATGAAGGTGCAGTATTTGGCTCATAAGCTTGATGCCTACAATTTTTTTTAAAAGAGACTTAATTCTTGCTTTATGGACATTTTCTTTAATATGCCACAATGCACTATGGTGTACACCCTGTCAAAAGGCAATTATGGAAATATCCAAGTGATTTATGCATCTTTGATATTAGTTGTTTTGTTTGTTTGTTTTTGTAGTGCTCATTGCTCTAGTACCTTAGCAATATGTGTGATGTCACAAAATTGCCTGTCCATTGAACCATGACTCTCTTTTTGTTTTGAACTATGTATATACCAATTCCCTACTATTGCTCCACCTAACCATTTTTATAGTTACTTGAAAAACAGGAGCAGCCTTTCATCACAGCTTTTTGCATTTCCTATGTAGAATCACTCACTCAACAGCTGAACAAAGTATGAACATAAGAACGGCCATACTGGGTCAGTCCAAAGGTCCATCTAGCCTAGTATCCTGTCTTCCAACAGTGGCTGATGCCAGGTGGCCCAGAGGGAATGAACAGAACAGGTAATCATCAAGTGATCCATCCCCTATCACCCATTCCCAGCTTCTGACAAAAGCTCTTGACAATAAGGCAAACATCTCCAGCCAAGATAGATTTATAAGACAATGACCTGGAAAGGAACCCTGTCTTGTGTCCAAATGACTTTACAAGGGCCTTTCACTAATAAATTAGCATTGTAAAATACGTGCAAATCTTTTTGTTAACTCCAGGAAACATAGAATCATCAACCAAAGCCAGGTGAGTGTCATAAAAATAAACAAAACTGTAGTCAGATAATGCTTGGAAACTTTTTGTTTCAAGGAAGCACTCTCATTCCATACCTGGCCATGTTCATGGAAATATGTTGGACCAAATCAGCTGATGCAAAGCAGTATATCTCCATTGACGGTACAAAAAGACACTGATTTACACCAGCTGAGGATCCTGCCCTTAAGTTTTTGTATAGTGATTTTATTTTAGGTCACTTTTTATCCTGGATTATAAACTAGTCCCTCTGTCACAATAATTTTATAAATATCTTCTTCATACAGTGTTGGCAGAGGGACAAGACAAGGTTGCTACTTGTCTCCACTAATATTTATGACCACATTAGAACTGCTCATCACAATTAAAAATAACGACACAATCAGGGGTATTCAAATTAGAGATAACCAATTAAACCACAGTTACATGCAGATGAAGTGACAGAGCTTGACCTCTACTTAACACTTCTAGGACTTAATTTCGGAGTTTCTCATTCTTGGACAATAAAGTGAATTAGCTAAATTAATGCTTTTACCTTTAAATGAACTTTTGTAATGGGCTCATTTTATTCTTTTGATTGTGACTAGATACATGGGGTATCAAATGACTGTACATTAAGCATTACATTACAATAGATGGGTTGGAGGCCATCTTCTGCCATTAGTTGCACTCTATGCATCTCAGTCTCTCAGGCACTAGTGAGGCCAGTTTCTTAGGTTTTCAGTGTAATTTACATGGAAATGCCATTCTGTCCCTTCCTCCTGCCCCCCTAAAAAGGTTATTTTTATTCTAAAAGTACAAAAGAAAAAGACACCTACCCCAAAATGTAGATGTTTGTTTGCAGAGACTAATGAATTAATCTAAATAAAATGTAGCAATAGATATGTGTGCATGCACACACACACACGAGTCTGGCCAATGTTTGCATTGAAATTTTTTTCAATGATAGATACCTTTTCAAATTTTTCAATGAAAAATGTTCATATTCAAATTTACTATTTTTAACTGATTTGAAACAAACTCCATTTCAAATGGATTCAAAAGGAAAAATGTTAATTTTGATTCTAATCAAATCCTGATTTTTCTTTCCAGATTGTTTTATTGGAAATTTTGGGGATACCATTTTGAACAAAATGAAACATTTTCATTAAAAAAAAATGTTTCCATGGAAGACAATTCCCATTTTTCCCCTTGCCATGATACATTCTATATTTCACATCTAAAATGGAAAATGTACCAAGACCACCTAGTGGCTTCACATTTAATTTGAATCAGTTGGTACATAATGGAAACACTGGCAGACTGTTATCCATAGGCGCCAACTCTGTGGGTGCTCCGGGGCTGTGGGGGGTATGCACCACCACAGAATTAACTTTGATTAATATCATCCTGGTTATTTTGGGAAAGTTGGTATGAGACACTACCATTTGAAGAAGAACCAGAACTTCTGTGGGTGCTCCGGGGCTGGAGCACCCACAGGGAAAAATGGTGGCTGCTGAGCACCCACCAACAGCCCCTTTAACAGCTCCTCCCCAACCCCCCAGTGCCTCCCGCCCACCAGCAGACCCCATGGATCAGCGCCTCTTCCTCCCTTCCTGCACCTCCTGCCCACCGCAATCATCTGTTTCACAGTGTGCAGGAGGCTGGGAGAGAGGAAGGAGGAGTGAGGACATGGTGCGCTCAGGGAGGGGGCAGGCCTGGGCAGGTAGAGGCAGGGAGGGGGTGGAGCAGGAATGGGAAGAGGTGGGGCAAGGGTTGGGCCTTGTGGGAAGTAGTGGAGTGGGGGCGGGGCCTGGGTCGGAGCCAGGGGTCGAGCACTTCCCAGCACTTTGAAAAGTCAGTGCCTGTGTTATTATCTATTGCACAGTGAATTTTCCTTCAATGTTAAGTGCCTATTCAAATACAACAACAGTTAAACCAAAGTAATGGAGATGTGTGACAAAAAAATTTCAACTATAATTGATAATCATATCACTAGACAAGGATCTCGACCATTGACAGCGGAGAAATATCCTTCCATTGTTAAAAGGGTGAGATTTTCAAAAGTACCCACAGGAGTACGGCAGCCAACTCCCAGTGATCTTGAGGGGGGACAGGGTGCCTAACTCTCTTCCCTGCTTTTTCAAATCTCACCAAAAATTATTATGTACTAAAACCTGGGCTCAGGAGCATTCATGGACCAATGACCATAAGAATCTGGAGCCACATGCCATGGAGTCATGATGGATTTCACATCCAAGGATGTTTGAACAGATTCTGATTGGACAAGTACCATCACATAAGGTGGGTGCAAAGCACCTCCCTAGATGCACACCTCCAATCCCTACTCAGGGGGATTTAATTTCATTACTAGGGCTGGAGCAGCCACATATCAGGGGGACAAAGAATGTTGCAGATTCACAGAGATCTGCTTAGGAGTCGCAGGGTTGTGGGGAGCTCATCTGCAAAGGTACCCTAAGCCCCATGAGAATCTGTATAGCAGTTCCCTTCCATACTAGGCCCAACCATCCTTGCTCTGAGTATGGTCTATGTAGACAGGTGCTATCACAGGGTGCCCCCTCGAGGCTTGAGATGACTTTGTGGGCACCCTGTCTCAGTTTCCTTCTAAGTTCCCAGAAAAACCCATTCATAGCCAAGATCTTAGAAACAATATTCCTCCTCCCCTGGGTCTAATTTATTAAATGTAATTCAGCTCCCCAAAAGGCCCATTCCACTCTCCCATCAGGTTTAGGGTTTACGGTCATCCTTCTTGAGACTGTGTTTCCAGGTGTGGCCTCCCTGGCCTGTGTACTCCCTCCTCAAGTTCAGGGAAGGAGGGCTGTGTCCTTGCTGATTTTTCCCCTTCCCTCCCCTCCCCTGCCTTCTGCCCCTTCCCCCCCCCCCCCCCCGCTCCTCCAGCAGATAGCTTCAGCAGCTTTCCTCCCTAGACTGGGCTTGGAGTCTCCTTTTTTAGTCACTCATCAAGTCAACTAATCAGTCTCTTGATCCTCCCCATGTGGGACTAGTAACCCCTGACACCTCTCTGCACTGGCTGGGAGAGAAGAAAGTCTTTCCCTGCCCACTCTAGAAGGTTCCTGGTCCCAGGCCCATAAAGGAACAATTATCTGGGTTTTTCCAAGACCTCCCCCATCCCAACATTATCTGTTCCCTGGGACCAACTTCCTCTTCCTCAATGACTGCTTCATTTGCTTTTCTAGATACACAGAACAGAGTAACTGGCCTCTCCAACTGCCTCCTCTAGCCATAAAGGGATAATACCCTTTTCTGTTATTGGGTGTGCTGTTACCTTCTGTAAGCATTTATTGGATTTGGCTTTAGGGATTGCCTAGTTCAGTGGTGGGCAACGTGCGGCCTGTGGGCTGCATGCGGCCCATCAGAGTAGTCTGATTGTGGGCCACGAGACATATTGACCATCTGCAGGCATGGCCCCCCACAGCTCCCAGTGGCTGCAGTTCACCGTTCCCGACCAATGGGAGCTGCAGGAAGCGGCAGCAAGCACGTCCTTATGGCCTGCAATCAGATTACCCTGATGGGCCGCATGCAGCCCACAGGTTTCCCACCACTGGTCTAGTTTGTCCTCCTACCACTCCTTCATATGCCTCGGTTACCCAAGCTTTCTTACTTTCAATAAATTATGTATATATTGTTAACGTTACCATCTATGGGTACCCGTTGCCTTCTGTCTCTAGGAGAGTCTGCTTTTAGCCCCCTGTTATTTCCTGTTCCTTGACCTTCACTATTAATTTCAGATGTGAAACCTTATCAATTGCTTTTTGAGTCTGTAAGTACTTTTCATGCCATCCATTGAATTTCCTTAACTGATAATGACAGTAATATTTCTGCCGAATGCCTGCAAGTTAGCTAAAGCATAACCTCCCTTTGTGAGAATCATGCTGACTATGCTTGATCCACAGTGCTTTTCTTTGAGTGCACTCTCCCACCAACACTGGTTACAGAGTTGTCAAGAAGACATGGAATCAGGAATTTTGAGTTCTATTTTTCTGCCACTCACACACCGTCTGATGTTGGGCAAGTGCTGTAAGGCCTGATTCAAAGCTTTCTGAAATCAGTGGAAAGATTCCCATTGATTTTAATGGGCTTTGGATCAGGCCCTTAACCTTTCCATACCATACAGTCAAATGGATGTGATAAGTTGTCTCTGCTTCTGAAGTTCTTTGAGGCCTTTAGTTGAAAGGGTGCAAAATATTATTGCTTCAGAAGGTTTCCAAGGTTCTCAACACCGATGTTGAATTTCATTGCTTGAGACTCTGTCCTGAATCCACTATTCTTCAGCACAATGAGCTTTTTATAAGTGAGCCTAGTCCCTAGAGATGGAAAAGAAAGGGGATACAGAGGAATCTAATCTCTTCTCCACCCCACCAAGTGCTAACAGCTTCAGTACAATCACCCAAACAAGAGCAGGTGGTCTGCTATTGTACTTTACAACATGCTGCATGCTATATCAAGGATGCAAAGAGAGAGACCACTGTCACTCTTTGACCCTGGTAACAAAGCTGCGTCTTTCTTCCTCACCATAGCCTGAAGCAAAATAGCGGATTCTCAGGTGGAAAAGATAATTAGTAATGTGGGAGGTCAAATGAATTTTGAGATATTCAGGAAAATGTACTTTGAACTGCCAGGTTTACTCCTTTACCCACAGGAACAACAAAGCAGCAAAGAAATAAAACCCGCTTACAACACAGAGCTTACATCAACCTATTCCCTCTAGCTGATTTTTCTTCAAATCTCTCTTTTCCCAGTGGCTTTTATTAGAAATGCAAATAGTTTCCCTCTCCACTTAGCAACAAATGTCATGTTACTTTGGATTCTCTAATAGTATTAAATTACCTTTTTAACATTTCCAAGAGAGAAGGGATGTGCAATTTGTTTAGTCAAATATTCATAACAGACACATCTGGCTTGTAGGCTGGGAAATTGAAGGAGCCTAAGGGAGTTACACACCCAGGTCCCATTGAAAGCTAATAAAACCTGGGGACCTAACTCTTTCAAACGCCAACCATACATAGTTACAGCTCATACTAAACTAGCCTGTCCAGGAGTGGATCTTCTTAGATGCATTTAAGGAACATTATGGGTTCATACAGATCATTTTACTAGGTTTTCTTACACTGCAACTCAAAGATGTGAGGAAATTCATTCTTTATATTGCAGTTAACTGTTTTTGCAGCTAAATGCATTTCCCTGGCTCAGGTTCCTCACCACTCTGGAGAGGTATTTGGGATTGAACAGAGCCCTTTGGGGTGTGTCAGATCCTCTCCTAAACAGGGATCAGCAACCTTTGGCATGTGGCCCACAGGGTAAGTATCCTGGCGGGCCGAGACGGTTTGTTTACCTGCTGCGTCTGCAGGTTTGGCCGACTGTGGCTTCCACTGGCTGCTGCTTCCCACAGCCCCCATTGGCCTGGAACATCGAACCGCGGCCAGTGGGAGCCGCGATCGGCCAAACCTGCGGACATGGCAGGTAAACAAACCAGCCCAGCCTGCCAGGGTGCTTACCCCAGTGGGCCACGGGCCAAAGGTTGCTGATCCCTGCTCTAAACCATGGAGTCAGAGGCAGTCTCAGTTTTTCTCTCTTCCCCTTCCTCCCCCATCCCTTCTGCTCCAGGTCAGCTTGCTTCCCTTATCCTTGGCTGTTCCTGCAGTTTAGGGTTACCATTCGTCCGGATTCTCCCGGACATGTCTGGCTTTTTGAGTTTAAAAATAGCGTCTGGGGGGGGGGGGGGATTTGTAAATGTCCAGATTCCCCGCCTCCCCTCATGCATGGCTGACAGGGCAGCCAACCGGATCGAGCCACTCGCACGGGGCTCCGGCAGCCAGAGTCCCTCCTCCACTTCCCCCTTCCTCTCCCCTGCAGCTTCAGATCACTCCCCTCCTCTCCCCCCCCCGCATTTGCAGATCGCCGGCCATTCACATCCGGCCTCCAGCAGTCTGGAGCTCCTCCCCCTGCTCCCCCTCCCCTGCTGTCCAGCGCGCCACTCAGCAGCACTCTGCGAGGGCAGGAGCCAGGCTATGCCCTCCGTGGGGGAGTGCGGCAGCGTGTCAGGCTCCACGGGGAGCCCGACACGCTGTTCTGAGCAGCACAGTAAGGGGGCCAGGGGGTTGGAGAAGGGGCAGGGGGGTTCTGGAGGGGGCAGTCAAGAGACAGGGAGCAGGGGGAGGGTTGAATGGGTCAGGAGTTCTGGGGGGGCTGTCAGGAGTCGGGGGCAGTTAGGATGGGGGGGTCTCAGGACGGGGCAGTCAAGGGACAAGGAGCAGGGAGGTTTAGGTAGGGGGTGGGGTTCTGGGGGGCAGTTGGGGAAGGGGTCCCAGGAGGGGGCAGTCAGGGGACAAGGAGCGGAGGGGGGTTGGGGGCTCTGAGGGGGGCAGTCAGGGGGCGGGAAGTGGGAGGGGCAGGGGCGGAGCTCTCACCGTCCTCTTTTTTGACTGTTGAAATATGGTAACCCTACTGCAGTTAAATAGGATCCTCCTGATACAAAAGCATGCCCTTGTCTCCTACCCAAAGCTTTCTGCCCCCTACGCTGAGGCTATGTCTACACTACCACTTATGTCAGTAAAACTTGTCACTCAAAGGTCTACCACAAGCGACATACGTTACACCGAACTAAGCGCTGTCATTGGGGGTGGATTAATTAAATCAACAGGAGAGCTCTCTGCTGCCAGTTTAGAGCGACTACACTATGGAGTTTACAGTGGCACAGTTGCATCAGTACAGCTGCAGCTGGGACTCCACCTGAGTTTATACATCTTCCCACCAACACCTGGTTTCTTTGTTCTGCTGGATTTTCCATTGCCCTCCCTGCAGAGAAGTAGGAGGGACTTGCTTCTTCTAGCTTCAGCCAACCCATTGTTCCAAAGTGTTTCCACCATGGTATGCGACAGTTAAGGTTTTATGATACACCATTGCCTTTGTCTGGCAGAGACATGTTACAGTACCTGTTAGCACACGGTGGATTCCACAGCCACACAGATGCATTCCATGAGAAGAAGTAAATAACTTCATAACATGAACCAGAATTCATATGCTGTACATAGACGGATGCCTCAAATCTTCACACTTGTTTACAGTAGTGTGGGTGAAAGGAGAATCTAGTATTTTATCTCCACATCTGTTCTTCTGCCCTGGTCTGACTCCCATACTCATGGTCTCAGTCACGCTGGTCACTTGGCTCTTACTGAGGACTGTTCTTACTGGTCTGTCAGTCTAAATTCCCTCTTTCCACTAACACTTGCTCTCCTTCCATCTCGCTTAATCTGCCCTGACCTGAAACTCACTCCTTTTGAAACAAACTCCTTTAACCTCTCTGACTTTTCTGTGGCCTCTCTCCATGACATTGCTGATGGGTCTCTCTCTCTTTTCAGCTCTGCCTTCTTTTTGACATCTGACTTGTTCTCTCTCCTCTCACACAGCATTGCTGCCCTCTAAACCCCAGCATTGCCTCTCCTGCCACACTTGCTTCCTCTCTTCCTTGGCTTGCATGGCTGAGCACCTGTAGAGATGGTCTGGTGACTACACAGCCTTCCTCCTCTGTGAGGCCATTCTCCACTCTTCCTTTCTAAATAGCTTTTCTAAACCCATCTCCTCTTTACTCCAGATAGGCCAATAATAGGCTGAGGGGAAGCACTGTTTATTGGCAATGAGTACTCCCTGCTATGAACCCAAGATAGCTCCAGCAGCCAAGATGTACTGCCACATGAAAATAAGTACCCTGAAAATTGAAGGCAGCATACCAATCTCCAGGGAAGGGATAATGGAGGCGAGGGTGACCATCTTGAATTTGATTTTATTGATGAACTGGTTCCGTTTTCTCAGGTCTAGAATGAGACAAAGAACACCAGTCTTTGGGGGGCGGCGGGAGGAGACTCAGGAACTACTGGGAATAAATACCTTTTGTGCTGGACCGGAATCTTCTCTATCTCTCTCAGTTCCAACAGACCATACTTCTTGATGCAATACAGTCTCGTGTGGCAGGTCTCTGAAAAGGGATGTGGAAGGGAGACTAATTGGATGACATATCCCTCCTTTACAATGATGAGTACCCACCTGTCCGACATGATAGTCTTTCTAAGCATTGTAAAAGAGGAACAGGTGGCTCCAAAAGGGAGAAAGGAGAGATGTGGTCTGTTTTCCATCCCTGATCAAGCAGTCAAAATGACTGTTTCAAAGCTGAAGATATCTGGTGAGAAGGGCCTGCTGTGGATGATGCTGAGAGGTGATGTCAAGGAGGCCTACACCTTCTCTTGGCAGTGTCCTGAGACCTCTGCTGAAAAGAAATTCTACAGTGAGGTTGGGGGCTTAAACTGTTTCCTCTTTGTTGCTGGGGTGTACACCACCAATGAATGGAGAGTCGCACAAAGGTCTTTTAAAATACACATGCCATAATCCGTTTTCTGAGAAAACAGCTTAGACCCTTCAAAAGGTAAATCTTCAGCTGTATTATGAAGAGATACCAGAGATCTGCAGCTAAGAGGAGCCATGGAATGCAAGACCATATGTGTGGCATCAATGACCACTTGGAGCAATGTTTGAGCCATGAGATATCCTTTGGAAGCTAAGGCCAAAACTATTCCCTGTAGTCTTCAGTCAACTTGTCAGCAAATTTGGAAATCTCTGATCAATTAATAAATGTAAATTTAGACAATAGTACCTGATAATTAGTCATGCACATTTGAAGGGAAGCAGAAGAACAGGCCTTCCTGTTATATGTGTCCAGTCTCTTAAACTCCTTGTCCTTCAGAGTGGCTCCAGGATAAGACTTTTTGGAACACTCATTAGTGACCATTACCCACCTAAATCTAGACTCCTCGGTAGTTAAGAAAAATGTAAAGTCTCATTGAGGAACCTGGTAGTCTCTGTCTACCACTTGGCAGTGGGTGGCATGGAGGCTGGGGTCTGCCAAAGGGTTTGTTCAGTTCCTGCAAGGCTTCATTATTGGGAAGAGTGACTTTTCCAGGGCCAGGAATCTGTAAGATATACAGGAGCTTGTGTGGATTATCTTGTACAAGCACCACCAGCAGAGATGTTACGCTTCTCATAAAGGCCTGGAATACTTTAAAGTCCTTTGGAGGAAGAGATTTTGATTCTAGGGTGACAGCCTCAACCAGAGAAGATAAAATATAGGGGAGAAAATCTGTTCCTCTGTTAAATTCACTTCCCCAATAGAGTTATAGATAGGAGGCTGAGGGATGATAGAACGACCTCTCTTGAGGTTTCATGTACAGGAAAAGGAGCTCTCCTCCAGAGGAGGTCTAGCCTCCCTTGGAGCTGTCCAAGACCAGTAAGGTGACAGAGGTTACTCCACTCTTTGAACTGCCCATCGCACTGGACACCACACTGGGAACTCCTTATTAGAGTTCCTGTCTTGATCCTGAGATCCAGTAGCCTTGGAACAAGGTCTGTAAACTGTCCTACAACGCCTGGATGGGAATGCTGGTCTCTTGGGTCTGAATGCAAAGAAGAGATGTAGCTGTCTTCAATAAATACAGGGATAGCTCCTGTTCATATTTCTGGGGGTCTTGGTGTTGAAGACACCAGCTACTGCCCTAAGGACACAAAAAGAGAAGAACCATATGCAGGATCCAGCAGATGAGGCAATTGGAAAGATGACAAGATTGGTGCCAACAGTACTGGCTGGACCAATGGTGACAGTGCCTCTGAAGCAGACATCTTCAGTGCCAGGTGGTGCAACAGTGGGGAATCTGGTAATGGGAGGCACAGGAGATCCTTGACCACAAGGAACTCCTGTGGAGTCAAAGGCACTGAAGTAGGTAAGTGCTCAACCAATGGTGCTAGAGTGAGCATTGCCATGACCCAATAATGGTGAAGACACTGATCTTGATGGCCCCAGAGGAGCTGGACTCAATGGATGGAATTTGAGTGACTGTCTCTGACCAGACCTCAACTCAGTACTGGAGGATTTACTAGGGGCCTTCTAATAAGGCAATAACTGGGACTTCAATCACCTATCAGGGTTGAACAAGGACAGTTCAGAGTACTTTGATGAGGCTGAAGAACAGCATTTGTCTCTGGATTTGTGTTTGGAAGCCAAAGCAGCTAGAGGGGTGCTCCTCATTGATGTGGAGTCAGTCCTCTTGTGTTCGGGGTCTGATTCTGAAGAGGGCACATCACCTCCATCAGATAGTCTGAGGCAGAAATACCTCTTTTTTTGTTCTGGTAGAGAAGGAGGTACTACTAGGGCATTTGTTCCTCACACGTCCCTCACCAAGACAAATCAAGCAGCTCTTCACCTATCTCTGAGAAGAATAACAGCCCTATACATGGCACACTGCTTGAATACTGCTGACTTTTTCATTCCAAACCCACCAGTTTTCCATTAAACTGCAAACTACGCTAACTTATACATTAAGACTAACTATATACAAGAATATACCATACAATTGTTTTGAAAGATGGAGAACCAAAGTTAAAGTTATGGGGTGTGTGACAAGGTTGGGACTCACCACCTGGCACCTCCTACTGGTTGTCTCGGGAATTAGCTCTGTCCAGTGGAGCGCCCCCTCCTGGTGGTGTCCCGTCCGTTGTCTTGCCCTCGGTTGGCGTGTCCGGACCCACGTTGCTCCCAAGCTCATGGTGTCCTCTTCAAACCACTGCCCTCCGGCAGTGCCCCTTAGTCCATCCTCGCCTTGAATGCACTGGGTGCACATACACCTACAGTGGACTGTATGTGAACAATCACTCAAAGGAAAACGTGGGTAAAATCTTCTGATGACCCACAGATACAAGGTTTCTTCCTGATGAAACAATGAAAGTGAATATGGAAATAAAACTTCAAATGATAAATTAAAAGAAGAGGCAGAATTCACTTGCATAGACCAGTCATGCTAGTTGACCTTCAGAGAAAGAATAAGGGGAAAGCAATTGGCAGGGTGATGGCAGAAATTATTTTACAAAAGCTGGTATAAAAATGATACCAGATATTGTCTCACATTGAAGGAAAAGATTCTAAAGTTTGCATAGAATAAAGAGAGTACATGACAATGAATGCAAAGGTTAAAATTGCAGTGGGGCTGACTAGTAGTGCAGGGTATCTGGAGAGAAACTGATAAAAATTGCTAGTGAAACAAACCACCCAACAAAGAAACTAAATGGATGGAGAAAGATTTCATTGTGATAAATGTAGCTGAATACTTTGAGCAGGGTAAAGAAATCTAAAGCAACATGATCCAAGACACGGAAGTCACCAAAAAGATGAGAAGACAACTTGTCATGAAGTGATAACAGATATTCTTACTAGAGAACTATGCTGGAAAAGTAATTACAGATAGACTCAGGCTCCTGCAGATAGCTGAGGAGTTCTTATAGGAACATTATGAGAGTACATCTAGGCAAACATGATAAGCATCACCCCTTTTCAAGGAATCAGAATTAGAAAGCATAAATGCCATTCCCTAATTACCTACTACTACACTTAGAAGATGGGAGAGAGCAGAGGTGATGGGAGGTGCCAGATCCAAACTAACAAGTTGCTAGTACAAATTCCACACCATATATTGCTTTTTTAACTAAGGGAAATTGGTGGAAGCACTTTTAAGAGGAATCTTATTCAAAAGCTATTAAAGCAGCCAATCATTGCTAAATTGCATAGGGGAGGAAATATGCCCCAGAGGCACAGCAAGCCAGAAAAGATTGACTTCTTCAAACTGGGCCTGCAATGGAGCAATCAAATACTCCAGTGCCAGCTTTCCCCATGGAGACAAGACAACCTGGGGCCATGCGACCTCAACCTCGGATATGCACAAGGAAAATTCAATGAGAGATTTGCTGAAGGAACTGCTGTCTTGAAGTGACAAATTACAAGCTTCAGTGACCTCCCTGGAAGGGAAAGTTTGAAACTTTATCAGCACAATTGAGCAATTTAGATGGGCATGTGCAAGAAAGAGAACTGAGTCAACCCGGGGAAGAGACAAAATCAAACGTATAAGATTACTGGGAAAGCAGCTGAATCTCACACTAAACTTCTGGTTAAAAGTAAAATGGCAAAAGAAAGACGTGTTACATTTTAGGAACATTAGAGTACATTATGAGCCAGATCATCAGCTGGTGTAAATCAGCCTCAGTCCACTGAAGTCAACACCAGCTGGGCACCTGGCCCGCTGTGTGAATAGATTATGATTCTGGACCCTAGGGGCTGATTTACAGAGCTACTGAGCAACCACAGTTCCCATTTGCTTCATTTGGACTTGTGGGTAACTCAACACTTCTGAAAATCAATCTCTTCAAGTAGAGATAAAACAACTCATACAGCTCGATTTCAAATTCACTCACTCATCATGGCTTTGAAAATTCACCTCGAACTAAAAAGGTTCTACATTTCAGAACTGAATTCCACTCAGGAGAGACTGTGAAAAATGCGCCAGTGGGGAAAAGAATAAAACACAATAGATTATTTTTAACAGGGAAGTAGAGTGTGGTCAGAATGAATAACAAAAAACACAGATCAGTAGTGAATGAAGAAGAAAAAGACAAAAACCATCCTCACTAAAATATAAATTCAGCTTACGCGGAATATACTGGGCAAAAGCTTGCGCTAGATCCAATTCAGCAAGATGATCATGTTTAACTTTAAGCACATGAGGAGTTACATTTGAAGTCACTGGGGATTACTCGTGCTTATAGTTAAGCATGTGCTTAACTATCTTGCTGAATTTGGGTCCTAGATTGCAGGGGGACTTGTCTGTTCTATTCTATTCAGGCCCTAATACCATGCCAATCACTGGGGGATCCTTCAATGCCTTCCACAAAACATTCAGTGTTGATCACTAGTACACAAGACAGGCTTTCATTTGAATTAGATAAATACAGTAGTGTCTGTGGTTTTTTAATGAATCATTCAAAAATGGGTTTAAAGTCCCCGATAAAAGGGTCTGTCAACTTCATCTAGGTTGCAAACTCAGCATACACCTCAAACATAGTGTAAGAGGCCCAGAAAGACTGAAATTTGACAAGGTTCATCTTTCTCTAGTAAGGAGGCCCTACCCTAAAAGCATCTGAGGAGAAACTTGTTCTCTCTCATGTAAGGCCCACATTTATATTTTTGTATTATGCTAACTGCGGCCTGCAACATTACAGCCAGCACAAAAGGAACAAAGGACAGGGTAGAATATAAGATAAGATAGCCACTTTGCTAACAAGAAATCTAAGCAAATATATTCCATTCTGAATACAAATTAGCTGCTTGGAATAGAACTGTTGCAGACAGTTCTTCAATTAGAGTCAAGAAAAGTATAGTTAGACTTCAGACGATCCACTCTGTATCAAAAGATGTTACAAACTCCAACCAGGTACTTTCCTGTGCTGGGACTTTAATCGAGTCACTGAATATCAAAGACCACAACTAGCTACAAAAAAATTTGAGAACCAAATGTAGGCTCCTGCTCTGTGTAGGCAGGAGTCAGCTGCAAGATTGGTGCCTTAGACCTGACATATGAAAATGAGAGAATTTTATTTGTCCCTACAGTTGACTACACAAAACCAAGAGAACTCAACAGTGACTAAAAAGGGATTTAAAAGCACTGTGGAGTCACAATGTGATTTTCTGAAAATGTGAGATTTTTATAGTGATTGGATGTATAATCAGTTACTAAAGTGCAGTCCAAATCAGATAAGAACACTTTTCTTCTGCAAGAGATCACGATGATAACTCAGAAACTTAAATTGAGCCTTCTTTTTTGGATCATTGTCTGTACAGTCTGTTGGCCAGTCCTTTGTAATACATCAGCCCTGTCCATTGAACATAGATACCGAACCTCTGGTACTTATCTAATCTATTCTGCAAATACTGAGATTCACAAGAAAAGGCTTTTCAATAAAGTTTCTAGTAGTTTCTGCTCACAGATGAACCAAAATTACTGTTAGAACAGAGATTGAGTGGATTAGGTCATTTTCAGACTCAGACAAGAGGTTCAGAAGTATATACCCCCCCCCCCCCACACACACATATATACTCCAAGCATTTTGAACTTAAAATAAAGGTTTAATTTGTATTTTGTCTTGAGTGTTGGGTGAAGCATTGCTTTTGTACAATTAATAAACCCATACTTAAGAAATTATAACTCCATAATTACCAAAATAACAACTGGGGGAGATGTTAGAATTGCAAATAAGTTAGTTGATATCTCCAGCTGCTAAAGATTTCAGCCAGATCTCCCACTCCTGATCTCAGAGAGTTAAGAGATCATATGCTGATTATTAAATGGAATACAGAATATCATGCTTTCAGCAGACAGACTTATGCATTAAAGTTACATATTTATCCTTAAAAAGGAAAACATACCAAGGCACTTCATCTATGCCTCAAGAGGGCTAGCAAAATTTGAGGTGATGCTTCCCCCACCTCTTATTGCTGTAACTATAAGTGATCTAGAGATAAAAAATCCCCTCTTAAAATACATAAAGGATTGTGTGTTTTTCTGGATTGGCATCTAAAACACTGAACACTATCATATTAGAGTTTAAGAGGAACACATTGCATTGGGCATCTCCAGAAGAGCAGATAGCAGATAGACAAAGACAGGGATTATGGGTATTCAGTTTGAGATACCTGAAAGGACCCTGGTTTTCAGAGGAAGCTGAATGCTTGCCCTCTGAAAATCAGACCCCTTTAATGTCTTGATGTACCCCAGGTAACAAAGCTGTTACTCTGTAAATATACGATACAACTATGATATCACAGGTACCACTATGTGGTTAATATTGGCAAGTACTGACTTTGACCGCTGTACATGATACACTTGGCTACCCACTTGGAATGTTTAAAGAACCAACCCCAGGAATAAGCTTAAAAGCTGTTAGCCTGAAACTGACTCCACTGTGAGTCTGATCCAACTCCTATTGACATCAGTATAAAGATTCCCACTGACCTTGATGGGAGGTTGATGAGACCCTACGAGGTTGGATGGTTTAGTAGCTTGTTCAGGTCCAGACTGGATGATGTACCATAGTGTTAAATGTTCAGCTGTCCAGAGAGACAAAGTGGGTGAGGTAATATCTTTTAATGGACCAACTTATTTTGGTGACAGAGACAAGCTTTTGAGCTTACACAGAGCTCTTCTTTGTTCTCGCTCTCCAACAAAAACCTGTCCAATAGAGGACATTACATCACTCACCTTGTCTTTCTAATATCCTGGGACCAACATGGCTACAATAACACTGCATACAACAATGTTCAGATCTCCAGGCGCACATCTGTGAGAGTCTAGGCCAATTAAAACAAGCCAAAAGGTTTCTCTGCTCCTCTCACTTTCTCCCAACTCATTGTCTCTCCAGTCTTGCTGTTCAAAAAGGCTGCAGAATCTACTCTGTACTTTATGTGCATCCCATTCAAATACACCTAAATAATTCTCTAAATCATGCTCTAATACTGGATTAATAAATGTAGCATGATAGTCAAACTATTGTTATTGCAGGCGGTTCATAAGTTTTGTGATAATACACTGATGAATCCATGGAACACACAGACAACCTGGAAGGGTTTAAAGCTACCAGTTACTAGGCTGTCTGAATAAGAAAAGTGCCATTAATAAAGATAAACCCCTCCAACTTTAATAGCTAGTCTTAATTCATACGTGCCTTTTTAATCTGTGCTGAATTCCCCTGTAACCTAATGAACATTTGTAATAATAGCAATTCAGGTTCCTAGGGAATTTAATCCTGCTTCAAGTCTTTTTTAAATTAGACCCTAGTCATTAAGAGATTCCAGGATAGTGAATGATAGTTAATCAATGTGTTTAATTTGGCCCCCATTATTTATTTGATACAGTTTCCTGCACAATGGCTATAAATCTCTGCCCTCCCATCTTGGCCACCAGTAGCAATGGTGAAATATTTAGTGAAAAAATGAGATTGCTGATCCTTTTAAACACATAAAAATATTATTAATATCTTTTCTGTACATATACATTACACACAGAGACATATATGCAGATACTTAATATACGCACAGCTAAACACTTCAGGTAAAATTTATCTCCCTCATTTCTTCCCCTATTAACTCTTAGCACTATCAGTCAAGATTTCCCAGCATTTAACACTGCATTAGTCCTAAGCATCGGGAAATCGCATTTCTTGGTGCCAAGGGTTTAAAAAGATTCTAATTCGGCAATTAAACTGGAGGCAGCATGTGCCATCCCCACAGCACATTCACCTATTAATTCTGTCCCCTGGAAAAAATGACTACCTCTTGCACCAGTCTGATAAAACGAGGGAACACACTGATTATGTTTGAAGCTGCTATTCTTGACCCAACCAACAGTGACAGTCATCAAACTACAGTACCTAGAGTGCTGCAAGCTGTGTAAGTTAACCCAAGACATCATTAATTCTAAACACCAGAGCTTTCCTCCAGATACTGTGGTTCAGAGGAGCTTAAAAGCAAATCCCTTTGGTGGGCAGGAATTTTGTACATCATTTGTATTAACTTTACAGATACCCATTGGAAACTTGTTTCTCTGCCTGGACTAGGCAAATGCTGGAATCAAAGGTTGAGCATCCTTGTATTGGATCACTCAGAAGCTGAACTGTGAATGAATTAATAATGTTAGGGGAAAGAAATCAAACCAAACGAGAGACTGTTTTTGTTTGTTTGCTTGTTCTTAACACAAGGATATGGAGGAGACAAGGAAGCAGAGAGTAGGCTGGATAATTTGCTCACCTAGACACGTGAGCACAGACATGCACAAATCTAAGGAACATTAACATTTGTTCAGCCCTTTTGATATTTTGATGGAAGGCATATACTGTCAAACAGCCTTTAGGGCCTGATTCACACTCCAAAGAAGTCAGTGGAAAGACTCTCATTGTCTTCAGTGAGCTTGGGATTAGGGGCGAGCTGTAGCTATGTAGAAGTGAATGGTGGAAATGGAGGTGCCCAAGAAGACCAGGAACAAGCATAATGCCTCCAGGAATGATGGGGACAGTGTATCCACCCACCACCCTTGCTCTACCTCTTCTAAACATTTAGCATGTGCTTTCTTCAGTGCTGCCCTTGAACCCCAAGAAAAATGCATATGAGTAGGAGGGTTGGTCTATGGCCCTCCTCAACAACATATCCCCTACGTGGAGCAGAGCATATCCTAGGGATCACAAAGTCTGCTTGTGTCACCTGGTGGAAATCCCTTCACCTCCCTCTGTGTGTCTTTACCTAGCAATAAAATAAACATGCCTACACCATAGGATTGATGTGAGGGGGATTTAATGTTTTTGAAATGTTGTGAGATCCATCGATATAAGATACTGTAGACGTGCACAGTATTTTCACCTGACTATCCTTTTATTTCTTCTCCTTATATTTCTAAAGCATTGCCTCTTCCATACTAAGGCAGACATCATGAATCCTTATCAGACAAAGACAGCTAGCCATATCCTGGTCATTTAGGCCCAAATTTTGAAAAGAGCTCTTGGCTCTGATTTACGCACCCAAGTGTCATCACCAAGGTTTGGGCAGTCAGTCTTACTGGTCAGAGCGGGAGTAAGTGAGTCAAGCCAAGGGGTAGAGTCAGAGAACAAGGGAACTGGCCAGGAACAAAGCAGGAAAACAGAAACAAGTAAGGAAAGCAGGGATCAGGGACAAGCTGCGGAGAGCAGGGCTCAGGAGTCAGGCAAGAAAACAGTGTCTGATGTAGCAACCAGCCAGAAATTCACCCCATTGCACAGACAGCTTGCTGTACCTCCTTCTGATTTAAATAGCATAGCCGGAGGCTCTTCCAAACAGAGCACCAGTGGGTTGTGCTTCTCATGGGACCAGTTTTCCAATATCTACTCAACCCACTAGCTTCTATCAAGCTTCCAGATGGCAGGTGGGATGTGAAGGTTGCCTGTGGACCAGGGTTCAAGATCTATGGGATTCTCACACAAAATAAATGGTCAGATTTTCAAAAGAGTTCAGGACATTGGACACTGAACCATTTGGAGAATCTGACCATGAGTGTCAGACAGCAGTATAGGAGAGTGACTCAGTGACCATCACGCTCCCTTGTGACTGGGCAGGGTGTGCCAGGCTCTCTTCGTCTGCTCTTCTCTGCTGAGTGCCAGTTGGCCCGGTAGTGGTCAGCCTCGTCACGTGATTCAGCCTTCTGGCCAGGTCACTTTCAAGTCTCACCCCTTCTGTGGTATCAATATCTCGTACAAACAGTGTCCCACCCAATTTTACTTATCAACATGGCATTTTCTTCCCATTCCAGCCTCCTGCAGTCTCACTGTTCTCTCATATCAGTGGGCTCCCAGGCTTCCCCCAACAGAACACAGAAAACCCCAACTAAAGCAACCTCCACACATCTGGCCTTGAGCCTTTAGGTCTCTCCAGCTCCCTGGTGCTGTTACAGAATAGTGGCCCCTGGGTTACTTCTCTGGAGCTTTGCCCCTTCCCAGTAGGCTAGCTCCTCTGCCACAGCTTCCTCAGGAGTCCCTTCCCAGAATAAGGGAACATACATTCTAAACCTCTTGCTCCTAGACCTTCCCCTGTAGCTTTCACTTCCTTCCTTTACAGAGATCCTGCTCCTCCCCAGCTGGGTATGATCACAAATGAGGCCTGGCAAGTCCTCCAGGTGCAGCATAGTGGGGTTAACAGAACCCTCAGATTCCAGTAAACCCTTTGTTCACCTATGTAAGGCTTACACCCCATCACACGCAGTTACCAGCTTGATATAGGTGCACCCAGCAGTACAAATACAGCTGGGAAGGCAGAAGTTCCTTGCAAATGGGGGAGGGTGCAGGGAAGAGAGGGGAAGGATAAGCGGTGGCATGATTGGAGGTACTAAAACTCAGCTGGGGGGTGGAGAGGGTCCAGGGGCACCCTGCTCCAGACTGGTAAGGAGGGTCCCAGCGGTTCCTACCTGCTCCCAGTGCCATTTAACCCCTCCAAGTCCTGCTCTCTGCTCCAATCCTAGGCCCCACGGCAGCTGCTCCAGGCCTCCTGGGTCCGACTACCTACTCCTCAGCTCAATCTCAAGCCACATAGCAGCTCCAGCCTGTATGGGTACAGTTCCCTGGATGGATCCTGGGCCCCATGATAGGTGCTCTTCTGGGCCCCACTCCCTATTCCCCATCCAGATCCTGGGTCCCACGGAGGCTGCTCCAGCCCCTCTGGATCCTGCTGTCACCTCCACTCCCCCAGGCATGCACGAGTTTACATGGGGGAAGAGATTCCACAACATTTCCATTGCAGGGACGCTAGCCCTCCTGCTCCCTTGGTTCCACTGCCCCTGCATACATCTGCACACAACTAACTTATGGACATAAATGCTTGATGCCCACAAGGGCAGGTAATTGCTTTGTGAAACTGCACATGCACACATAATCACGAAGTACCTCAATTTCTAATAAACCCACAAACACTGGGTATTTTGGGGTGCAATTTCATATACCTACCTCTGAAAATCTTGCCTTTAATTTCAATCTAAAAACTATTTCTAGTTTATCCATTTGAAATACAAGCACTGTGTAATTCACATAGCAATAAAGATGAAGCTACGGGGCCAGAACTTCAGTTGGTATAAATCTGCATAGTTCCACTGATTTCAACGGAACTACATCAGTTCACACCAGCTGAGTGTCTGGCCTATTATTACTAGTTAAGCCTTTCCTAAGTTGTCAAGGGATTCACTCACATTTGGGACACATCCTCGTGGCTATGTCTGGGGAATCAGCTCTCATCTGGTCTGGCCCCCTTTCATCGTTTGCTCTCCCCACAGCCTCTTTCCCTCTGTGACTCAGTGGCTCCCTCTTTGTACCTTGGCTCTCTGGCCCAGGTCACTATGTGTTTTCCCCATTCCTAGGTATCAAAGTCTCACTAGACTGTCTCCAGCTGTCTTCAAATCTACTGCCCAGACTGTGCCAGTCCCTCAGTGGCTGGTAGGGGGACCCGAGCCTCTATTCTGGATTCCAGCTCAGGGACCCTCTAATCAGCGGCCCAGATCTGCAACATCCCCCCTTACTGCTGTTTCCCTTCTCTGCCTCTTTCAGGCTTCTGCTCAAACCCTTTCTTCAGGGCCTGGATCCTTAGGGTTTCTATCTCCCTGGGTTTCCTCCTTTCCCTTGCTAATGCCCAGAGAGTGATTGCCAGCTTCCTCACTGCAGCCCTTTTCTGCTGTCAACTTCCTGGCTCAATGCTAGCCCCACTGGTTCCTTCTCAGCTGGGTTCCCCCATCCATCCGGGGTTACTTAGGGCACCTAATTCCCCTCAGGTGTGCTTAATTGGCCCCTTCTCAGCCTCATTAACTCTATCCAGGCTAGCGTGGGGTGTACACCCCCATCGCACAAGTCTATACCAAATATACAGTCTGATCCCACAGTACTGAAATCAATAGGAACTTTTCCATTAACATCATTAGGTGCAAGATCAAGTCTGTACTGGGTAAAATCCTGGTTCCACCAAAGTCAATGTGAGTTTTGCCCTAACCAAGATTTCACTCACTGTGTTTTTGCAAAGTTACATTACTTCCTCCCTGCTCGAAACAGACCACCTTACAATAGGAAGTTTACCCTTTTGTTAATGTTAAAGAAATCAATGGCTCAATTAACAATCAGGGATGGAGCTTAGAGGCAACAAGCTTCATGATCAATAACTTATGTTCAGTGAAATTAAAGGCACTTGTTAAGTCAAGTGTTAAAAGCTGCACACGCTTAATATGGGAATATCAGTCAAAGACAGTCTAGCAGTTTAACTTGGAAAAAATCTGTAAGCACAAAGTTCCTGTACTATCTTCCACCCAAATGAGTAACTAATGAAGCATAAATATTCACACAAATTCATTTCTGTAATACATTCTCAAATTCCTCCATAACACAACAGAAATGCTGAATTGATAGAAGCCATTATTTTTGTAATGAGTAATACTTCTGAAATAGAAAACCAGAAATGAAGACGGCAAAGTCAAATTCTTCTCTTGTGACAGTGAAATCACATTGACTGCCATTGGGCTGCACCAATGCTGCTGAGAGAAGAGTTTGGCTAAGACAGTGCAAAAGTGAAGGGAAGAGAGCAACATTTTGAGATTTTTCAAGATATTTTTCTCTTACATCAATAAAACGTTCCATAGTTCTCCGGACTGGATATGATAGACAAATGCAAATGTACATGGTGTGGAATGAGTGATACAAAAGTGTTTATCTGCTTCCATTTGAAAACAAATTGACATGCATTACTGTTTCGAAACTTAACAAAGCTTAAGAAAATAAGAATCCGACTTATGTCTCTATTATCTGCCTATTGCATTTAATGTTTTATGAGACTGTGTGTTTGGGAGAACTGTTCAAAAACAAAGGGTAGCTAGATGCCTGATCTCACTGAAAGCCAATGGAAATTGTGTGGCTAAGTCCCATGTGTACCTTTGAAAATGTCCCCCTTAATTTTACACTTCTACTCACAATAGACACTTTCTTTGAGGAGATGGAGCTCAGTGTAATGTCAAAAACCACTTTGACAATCAGCTTCTGATGTATAACTTATGTCCTGGTCAATTCTTGTTTTAGAACTCTCTGGATAACAGGGGCTATTAATCAGAAGATACTCTGCCTGAGGATACCCCCATCAGGGGAGTGGCTAGCTGGACATAGGGAAAGGTAGAAGGTAGGTCTTTGAGGCTACAGTGTTAGGTAAGAGATTAAAGTCCAGAATCTCCATAGTAGCATTCTCTGAAGCGCTGCCAGTTCCATAGGCAGAACTGCAGGGTCTCAATGCATGGGTGAGACAATGGAGTTGAGAGAAAGGATTTAGGTTTATTAGGAACTGGGGAACCTTTTGGGAAAGGAGGAGCCTATACAGGAAAGATGGGCTCCACCTAAACCAAAATGGAGCCAGACTGCTGGCATATAAAATTAAAAAGTTCATAGAGGAGTTTTTAAACTAAGAGCTGGGGGAAAGCTGACAGATGCTGAGAAGCACTTGGTTTGGACACAGATATCACTTAGGGGAGAATTTATTAAAGGGGATACTCTTTATCCTAGGAAAGAGGAGAGGCTAGAAATTGGTAAAAAATACAGGTAAGAACACAAGAGAAACAGTCAAATGAAAAAGAGTCCCATTCAATTACATCACATGAAAGCAGACAACTAAATATAAAATTTTTTTACAAGTACTTGCATACAAATGTTATAAGTCCAAATACTAAGATGGGCTAATTTGAGTGCCTGGTATTAAATGAAGATATTGATATGATAGGCTTCACAGAAACTTGGTCAGATGATGATAATCAGTGAGACACAGTAATACCAAGATACAAAATATATCAGAATGACTGAGTGCCACTATGTGCAAAAGAAAACAGAGTCAAATATAGCAAAGGTCTTAATCAAACTGTACCATAGAATCTCTGTGGATAGAAATTACTCACCTGAATAATAAGAATACAGCAATAAGACTATACTGACCACCTGACCAAGATGCTGACAGCCACTTTGAAATGCTCAGGGAGATTAGAGAGACTAAAAAAACAGAAGACCCAATAAATGAGGGATTTCCACTGTCCCCATATTGACTAGGCACATGTCACCTCAGGACAGGATGTAGAGATAAAATTTCTGGGCACCATTCATGATTGCTTCTTGGAGCAGCTAGTTCTGGAACCCACAAGTGGAGCACAAGATCTGGTTCAAGACGTGAATATAGCTAAACTGCTCAGTAATAGTGGCCATAATATAATTAAATTTAATACCCTTGTGTGTGGGGGTGGGGGGAAGTAAAATACCAAAGAATCCCACAACAGCAGCATTTAACTTCAAAGAGGGAAACTACACAAAAATGAGGAAGCTAGTTAACCAAAATTAAAAGGAACAGAATCAAGAGTGAAATGCCTGCAAATTGCATGGAAACTATTTAAAAAACACCGTAACAGAGGCTTAAACTAAGTGTATACACCAACTAAAAAAAAAGTAAGAGGACCACAAAAATGCCACCCTGGCTAAACAGCAGAGTAAAAGAGACAAAAAGGCATCCTTTAAAAATTGGAAGTCAAATCCTAATGAGGAAAATAGGAAGGAGCATAAACTCTGGCAAGTCAAATGTAAACATATAACTAGGCAGTCCAAAAAAGAATTAAGAGCATCTAGCAAAAGACTCAAAAACTAACAGCAATTTTTTAAAGTATATCAGAAGCAAGAAACTTCCCAAACAACCTGTGGGGCCACTGGATGATTGAGGTGCTATAGGAGCACTCAAGGAAGACAAGGCCATTGCAGAGAAGCTAAATGATTTCTTTGCATCCATCTTTACTGCAGAGGATGTGGGGGAGATCCCCATATCCAAGCCATTCTTTTTAGGTGACAAATCTGAGGAACTGTCTCAGATTGAGGTGTCAATATAGATGGCTTTGGAACAAATTGATAAATTAACAGTAAAAAGTCAGCAGGACTAGATGTTATCCACTCAAGAGTTCTGAAGGAACTCTAACAGGACATTGCAGAACCACTTACGGTGGTATGTAACCAATTGCTTAAATCATCCTCTGTACCAGATAACTGGAGGATAGCTAATATAACACCAATTTTTTTTAAAAAGGCACCAGAGAAGATCCTGGCAATTACAGACCGGCAAGCTCACTTCAGTACCAGGCAAATTGGTTGAAACTATAGAAAGAACAGAATTATCAGACACATAAACAGACATGATTTGTTGGGGAAGAGTCAACACAGCTTTTGTAAAGGGAAATCATGAATTTTTTAAGGGAACCAACAAACATGTGGACAAGGATGATCCAGTCAATTTAGTGTACCTAGACTTTCAGAAAACCTTTGACAAGGTCTCACACCAAAGGCTGTAAAGCAAAGTAAGTAGTCATGGGATAAGAGGGAATGTCCTCTCATGGATCAGTAACTGTTTAAAAGAAAGGAAAAAAGGTAGGAATAAATGGTCAGTTTCACAATGGAAAGAGATAAATAGCGGGATTCCCCTAAGGATCTGTACTGGGACCTGTGCTTTTCAACACATACATAAATGATCTGGAAAAGGTGGTGAACAGTGAGGTGGCAAAATTTGCAGATGATACAAAATTACTCGAGATAGTTAAGTCCAAAGCAGACTGGGAAGAGTTACCAAGGAAGCTCACTAAAATGGGCAACAAAATGGCAGATGAAATTCAATGTTGATAAATGCAAATTAATGCACATTGAACAAAACATCCCCAAAATACATCCATCATAATGGGGTCTAAACTACCTGTTACAACTCATGAAAGAGATCTTGGTGTCATAGTAGATAGTTCTTTGAAAACATCTCCTCAATGTGCAGCAGCAGTCAAAAAATGAGCCCAGAATCCCCTCTTGCACATGATTTCTTCTCTGAACCATGGAGCATGAGACACTCACTCTCAGCTTGCCTTCCTTTGACCTCGGCTGGTCCCACATTTAAACAGGACCCACTGCTACAAAAACATGTCCATCTTTCCAGCCAAAGCTTCCTGTGTGTGTGTCTGGGAGTCTCCCTGACCCACTCAGTCTCTGTGGTTTTAAAGGCCAGCATCAACTCCAGCCTCCCTCAGAGAAGTTGGAGAAAAGTGGCTCTCCTGGCTGCACCTAAGCCATTGCATCAGGGTGATTTCACCTGAATAGGTGACCATTAGCATCTCATGAGCCATCATTGTCCCTGGTCTGGGCGGGGCATGCAATAGCCCTGACAACAGATGGCTGACTCCATGATTCAGCAGCTTCCTAAAATCAACCAGAATTCATAAATTGTCCACAGAGATTTCCCCAAACAGTCACACCAGGTCAGGCCCCCTGGATACCTTGCCCTCTGCTAGCACATTGCCAAGACCCCCCAGGACACCTGCGAGATAATATCCTATGTGGACAAGGTAATGCAGCCTGGCCTGGCAATGTCTCATGTTACCAATCTCCATGGGACTAGAGAGAGCCCAGTACACCTCCTTACCCTTCGGCTAGGTCTACACTACCCGCCTGAATCGGCGGGTAGAAATCGACCTCTCGGGGATCGACAATCGATCCCCGAATCGATGCTCTTACTCCACCAGCGGAGGTGGGAGTAAGCGCCGTCGACGGGAAGCCGCAGAGGTCGATTTTGCCGCTGTCCCTACAGCGGGGTAAGTTGGCTGCGATACGTCGAATTCAGCTACGCTATTCGTGTAGCTGAATTTGCGTATCTTAAATCGACCCCCACCCCGTAGTGAAGACCTGCCCTTAGTTGTCTATCACGTGACATGAGCTGTAACGGCATTGCTTACCTCACCCCACTGATCTGGAAAAATGCCAATAAGGAGTAAGCTATAGAAACCAAGCCTAATTCAGGCAGATTTAACCCCCCGCTTCCCAACACACACACACCCTTACCTCAAGACCCCTGTGGAGGGTTTTCCTTGTGGCTCTGGGATAGCAGGAGGTGGGCTGGGGTGAGATGGCATGGGTCAGGCATTCACTTGAGCCTGCTGGCGACTTCTGGAGGAATGAAGAATGGCTTGGGGCCTTTTCATATTTTAGCTAACAGAGAATTGCCTTGAGGCTCATAATCTATGTGCCAGACACTGGGAATGGGTGACAGGGGATGGATCACTTGATGATTACCTGTTCTGTTCATTCCCTCTGGGACATCTGGCATTGGCCACTGTTGGAAGACAGGATACTGGGCTAGATGGACCTTCTGTCTGACCCAGTATGGCTGTTCTTATTCCCTAAGGAATTTGATTCAACAACAGCTAGTGGACTTGAAGTAATTATTAATTCAGGGAAGTCCTATGGCCGGTGTTATGTAGAAGTTCAGACTAGATGATCACAATGATCCCTTCTGTCCTCATGATCTATGAAATAATCACTTATAAAATCTTAAATAATACCCATGCTGGCCAAATTTTTCAAAAATGGGTGACAAAAGTTAGGCTCCTAAGTCCATATTCAGGCATCTCAGTAAAGGTGTCTGATTTTCAGAGGGGCAGAACATAGAGTAGTTCCCACTCAATTCATTGGAAGCTGCTAGGTGCTCAGCACTTTGGAAAATCAGACTCCGTTTATAGGCAGATAATAATAGCTACACTGAAGTCACTTGCACTCTTTCAAGTCTCAGACTTCTAATGGGCAAATCCCTCAATCAAATTCTTTTACAGATTTTTTAAAATGAAACTTGAAAGCATGCGCTAAGTTTTTTTTTTTACCTTGACATGATGTAGCAATGAACAGGCTAGATATTAATGTTATAAATTTATCAATCCAAGACACTTGAGAATGCCTTAAAATAAATTATAAAATATGCAGTAAAATACAGAAGACTTTCAATTCTCCATCTCATGTCATTTTGTTTGGTAATTGCATTCTTAAAATATATGCTCAAAGAACAATCTTTTCACTTCTCCCCTTGATTGTATTTACGATGTTACCTTAGGACCTGCTAATGACACTTGGTAACACTAGCTAGTATTTTCACAAAGAAAAATGAAAACATTGAAATCGCTTTCTCAGAGTCTTTCTATTTTTTTTTAACTTGGTAGCTGCAGAAATCACTGAGTGAACAGAACATTTTGTCACATAATCTAACAGCCACAGATTACAGCTTTGTGAATTTGTTCCCCTCAGCGCAAGTGTTTCAATGGGGTATCAACATCCTCCTGAGAACCATGTTTAGAAAGGTTCTACTGCCTCTGCAGCACCTCACTATCCTTGGGCCCTCGACAGAGCCCTCTAAATGGCTATGGGTCCTCAGCACGGGAGGAGGGGAGCTAGGGTTAGAAGGTAAAAATGGGGCACTCATATAAATTCATAAATCTTCTGCAGTTGTCCACCGCTCCCAGGAACTGCCTCCTCCTTACGTTTTTCATTGAGGGTCTAGAGGTATCAGCAGATCTTCCTCCCACCTCCTTAGATTTAGATCCATGTCCTTCCTAACTAATGGAGGCCAAGAGGGAAGTGTTGGGGCACTTGCTGATGAAAGCTCTCAATAAGTAGGACAAAGTGTCATATGACTAGGCTTGGCAGAATTCATTTAAAAAATAAGTTTGATGGATAATATCAATGTTTATTTTTAAGCATTTTTTTCCATCTTTATCAATTTAAATTTTCAGTTGTGGGAAATTATGGGGCAGTCAAACCTGGGTTTTGGTTGCATTCAAGCAACATTCAGTCTATATCTTTCAGTGTTAGCCTCAGGAGAGTGATATCATTCATGGTTACCTGGTTGAAATAGGGGATTTTTTGTAAGGGAACAGTAAAAGGACCCCGTTCCTGCTGGGCTGTTTGTGCTTAGCTAAAAGGGATCATCCCTGAGAATAGCCACGCAGTGGGGGGAGAGGACGGGTGTGCTACACATCCACCCCAAAACTGCAGCCCCTCCTTTTAAATAGCAAACCCAACCAGCATTGCTTGCTATGGGAAAAGAGGGTGATGCAGTTTGAAACCATTCCCATGTGTTATGAAGGCGGAAGAAGCCAACCCCACATACCCTTTGGCTTACCATGGCTGCCTGGAAACCAAATTCTGTTGCCCAGCCGTGTGTGATGTGTCACCATACCGGCAGGTGCTCAATATAAAAGGCAAAATGCGACCTTGTACCTAAAGCACATGTACTGTCTGCTGTGAATTGCTTGATTCACTGTGAAAGAGTCTCCCTTTTATTGTCAGAAATGTATCTTCTTAAATTCTACTCTCCCTTTTTATCCCCCTGCAGGAGGAAATGTTTCTGTGCTCCCCCTATCATCTCTGTCCCAGAGGTTATTGCAGATTAGAAGGCGAAAAAAATGAACTTGCGATGACATGTTTTCCAAACTCATTCAGTCTTTCCACATTGATAGGGCACAGCTGAATGCATGGAGACATTCAGTGACAGAGGCCAGGAAAGCATTAAGTGAGTGCGATGAGAAGAGGCAGGAGACGATGCTGAGGCTAATGGGGAAGCAAACAGACATGCTCAGGTGTCTGGTGGAGCTGCAGGAAAGGCAACAAGAGCACAGTCCACCACTGCATCCACTGTATAACCGCCTGCCCTCCTCCCCAAGTTCCATATCTTCCTCACCCAGATGCCCAAGAATGCTGAGGGGGGAGGCTCTGGGCACCCAGCCACTCCACTCCCGAGCATGGCCCAAGCAACAGAAGGCTATCATTCAAACAGTTTTGATTTGTAGTGTGGCTACAATAAGCAATGTGGCCTTGTCCTTCCCTCCTCCCCACTCCACCCGGGCTACCTTGTCAGTTATCTCACTTTTTTTTTAATTAATAAAGAAAGAATAAACATCTCCCCCTTACTCTCCCAGATATTATGGAGCACACAACAATAACAATGGGAATAATGGTTGCACTGAGATCTAACCTAGTCAGCAAACAGCACCAGCGAGCTTTTAAACATCCAAAGGCACATTCTACCACCATTCTGCACTTCCTCAGCCTATAGTTGAACTGCTCCTTACTACTGTCCAGGCTTCATGAGCCATGGGAGCAAGGAGTAGGCTGGGTCCCCAAAGATAACTATTGGTATTTCAACTTCCCCAACGGTAATTTTCTGGTCTGGGAAGTAAGTCCCTTCGTGCAGCTGCTTGAACAGCCCGGAGTTCCTAAAGATGCGAGCATCATGCACCTTTTCCAGCCGTTCCACATTGATGTCAGTGAAACATCCCTTGTGATCCACCAGTGCTTGCAGCACCATTGAGAAGTACCCCCTATGGTCTATGTACTGGTTGGCAAGGTGATCCAGTGCCAAGATAGGGATATGCATTCTGTCTATCACCCCACCACAGTTAGGGAACTCCCATTGCAGCAAAGCCATCCACTATGACCTGCACATTTCCCAGAGTCACTACCCTTGTTAGCAGAAGGTCAGTGATTGCATTAGTACTTGGATCACAGCAGCCCCCACAGTAGATTTGCCCATTCCAAATTGATTCCCAAGTGACTGGTGGCAGTCAGGCATTGCAAGCTTCCACAGGGCTATCACTTCTCAACCATCAGGGCAGCTCTCATTTTGGTATTCCTGCGCTTCAGGGCGGGGGAAAGGAACTCACAAAGTTCCAGGAAAGTGGCCTTACGCACGCGAAAGTTTCACAGCCACTGGGAATCATCCCATACCTGCAACACTATGCGGTCCCACCAGTCTGTGCTTGTTTGCCGGGCCCAGAATCGTTCCATTGTATCAACCTGTCCCACTCCCACCATGATGTCCCAATTGCCACATCCCGTGCTTTCAGGAATGTCTGTGTCCATGTCCTTCTCACAATCGTCCTCGTGCTGGCGACTCCTAGCCAGGCTCTGCACATACTGCAGGATAATGCATGAGGTGTTTACAATGCTCTCAACAGCAGTGGTGAGCTGAGCAGGCTCCGTGCTTGCCGTGCTATGGCGTCTGCACGGTTAACCCAGGAAAAAAGGCGCGAAACCATTGTCTGCCATTGCTTTCACAGAGGGCAGGGGGCATGACAACATGTGCCCCAAACCACCTGCAATAATGTTTTTGCCCCATCAGGCATTGGGAGCTTCACCCAGAATTCCAATGGGCAGTGGAGACTGCGGGGACTGTGTGATAGCTACCCACAGTGCACCACTCTGAGAGTTGATGCTAGCCACATTATTGAGGATGCACTCTGCTGACTTAATGCGCTTAGTGGGGACATACACAATCGACTGTATAAAATTGCTTTCTAAAGATCGACTTCTATAAAATCGACCTAATTTTGTAGCGTAGACATACCCTTAGTGTGGTGTATTTTCTTCTAAATTTGGAGCAGTACATGAAAGGGAAAGAGAGAGACAGATTGTGTCTATTTAATACTCCCCTGAATGCTATTTTTAAAAGATTTTTCATCCCACCCATTATTACTGTTTGACTGACAAATTCTAGGAAAAACATAGGTCTCTTCTCTTACTGCCTGTGAAGTTCTAGACAATAAAAGCTCTTTCTGAGGCCCCAGAAGTTTTTGGATCGATATGGTCATATACATGTTTTCCCCATGCAATTTGCAGAGGAGTTAGCAGATGAAACTTGGGCAATATCAGACCTTTCCTGTGATCTTTTATATTTGCCTGCTTTTCATATATAACAGAAGACTTAATTTCAAACCATACTGAAAATCATAGCTGTTTTTTAGGCTTGTCAACACAAGATGGCATGTACTTTACACACATCTGATAGGATGATGGATAATAGAGGGGAAGCATATATATATACACACATACATATATATTTGGTAGCTTAATGCAACATAGGCACAAACACGGCTCACAAAGTAAATTACGATATTTCCTTGCTAGAAAATGGAAAACTAGCATATATATTTGGTAGCTTAAACAAAAAATATTCTTCCTGCAGGGAAGGACCAGACACCAGACAGAAGCAGGCCTGCCTTTTCTGGCAAAGACCTCCATCTATCCCTGCATAATGCAGTTGCAGGCTGTTTGCATAACAAACCACTTCACATACCTTCTGAGTGAGCAAACAATATCCTCTGCAAACCCCTAATGTCTCCAAAACAAATAAGAGTGTCAACACGGGAAATTGGGACCCAAGTGAAGGAGCCATAAATCGGTGGCATCCTGATTGAATGAGTTGTGCCCTGAAGGGTTGTTGAGTGCTGAACTGCTCTCACTTGTCAACCAGCTGATGCAATATGAGGGAGGGGACTGAATTATGAAGAGGGCGTGGGGGATAAAGATTAGTCTTGTTAAGGATCCTGTGGGGGAAGCTGAAGGAAACTGTGAGGCTAGACCAAACTGAGCAAAGAAATCAAGTACTTGAAGCGATACTTGTGGGGCTGATTATAATCTGCTCTACAGACAAAATGCTTCTGAAATAAATGTAGTCAAACTTTACTAATTCTGGGTCACTGAGAACGAAAATGATGCTTAAAATTGTTGATTGGCTCTACTTTTCAAGATATGCTATTGGGTCAGTATATACGACCCTTGACTTAGGAATGGCGGAGGATAAGTGAGTTATAAAGGGAAGGGATCTCAATTTAAACCAGAAATGACTAAAATACATCTTTGACTGGATCTATGAATTAATCTATAACTGGATTTGGACAATACTTGCTTTTTAGGCAAAACAATGAATGATGCAATCGGAAGCTGGTATTGCGTCATACGTGATATGAATTGCATCATGTTATTCCTAGAAGTCATGGATGATGCAATCATAACGAAGCTTACATCACTCTGCTGAACAAATTGCCCTAGATCAGCTCTAGAAATCATGCAGTGTCGTGCTCTCTTATTTGTCAGTGTTTGATTTTGCAAAGGGACACATTTCTGTTTAGCCAAAGTGAGCAGAGATGACTCGTACTTGTGTGAACAATGCAGATAGCTGCTGCTATGTTTGTGGCGAAGTGACTTTTGCATCACAAAAGCGCAGTATAACCACTATGGTTAAGAAAGCCTATCACTTTTATTTTGGCTGCAAAATTGGAGATTAGGACAAGAGGTGGGCCCCACACATATGCTGCAACATGTGTGCAACAAATCTTCGCCAGTGGTTGAACAGGAAAAGGAAATCTATGCCTTTTGCAGTGCCAATGATTTGGAGACAGCCAACAGATCATACCAGCAATTGTTACTTCTGCATGATGCCTCCAGTTGGGAAAGGTGTGTCAAAGAAGAAAAAGTGGACTGTGCATTATCCAAACATTCCATCAGCTATACGCCCAGTACCCCACAGAGAAGGACTGCCAGTTCCTGATGCACCAGAATCATTCTCACTTGAGTCAGACGAGGAAGAGGAAGAGGATGAAACTTCTGGTCCTGAACCATCAATGTCACAGGACCCACATTTTCTCCCATCCTCCTCCTCCTCTGAACCACACCTCATAACACAAGGTGAACTGAATGACCTTGTCAGGGATTTGGAACTACCCAAGAGTAAGGCAGAGCTGTTGGGCTCCAGACTACAGCAGTGGAATCTCCTGGCAGGTGATTTCCATGTTCCGTGACCGTCCAAAGGATCTTGTCCCATTCTTCTTCATGGAAGGTGATCTTGTAGCCTGCAACAACATTGATGATGTGATGGCAGCCCTCAACATCGTTCACGATCCAGATGAGTGGAGACTGTTCATTGATTCATCGAAGATGAGTCTTAAAGCTGTTTTACTGCATAATGGCAATGTTTTGCCATCAATTCCAGTTGGTCATGCAGTCCATATGAAGGAAACCTAGGACAACATGAAACAACTTTTGAGGTGCATAAACTATGACCAACATCAGTGGCAGCTTTGTGGTGATTTGAAGGTTGTTGCTCTCTTGCTTGGTCTGCAGACTGGATACACAAAGTACTGCTGTTTTCTCTGCGAATGGGATAGTCGTGCAAGAGATTCCCACTACATCAAGAAAGATTAGCCACTCCGACAGTCATTGGAGCCTGGGAGAAAAAGTGTTCAGCTTCCACCACTTGTTGAATCAAGGAAGATTTTGTTACCACCCTTACACATCAAGCTGGGTCTGATGAAGAACTTTATCAAGGCCATTGACAAAACACAAGCAGCTTTCAAGTACCTCCGTGGAAAATTTCCAAGGTTAAGTGAAGCTAAGATAAAGGAAGGTGTCTTTGTTGGTCCTCAGATTCATGAACTTCTTCGAGATGATGCATTTGACCATGCACTGCGTGGCAAGGAAAAGACGGCATGGAAAGCCTTCCAGTTAGTGACAATACATTTTCTCGGAAACAACAAGGCAGACAACTATAGGTTGTTGGTGGAAAACCTCCTCAAGGCATACAAAAGCCTTGGTTGCAACATGTCACTAAAGATACATTTTTTGCACTCTCTAGATTTTTTCCACCGAACTGCGGAGCAGTGAGCGACGAGCACGGCGAGCGATTTCACCAGGACATTGCAACAATGGAGAAACGCTATCAGGGCAAATGGAGCCCATCAATGCTTGCAGACTATTGCTGGACAGTGACAAGAGATGCTCCATTTAACGAATACAAGAGATAAGCCAAGAAGCGCCGAGTAGACACTGAATAGGACTAAACTATGTACATAATAGTTTTTTGCCTTTTGTTTCATAATAAATTTTATTTATATAACCCTTTTGCTGATTTTTAAAGTGTTACATAAACAGGACAGGTGAAATATTATCATATAAAGCAACCATAAACCCATGAAAAAACCTAGGTTTACAATTTATGATTAAAACTCTACTATCTACACAATATACATAGACCTAAAATGTAAAAACTTAAATATCTTAGAAACAGTAGCCAATCAGTTGTTTTAATTGTCATATTTGAATTCAGCACATCAAAATACATAATAAATAGCACATTTTATCTCTGAAGCAGACGACTTCTAAAAAATTGTAGACCAGTGTTATTTATCATGTTTGTCAATTTGATACACCCCCAAGTTTGCTTAAATGTGTAAGTGTGCGGCTACGCACAGGCATGCAAAAGCAAAGGGAAAGGAGAGCTAGGACCCTGCCTTACAATGGCTACTCATGACAGACCCTCTGCCCAGTGCTGAGAGGCTAATAAGCCCCACTGTGTACTAATAATTTACTCAGATAGAACAGAGAGAGCTGAACCAGGGTCAAACTTAAGAACCACCAAAGATCCAGGGGAGCATTTTAAGCTTATGGTATCACTCACCTCTATTGAAAACAACTCCCTCCCACTGTTGATGTGTAACAGCCACAGATGAGAGAGCTGCTAAGGTTACCCCAAGGTAAATAGAGACATTAATGCTTGGTTATAGGATACTATAAACATCTGAACCAGTAAGGCCTTTTCTAAACTGGGGATTCACCTCAGTTACAGCCCTCAGTGCAACTACAGGAGTGCAGCTCCCTAGCAGAGGCAGGCAAAGCTATAATTTGCACAAGTGCAGTTTACCCCTGCTTGAAACTTGAGGTAAACTACACTGGTGCAAACTGCAGCTGAAAGCAGCCTTAGTGCACTAGGGACTGAACTCTCCATTGTAGTTTATTCTGTACTACGGTTTTGTAAATGCTGGTTCCTGCTGGCAAAGTGGCTTAATAAGGGGATCTCATTAGCTATTAGGGTGACCAGATGACAAAGATTAAATATCGGGACGCGCGGGCTGAGCAAAAGAAAAAAAGCCGGAGTGGCACAGTCCCGTCTCCACCCAACTCTCGTCTCCGACCCCCGATACACTCCCAGCTCCCCCATCCCCTCGCTCCCGGGCCCAGCCTGGGCTCAGAGGTGTGCAGCTCCCAGGCTCCGTCGCACCAGCCCCGCAGCAGACACTGCTCTGCTCCACCCTGCCTGGGACACTTGCCCCCGCAGCCCAGGGCAGCCCCTCTCCGGCCACGGGGAGCTCGGGGACCCAACCAGGCAGGGGGAAAACCATGCAGCTGGGCCTGGCCCCTCCTGGCAGGAGCGTGTCCTTCCCATGTGTGTCTCCACGCCCTGCCCGCTCAGTGCTGCCCCCGGACGCACCTCGCTGTCCCGGGGCTGCAGGGCTGGAGAAGCCTCCACGCTGCACTCCCGGCCCCAGCCATGGCCCATGTGCAAGCCTGGGAGGGAGGAGGAATGCCGCGTGGTTGGGGAAGAGGCGGGGCCAGGGCAGGGATTTGGGGAGGGATCCAATGGGGGAAGGAGGAGCAGAGTAGGGGCGGGGGGGCAAGAGCCCCTCCGGGCTACGCCTGTGAACCGGAGCAGAGGGCAAAATTGCTTATTTGTCCAGTGACCCGACCGAACATCGCAAATATCGGGACAGTCCCAATAAAATTGGGACGTCTGGTCACCCTATTAGCTATTCTCTGAGATCTTCAGTGAAGAATGATTTCACAGTGCAGGTATAGGTAAATGTCAAACTGGTCCCTTCTTACCTAGTACTCACTCTTACTTACCCTGCTCTGTGTATGTTTTCAGAGTGATAAACACTTATTTTTTTCTGATAAAAATACATTTGAACAACTTTTTGCTCCCACTAACTTTGCCACCTTTTAAGAATGAGCGAAATTCTGTTGTAGCTCATCTGTCCTCATCTGAATTGTTAACTATGTTCCCAGTAGAGCCACCACCAAAATTAGGGGTAAAATGCCTAAAAGCACCTACTTGGTGTAGGAGCCACAAGTGCATTCTAATAATGACTTCAGTTCATCTGAGAAGTGTATGTATCAATTGCAATGAATATACCTAAATAGGCTTCATTTTAAGGGACATTTTGAAGCATAACATGCCCAATATTTGAGTCTTTTTAAAAAATACTTTTTTTTCTTAAATTAATGTGTTTGCTGATATGAAAAATAAACTTGTGCTTTTGCCCATGGGAGTAACAGTTGTAGTACCCTGGTATTAACAGTTGTCTTTTCAGAAGTACAGAAACTAGAGAGCAAATGTGCAAGATGTATCATTCATTTACACAGGTTCTGTGTTGTGGACTCTCATAGGGGTGTGTTTGAATTGAATAAATTATAATACTTAGCATTTATGTGGCATCTTACAAACATTAGCTAATAAATACAACATCCTGTGAGATAGGTAAGGACAATTATTTACGCAGTGATAACAGGCCACAGCCCAGTGTGTGTGTGTGTGGTGGTGGGGGGGGCACTCACTTGTGATATACCTCCCTCATGGCTGAACGTGGCATAGCAGACTTTTTGGCTCAGTACCCCCATCGATGGTTGCTCCAAGCCTAATGTGGCATGCCCCTTTTCATGCCGGGTCACATATTGTCCTAAAAAGCAGAAGCCCAGTGACTCCATCCCAGACCTTCAATCAGAAGTTGAGGTGTTATATTGCTTGGTGCTGTACACACGTATCATGGAAGGACAGTCCCTTGTCCAGGCCCCATCCAGCAAAGGCTTCTGACATAGCTAACTTAACACACTAGGAGTAATGCTATTGATTTCAATGGGAATACTCACAGTGCCTATAGTTAAGCACGTGCATAAGTCTTTACAGGATTGGGGCCAAAATATATAAGAGACAACAAGTGGATACCACAAAAAGATAGAGGTGCCCCAGTAACAGCAAGATGATGAAGATTGGTTTGAAACTATTACACTAATTTCCCTTAACGAATATAACCAATGTTCAAAATGATTATGAAGAACCTACTAAAAATATTTTACATCTCAGAAAACAACATTTCCCTCACACTGTCCATGCCTATGATCACTGATTCTCTTTTTAAAACAATAAACTTATTTCACAAGTTGTTTTTTTCTAATTCACTCATAGCTCAGAGTAAATCCCTTCCATTCAATTAGTTCCAGAACTGAACACACTGATACAGCAGTTTGTTTTGCATGCATTAAAAAAAAAAAGCCACGGTTGGATTAAAGGATTCTGACATGGCTTGTGGAAGAAAAACCTGCATTCACAGCGAGTATCCAGCAAATCCCAACTGCTTTTCTGCCTCAAATAATCCCAGTTAGTTAGCACTGAGTTCTGATGTCAATATATGATAAAGGGGGGAATTGGAAGGTTAAAGAATGTTCCCCCCAACTCACGCACAACAGTGAATTTGAATGAATTAAAATCCAGTTCAAGATGAAAATTACAACATAAACTAACAAAACCCAAGAAATTCCTTTGATCTCTTTCCACCATGATCTAAATTTTTAAATACAGGGCCTGATTCCCATCTCATTTACACAGATGCAAATCAGGTGTCACTCCATTTTGTTCCATGATGATAGATAGGCTCCCAATTTTATTTATTAAATAGGAAATCTCAATCTTTTCCATTCTGTGACATGATGTTACACCTTCCTCCCATTGTTTTGACATTCCACTTTCTCCTAGGCATTAACAAAGGGAAGGTGGTCATGACCTGGATGGGGTTACAAACCCAGGTTGAAAGGTCATGAACTAGAGAGTAGATGAGGGTCCAGTTTGTCTGCAGGACTCTGCCTTATTTGTTGCAGAAGTCGGAAGGTGTGTTGTGATGCAGGGGATTGCAGGAACAGAAAGGAGAGAGGGTCTCATGATTAGGGCAGCTGAATGCGTCTCTGAAGAACTGGATTCCATCCCTGCCTTTGTTATAGAGTTCTTATGTCAGCCCTGGAACATCACTTAAACTGGACTTATCCCAGCTGGTCACTAATTGTGTGTTCCTCAATTTTTGGGTGCCTGATTCAAGACCCATGGGTCTGATTCAAGCTCTCATACTGACAATAAAGACAATGGGTGCTTTGCTCTGAATATATGAAGTGCTAGATAATGCTAAATCATCTGACAAATCAGGCCCTAAAAGTCTCAGATTAGGTGCTCAGAAAGAGACGGGGACCACGAGGGACCGCCTGGGGTGAGTAGACAGTAAGGCCAAATTATTCCAATTTCTGTGCCTCTGTACCCCATGGGTGAGGCCAGCACGACACATTCTAGTCTGTTCAGTGTCTATCACCTGGTATCTGAAAGGTTAGGCTGAACAGGAATATTGAGCAGCTGCCCCAATTTCTGAGTCCTGTCCATTCCCTGCACCAAGCAGAAGTGCTGGAACTAGAGGTGTGTGCGTGTCTGTTGGGGATGGAGGGGTAGTTTCCGTTATATACAGGGTTTACAGTTTGGTTCAATGACTCTCAGCACTCCCACTATACAAATTGTACCGGTACCCCTTGCACTGAGTGAGGCAGGGGACTGGTGGGACACACAAAGTGTTCAAGCCCAGCTGTGACCCTCCTGAGTCCCTCGTGTACCTCATCACTGAAGATGATGCAACAGTGTTGTGACCTCAGCAGCTCAGGCTGTTGTTACCTGAGCCTCATAAAATTCTGACCAGAGACAGCAGCAGAGGCAGGTGAGCCTAGGAAATCTGGACTAAATTAATTTAAAAACTGCACTGGGGGTAGAGACAACTAGGGAGACAGAAGAAAGGCTCAGCGGAGAGAGAAGTGACAGACCAAAAAAAAATAGGAGCCACACAAGGCCCCGTGGAGAAGCAATGATGCATGGCTTTGGGGACTGCAATGAATCCCAGGGAGCAAGAGGAGCAGAACAACAATGAATAATCACCTGGAGCAGGTAAAGGAGCATGAGGGATCACCCCGAGATGATAGCAGAGCACAGGGCACATCCCAGGATGAAAAGAGAAGAGCGAGGGTCCACCTGAGGTGACAAGGGGACCCCAAAGGATCCCCTCAGTGTGGCAAGGGGATCCAGAGGGACCACCTGGCAGGAGCAGAGAATGATGAGGAACTACCTGGCGGAAGCAAAGGACCATGAGGGATGGCCCGGTGCACCAAGCGGGGCTGTGAGGGATGGCCCGGGGTCATCATCTACACCTGTGCAAATGGAGTGCAGTGCATGCCAAGTGCTACCAAGCAGTTGTCCGCCCCCTCTGTGCAGATGTGAATGATGACACAAGGGCCATGGCACGAAGCAGGCCCATATATTACTAGTAAATTTAATTCTGCATACGCTTCCTCCCTCCCATCATTCATGCTGCTAAATGGCTGTTATAAAAAGTCAGTAACAAACCTTAGCCCTCATTTATCGGGTCCTTTTAAAAGACTAAAAGGCGATTTAAGAATAGCTGGATTTAAGAATAGTCCACTTCTGTAATAACTTTGGGGTGGGGAGGAAAGGTCAGGATCACTGTATTCTCCATTCCTTAACACAGGCTACAGGTTACTTCCGTTATACAAGAGTTATGGCAAAACTTTCTGTTCACCCTCCAGAGCACTTTACTCAGAAGAGCAGCTATCAGATCAAAGAGTGCTTCTGTTTATTAGTTCAATCTCCTTCATTAGATTCCCTCTATCATGTGCTTCCTCCACAAATAGCGATAAAAAAAAAATCTGCTAAAATCCACTGACAGCTGTGGCTGTGATAGACTTCCCCTTAATCCGATTAGCCGCTGCTTCCCTGTTTGCACCACTTTCTGTAAGCAGTTACCGTATTACACTACAATCTGCTGATTTCATCTGCACCGGCATCAGGCACCATTCAAAGAAAGCCAGGTCCCATAATAACATGCTTTGACAGCAGGGAATCTCCACTACACACATACACACAAGCTGCTGTCTCTCAAATTTTAAAACCTGCATGATTTAGGATTTCATCTTCTAAATGATTGGGGCATTTTCACAAGAAGTTGTCTTAAACTATTATTACCTAAACTATTCTCTGCTCCTGCTTGGTTTTTTTTTTTTCTTTTTTTTTCTTTTGCATTATGATGCTTAGTATGTCCCAAAATTTTAAAGAAAACAGAACCTATTTTGCTCAGTCCAGTGGCTTGTTCCAAAGGCAAGAACTGATGCTTGGGGTGTGCATCAGAGGAGGGAAGTAGTGACATATATTTGGACAGCAAGAGCCTGATTCTCTTTTGCTCTGCATCTCATGTGATATCTTACAGCTGATGCCACCATTCCAAGCCAGAATGGAAGCATCCTATACTCATTTCGCACTAGTGTAAGGCAGCATGAAAGTACAAAGAGGGTGAAGAGTCAGGCCCAGCGTTTTCAAATTGCCTAGGGACATGATGGATTTACCATTACTTGCACTCTGTAAGTCAAGACTGGGTGTCTTTCTAAAAGCCATGCTATAGCTTAGACAGATGTTACAGGCTTGCTGGAGAAATTACTGGGTCAGGTTCTATGGCCTGTTTTATGTCAGAGTAGGTGATCTAATGGTTCATTCAGGCCTTAACATCTATGAATTAGGGTGAGTATATCTGTACCTGGGCTGGTAGCAGACGCACAAAGTGATGATGTTTAATCCCATCGCTCCGTGATTAACCTGCACCGTGATGGCATCTCACACAATGCTGGGCAGATGGCTAGGGGAAACACAAAGTGTGTGTGAAGAAAGAAGCGTGATTCTGGTGGGGAAGGAGGTCAGGGAGGGTGAAAGGCTTGGGGAAGGAGATGGAAGTTGTGCCAACATCCACCATAGCCTATGCCGATATAGAGCTACTCCATATTGTTTCATTGGTGCACAATTTCTTCAAAGGGACAGTGTTCAAAGCATGATCCTGCAAGGTGCTGCAACCAGCATAGCATGGGGTTGGACCCGTTAGTAGAATTCCTTACCCCTTTAGAACATATAACATTATTATTGCACGTTATCCACCTGGGAAGAAAATGGTCATGTTCAGTGGATGGTTAAAAACATTTTATACCTAAGCTATCTATCTATCATGCCAGGAAATTTTGTACATGTGGTTATGTTTGATGGGACACCCACTACCCCATCCTCTTTGCTTCACACAGACTGCTTAGAGACCTTTCCTCATGCAGATACCACCAAGAAATTTATTTACAATGTCTCACTCCACCTTCACATCCTAGTGCATTCACAGTATTCACAATGCTATCCAGCTTTACTATCCCTTCTTAGGGGAAGGGGTCTCCTCCCAGAAAATTCCCTCTCGTCAAGCCCCTCTCTCTTTCCTACTTCTCCCTCCTTGGCCTTCCTTCCTGTGCTCCTTTACCCAGTCTCTTTGTTAAAGAGTTCATTAGCTTCCCCTCACCTATCTGATATGTTAATCAGGAATTCCTCTCCTTAATTAGGCCCTCCCCAGGGACTAATGGATTAAACAGGTACCAGCGTGCTGGTTCTGTTGCTGATTCCCAGCACTGTGTCATAGTACGTTGTACAGCTTTTTCAGAATCCCAAATAAATTGGAGGAAAGGAACACAGAGTTCAGTTTTGTTATCTGGCTAAACATTTTGGCACCAGAATGCTAGTTAACATCTCAAATCAGAACAAGCCTCAATTCAATAAGTGGCCAGATAGATTGGGAACTTGCTAGAGTGCCCATCTGAAGCAGCAGATGTGTTTTTTTCAGAGATGGATGAATCCAATGGTGGGATAAATTAACATATCTAACATCCTAAACACAAGAGTTAGTGGTGAGGAGAAAAAGAAAAGAAAAGAGGATCCTGACTAAAAAAAAAAAAAAGAGCTTCGATAGTTTAAAAAGTCGGCTAGGAGAAAAGCAGCAGCGTCAGGTAATAGTGTGTAAGTTCATGATTGAGGATTTCATTCTGAGAGCAAATGGTTCTGACAGAAATGGAAGGTTACCAGCACAAAGCTCACAGTTAGATTTTGATCTGGCCCAGGATTTTTTTTTTAAGGCAGCTCTTCAGATATTTTATCTAATTTAGTTATTTTGAAGAGAAGCATGGACGTAGGCACATGGAAGGTACAACTGGCTAGTTTGTTCTCATTAGTAGAATTTGTGTTAATGAAACGTTGGCCTTGATTTCTTATTTCTGTACATTCAGTTTTATAAAATGATTAAATGATTAAGTTTCAGTAAATTATCCTCAGGTTGGATATTAAAGTCCTTATTTAACCTTGCTCCTGCACACTCAGTTAACTTTGAGAGTGAATCGTTGCATTGGCTTTACAGCGAGCAAAGCACTACTGATTCCAATGAGACTGAAGCATAGGGGGAGGGATAGCTCAGTGGTTTGAGCATTGGGCTGCTAAACCCAGGGTTGTGAGTTCAATCCTTGAGGGGGCCACTTGGGGATCTGGGGCAAAATCAGTACTTGGTCCTGCTAGTGAAGGCAGGGGGCTGGACTTGATGACCTTTCAAGGTCCTTTCCAGTTCTAGGAGATGGGATATCTCCATTATTATTATATGCTTTCCTGAATTCTGGCCTCTCTGCTTAAAGTTAAGTGTGTTAATAAGTGTCTGCAGGATTGGGGCTGAAGCAAAACTCCCACTGATTTCACTGGAGGCTCTGCCTAAAAGCTGAACAGTGACTGTAAGTGTTTGCATCAACTTCAATGGGCTTTGGATCAGGTCCTTACTGTCCAGCGATCGATTACAGTTTTGTATTTGGAGGCATTGGGCCTGATCCTACAAACACTTACTGCTGACTGTGAGTAGGGCCATTGAATCTAGTGGGATTATTTGTGATGAAAAGTGTTGTGCTTACTAATAAGGCCATGGCTCTTACGCACATGCTTGACTTTACAAGCATGAGTAGCCCACTCAGTCAAACAGAGAAATACTGACCTTAAGCAGTTTACTTATTGCAACTTCAAGAAAAAATGTTCTTTAAAGCCACAGGGCTCGATCCAGGGGCATTAGGGCTTTTACAAATATTATACTGCAGTAAGCAAAGTGTGTATTAGCTAGGACAGAGAGTAAAAAATATTAATATCACTTGGCTGACACACAGCCCTTTTGAGCCATAGATCTTGGAGTAGTTTACAAGGCAAGGTCAATATCATTATTACTGCTTTACAGGTAGGGAAACAGAGGCACAGAGCAGAGTGATGACTTATCCAAGGTCACACAGCCATGCAGTGGCAGAGCTAGGAACAGAATCCAGGTCTCCTGACTCCCAATCCAGCACCCTAACCACTAAACTATGCTGCCCCCTCCAAGCCCTTAGATAGTTACAATAAGACTCATATACTGAGTTTACAAACTTTAAATACAATAATACAGACCCACTGGTAATCAAGTCTATTTTTTCCTCTGTGTATATCTTTTCCAATTAAAGCCTTTTACTATGAAGAAGAAACCACATATCTCAGGGGACTTGAAAGGACTCCTGAGTTGGGCAAACTTATTTTTAAAGCCAAAGTAATAAGTTTGTCAATCACTTCTTTAATATCAGTCGCTCTCTAGTGAACAACATTCAGACTTTAATATCTGTGAAGAGACAATCTGAGAAATGACGGCTTGAGTAATTATATGTGGGATTTTTATGGTCTGATTCTGTTTTTAAAAATGTATACGCAATTGGCTAATTTACTATCAATGAGTCTTACAAACTCCCTGTGGTAATTAGAGCATATGGGAATTACTTTTATTTTCCTCTTGAAGTGCACAAAAATCCCATTACTAGCACACGTATGTAGCAAGGGGAGAAAAGGCCCTACATTTTTGGTTGTAGACTTGTCCTACATACTTTTAAATGAGTTAATGGTATGTGTCTATATGAGGAAAAAAATCTAAAGACTGGGTTACTGGAGCGAACCTTCATGTTATGAACACATTTCTGATTTCTTGTTCATCTTTTGCTCAGTTATATTTACTAAAGCAGATTCTCTAGAATTTTCTAGTGCAAGATTTCCAAGCATTTCCAAGCAAGATATGGAAATAATTTATCATTTTTCTTATAAACTAGTAGGATAGCGTTCCTCATTGATTTAGTGTATGGGGTCATGCCTTTATAGAAAGACAGAACGTATCAAATGAAACCAACAGGGTTCTTTAGAAATTACTCTGAAAAACCTATTGAACTGAGACTTAGATCCTGTGTCTAGGTCAGGGATCGGCAACCTTTGGCACATGGCCCACCATGGGTAAGTTCCCTGGTGGGCTGGGCTGGTTTGTTTACCTGCCGCGTCCGCAGGTTTGGCCGATCGCAGCTCCCACTGGCCGCGGAGCCAATGGTTATTTTCATCCTACAGAAGAGCTATCATTTTCTGTTAAATTCTGTAGGAAGGTACAATAATCCTACAGAAAGGTGATCTCTCATATTCTTTTAAATTCTACAGTACTTTTCCATACGTGATTTTTTTAGATAGTTTTATTAGATCAGTAATAAGGGGGAAGAGCTAAAGAATGTTGCTGGGTAATCTGTAGTGTATTTGTGAGGTACTATAAAATATTTTTCGGGGCTATGTAGTTTGAAGAAATGACTTCTTTCTCTTGTGAATGGAATGATGTCTGATCTAAAGTCAGAATCAGTCAGCATGTGGAAGGCAATGTTGGAAGATTTTGCTACCCTGGCCCAGAAGTTTAAACCAAATTAGATATTGCATGTGTTTCCCCTAGCACGAAGAGCCACAGGCATTTTGCCAGCCAGGGCGGAGACAGTTTTTGGCAAGTCCACCTCTCCCCCAGCCAAACAGCAGCACAAAAACAGCTAGCCAATTAAACAGTGTGTGTGTGTGGGGGGGGGGGGGGGGGGGGGGCAGAATAATCCCTGGAAGTTGGCACTGCTTGTCCATCCATAGAACTGGTCCTGTCCCCTTGTTCGGTAGAGAGACAGATGGGTGAGGTAATATCTTTTATTGGACCAACTTCTTTTGGTGAGTGAAACAAGCTTTCGAGCTACACAGAGCTCTTCAGGTCTGGGAAACTAACTCCAAGTGTTACCACTAAATACAAGATTTATTTTGTTTGGTAGTCAGTTTTGGAAATCACACATAGTTTGTTGGTGGCCCTGGCCTAGAAGTCATGGGGCCAAATTCAGGGCTAAGTCTGGTTCCTTAAGTGTAAGTTAGGGCACATCTACACTGCAGTCAGCGGGTGTAATTGCAGCACATGTTGGCATATGCGATATAGCTTATTCTAGCTAGTTTGCATACCGCCAGCAGTGAAGCCACACAGCATAGACTTCATCTTGGCTAGCCACATGAGAAATTACCCAGAGTCTCAGTCAGGCATGTACAGACCACACTGAAATCCATGCTCTTCACTGTTATTGGTGTGCATGCTAGCTAGAATAAGCTATTTCAGGGATGTCTACATGATGTGCAATCACACCCCCTAGCTGCTGGGTAGACAGATCCTTAGACTCCTCTTGCCTCACTTTTACACCAGTGTTACTTCACTGACTTCAATGGAGTTACTCTTGATTTACACCAAAGCAAGTGAGAGGAGAATCAAGCTCAGCATGAGGAATTCATCCCTATGCAATGGACACTTTGTACCAATTATCTCACCGCAAAATGGCTACTTATGGACTTAAAGACCCTTTGGAGAATACTTCCAGTGCAGGGGCCATTGTAGAAGGGGAACAAGTTAGTGGAGCCCTGGAGGCTGCCTTAGCTTGTGCAAGGGACCAAACTGTACCCCAACAATGCCAGAAAGGTTAGGAGAGGACAATAGCCTCCAACACCATGGTCCCATCTCCAAATTCTACAGCAGCACAGAGATAAATTTCATTCAGCGAGATTCTGATAGACTCTCACATACTTACCTTTAGGCAACGTACCCGTCCTTACATATCATGTTTGCATTTGGTCCAGTCCAGCTAATTTAGTAACAACTGACATTTTAAAAAAGGGGAAACATTCTTTAAAAAAAACCCTATTCCCCCTCCTTCCCCATTTCCTAACTAGCTCTTTAACATAGTTGAGGTTGGTGTAACTCACCTTGGGAGGAAACAACAACAACCACCTCCAGCAAGAAAGTGTATCTATGGATTGTCCATATTTAAATACTAAAATGAAAACATGTAAGGAGAAAATCCTTTATTGCTCTTCAAGATGAGAACTGATAGGAAATTACACAAGAAGGGGAGGGCCTGGTGGGGATGTAAGAATTGGAGTTTTGAAGAGCAAACCTGGAACCCCGGATCTGAATTGTGGCAAAGTAGCTTATCTCAGAGCCCTGCAATTTTCAGAAATCTAAGATTTCCTCTATTCTGTGATGACATTTAAGTTTCCTGGCGCATTTTGTGAGATTAGGGGTTAATCCCCCAACTGTTCCTGGCCAAGTTGTCCCCTCCTTTGACTATTGAGCAGTGTGCTGAACACCAGATGGCTTCTACTTTCTATCCCAGAGGTAGCTGAGTCTCAGCAATTGTACCAGGCTGATATCTATGATGTGCTTTGGGGCTCAAACAAGACTTTGAATCTCTACTTTTATTATTTTATTCACCATTCATTCCCATTAGCTTCTGATTGCTTTATCTTATAAACTATAGACAACTTAATTTTTTTTGAAATCCTGTCCAAAGAGAACAATTCCCTTTGTATACAATCAAATTTAGACTATGCAGAGTAAGGACTGCTGCTGTAGTTAACATAATTTTGGCTGGATGGCTGATTTTCCAAGGCTTTTCCAGACTTTGTGTTTTTAATGTGCCTTTAGCAATGCAAGTCTGATCAAAGGGAATAATTTGTGCTTGTTTCTAAATGGCTGGCAAGAATTTTAACAGATATTTTTGAGTAATAATTAATTAGGGATATAGTATGATAATTACTACAGAAACACAGGTCTTTTATTGAAATAGGATAATAATCACTGCTGCAGTGAAGGAGTTATTTGGATTATGCAGAGAATCACATTTGTCAAGTAGAAGTTTTGGTTTATGGAATAAGAAAAGATCACAAAGGGTTTTGAAAGGCTCTATTGTCAGGCTACGTTATCCAGCATGAAACATTTTTCATTTTATTTTTGGAATTGTATAATTGTTTTATTTTCCAGGGTTTCCCTAACTCACTTTTCTTTGTTCCACCGGGGAATGAGTCCCCAAGCTGCTCCCTGCTTGTTTCATGGAATGACCAGCACAGATTTAGTAAAAACCTTGCCCTGGTTGTTCTGCCTAGGGTCTGATCCAAAATCTAGGGAAGTCAGTGGAAAGTCTCCCACTTACTTCAAGTGGGTGTTGAAAAAGGCAAGAGAGGCCCCCCAAAAATTCTTTAGATTCTCCAGAATGTTAAGATATCGTGGTCTCAAGCTTATTTCTTGACCATAATATTTATTCACAGGAAGGTCTGATAAGCTTGTTATACTCACCCATTTTCCTAACTGCCACTGGAACTGAATATACAAGGATCTGAGGTTAGCATTTGCTTTACACTTTATATAGGTTTTCCAAACTGACAGCTGATCAGAAAAACGTCACCAACCCATATTCCATTGAGGAATGCAGTTCTGTCAAAGTCAAAACACTCTGTGAAATCGTGCCAATTCTGCTGAAATTTCACTTACCAGAACAAATGGGGGAAAAGTTTCAATAATGTTGAAACAACCCTGTGATGTCTTGTGCCTTGAAATATTTGAGCACTCCCTACCTACCCTTATGCAAAGCCTCATGTTCATGTTGAAAGAACTAGGAGTCCTTGTGGCACCTTAGAGACTAACAAATTTATTTGGGCATAACCTTTTGTGGGCAGTGGGTTTTAGTCCACGAAAGCTTATGCCCAAAAACCCACTTCGTCCGATGAAGTGGGTTTTAGCCCATGAAAGCTTATGCCCAAATAAATGTGTTAGTCTCTAAGGTGCCTCAAGGACTCCTTGTTCTTTTTGCTGATACAGACTAACACGGCTACCACTCTGAAACATGTTCATGTTGGTTTCAGTTTTGCAGCCTGAACAATACAGGTAGCACAGCAGACAGCTGGGTTTCTATCCACTTCCTCTGTGTCTATCTCCTTTTCTGTTGGGTGGGTCCAAATATAACATTTGGCAATGGAGAATTTCTGTCCTACAAGTGGCAGGTGCTTCCATTGCCTGAACAACAACAACAAGTAGTAGTAAGCAGATAATATAAAGAAAAAAAGGAAAAGTTTATGTAGGAATAGAAGATGCAAACTACTGATTTTTGCTGCTGGGAGAGCGTGAGCCAGCTAGCAAGAAAGGGGAAATAAGCAAATAAAAACAGAACAAAGGAGATGTGTCCTGCAATTACTACCTGAGCTGTTCAAACAAAGCAGTTGGGGGCAAAGCAAGCAGTCATATTGACTGACCCATGTGCAATCAGAGAGAAACAAGCAGATTAGCCTGCACTGAGGGTCTATAGCCAGCAGAGGGAGCCCGAGTACAGCCAAAGGAAGAATTCTTTGGTTTGCAGCATAAGCAGGCAGCCAGAAGAGGCAGAGCTAGTGCAGATGGTGCAGTAACAAAAAGACAGTTTCCCTGTGGCAGAGAAGATGTCCAGGAAGCATGAAGTCCAACAGGAGAGCAAAGAAAGGACAATTTTTGTGGGCAACATTGGTGGATTAGACAACAATCGTGAATCATGGGTGGTGTACCTCCAACATTTTGAGCAATTTGTAACCTGAAACACCATAGCAGATGGACAAGTTTCAACTTTGCTGACAGTGATGGATCCGAAGGCACACGGACTGCTGCATAATCTATTGTCCCCAGCTGTGCCTGGAACTACCACATATGCTTCAATTACTCAATTCAATGCAGGACTATTTTTCTCCTACCCTGTCGATGATAGCAGAACAATATTGGTTTCATCATCAACATCAGGGAAAAGGAAAGATGGTAGCATCATTTGTTGATGCTCTAAGGAAGTTGTCAGAACGCTGTCAGTTTGCACAAACATTCAGTGATGCCCTGCATGACCAGTTACTCTCTGGATTAATGCAATGACCAGATCCGGAAGAAGTTACTAACTGTATCAGTGCTTACATTCAAAAAGGCCGTTGAAGTAGCAATTGCAATGGAAACCACAGAGAATTTAGTGTGAACTGAAAAGTGCATCTTGTGAATCAGTGTGACACACAACCATAAGAATGTAAAGAATTTCCACATGGGCATTGTGCACAAACTATGCAGGCTGGGAATGCAAGGTTATTTACAGAAAGTGCCAGAAGAAAGAACACATCACTGTGACCTGTCACACAGTTTAACAACCAGCAACACAGAATAACCATCCATCCGAGAAGGCACCCATGAAGGCTGAACCTAAGAAAGGAGAAGTAGGGAATTCATAATGTGGAAAAAAAAACAAGTGCTCTAGTAACATTGATCAAAAACATAGCACTGCACATGTTATTGGAAGCTGGAGTGAGAGATGACATCTGGGTCACATCATTGATCGAAGACATTTCTACAAGAATGAAGCTTTATACTGGAGCTGCTCTTTCATTGATTTCTGCATCTACATATCACCAGACTTTATCACAAGTTCCTTTGGAAGAACCCTCCATAGTTCTGAAGACTTATACTGGGGAAAAGCTAGCCCCAAAAGGGATTATCTGGGTAAAAGTTCACCTAGATGGACAGTCAGTCATTTTATCCTTATATGTGACTGAAGGGAAGTATCCACCATTATTTGGCAGATGTTGGCTTGAGAAGCTTATGTCACTTGGACCAAGATCAAGGCAATCATGGAAGCAACTTGAAATCTTCAAGAAATACTAGGCAGTGACTCCAGGTTTTTGAAAAAGAAGTTGGAGAGATAAGCGGCGTGTCAGTGAAACTCATTGTTAAGTCTGACAGCCAACCAAAATATTGCAAGCCTGGAGTGGTGCCTTCTGTTCTGAACCCTCTGGGGAAGTTGATTTGGACTGTTTAGTGAACACTGGAGTCTTGTCACCAGTTGCACATAGTGAGAGGGCTACGCCTATCAGACTGATGATCAAGAAGGATCGCTACATCCAAATTTGTGAAGATTTCATAGCGACACTGAATCTAGTTTTATATGCAGGCCAGCATCCACTACCTTGAATTGCATATTTTTTTGCTACTCTTAGGAGAGGACAGTGTTTCTATCAGCTCCCTCTGCCTCCCTCTCCTTCTCTGCTGGGTCCAAATATAACACAGCCAGTTATCTCATTAGTTTTATACAATATAAAATAAAAAGGCAAAATAAAACATATTTTAATTTGGTTGAAATGGTACATTTTGAATCAACCCAAAACAATTGTTTTCAGAATATTCTTTCACTGAGAATTTCTAAATTTACTGGTTTTGTTCCTAATCTGAACAAAAACAAATGCCAAAATTTTGAAATCCTTTGCAAAATGGATTTTCTGTCCTCTGTGCAGCTCTATTCCCAGTGTTGTAAGTACCCTCATTGGTTATGAGAGCCAGTCCTTCAGATCTAAAGATTGTAAGAAGCATGATGTTTGATTATGCCTTTCATGGTAGCTGCCTGCAATGACGGCTGCCTCTTCTACTTCTCCCCGGGCCGAGCCTTCCTCATCTTTGCTTGTTTCTCCTCATGTCACTAATATTGGCTTCCTTCTCCTAATATCCTTAAAAGCCAGCCTTACGTCCCAACTCCCTCCCCAAGTCTTTTGAGTTGCCATATCATTTATCATAAATAACACTTCCTGATCCATCATAGGGGATTTACTTCCACCAGAGTGAAGGCTTGGTGTGGAGAATAAGATCTGGCTCTAGAAATCTTACCAGTGCAGAATGTTTCTGCTAACCATTCCTGATGGTTTATTGATTGTTAGGGATATACTGGCCTCTCTGGAGTAGGCCTGGTCTAGAGTATGGACCTACTGAGGGACTACAGTATGTTTTTCTTTGTAGTGTTTGACAGCTGATTGTAGTTTTAAATAGACACAAATATATTGATTCTGATTATTTATGGTGCACGGCCTTAAAGAGTCAATTTTTATCAATTGTTATCACACAGAGGTTTTCAGATAGCACAGTTATTTCCTATGTTATCACTGCTGGGGTAATGGCTAGTATGTGGAGACTGTTGTACATGTGTATGTGCAATGAACTTTAGACTTGATTCACTAATACATTAAAGCTACTTGGTGCTGTTCTGTCAGCCCTAACCCAGCTAAGCTGTCCAATGAAGGATTCCCGTGCTTCAATGGATCCTGTGGTGGAGCAGAACTGCAATAGCCGTTATCACTGTTCACCTCATCCTGACTGTTGGCACTAGGGGAGTGGCCAAGGAAAAGGGTGTTTTGGAGTATCTTGGTGTCTGGCTGATCGTCCTCTGCCAGAACAACTCCTGTGGGTCAACAACAGCTGACCTAAAAAGCAGCCGGTAATTTATTCTGGGAACTGGACCAGCAGGACGGGGGACATAAAGTTGGTATATAGTTCTGAGCCAACCAACTTCTGTAAATATCTTCATGACCACATCAGAGAACTGGGGTCTTTATTTTAACAAGCTCCACTCTGTGACTGGACAGATCCATTTCCAGTTCTGTTCCATCAGTCTGTGGAACTGCCTTCAGAGCCTGGTCTAAAATGCTGGCTACAGTGGACCATATTGTTTTATTAAATAGACTTACAGGTTATTTGATCTTTTTCCAGAGCTATCTTTAAACAGTGTGTTAAATCAGACAGTTTTATTTCCCAGCCAAATTTGATTACTAATGGAGTTGCAGAAGAGTCTATTTTAGTCCCAATATGACTTTTTAGTTATAGTAATAATATAGTGCTGCAAGCTTTTCGGTTCATTTTTATGCTGATGATACCATTTTGTATTCTGTAGGTACTTTTTGGTCATCAGTAAAGAATGAGTAACAACATAACTTTAATAAAATCCAGCAAAAATTTTCTGGTTTGCATTCCTTAAATTCAATTAAAGCTACATTTATTTTTTAGCAGGAATATTGCATCTAACATGACTAATTACAGCTCGCCTAAATTGCAATAACTATTAATCAGATGGTGAAAGAAATCCCATTTTTAATATATATGGTTCCATGCCAAGACTATGCTTTCAACTTGAATACCCATATGGATTCTTTACAATAACAAAATCAAAAGTGGGGTTTACCCCTTAATACTAAGTCCCATTGCATGTAGCTGAACCAAAGGACTGCTGCTTCAAATTACATTATTACCTGTTGAATCATGGTGATATAATGTACAGATTGTCTAAGAGTATACTGAAGAGGCTACACATTTTGGTCCCAATTTTAAAGAGTTCCCATTAATTTTAAATGTCCAACTTGAGACACCCAAGGTTACTCAGCATCCGTGACTCCAAGGAAAATTAATGGGAGCTGCAGAGACTCTGCGCCTCTGAAAATCAGGCCCTCAATTGTATCAAGTTGCCCACACAAAAATGGAAGCCTCCAAAATTAGCATATACTTTTGACAATTTTGGCCTACATGCCTTTCAACAAATTGAATTGTTAGTATCTTATCATATATACTATTCTTTACATACTGTATTCAACTGGCCCACATTGAGCACAAGCCATTGGAGGCCCTATATCTGCTCATCAATATAGGCTATTGCCTATTTATTTGCAGAATCTGCCTGTGTTGTCCTCCTCAAATCTAAATCTTCCTTCCTATGCAGTGTCTGAAGCTAGAGCAGTCATTAAGTAGAATATTTTCCAGGAAATATTTAGTGTCTTATTAGGTATAGGGTGACCATGTGTCCCATTTTGGCCGGGACAGTCCCTTTTTTAAGCCCTGTCCCAGCTATCCCAACTTTTTTGGCAGAAGTGGGCATTTGTCCTGTTTGCTCTTGCCTCTTAACCAGTTGGCAAGAGCAAATGGGACAAACGCCCACTTTTGCCAGAAAAGTGAGGTGCAAAGGAACGTGAAGGGGGCAAGCGGTGATGCTGACCCCACACAGTGGGAGAGACAGGCCTCGCGATGGGGGAGACAGGGCTTGGGTGAGCAGTGATGCCAGCCCCAGCCTCGTGCGGGGAGCAGGCAAGTCTCGGGAAAGGAGCAACATCAGCCCTGCGCAAGGAGGAGAGCTCAGGCAAGCGGCTCAGTCTAGCCCTGTGCTGGGGCGGGGGAGGAGGGCTTGGGCTAGTGCCATGCGGTGTCCCATTTCCCTTTGAGAAATATGGTCACCCTAATTAGATATGGAGACACTGGTTCTCTACCACATAGAAAACAACCAACCAAAATCTACCAAACTGAACCTTCTGCCAGATCCCAAAGGGTTCAAACTACATTTTTCCCCATAACCTTGATCAGAGTAAGGTGGATGGGTGAGTCTACATGTGAATGTCTGAAGCTATTGCCACTGTGCAAAATAGTCTCTGACTTACCCCATTTACCTACTAAAGAAACATTCAAGAATATACCATTATTTTGCCTGGGTGAGCCAGCCATATGAAATTTTTGATTATTACTATTAATTATCTGTAATACACAAGCACCTAGAAGCTCCAACTGGGAAGGGGGTCCCATTGAGCTAGGTAGTATACATACACATAGTAATGGGTCAGCCCAGACCCAAAGATCTTAAAATCTAAATAGATGATACATAAAAAGGGTGAGAGAAGGGAATGTTGTTATCCCTATTTCACAGGTGGGGAACTGAGGCACATTGACTGACATGCCCATGGTCACTAGAGTATGGATTTTAAACTATTGTTTTGGGAGGAGTCACCAGTGATGCTGTTACACATAATCTTACAAGTTCTTTTTCTTAGCACATGACCATTGTTCAGTCTGAAGAAATACTTGTATTAGTTTCAGGAAGCTGTGGCAAGGAGCAAGGGAATTTTCACTGTGCATCAATCTCTCTAACTATAGTCAATTTGTGAGATAGATTTGCTTTCTGGAAACTGGCCATTGGGAATTTGGACTGAGATTCCTGAAAGAAGGAATTGCCTGCATGCCATTTGTGACCACCTCTCCTCCAGGACTGGTGTATATATCATGTAAATGAGACTAGTTGCACTAAGGATACACTCAGATGCTGCATCAGTGATTTCTCCTGCCACAGGAAGGCAACCTACAAGGTTCTAACATCTCCTAATAATCGGCAGAGGGGTGGCATTATGAACAAAAAGGAAAACATTCAATGTTCCATAGCAATTTCAAACATCATGCGTAAACTACACTTTAATTCAACAACCATTCACATCTATCATTAGGTCTTTACAAGAAAATCACCAGCTTTCAGTTGTTCAATGGCTTGTACAGTGAGATGTGTTCTTGGTCCCATCATTTAAAATAATCAGAAAGCTTGATTCTCTTATGATGCAGCCCATTGCAGTACCCATGTAGTGTAAAGGGACTTTAAGAACTGGCAGACTCCACTACAAGGGAATCCCTCTATATGCCCCCTTCCACTGCAGCTCCAGCACAGCTCCAGGGGTGTGGCCAGAGACAGTGGCAGACAATGGCTGCAGCACTACTGCAGTCTGGCTATTCTCACCTTGCAGAACAGTTCCTTGGGAGCTGTTAAACCTTGAGACTGATCTAACTTGCACTGGGGGCTGTGCAGGCCCTTAACTAGAGTGAGAATCCAGCGAGGTGCAAAGTTGGGTTAAAACCAAACACACACAACCCCTTTCCTGCACAAAGCATAGCTGAACAATCAGGCTTACAGATCTATTATCATTTCCGTTAGTTAAGTTCTCCCAAGACCTTTCATTAATATTATCCTAATTAACAGCAACGCCTTGCATAGCCTATTACTGTACTTTATAAAATTCTGGTATTTTAAAAATATTTCTGGTTGCCATAGGCAGGGTAGGATCCTTTCTAGATTCCTGCATGGGTCTATTTTTTTAATCGTGCACCTGTCCTGCCTTGCAGTACCACTCCTGCCCTGCAGTACCACTCCTACTCCCCCCCGGCTCCTGCATTCTTTCTTGCATTTTTATCCTGCTCCCACCCCAAAAAACCTTAGGTCCCACAAATGAGACAGATTCCCCCATGCTATCTAAAAAAATATATGTTCAGTTTATAGTGTGGAATTCAGATAATTTTACCACTATAAGAATAAAATAAGTCTTGCTTGAACCATGTAAAAATACTTTAACTCCTGTTATTATAGACATCAAATCTCTTTCTATACCTTGCTTAAATTTAAGTATTAGAACCTCTATTTTAAAAAAAAGAAAAACTCGCTTTACATTGCTGACATTCTATTTATGACAAATTGCCGAGAGATTTAGTGTTTTCCCGCAAATGACCGCAGTCTGGTTTTTTTGCCCACCCCCAGTGAAGTACATTTTAAGTACTCCTGCTATTATGGCAGCAGGTCCTGCGGAACCGGTCAGATCCCAATCCTGCTGCAAGGTTCTAATCCTGTCTTCCCCAGTGTTGTGGGGATGCTAATATAGCCTATGACCTTCCCACAGCTTGCTTCCATATTGGGCACACTTTATTGGGGTATAAAGTTGAAAAATAATTCTCCCCTCATGTGATACACTGGACTCATTTAGAGGCTTTTTTGTAAATCCCCAGGAGCATACACCTGTGGAAATATTTTAGATGGGAAATTGGTAAGTAGACACAAATATGATCATGCTCTGGAGAGAGGCTGAGAAGTGTCATTGTGGTAAAAGAAACTCACTCAGAGTAACTATCAATCCCTTTTAGCATTACAGGGAAATCCGGAAGAGGAAAAGTGGAAAGGGACCTGAGTAGGATGGATGGGCCAATATAAAGAAATATGTTTTTTCTTTAACTGTGGCTGCTTACAAAACTAGAATGCAATTTTGTTTTAGCTCATTGATAAGAAAAGGAGCTCACATAGGAACCCTAGTCCTTTGTTTCCATGCTGCCTGCAGGAACTGGTTAAGCTTAAACATGTTGGCACAGAACCACAGAAAGAAAAAAAACAAACCCAAAGAGTGTAAAGAATGAACAAGGGTAAACCAGGCAGTATTCTCAGTTGATATTGGGTGTTTGCTGAGTGATGCTGGGGGAGATCCACCCATCATAGGGTTTAAATATGGATACTTCTATGCACCTACATGGCTAACTGTGGTGGCTGCCTAGGGGGAGGTTAAAGATATTAGGACACTTTCTGAAAAGGAACAGAGAAAAATTCCAGCCTCTGTTTCTTAATGGAAGAAGTTCCAACGTCCAGCAGCGTGTGTGGATTAGTGCTAAGTGCATAAAAGCCGGTGTGGCAACTCACTGCATGGCTATTAGTGCAAGTCAGGTTTTATGGGGTGGATTTTTTTCCCCCCTGCCGTGGTGACACGCAGGGCATGCTGAGGGGTTGGGAGAGAATTTCCCCAGTGCCAATGTAGCCTTTGGGTGGGCTAGAGTTTACTTCACTGCCCTTCTCCTACTGCCTAAAAACAACTCCCATAGAAAAGCACATGGAGCCCCAGGATTCAGTCATTGAGGATTTTCAGCAAGGATTTCACAGGGTCAACCTCCCCACAATCAAGTCCAAAAAGAACAAAAGGAATGAACTTAATTCTTAAGTACCAACTGTAGTAGGAAGAGAGCCTGAGACATAAGCCCCTGTATCAGAGGCCTGGTATGAGGCCTGAGCTAAAGTAGTGGTCAAAGCTTTGCTAATATAAAGCAAAGTCAGCAAGAGACAGGCTGTAAGCAGAAGTCAGGCTCTGCCTGCTTACACACTCACAGAGCCTGACAAGAACAGGGGAGGTATTGCAAAAACACACACATTCCTAAGAAATGCAAGGCACAGAACACTAACACAGGGCCGCCTGGGGGGGGAGGGAGGGAGAGGCAAGTGGAGCAATTTGGCCCAGGCCCTGGGTCCTGCAGGGGCCCCGCGAGCCCTGGCCGAGAATCCCGTTCCTGGCTAGAGGCGCCTTTTTAATTTTTACTTACCCAGTGGCGGTCCGGATCTTCGGTGGCATTTTGGCGGCGGGTCCTTCAGTGCTGCCGAAGACGCGGAGCAAGTGAAGGACCCACCGCCGCCGCCTCAGAGCGCCACCCGGTAAGTATGTCCACTTCCCCACTTTGTCCCAGGCCCCCTGAATCCTCTGGGCGGCCTTGCACTAATGCATACACATCCAGAAGGCTGGTACCAGAACAGCCCAATACCAAGTATGGTACAACCCCTTCCCACCCCAAATATTACAGGAACATGCTGACCTCTCTTAAAGATAAGGTCAGGATGACAGTATAGAGATGTTTTGATCAAACCAACACGTACAAGGTAATGGTGGTAACAACCCACATCAGGGGGCAGTAACTATGTCAGAGGGGCAATACATAATTTGTTTGTATTGGTGTACAAAATGGAGTCTCAGAGGGAGTGTCTTTGGCCAGCCAAGGGGGGAATGGAAAGTCCCGCCATTCACTGATCTGCATCCATTGTCAGAGCCATACATGTGCTAGTGTAACTACAGACATCGATCCAGGGAGCTAGGATCATGCTTCGTTGACAAGAAACTTGGCTGAGCGCCTTCATACCTTAACAAATCTTGTGGACATTGGGCAGTTGGCTCAAGGTCTCCTGTGCCAGTTGTCTGCGCAGAACTGGGGCAGCACACAGAGAAAACACAGAAAGAACACACACACACACACACGCGTGCAGCTGAACAACTGATGACACCAACTTTATAAAATCTTATGCTAAAGAAACAGAACATCACCATCATCTTAATTTCTCTGCAAGATAACAAGCTTACTTTATAATCCACATACATTATCTTCACAGTTATACAAAAACACAAAGAAAACAAATTAAATCTAAACAGGTCAATTTCCACAGAAACACAGGGAGAAGTAACTCAGAGTTCTCAAAAGCTTTGAGTTCACCCGAGTCTCAGTAACAATCTTTGATCACCAAAGTCTATACAGTCTGATGAGTGAAAAGTACTAGAGTCACATCTTCCCTCCGCTTGCTTGTAACAATCTCCAGCTGGAATCCATGCAGACTCTTCCTCATCTGAAATCACTCAGTTAATGACTCAGCTAACTAATTAACTAATCACTCAGTTTAGGTATATAGATTTTAAAAAACCCTGCTGCAAAATGCTTGAGAGTTAGGGGAAAACAGTCTGCTTTCTGCTCCTGTGGTTAAGCTTCTTCCAGCCCGCACAGGGCACATGGCCTTCTGTAAAGCAGCTGCCCTTACTACTTGCCCTCATGGCATCTGAGTCGAGCAACAGGGAATCTACTGAGCATACCCACAATTACCACACCCAATTCCAGAAACTTCTGAGTGTTGAGTGCTAACTGCACATCTGCTTAGCAACAGTGAATCAGACTCAACTCCTTCCCCCCCCCCCCGACCCAATACATCTCTTACAGAGATATCCCCCTATTAGGCTCATGGCAGCCATCATGGGGATGGATGAACAGATGGACAAATGGACGGACATACACAGAGCTTTAAGTTGAGGCCATGTTCTGTACAGCACACCCGTTTACTGCCGACATGCATTTCACTTCTCAGAAACCAAAGTTATAGTTAAACCTGGAGGACACTTGGGCTTTCCATGACAAAACAAACATTTTAACAAGAAGTGTTTTGAGCATGAGATTTCACTGCATCATGTATAGCTTTGAACCTCTGCCATCAGTTGGGAATTCTGCTATGATTTTTTGTGAAGTCTTTTATTAACAATTAGTTGTATACAATCTACTAAAAATGAAATGGCTCTCCGTTTTCTGGGAGTGGAATTGGTGTGTTGACAGCTAGTGCATTATTACTGAAGTGCAGGACAGAAAAGTGGCTAGCATTGTTCTTCCCAATACAGTGAATGAGAGCACCTGGTGTAGGGGAGAGGGTACTTAATACCATCTCTTGCCTTCAATCACATCTTTTTTATTTGTGGTGAGAGAATCTCAAAATCACCTTGTGATGGTGAAGATGAGCACTTATAAGCCTGAATGGTTATCTGAAGCTTATCTGAACCACTTGTATCAGTAAAATTGGGATAGGAATTTCACAAGAACAGATTCTCTCATGAGACTTCTGGTCCTTCCTTTTCCTGATTAGGTAAGAACTATCACAAGAACATGCAGCACTGGAGAACTAGTCTGCTATCAACATACAGTTGGAATGTGAATCCCTTAAGAGTCTTTCCTAATGTTGACCCCACAGTGGGTTTGAAATGAGGCTAAAATGAATTTGCCTTGTCCTAATAAAAATTACACTGCTAATTTCCAAAGCAAAAATCAGATGCAGATAGGTAGCATTGATAAGCTGCATTTTTTTCTCTGCTTCCACATGTACACAATAAGATTAAGAAATGGAACATTTTGATTAAGTGTCAGGAAACCTTTGCTAAGGGTTAGGCCAATTAGACTGCAGAATAGTCCCTGCAAGGGGAGTGATGAAAACTTTATTGCTTGGGTCATTTAAAACTAGACAAGGTTTAAAATATGCTGTAGTTAACAGTCTTGAACAGGCTGTAAGATAGAAATGGCCATCTTATCTAACATCTAGGATTCTCTGCCCCATCATACTGCGGTTCCCAAGGTGTATGTGAATTATGCAATAACAGATGCCCAGTTCACATGGAGATGAGACCATGTGGCACATCCTTTGATCTTCACCCTTCCAACTTTAAGCACAATGATAATGGGTAGAAAAATCTTGTTACCTTTTTGCACAAATCCAATAAAAGAACAAAACTTCAGCCATTTTATATTCCATGTGATGCTTTATTTTAATAGAAATACTGCCCAAATTCAGGTCCTTTTACCTATAAGCGAGTTTGGATCAATTTTCTGAAAGGCTTATTTACCTCACCCACCCCTCTTATGCATTTGATTTTAGAGCTATGTATAGATCAGTAAGATTTGTAATGTCATTTTGATTTAGGCTGCCTTTCATCTTCCCACTGCAGTGAATAAACTGACCCACAAGTTGAGACAGTGAAACTTTACACTTAGGTACTGCGTATGGTAAGCTTTTTTTAAAACTCTCCTATTTTTCTTTCAGGGACATGGTGTTGCTCTATAAATCTGCATAATTATATTCTTGCATAACACTGGCTGCCTAGCCAGTGGGTTTGCTTCACCCTGTAGGTGTGGGGTAATTTGTCAGGGTAGCGCAACGTAACAGGTTTAACTTAGCAGCTTTAACTCGCAGAGACTCCACAGGAGATGCACTGAGTCAGCAACCTCCCACATGTTCTGGCCTTGTCCCCCTCAGTTAGATCTACTCATTAGTGAGCTGCACTGGTTGGCTCCATTTGCCCTGGCAGAGGAAGGGTTGGTTGCAGAGCAGTACCCCACTCCAGGTGGAATTGCTAAAATGTTGCCCCACAATCTGTCAGAAGCTGGCTGAATTCAGGCAGTTATTCTGACCCACTGAGTCCTATTTGTAAAACAGTAAGTATTGGATCTTTTCCAAAGCTCCCAATTTACTTTTCTCCTCGTTCTTTGGGATTTTGTGTATTTGCATCTTTGACAAACAGCAACAACAAAAAGGTTGTTCTTAAGCTCTTGCTTCTTTTAGCAGAGTCTAGGGTCATGCTATGTATGTAGAAATTAGACACATCACAATTCTTTTGTTGCATTTTTAAGGAAACATCAATTAACAGATATTGCCAAAGGCAGACTTCTTGCTCAACAGCTGTTCTTTCTTTACAAAGAAATCAGCAGAATATATTGTGGATACGAAATACATCACTCACTGGAAGATGGACTCAGATACCTGGGACCAAAGGGAGCTCCATACAGGATTGGCCCCTGATGTTTCTTCTGTAAAGTTTGTTCCATTTAAATTGTTTTTTCCACTGTAATATGTAAAGAGTAGTTTAAAATGTAATGCATCAACTTCTTTTACGCATCGGAATCCCTAACCTAGTTTTTTCACAGTAGTCTATGCCACCCAAGTAATTGCCAAAGGCCATGTCACACTATCAGTTTTTTATGCAGAATTCCTCAATAAACGCAATGGGGCGTGCTACCTGACAACTGATGCCACACATGACCTCACGTTCTGTGCATTAGAAACCTACTTATGGGTTTTGAAGGTGAATGCTTCTCGGATTTGTACTGTCCCATTAATGTGCTGAGTAGTGATGGACCCAGAACCAAAATCCCACATCTGAACACTCATGAATACTTTACATCTAGTAGTAAGCTCTTCTCAACTTGATTGTGTAGAAGCAAAACATCATATCCAAACACAGCTACATTTTGGGGAAGTTGGACATTCATTAGATCTAAATTTGGCAATTCAGTCCTGAGAAATTCATTTTGTAAAGTTCACAATATGAAAAATGGTCAGTTTGTCTCAGTATTCCATATAGCAAATATATAGCTACATTAGTATCATATCAAAAAAGGAAAGTTCACAGTCAACTAGTAGTCAGCTAGTAGAAAGTTACATCAGCACTCATCTCATAGCTGAGCTCTGTCATAATTATGCATTCAATTTACAATGGGGGAGTGGTAGCAACCCATTATATCCCAATGTTAAGGTTATCTAGCAGCTCACATTATAAATATTTTTCCATTTTTTAAAAATACCTCTAAATGCAGGTGTGCAGCAGGACTTTGAAATAAAGCAGGGGCAGATTCTTGGCATCAGGTAGGTGCCTTTTACCATCCCTATGAAAATCCATTCAGATTTGGCCATGTTATAAACTATATAAGCAGTCTGCATTACGCTTGTAAAAGTTGCTAGAGGCTTGCTCTTATAATCACTCAACCCTCCATCCAAAATGACCACACAGTCTCCATTGTCTTGCTGCATCATGCCACATGGATCTGAACCTCCCAATGGCAGCACAGACAAAAGGAAGAGGGAGAGAAGGGTGGCAACAACAGCATGTTCCCTTTCACATCAAAATACATTTTTGACCTAGATGAAAGTACACTGAGCTAGAGACCAGGAACTCACATCTCCTAGTGAGTGGTTTGAATAATTCGGTCCTACACAGCCCTTGTTGGCCAAGACCTCATATGACACTGAGAAGTTACACAGACTGGAACTAGAACCCAGGTCTCCAATGTGGCAGACCCAAATCCCATTTATTAGTCATACTGCCTCACAGAAAAAAATCTGTCAAATCCACATGCAACCTTTATTCTGCCTCTTGTGCATTATGATACAGTGTGGGTTTTTTTTAAAATCATGCAGTGCTTGGTAACTTGAATTTTGACATTTCCTAACTTTTGAGTCCTTGACTTTGTGACCTTAGCACAGCCTTTAATGTAGGCTTTTGGGGTTTGTTTTTAAATGCAATAGTATTTCAAATTTCTACAAATTTAGAACTGGATGAATGCAAACAGGCAGTTGAACACTTTCACAGGCAACTGAACACATTTCAAAGTAAGCTGGCACTAACTGTGTACGTTCACATGTGGAATCCTAGTCTACGACGGTTAGTTCTCTTCCTATACTTCCACCTTATGTCTTTCCCTCTGGCAGTTTGATTTTAGCAAAACAGAAACAAACATCTCACTAAAGTAAATACTATATTAATTTCCCACTTTTAAAATTTATAGGCTACTATATTTTATTGCCCATTAGATTTTGGATTCAGAGGTTCTTCACAGTAAATAACAGCTCTCAAGATTGTTCATTTTGTTGGCAAAAGAAACAGTGAAGATTAATTGGACGGTTGGTTTAAATATCTCTTTAGATGATGAATTTGGAAGGTCAGGAAAGTGCTGGTCTCACCTACTGGACATCAGAAAGGAGAAGAGGCAGTTGTCATGAGTAAATGTTTGTAGTAATATGAAAGGAGGCTTTGCCTACACACCAAGAAAACTGAGCTCAGATTTTGAAATAGTGTATGTTATCACATTAGTAACATATAGGAGAATTAGACAGACCAAGGTCGTGAGAGTTGCCATTGGCATCTTCAGAGGCAGTAGAATAAAAAGGTCAAGAAGTAACATTGTCAAATTGTGAAGATAAGAGGTAGGATATCATCTTGAAAGGAAGAAAATAATCTTTGCAAGCCTCCTTTAATCTAAAAAAAGAGAGAGTGATCTGGAACAAAGTAGTATCACTCCAACAAACATCTCTACAGGTTCCCCATTTATTTTGAGATATAATTCAAAATTGCCCTCCTAATTCTGAGTGTCAGGTAGTACACATTATGTGCATTCACATACACAATGTGTCTTATTAAGGTTTAACTGCATTTGAAGCTAATGACAAAGGTTCCGTTGAGTTTAGTGGAAACAAGAGTGGGCCTTCTTTGTGTTATATGAGTAATTGTTATGTGTACCAAAAATTAATTTATCTTAGATGTCTGGCCTTTCACTTGAAATTTCACTAGGATGAAGGTAACACTTCCCCCTACAACACAATGTAGATGCTACCTGTTGTTAAATCAATTGCCTCACCAAACTATGAAAGTGAGATCCTCGTGTCCCCTGGCTGCCATATATAATCTACAAAGTCTTGATCCAAAGATATATCTTGGAATTGAAAGTTTAGGCCAGTATTTTGCTTGGGATAATACAAAGCTTTCCACTCCCATCAGGAGAAATTCATGCCCTGTCAACAGAAAATTGACTGTTTAATACAGTGAAACAATTTACTGAGGTGCAAAGGTAGCTAATGCCATTATACCTAGATGCTTTAGAGATTAATATCTCTAGAGCATTCAAAGTGTCCAAAAAGTGTTTCATCTCCTCTAGCAAACACACTATTAGCTGCTTAGAAATAAATGTGAAATCCCCTGGGCCCTGCCATAATAAAACAAAAGCTACCTGAGAGCTTGAAAAAGGGAAGAGAAGCCAGATTTTAACACAAATTAATAATGAAGATTTCAGCTTATATAAGCCATTGTTTTCTCCCTAGACCTGAAACTCGTCAATTGATTTAGAAATAACTAAATGCATTGATCTTTGACCTACAAACCAAACCTTAATGCAGCTTTCTGCTTATGCTGATCGCAAATCTTACTTGCTGTAATTAATATTCCAGAACCAAAATCAATATAATTATGACCTCAACATTTTTTTTAGTCCTTGCACACTCCTATTGTGTTACAATAACTGAGTCCTGTTAGAACATGGAAAAGGAAATGAAAAATTAAGTATCTGATTTTTAGTACCCTGTACTAAATTACAAACATCTCATATTATGTATAATGTGTGTGTGTGTGTGTGTGTGTCTGTAGTCATACATACACCTCCCCACTTCAAATGGTGAAAAGGTACAAGTCCACTCTATCCCTCAGAAGCACAATTGGCAAGATAATGTTGGACATGGGCAGAAATAATAGATACCTCTAGGGAGATATACCCTTAAGTGTGATCATCATCAGGCCGGCAGTAATTAATTGTGCTAGTTGCTGCCGGCATATAACTACCCTGGTTGCTTTGCTATAGTTTTGCTGTTAAAGATTTGTAATATACTGTGACTTGAAACAGTGTTTCAAAAGCCAGCTGGAGGATTAGTAACAATAATGTAGCTATTCATCATTTCATTTACAAAACCCAAGTGGCTCTATCCTGCTGAGTGCTGGGAGTTGAGGGAGCTCAGCACCTTGCAGGATCAATTCCCTAAAGAAAAGGAACTCAGTAGTTAAGGGCATCCTATGTTCTGCACCGTCCAGATAATAAACATACTATTGCTTTACTTCTTAGATGAGGAGCTCTTTGGAAAGGGATGGGGCCTTCATTTGCATTTGTACAACAGATTATAGGACACTACTGGAGTCAAATAGAACAGATTGATACACCCGTGCACACACATTTGCTCTAGTAAATGGTAACATCACTCCAGAAATAGGAGTTTTGTTAGAATTATTGCATTGATCTTCGAGGGGATGCAATGGTAGGTAGCATAAAAACATGTTTTTGTACAGAGGTTTTCAAACTGTGACCCAGGGAGCATTAGCTCATGGTCTGTCACAAGCTACCTGGTGACTTGGTGCTAGCTCACCATTTTGATTCCATCTGCTCAACTACATTGGAAGAAGCTCAAAAGACATTGTGAAAGAATTTTTAATGTTACTTTTCTATACAAGTAATTGCTTTAGTTGCCACAGGGATTTTATGCCATTATGGAAGGAAGCTGTAATGATTTACACAGGCCTGTTCTACACTGAAAAGGTATATTGACAAAAACCCACACCCCTGACTGATGTGGCTACGCCAACATAACCCCCAGTGTAGTCACAACTATGTCAACAAAAGAGTGCTTCCATTGACATAGCTACCGTTGTTTGGGGAGGTGGTGTTCCCTCACCAACAGAAAAGCCTCTTCTAGTGACAGGTGAATCTTAAAAGACAAAGAGTTTAGTCCAGTGACGGGCAACTTGCGGCCTGCATGCGGCCCATCAGGGTAATCCGTTGGCAGGCCACAAGACAGTTTGTTTACATTGACTGGCTGCAGCCATGGCCGCCCGCAGCTCTCTGTGGCTGTGGTTTGCCGTTCCTGGCCAATGGGAGCTGTGGAAAGCAGCGGCCAGCACATCCCTCTGGCCCGCACCGCTTGAAAATATCACTCCTGAAGTCAAGTTGAATATATGGCATGGTAACAAATCAAATCACACCCTGAGCTCTTTAGGGTAGAGCCTATGTCATGTGTAGTGTTTTTATCTGTTCTGTAAAGCACCAAGTAAATTTTGAGGCACTATAAATCAACAGACAATAAGGAAGATGTTCCTCAGGCAGCAGACTAAGTCTCTGGAGATCTGGGTTCAATTCCCTGCTTTGACAAAGAATTCCATTGTGACTTTGGACAAGGCACTTATTCTCGCTGTTCCCTATTTTCAAAATGGGACTAATAATACCCCCATTCACCCGCCCTTGTGTCTGCCTTGTCTATTTAGATTGTAGGGATTGTTTTTTAACCAGTGTTTGTGCAGTGCCTGGCACAGTGGGGCCTGATCTCAATTGAAACATCTAGGTTCTACTGTAATAATAATTCCTTAAGTACTGACAGGTTCAGATGGCTATCAAAAATAAAGCTAGTCTAAACTGAATTTCTTGGATTTAAAAAATTGTGCTGGACATCTCATGATAACAGCTATATCTAGGAGATTAATCATTTCTGCTTGTGGTCCTGGTTTGAATCTAGATGTGCCAGTTTTATAATCTCTGCAGGATCCCATGTGGTGGTTATACACTCCTTCAGAGGTTATGTGGTGTTTTAAAAAAAGTTAGAACAATGTTCAAAAAGTGAAATGCCTCTGAGTTTTCAAACTGTCAAATTTCACAATTTATCCAAAATCTTCCCATTTTTCCTCTTTCCTGGTAAAGGAGTTAACACTGGGAGATTGGCAGGTTTGTTCAGTATGGAAAGATTTAGGGAGGAAAAGAGGATTCAAAAACTAGGATTATCACACAAAAGTAGTCAAGCCCTTAACTGGGGAGAGACTCCATCCATAATACAGTTAGGAAAAAGTAAAAATCATGTTTGGGGGTGAATGGGTGACAGACAGATGCTAAGTGAACCAAAAGCAAGATGTTAACAGGTACACTGAGTGTAAAGTAGCAGCAGAATTCCCAGGTATGAAATGTACTTTTAGCATAAAAAAAAGGGGGAAATATAACCCATTTTATAGCAAAATACTCAACATACTTCACATCAGGAAACCCTGAATTGGCAGATCACCAAAAATACATGTACTATTTGTTCTGTGCACTGGCTTAACATAATTTTGTGCCATTGTCAACTTTAACTTATCTAAATAACTACTGAGAGAATGCATTAAAGTATGATGGCATTTCCATGTAGCTTCATGCATGCTTGACTGAAACAATATGGTAGTTAAATTATTGTTTTGTAATGCTATTTGTTGAATTTTAGGGCAAAAGTTCAATCTCCCATGCTGCTGAGTGGAATTCATAAACTCTATGAGCTCTGTCTGAGAACTTGGTTACATTAAGAAAGAAGGCCCCCGTTATTATTGGTGGAAATCATGGGGTTTGTTTTGCTTCTGAGTCCTATAAAAATTAGGATTGGTAAGAATGTGATACTGAAAACAAATGTGAAGCCTATTTGAGCAACCCATGGAGTCAATGTTTCCAAGACTGAGCCGAATCACATGATATTCAACTTCCACTATATGCTTTTTCTCCAGAGAGGCTGCAGGAAGGGTATTAAAGACCTCACGCCCCCAGCACTGAGCCAGCCTATCAGAAAGCAGTTATCAAACTGAGCGCAAAGGCATGGAAATTTCTGATTTTAAGGGATTTCAGATCTGAAGGTCTCTCAACACATTTCCCTCCAGAGAGGGAGACACAGGTGACAGGAAAGTTCAAACAAAAACAAAAAAGTTCCTTTGTAATACTGGTAAACATTGGTCCTGATTCTCAGTTCCACTGTTCCTGCACTTGGGGCAGGGATAGGAGTGGAAGAACAAGGTGACTAAGCCACCTTCACATACCCCATATTCTAAGGCCATATGCAGGGACTGTTTACGTCAACACTCCGCTGCCGGTGGTTCCCTACGGGCCTGGAAAGCAGAGAATAGAAATAGTGTCATGCACTCCAGCTAGGATGACAGGAGACCTATGTGAGTCTTGACAGTTGTGGTTGAAAGAGGATCCGTAGAACCTTTCCTCCATATAAGTTCACAACCCCCGGTGCACTTGCTTTGAGTTTTAAATGAGCCTGAAATCTCAGAGCAGAACCAAGCTGAGAGTATTCCATTTCATCTCTTCAATATCCCTGAGAAACATGGTCACCCCAAACTCATGTCAACAAAGCCCTACATGCATCCTGCAATATATATAAGAGAGTGATCACAACTATACAACAAGGGAACTGACCAAATCAATAAATGTTTACCACAAACAGGCTTTCAATCTAAAAGGCACAAACAGGTATACTGTAGCACAATATAAAATGGAGCATGCTTAGAATTCAGTATAATCATTGGGGACCCAGTTCTGTTCCTATTGACTCCAGCAGGTGCTTCCTAAAAAGCCACTTTTCGATGTGGATAAATCTATTGGATGCTTTGAAATCAAGGAATATACAAATAAAGCTACATTTACAAGGAAACAAACTTTATTCACAAATAAATGGCAAAGATTATTTCAGCTGCTGGAATGGTAGATAGCCTGCGGGCTTGTAGTTTACTATATCTGGTTTACTTTCTGCTTTTACTTTACATACTTTCTGAGCATGTGTGTCATTGAAGAGAGAAAAAGGGTTCACTTTGCCCATCCAGTCCCTATCAGAGTGTATGCCACATGTGGGGCAGTTACTGCACTTCTAGGCTGTGATTTGGGATGTAAGATTAGGATGAATGGTCCCATTGTTTGGGATGCTGGAAATTCACTGTCCTGTCTCATAGATAGCCTCTGATCTTGCCTGCTGGGCAAAAATGTTTAGCTGTGCCAAAATGCACCCCCCTTTGCCTCACAGATGAAAATGGCCTCGAAATGGGGGACACCGTGTGGAGGGGCATGTTGACTCTGGTCTGTGGTGGAATATGGCATCCAGGCCTGTGATCAAGCCATTTTATCTCTGTGGAAGATGGTGAGTGAGAATATGTAGGAGGAAATGGGGCTCTCAGGATCACTTCTTCTATTACCCATCACAAGCACTGGCTTCCTCCTGCAGCCATCAGAGAGTCCATGCCAAACAGCCAGCCAGCTATGATTCAGGCCATAATTTTCAAAAGGATCCACTAAATTTGGGTGCCTTAATATTTAGACGTCACACACAGAGGCTGTTTTTCAGAGCCTCTGAGCAACTAATCCAAAAGAAATCAATGGAGCTTCTGAAAAATCAACCAATAAGAGTCTCAAGATGGGTGCTCAAAATCTGAGGCACACTTGCAAATCTGGATTTTAGTGCTTTCTTAGGCTGCATCTTCTTGTATGACTGATTGATTAGAAGACTTTGATGGGGTCATGTTCTGGGGTGCAATCCAGACCAGTGAGGGTTGGGTCACTGCCTGCCATGTAACCCCAAGTATCTCAGAAGGCTCTGCTGCTGTGGTTCTCTTGTCTGGATATTCCAGCCAGCATACAAGCCTGCACGGACGCAGCTCTGACTCAACAATTCTGAATCCAGCAGCTTGCTTCTGCTTACATCTCCACACCCCGATTACACCTGGTAAGACGACCCCAACACACACTCAGTCCCTAAATTGTCCCAAAACTGTGTTAGCTGAAGTGTCCAGCTCTCTCTTGGGACATTCAGAGAAATAAGATTTGTTTGCCCTTTTGAAGAGAAAAAATCCAACAGCATGCACCATTAACTGGAATTAACGTTCATTGTAAATCAAACAGCACTGGGCTGGTTTAAATTAAACGGGTTTACTAACAAAAGGAGATAGGATTTTAAGTGAGTTCAAGTATAGAGTGCAAAATGGTTACAAGCAAATAAAAGTGAAAAATGCTTTCTAGAGGCTAAGACTAAACAAATAAGCTACAGCCTTTGTTCAAGGTAGTTTTCTTACAAGTCTACCTTTCAGCAAGATGGCTGACCACTCTTCTGGTTAGGATCTCCCACAAAGTCCAAAGTGCTCAGATCCTTTGTCTTCTTTGGTGAAGGATAACTTGGGGCTCTTTGCCCCCTTCTCTTATAGTCCAGTCAATCTTTGAAATGGATTCTTCTGAAGATTACCCCTCACCCCCAAAGTAAAGTTCATTCAAGCTGTGAGGAAGGCATCCTGGAGCCTGGCTGGTTTCTTCCCCCGCTGGTGCTTACTAATATGCACATTTATCAGTTTCATGCAATTTCCTCTCCCTGTTACACAGAAGGTCCTGTTACCGTCTATATAATTTGCATTTTCATTGTCTCTTAATTGAGATGCCTTGCAGGTGGCTGAACCTCATTCCTTTGTCTAGGATGGAGTAACTTTAGCCCTGCCTTGCAGACACATAGTTTTAATACGTTCGTAATTTTGAATTTGTCCTCTGTACATACACCACACAATAATATTAACAATCAGAATGTTAATTGATATCTTGATACCTTTAGATACAGATGATGATATTAGAGGTATATTCGACTGGTCAGGCTAGCTAAAACTTACTACCAGATACCAATGAGTCCCTTGCCCTCTTGCACTGGGATGCTGTTAGGGTTACACCTCAGTTACATATGGTTCTCTAAAACAGGGAGAGACATCAGGACTTTCCAAAATTTGGCCTCTTGCTGGCCACCTCATTGTAACATCAACATAAGAGATGGAATGGCCTTTATTTGTTTATTGTGGCCTTCACAGAGTGACACAGCATGTGCTAGAGAAATATTATACCACATGTACAGAAGGTCTGGCTGATGCGTTTTTTTTTTTTTTAAATGAAGAGCACATAGTTGGAGTCAGACGTCAATTACAAGATGATGTCTATATTCAGTGTCAATGACTATTTTTCTTCATGCATGTTGAGGAAGAGATGGTAGTATAAGTAGGCCCTTTGGTAGCCATAAAAAACATTTACTGGCCTTAATACAAATGGGCACTGGATAACACTGTTTCTGCATACAATTAGATTGAACATGCCTGTTAATCAGACTGTATAGCAGGAGATTCCTCAATACAAAGGACTGAATTCTGTCTTGAAAGCCAAGTTCTGGTCTTACTCCCTGCAGTCCTGAAGCTGATCTGTTTAGGGACTTTAACATGTGCCTTTTAAAATTTCTATTTAGCAAAAAAAGGGTATTTCCCAATAAATATATTTCACAGCATTTTTTAATCCCACCGGGTAGAGGAGTGCGGACTCACCCAGCGGCGCCTCCTGCTGGTCATCCTTGTGAATTAGCTCTTCGACCGAGGAGCTCCCTCTGCAGGCCAGTGATCCACTTGTCCTCTGGCCCCCGTGTCCCTCCCTGGACTCCAGTGCCCTTTTGCCTGGGGGTGCTGCCCCCTAGCAGTAACCCCTCAGTCTTTGGGTCTCCCCTCCCCAGGGAACCTCCACCCACTATTCCCACCTCACCTCAGTATAAGGCTACTACCAGTCATCGTCTAGCCCCACACCCTAGGGCAGACTGCAGTATCAGCCTACTCATCACTGGCAAGGTTGGGTTTGGACCTGCTGCCTTGGCCTACCCCTGGGTTGCCCTCTGCAACCTCTAGTACCACTTGGCCTTCTGCTAGGCCGCAGCCTGGGACTTTTCTGGCTGGAGTTCCCCAGCTGGTCCCCAGCCCTGCTCCACTCAGGTACTCTGTCTCTAGCTCCTATCAGCCAGGCCCTTCTCTCTCTGAATGCAGAGAGACACCCCTGAACGCCTGGCTCCCAGCCTTTATATACAGGCCCAGCTGCAGCCACTTCCCAATCAGCCCAACTTAACAGCTCCCAGCCAAAACCTTCCCCCAGGGCTGTTTTAAGACCTTCAGGGCAGGAGCGGGGTAACCACCCCGCTACACACCTATTTTTACAATTCCCCATTAAAATGTGAACACCCAACTTTGCCCACTCTTGCCTCCTGGTCCCGGCCATCTTTGTGAGCCATAGTCCTGCTATCTAGACACTCATTTCCATTGATTCTGTGCAAATTCTGAACATCCCAGCTTAGTCTGGGGGAATGAAGCTGTACCATAGGCACTGCTGGTACAAACAGGTCATGCATGTTGAGCACAGTGCTTCTAAAATTCTTCTCTTTTGCAATCTAAGAGTTTAAGGCCCGAAAATGCTTTCCCAAATAAGAGTATCTGCAGCATCAGGAATCCCCCTGAAACTAAGGACCATCACATAGCCCACCACCTTCCACTCCAAGTGCAGTCCTTGAACCCCACCTTCTCTACATTTAACAAAATAAAACCCTAACAAAACTAATCATCAGCAATTCTCCCCCTGAAGAGGGTAGAAGAAAGAAAAAATAAACCACATATGACAAATGTTAGTTGCATCACTTAATGCAATGGGAAGACACAAAGATACTACAGTGATGGAGGCAGTAAAAGAACATATGTAGAACCTATGGAGCCAGTCAGCTTAAAACTTCAAAGATCTTCCTTTGAAAGGTCAGCGTATGAGCAGAAACATTCACTAAAGGTAAACATATTGTTCACACAGGACTCTCCAAATGTATTTAATAATCTAGAAAACCAAAACCAAAAACCAAAACACTCAGCCCTTGACTCTGTTGCTCGCTCACCAGATGAAAGTGCATGGTAATGTTGCAGATTTTTCATGCTGCTCTACACCCTGGATATATTTCCTGAAATCTTTTTTTCAAAATGTATGTACATCTTAAGGTCTAAGATCTAACATGAATAATAACTGAAAACATACATAATTAAACATTTTGCACATCTGTGTGTGATATTGATGGTTTAAATATTTGATGACTAATATGTTCACTTAGGTTTTTTTTTTTTTAAACCAAGCTACTAAGTTTTTTCTCTCTCACCTCCAGTGCACTGCATCTGAGAATATCAATACAGCTTTCATCTAATCTGAGAAGTAGATTTCAAATTTACTTACCTGCTGTAGTAAGGAGTACTCTACCAATTAATAATCAGGAAAAGGGGCTTCCCTATCATGGCAAATGCATTACATATCCCCCTCTATACCCAAACTGCATAGGATATGAGTCTGTCAGAGAGCCAGCTACAGAGTCTTGGCTCATTAGGTCACACTGTGGAAATCCCTAGTTCAATCCCCAGTGTGTCAGCCACAACAGAGTCCATCCCAATGGCACTATGGTTATAACTGTTTATTAGAACCCATGAAGACTATGTCAGAGCCAAGGCACCATCTCTGCTCAACCCACTGGTTCGAGAGGTGTTGTGTCCCCCTCTCATGGCTCCTCCACAAAAGATGAGAGATTACTATTGATATTAGATAACTGAGCTCAAGTGATAGAGTTTTATGCTTTTACTGCTGAAGGTAACACTAACATGGCATCGTAGGGGTCCGTGCTTACTAGTGCTCAGTGTTTTCATAGGATTTTTCATCAGTTTGCAAATAAAGGGATTTGGTTTGGGTTTTGTTTTCCTAAGTGCCACCTCTGGGAACTGAGGATCAAACTGGGGTCTTTTCTTATTACATAATCACCAGATGACACTTGCACAACCCCTCTTCAGGAGTGGTGGTAGAAGGTTGTGGAAGTCTGCAGAGATGGTAAGTTATACAATGAAAGTGAGTTTAATAAGGCTGGCAGTGGAAATTGGATGAAATCTAACACCCCAATCCTGCAAACATTTATTCATGACTAAATAACTAAATCTGGGATTTTCAAAGGGGACCTAATAGAGTTGGGCACCCAACTTTTATTGACTTTCAATAGATCTAGGCACTAACACCCTTAGCCAAAATTCATTCTTAAAATGTGATCCAGATAACTCTTATGTACATAGTCCAGTAAGAAGGCTTTAATTAAAACCAAAAGGAAACAATGCCATACAGCCATCCTGGGCAGTAATTAACAAGGTATATATATTCTGAAAGGGTTAACTACCCTGGGATAGATGCCAATGCCAATATCATACAGGCTGGGTACAATGTTGAGTATGCTGTCAGTTGGTGACCATAAATGTGTGCTATAATAAGGGATGTACAAGCAGCCTATACAACAGGGAGAAGTATAGAAGGGCACATTCACTGGGAAAAAAATCAATTTTAATTAGGAAGACAATTATATTTTTTCCCCAAAGGTTGCCAAGGTCTCAAGATTTATCTCTAAGGTGATGGAGAGCTAATCCTTTGCCATTCTGTTCCTAGTGGATAGGGAGGTACTATGGTAATATTTAAGATCCTAGAGAAGACCAAAAGGTCCCTCAAGGTCTTACAACCCTAGATAATACAAATCAGTGGTACATCATTAGCCTGTCTCCTACAACAGCAGTTTATGATTCTACCCTTTGATTCCTCCCACCAAAGCTTTGTTCTGTTCACTTGAACTATTTAGCTGTAGTTTCTTTACAGTGTTGCTGACTTTGTTTGTTCTCTGTTTACAACTTGGCTTTGTGCAAATAAATAACCTTAGCTGGGCTATGTCCTCCACATTAATATCAAGGCAAAATATATATATAAAAAAAGTAAATGTGAATCAGCTCTCTTGTCAACTAGGTTTATTTTTTAAAAATGTGATCGGTTTTCCTGTTGTCTAGAAAACAAACTGGTTGCATTGCCCAGCTCTCTCGAGTTGGCACCCACCTGGCTATTTCTAAGCCTTTCTATTAAAGTGAAGCAAGAGACAGAATTTCAGTGAGAATGGATATTTTATCTTATTTGGGCCTTACAGATTATATGATAACAGGCCACATCATCCTCTCTTTCTCTCCTTAAATCCAAGTACCAGCTCAGTTGTCCGACTCCCTTTTCCTTTGTGTTTTGCTCACATAGAGAACTATTTATTCTTGCAGTTAAAATTCCAGAAATTGCGGAGGAAAGGTTCACACTCCCAGTTTCACCTGAGAACTCCCAGCCCCTTCCCATGTTCTCACATTGTGGAAACAGCCAGCTGATTGTAAAGGCTCAGAAGAATGCCTGACCAGAAAGATGCCAAAAAGCCTGCCTGAGACTACAGCTCATCCCAGTGTGGAATTATTTTTATTCAAGAGTCAATTAATGGAATCATTCTTATTTTCTTCTGGTCTAAACCATGTGTTTTATTAGCCTTCTCGATATTAAAACTCATTTTGTGACAATTAATATAGCAAAGCACGTCCACGCAGAAAACCCATTAAATACTATTCTTGCTTTGTCTGAGATTTTGCACTTGCATATTATTTTATTCAATATCTCAGGGCCGAATCCTGAAGACCTTCCTCAATTTCCGTCCCCTTTGTTTTCATGCAGGCAAAAACATTTCTGTAAAGTCACATGGAGTTTTTTTTGCCTGCAATGTGACTTGGACCACTGACTTGGGCAGGGGGTACCAGAAAGTAAGAAACCTCTTTACTCCCATAAGGGGGCTATCTTGACCTTGGCTGCAGGTTCACAGGAATCAGTTGCAGGTGGGAGGGGGAGTAGATAGCCTTGGCTTCACACCCACCTGTCAATCCACCAGCCAGCACAGCTGAGTCAGTGGAAGGCAGGCATAATCTGTTGCTGGTAGGGGCTATCATAAATTACAACCCCACTTTGAGTAATGGGGGAGCTGTGTCTCAGAAGGATGTCTCTGAGGAACAATGTCTTCTGGTGCTATGCCTGTAATGGTACAGTTTGTGCAAAACACCTCTTGCTCTAGGGCCGGCTGTGAGTAAAGGCACAATGTAGCCCCACGTAAGAACTTCAGGAACTAGCCCAGAGTGATTAAGGTCACTTTAAATATGTTGAAAACCTTGGAATGTTGCCACACAAAGGGAAATCTTCTGCAGGATGTGCATGTGTCTGAGGGGAGAAGTGCTGGGATTATTTAGGTAACCCATCTGCGAAATTTAATAGAATAAATGCACTATATCGCCTATAAACACACACGTTGCTGTTATATATTCTAATGTTGCTGGATGTCAGTCCTTGCCTTTGCTCCACCAACTTTCCCTGCCTACCAGTCAACTTCACCCAGGGACATCCCAGTGCTTTCTCTCACACTGCCCCTCGTGCATTGGAAAACCTATCTGATAAAATTGGAAAAGCCATTACCTTATCCTCTTTCAAATCCCACCTCTTAAGACTCACCTCTACCATGATGCTTCTTGATCCTGCAGCCAGACTGATATCCCATCTCCTAGAACTGGAAGGGACCTTGAAAGGTCATCAAGTCCAGCCCCCTGCCTTCACTAGCAGGACCAAGTACTGATTTTGCCCCAGATTCCCAAGTGGCCCCCTCAAGGATTGAACTCACAACCCTGGGTTTAGCAGGCCAATGCTCAAACCACTGAGCTATCCCTCCCCCAGGATGATTGCATGTAAGCAGGCAACAAGCTGTGATTATATCTTCATCCTCTTCTTTCCTTTTTTTGATTCCTTTCCTTTATGCCCAAAGAAAAAAACAGGACAAATAATGAACAAAGCTGGGCCAATTCTTCACCAAGTCCATTGGTTGTATGTTATGACCCCATCCCTTCCACTTCATCTGTGTGTTTAGGTTGTAAGTCCCCCAGCTCTAGGTTTATCTCTTTTCTGTGTTTGTACTGTCAATAGCACAATGGGGCCCCCAATCCTGACTAGGGCCTTTAAAATAATATTATATGTGGCGAGGCCAGCTCTAGTGCTTAGTTCTACGTGCCACTAGGAAACAGACAATGTGGTGTTAGTTTGAAATGTTTACACCCATGATTTTGGGTGGCCACTATGGGATTTAGAACAAGGAAGTCTGAGCCAATGTAAATATGTGATAAAGAGTCTATTATTCACCCCAACCACAGTGTCCTGCATCCTTCAGGGATGAGGACTTCCAGCTGCACCTGCTCAGTCTCTGGGCAGCCTATGAGCACAACTGAGATGCAGCAGGGCCACCTGATTGACCACTCCACCTGACTGGCTAAGCTGTTAAGCAGCAACTGATTTAAATGCACATGCCTGCAGCTGCAATTTCTCCTATGCCTGCCCTGCTTCTAACCTTGCTCCAGCCTTCTTCCCAGCTTTGCTCCAGTCCTGCTCAGTTTGCTCCAGGCCTGCTTCCCTGCTTGGTTCCTGACTTGGGCTGTGACACCTGGTTCCTGACTCGGACTCTGATCTTCAGCACTGTTCCTGGCCGCTGATGCCAGTTAGGCCTGACCACCTCTGATCCAACCACTAGGCTTGACTATCTCTGCTCTGACCACTAGGCCTGATCACCCACATTTATTTACATTTGCTATCCTCCAGGGCCATTCCAGAGCAACTCCACTGCCATCAGGGAGCTGATGCCTCCTGCCCTTACTCCAGCAGGTGTCAGGGAGCAGCCTTCTGTCCTCAAAGCAGTGGGAAGAGCTGCCTCATGCCCCCTTTCGCTGTAATCCACGTCATCCTGGCAGAGCCGCTCACCTCTTCCCTCACTCCAGGCACTGGCAGAGCTGTCTCCTCTGATGGGTGGGCCAAGTAAAATGATCTAGCAGGCCAGATGTGGCCCCTGGCCACCAGTTACCCAGCCCTGACTTATGAGGAGGGGGAACCCTCACGCGGGTTTTAATGGTTAATTTAATTGTAAATAAGCTCCTCATTTTAAGGAGCATATTTATTTGTCCCTGTACAAAATATTGGAAAAGGCCTTTTTAATAGCGCTCTATCATTGTAAATGTTGGCAAGGTTTTTGATTAAAAGTGATCGCACCCAGAGAGATTTTGATTATGCGATTTGAACAAACAAAAATTCAATTTAATTTTGGGAAGGAATCAGAGAGAGTAAATTTAATGGGAACATCTTGTTCCATGCATGCTCTCATGCCAGTCTGCAGACCTTGAGCAAAGCAAGCCACCTGAGAACAGCAGGAGAGAGACGGAGGGAGGTAGAGAACAATAGGGAGCAGGAGGAGACCATGGAGAAAGAGACAGACAGAGAGGAGAGAGCAGCTGGAGGAGAAAGATCTTGCTGGATTTTCATCAGAGGAGACAACGGAGTTGGACACTCTGATATAAGGAAAAAGGAGACATACTGAATAGACTGAGTATAAAACGGAAACAGTGATACATTAAATTTGAGGCTACAACAAGGAAAATCAGGAGCCAAAGGTCTGATCCAATTCCCACTGATGTCTATGGGACTTGCCACAACTATCTAGGGTCCAGATTCTGTCACCCTTACTCATAGTCTTCTAATGGAATATTCCAGGAGTAAGGTGCTCCTCAGTGTAAATGGGGAAGAATCTGGCACTGGGTAACCAGTCATCTAGCTAGCTAATGTTGAGTGTCCCATTAGGAGACTTATTCACATTATGGTCCTCTAGTTTTCAGAGGATCAGGTACATAAGGTTCTTCCACACTTCCTCCCACCTAGTAGTACCTTACTCCAAGGATGGGGAGACACTGGTGAGAAAAGGAAGTCAGAGCCCAGAGGTTAATCGCCAGGGAAAGACAGCCATGAGAGGTGATCCTGTGAAGAGCAGACTGTGGCAGGGGAAGATCACTGTATGGATGGCAGAAGAGAGAGAGATAAGCATGAACTTTTGGATTGCAGTGATGAACTTTATTGGTGGGACTGTTTGGAACCAGTCTCAAGCAGAGGGTTGTAGGACCTGTAAGAATGGCTGTGGAAGTTAGGTAAGGGGCCCTGAAGAGGGAGAACAGAACAAAGGGAATTCTGGCCTTGAGGGACTGCTCAACAAGTGGTAACTCTGCTACAAAAATCAATGAGGCTACTTGTAGAGGTAGGTACTACCTCAATAAGAGAAAGCAGTAGATACACACTCGGAACATGAAGTTGATTATTATTATTAGAAATTGTCAAAATGTTCAAATTTCAAAATTTTCCATCAAAAAAAGGGCATTATAAAAAATGTTCATGAAAAAAATTCATTTTCAATCAGTTCTAATTATTTTTTAAAAAACTTTAATTGGAAACATCTGTGTGCACACAGCTAAACTGCATCAGACAATCTTGTTGCTGTTTTTCCTTCACCTCACTTTGCTACTGTCTGTTACATTTACTAGACCTGCTTCTAGAATTTTTTGAATACAGACCATCTCTCTATTCCTTTTATAATGCACCTTACACACTTTTCGGTGCTGTGAAAACCACCACAACCAAAACATACTAAATGAGGAAGCTCAGCAGTAGGTGATCAGCAGGGAACTTAGTTTTCTATGATAAAAATAAAAAATTCTCCAATAAAGAAACGCATAAAAATCTGCATTTTCCCACAATTGCTGAACTTTAGTTTCCCTAGTCACAATAAATATATGTATCTGTTTAACACAATGTTTTATCGATATACAGTGGAACTCCATTTATCAGATTTAATTGGGATTGAGACCAGATCAGATAATTAAAAAAAATTGATAATCTGGAGAGCAGCAGGGCTCCTGCTGCCAGCCCTGGTTGGTGGGAACCCGCATTGAGCCCAGGGATTGACAGCCTGGGCTCCCACCGGCCCAGGCTCGGGCTGTCAATCCTGGTTTTGTTAATATGGAGAGCTGGATAATGGAGGCTCGGCTAAATGGGGTTCTGCTGTATATATATTTTTTTATACACAAATTGTAAAAACTAAAGATTCTTCGTAAAAATGCAAACTATGCATTTTTCTGTGGCAAATAGATTTCTAGGATCCCTGGTGATCAGGTCCTACCAGAAGAAAGGAAAAACAAAAATGAAAGCTATATATTAGGCCTGTCAAGCAATTAAAAAAAAATTAATCATGCAATTAATCATGCTGTTAAACAATAATAGAACACCATTTATTTAAATATTTTTGGATGTTTTCTACATTTTCAAATATATTGATTTCAATTACAACACAGAATACGAAGTGTACGGTGCTCACTTTATATTTATTTTTGATTGCAAATATTTGCACTGTAAAAAAACAAAAGAAATAGTATTTTTCAATTTCCCCATCACAAGTATTGTAGTGCAATCTCTTTATCATGAAAGTTGAATTTACAAATGTAGAATTATGTACAAAAAATAACAGCATTCAAAAATAAAACAATGTAAAACTTTAGAGCCTACAAGTCCACTCAGTCCTACGTCAGCCAAATGCTGAGACAAGTTTGGTTACAATTTGCAGGAGATAATGCTGCCTGCTTCTTGTTTACAATGTCACCCGAAAGTGAGAACAGGCATTCACATGGATCTGTTGTATCTGGCGTTACAAGATATTTATGTGCCAGATGTGCTAAAGATTCATATATCCTTCGTGCTTCAACACCATTCCAGAGGATATGTGTCCATGCTGATGATGGGTTGTGCTCAGGGCCGGTGCTACCATTTAGGAAACTAGGCGGTTGCCTAAGGCGCCAAGATTTGGGGGCACCAAAAAGCGGTGCCCCCAATTTTTTTTTACAGCGTTCCTACGCCCCCTCCCCGAGCATGCGGTCGCCGCTCCACTTCTCCCGCCTCCCAGGCTTGCAGTGCCAATCAACTGTTTGGTCCCGCAAGCCTGAGAGGGGAGGAGAATTAGAGCGGGGGAAGCATGCTCGGGGAGGAGGCGGAGCAGAGGTGAGCTGAGGTAGGGAGCTGCCGCATGGCTCCCCGAGGAGGGGAGCTGCTGCGGGGGGGTGGGGGACCCTCAGGGCGGGGGGGGAGAAGCTGCCGCAGGGAGGCTGCCTCAGGGTGGAGGGGGGTCAGTGAGCTGCCCTAGGGCTGGGGGGGGGGGGGGCGCAAGGTGGAAGTTTCGCCTAGGGCGCGAAACTTCCTTGCACCGGCCCTGGTTGTGCTCAATAATGATCCAAAGCGGAACAGACCGATGCATGTTCATTTTCACCATCTGAGTCAGATGCCACCAGCAGAAGGTTGATTTTCTTTTTTGGTGGCTCGGGTTCTGTAGTTTCTGCATCTGAGTGTTGCTTTTTTAAGACTTCTGAAAGCATGCTCTACAACTCGTCCTTCTCAGATTTTGCAAGGTATTTCAGATTCTTAAACCTTGGGTCGAGTGCTGTAGCTATTTTTAGAAATCTCACATTGGTATTTTTTTTGCGTTTTGTCAAATCTGCTGTGAAAGTGTTCTTAAAATGAACATGTGCTGGGTCATCATCCGAGATTGCTAGAACATGAAATATATGCAGAATGTGGGTAAAACAGAGCAGGAGACATATAATTCTCCCCCAAGGAGTTCAGTCTCAAATTAAATTAATGCATTTTTTTTTAAATGAGCATCATCAGCATGGAAGCATGTCCTCTGGAATGGTGGCCGAACCATGAAGGGACATATGAATGTTTAGCGTATCTGGCATGTAAATATCTTGCGATGCCAGCTACAACAGTTCCATGCGAATGCCTATTCTCACTTTCAGATGACATTGTAAATAAGAAGGAGGCAGCATTATCCCCCATAAGTGTAAACAAACTTGTTTGTCTTAGTGATTGGCTGAACAAGAAGTAGGACTGAGTGGACTTGTAGGCTCTAAAGTTTCACATTGTTTTGTTTTTGAGTGCAGTTACGTAACAAAAAAATCTACATTTGTAAGTTACACTTTCACAATAAAGAGATTGCACTACAGTACTTGTATGAGGTGAATTGAAAAATACTATTTCTTTTGTTTTTACAGTGCATATATTTGTAATCAAAACCAATAATATAAAGTGAGCACAGTACACTGTTGTAATAGAAATAAATATATTTGAACATGTAGAAAAATATCCAAAAATATGTAATAAATTTCAAATGGTATTCTATTGTTTAACAGTGCGATTAATCATGATTAATTTTTTTGAGTTAATTGCATTAGTTAACTGCGATTAATCGACAGCCCTACTATAAATACATGCCAGTGAATGGAAGTGAATTTTTCAGATTACTTGCTACCTGGTTACCCTGTTCTTCCTGTAAATATTAACTGAATGAACCACAGGAGCTAAGAGACAGCCATTTGGGTAATGGAGTAAGCTAGTGGTATAAGTACAAAACTAGGATCCAGGAACTCCTGTGTTCAAATCCTGATTCTAACACTGACTCCCTCTCTGGCTGTAAGTCGCATAAGTCACCCTTACTGTGGTTGAGTAGTACTTCGTTCCACCAGTTGTTCAGGGCAAGGTGTAACATACAATGAGCTAGGTTGGCACAATCAAGCCCTTGTTCTCTTTTCCTCCGATTCCCCATCAGTAAAATGGGGATAATATTTAATTTTTACTTACTTCACTGCATACTTGTGAGGGCCAGTTAATTTTTGTAAAAGAATCACAGATAAATAACCATTATATACGTACTATGTATTAATCTTTCGATCTCCATCGTGTTCTACTTAAAGTTGAGCATCTAACTCCCTTAGGTTCATGTGAAAATCCCAGCCTGAAACCCACAGAGTTTCTTACAGTGCAGAACTCTTGGTTTTCTATTAACATGTCCTCAGTCACTATGGTGGTTGTCCTATGATGTACAATTATTTATGGACAGGGGTGGGGGAGTAACATCCCTTGTGAAAACCAGCACCTTCCCATTCCCTTCTCCCCTCACCTGAATAACTTACCAAACTGTTTAAATGAATTAAATTAGTAATTAAAAGTGACTGGAAACATCACTGGACTATTTAAGTAAACTACAGAGAACTACACTGGATAATTTATACTTGTGAACAACATAATGATCACCCAGCAAGTTTGGTTAGGAAGGTGGTTTATCAGGCCCTCTTGACATACTAGGGGGAAAATTACAAACAACACCTACTGATGATGGATTGCAAGATTTATTAATACGGAAAAGGATTGAGATTTACTTTCTAGAGTGGATTAAGGTGTTTCAATAAACTCAGGACTAGTTCTTTTAAAAACAGGGGACTGAGTTTCCTCCAGAGAAGGACTTAATTTTTATTGAAAACCTACCACCTTCAAACTGCTCAAAAGTTGAAGCACTATAAAACTGTCAAACACCACCATTATTAAAAGCTTTATTTGACAAATCTTCCACTGCTGGGATAACTTGTGTGTTTGCCTCCTCTCTCACATGAAATAAAATCACTCACTTATGCAAACTGCTGACAGGAACAGAAACAAATTGGGTTCTGAGCACTGGGAGAGACACACTATCCCCTTTCTGCAGCCTAATGGAAATCATAGTCATTCATAAATCATTAGGAACTCGGAATGTGGATCTACTGTACAGATTGTCATGTGATACTTTTGGAAAGAGTTGGGGAGGGCTCCCAGAAAAGTCTACCACATTTTAGTGCAGCCGGGAATTTTTCAGAAGTAGCCCTGCATGTATGGAACATCTTCATGAAACTATTTAAGGAGGAAAAATTAGCTGACCACCACCCAACAACAAAAGGCAGGATTTGATTTAATCCTTCTTAACACCTTATGACACCAAATAATAGTCCAAATATGTTGATAGGTTCAACAGAAGCACAGCAGTTGGATTGTTATCAGTGACCATTGAGCTTCTGGTAGCGCTGGGTATAGATTAATAGATTTTTAAGGCCCCCAAAAGACCATCTGATCTCCAAATTAACATTAATTTGTGTGAGCTCCCTTCTGTGCTCTGAATACCATTCTGGAGTGTTTTGGGACCAGCAGCTGGTGGGCAACTCCGTTACAGCATGGCTTCATTGTAGTACTGCCATGCAATTGGGGCCACAAAACAATACCTACAATAAATATTGGTTATCTGTATAGAAAAAATGGTTACTAAAATATCTGTAAATGTTGTTGTTCGAGATGTGTTGCTCATGTCCATTCCACGTTAGGTGTGTACGGGTGTGTTGCTGGAGATTTTTCCCTCTGTGGTATCTGTCAGGGCAGCTCGAGCACCCAGTGGTGCCTCACACTTATGCCGGCTCCACACCTGCTCAGTTCCTTCTTGCTGGCAAACTCCAACAGTGGAGGCTGGGTCATGAAATGGAAATAAGCAACACGTCTTGAAGGACAACAGTCACAGAAAGGTTAGTAACCATTTTTTCTTCTTTGAGTGCTTGGTCATGTCCATTTCACGTTAGGTGACTCACAAGTGGTACCCAAGGAGGTGGGCTAGGAGTTCATGGATATGCAGATTGCAACATTGTTCTCCCAAACTTGGTATCATCTCAAGCCTGCTGGGTGATGGCGTAGTTAGAGGAGAAGGTATGCACCAAGGACCAGGTTGCAGATGTCTTGGTTTGCAACCTGAGCCAGGAACGCCGCTGGTGAGGCCTTTTTGTCAAATGAAGTAGGATAGTCAAGATAGCAGGAGGTGGGATGTCCACCTGCTTGTAGTATACCTGAATACAGAAGGTTATCCAGAATGAGATGATCTGGGCTGAAACCAGCAGGCTTTTCATCCTCTTTGCTATTGCCACGAAGAGTTGCATAGATCTACGGAACGGATTGGTCCTCTCAGTGTAGAAGGCCAGGGTATGTCTAATGTTCAAATAATGAAGATGCTGCATTTCTGAATTCCTGTGTTGTTTTGGGAAGAAAACTAGCAGGAAAATGGCCTGGTTACTATGGAACTGCAAGACTACCTTTGGAAGGAAGGCCGGGTGGGGGTGCAGTTGAACCTTGTCTTTGAAGAACACCATATACAGTGATTCTGATGTAAGGGCCTTAATTTCCAAGACCCTTATGGCCGAGGTAATCGCTACCAGGAAGGCGACCTTTCAAGACATACAGCAAAGGGCACAATGCTAGAGGCTCAAAGGGAGGGCCTGTGAGTTTTGACAAGACCAGGTTTAAGTCCCATGGTGGAATTGGCTCATGAATCTGAGGGCAAAATCTCTCTAACCCTTTAAGAAAGCAAAAGGACATCTCGTGTGACAAGAGTGATCTACTGCTCACTGGCTGGGGGAAGGCTGAGATAATTGCTAAGAGTACCTTGAGAGATGCGAGGGCCAGACCTTTTTGTTTTAGATGGAGCAGGTATTCCAGTATAGATTGAAGGGAAGACCAATTTGGAGAAAAACCTCATTAAGAAGACCAGATTGATAAACATTTCCATGTGGCCAGGTGGCTAGCCCTAGTAGACGGCTTCCTGGCAGACTTGCTCTGAATGGGTTTGTTCCTCTGGATTCAACCATGGAGTTTCCATGTGTGTTCAAGTGAAGGGTCCTGAGGTTCAGGTGGAGTAAACAGCTGTGGTCTTGTGAGGTCAGGTCGGGAGGGGTGGAAGCAGCAGCGGGATACCACTGACAAGTCTAGTAGCATGCCAAACCAGTGTTGGTGCAGCCATGCTGGAGCTATAAGAATAATTCTCGCTTTGTCCTGCTTAATTTTCAGAAGGACTTTGTGCAGCAGAGGAAGGGAAGGAAATGCATAGAATAGGAGCTTTGTCCATGGAAGCAGGAAGGTGTTGGAAAGGGAGCCCCCGGGCTGTGACCACAAAGCGAGCAAAACTGATGACATTTCCTGTTCTGTCTGGTTGCAAACAGGGCAACCTGGGGAGATTCCCACCTCTGGAAGATGTCTCTGGTAACTTCTGGGTGAAGGAACCATTCATGATGAGGAGAAAGATATGCTGAGGTGATCTGCCAGGGCATTCTGGGCTCCTGGAAAATGGGTACCCTTGAGGTGAATGGAGTGCTTCATGCAGAAGTCCCACAGACAGACAGCCTCCTGGCACAGGGTGGAGGAGTGCACTCCTCCTTGTTTGTTGATGTAGAACATGGCTGCCGTGTTGTCCATAAGCACTAGTACTACTTTGCCCATGATCTTGGAAAGAAACACTTGGCAAGCTAAGTGGACTGGTCTATGCTCTCTGACATTTATGTGTAGGGAGAATTCTCTTCAGGACCATAGGCCCTGTGTCTTAAGGTGATTGAGGTGAGCTCCCCAACCTAGATAGAAAGTGTCCAAAACTAAGGATATTGAAGGCTGTGGGGTGACAAAGGAAATGCCCACCCTTACCTACTGGGGAGCCTTCCACCAATCAAGGGAGGCAAGGACCAGGGCTGGAACCATAAGCACTGAGTCCAAGTGGTGTCTGTTCAGTGAGTACACAGAAGCTAACCACATCTGAAGGGGTTTGTGGTGTAGCCTTGTGTATCGTACCACGTAAGTACATGCACACACATGTCCCAGAAGCTTGAGGCAAAACTATCATGCATTTCGTAAAAAACCACTATCATGCATTTCGTAAAAAACAGAGAGGCTGCAGACAGACCAAAGGGGAGGACAGTGAATTGGTAATGGGTCTGGTTTACAACAAACCTGAGGAATCTTCTGGGCCCTTGGAAGATGGAAATGTGAAAGTAGGTGTTCTTTAAGTTGAGTGCAGTATACCAGTCCCCTGGATCCAGGGGGGGGGAATGATGGGGACCATGGAGACCATGTGGAACCTCAGTTTCTTGAGATAACTGTTGAGGCAGCACAGGTCCAGACCTGCTTGGCCTTCTGGATTAGGAAATATCGGGAGTAAAACCTCTTCCCGCTCAAGTTTTGAGGCACTTCTTTCACAGCCCCCACCCGTAGGAGGGCTTGCACCTCTTGGGCTAGAAGTTGCTCGTGAGAAGGGTCTTCGAAAAGGGACAGGGAAGGGGCATGGAAGGGAAGGGTGGAGGAAAACTGAAAGGTTTAACTGTCCACCACTCTACTCAGTGCTCAGTGCTCTGAAGTGATGAAGGACCACACTGGGCTGAAGTGGAAAAGTCGGTCCGAAAAGAAAAGGAGGCCAGGATCCAATGCAGGAACTGATATAGCACCCATGGGTGCACCTTCATAAGTTCTATTTGGGGCTTCCCGAGTATCTATGCGATCCAGGTAGCGAAGTTGAGGTGGATGGCGGTGGTTGCCGATGCTTGTAACCCCTGCTCCTTTTCTGAGAAGCGGGATGGCTATTGGGGCTTGAAATGCTTCCTCGAAGGAGCTAGAGCATAGAGGCCCAGGGACCTGAGGGTAGCCCTGGCGTCCTTCTGACCATGGAGCTTTGTGTCCATTTGCACCAAAAAATGCCGAAGAGAAAAACCACTGAAAACGCCTTGCCAAAGCAAGAAGAGATGTTCCAATAACCATCACGGTCAATAAGAAAGAAATGAGGGGGTGTGGGGCTTGAAGTGCACCTTATATTGGCGCATAAGCATGCGGCACCAGAGGGCTCTAGAGCTGGCCTGACAGATACCATTGAGGGAAAACTCTTCGGTAATGGTGCATGTGGTGCACGCACCCTAATGTGAAATGGACATGAGCAAACACTCGAAGAAAAAATTCCAGTTCATTATTGCCTTTCCCTTCTCTTATCCAGGGCTGCCCAGAGGATTCAGGGAGTGTGGGGTCTTCGGCGGCGGGGGGCCCCCGCCACCGAATTGCCGCTGAAGACCTGGCACTTCAGCGGCGGGACCCGGGGCAGAAGGACCCCCCGCCGCGGGTCTTCAGGGCACTTCGATGGCGGGTTCCGGAGTGGAAGGACCCACTGCCGCTGAATTGCCGCCGAAGACCAGGAGCGGAAGAAGCTCCGGGGGCCCGGGCCCCACGAGAGTTTTCTGGGGCCCCTGGAGCAAGTGAAGGACCCCGCTCCAGGGGCCCCGAAAAACTCTCGGGGCCCCTGTGGGTCCTGGGGCAAATTGCCCCACTTGCCTCCCCCTCTGGGCGGCCCTGCTGTTATTTGTCTGCCCATCCCTGGACTGCAAGCTCCTTGAGGTAGGAACCAGCCCTTTTACATTTGGCATATTGAAGATATTACTGCACACACAATAGTAGCAATAATTAATAAATTTTTTAGGGACTCCAGATAAACCAACACCTATAGTTTCAAACAGACCTACCTAATGTACAATTCCACCCTTTCACTACTATACAACTCACCTATTGTCTGATGCAGTACCTTTAAGATTTAGTATTCTTGCCTTTCCTTTCCCAATTGCATTTATTTTCTTTTTCTTCCACCCTGAAACATGTTCCTCTGTGCATGGCCTGCGTAGGTTTAGCTTGACTGCCCATCGTCAATTGTTAATCTGTGTTTTATTTTTTGCTCTGCACTGTGCCTCTACATAAAAACTGTTTGAGTCACTTTTCATTTGCTCTGGGTTTAGTGGGTCCTGCAGTTTTGATAATATAAATTACATCTCAGCATACAAGACATTTTGGGTTTGATTTAGCAGGCAAATTCATAGAAGCTTGTAAATGTGTCCCATCCATGAACGCAAGAAAGCCTGTGAGACAGAGTCGATAGAATTTGTAGCATGATCAGAAAGGTTAATGTGTGATTATGGGCAGCTTGACGCTCAGACTTCCCTACGCTGCCTACATTTACACTCGGTTCCTTTATGGCAAATGGTAAAAGATTTGCTTTCCTGCCATTTTAGTTCCAATATCCATAAATTTACTAACAGAACTGCAGTTCCAGGAGCAGATTCAATTACCGTGAAATTTAAGTTTAGAATAATAGGCAACGCAAGCGATTCCTTTGCTTTTCATGCTAGGAATTTGCTTGGGGGGGTGAGGACACCCTGTTACCAGATTAATGATGGAGATGAAGCAGAACTGCAACATTTGGATCTGGATTCAGAAACTCTAGCAGTTGTTGTAATAATAATTATCTGAATTACAGTTGCATTTAGAGGCACCAACCGAAATCAGGGCTCCATTGTGCTAGGCCGGGGTCGGCAACGTTCGGCAGACGGCTCACCAGGGTAAGCACCCTGGTGGGCTGGGCCAGTTTTATTTACCTGCTGACGTGGCAGGTTCGGCCGATCACGGCCCCCCACTGGCCGCGGTTCGCTGTCCTAGGCCAATGGGGGCGGCGAGACGCTGCAGCCAGCACATCGCTTGCCCACGCTGCTTCTCACCGCCGCCCCCATTGGCCCGGGACGGCGAACCGCAGCCAGTGGGGGCCGCAATCGGCTGAACCTGTCGCATCAGCAAGTAAATAAAACTGGCCCGGCCCGCCAGGGTGGTTACCCTGGCTAGCCGTGTGCCGAACGTTGCCGACCCCTGTGCTAGGCACATAGCGAGAGAGAGTCCCTGCCTCAAATGTTTTTTAGCTAAATGCACAAGACAGATAAATAGATGGGAGGGAAACAGGGAAGAAGTGACTTGCTCAGGATCATACCTGTGGCAGGAAGAGAACCCAGATCTGCTGAGTCTCCAGCCAACACACTCACCACTGGACTAGGCTGCCTGTCGTCATAAAGAAAGGAACATTATACTTTTAGTAGATAACACATTTCTTTAGTTTAATGCATTGGTAAATAGTGGGCAGTGAATATTTGTTCATCTCACAATGGAGAAAAAAAATTGACTTAATTCCTGTTAATCTTATGACTCTACTAGAAAAATGAGGAAATGTCTGTTTTTCTTCTGAACCAGAACTACATGTCCCACCTCATGTTGCCTCTCTTCCATTCCCTCTCCAAAGAGCATTGTCAAGCTCCTAAAATCTCTCACATTTACTGCTACTACCCACTTTTCTCTGCAAGCTGGAGGTCACTAAATAGACTGCTGATAGGCAAGTGAGCCTTCTCCAAAAGAAGTTGGCAATGCAATGTCTCGGCAATGGGCAATTCAAACATTGCCAAGCTCAAGAGGAGACTTTGTCTCGGGTTGGTTTCATTCTGCATTTGAGGCTTTTGGAGTGTGCTTGTGTGAGAGAGAGAGGAGAAAAAAAATACACAGAATCATTCAACTAATTGGAATTGACCTTTTCATCCCAAAATATCTGGTGGAAGTAAAGAGGAGAGAGAGAGAAGCACGGATTGACCAATAAAACATTCACCACCGAAACTCCTACAGCAGCAGCTAAATATTTCATATTTTCATTTATTCCAGGTTTTTGAGCCTCCAAATACTGTAGCATTTTAAGTGCTTGCTTTTCTCCTCTCCATTGACTTTAATTGAGCTCATCCTGATGGCTAAACTCTGCCTTGTCGTGTGTGTGAGTGCACATATTCACACCAGAGAAAAAGACTTTCTGTTTGCTCTTTCTTCCATTCTTGCATAAGCCAAGTGGAACAGTGACCTTGGGCACTGAGCAGGGGACTTGGCTAATAGGTTCCAGCAACTCTTCTTTGCCCCCAGGGCAGAAGGCCAGGCTCTTCCCCGCTATGTTCACCTGTTGGGGCCCAGGAGAAGGCTATGGCATAATGCACAGTTCATTTCTAAATTAGCTATAAGGAGTGCTGCTGAGCATACTGTCCCCAGGTCCCTGAGCTGCTCTGCCTGCAAAACTTGATTACCTATAATAATAAAAGGCAAGCTTGCCCAGCATACAGGTTTGCAATACAATGGGAGCATGTGTTACGGGATTTTCCTGCCCCACATGCTCTCACTTGTGATGTTATTGCTTGTGCTGTGTACTGAGGGTCTCCATAATGACACTGGGCTCCTGATGCTAACAGAGTTAGAACACATTAGTCAATGGCCAGGAGAGCACAGGAGTAGGTTTACCATATGCTGCTATTGTGTCTTGATATAGATAATTTTCACTGTGAAATTGAAATAAGAGTGGCAGTTACTTTCAGTCCTTCAACTCTGGTTTCCTGAAATAGGCATTTTCAGGCATCAACATTTGTTTTCTAATAACCCCCTCTATCTTTACTTTTTGACATCCATATTTGTTACCTATCTGGGTCATGTGCTCTGACACCTCTCCCCGCACACCAACTCCATCTTTTATTCCTCTATTAGCCTGATCTAGGCTCCCAATTCAGGGAACATTTAAGCACATGCTTAAGTCCCACTGAAGGCAATAGAACTTAAGCATGCACTTAAGTGCAGTGCTGAATTGGAACCCTAATACCTCTGAGTCAATAGGAGTCCTTCCATCGAATTAAATGGGCACAGGATCAGGTTGTATGCTCTGAATTCAGTAAGACATTTATGTGCTTAACTTAGAGAATGTGACTTGTCTCATGGACATCAGTGGGACTATACACATGGGTAAGAACCTTGTTGAATCTGGGGCTACCAGAGTGACTAAAATACTCCTTTGTTTCTTTGATGGAGTGACAAAACTCCCATTGGATCTGGGCAGGAAGAGGTTACTGGTTTGTTCTAGAGACAGAGGCAGAAACCAGTTTCACCAGAGTGCTGAGCTGCCTTGGGAAAAGATCAGGACTCAAGTTAGGTTGGAACAGTCCGGAATATCATTCTGGCACTTTTTTGGGGAACCAGAATGTCAATATGGTACCATTGCTTATGAATGACAGTACTGGAAATATGTTTCAGCACTTCTTTTTTTAGGAGTCAAACCCTGGAAAAGATTCTTGGATGTGAACTACAAAGGACCTACGGGTGGGCTGAGCAGCTAAGCCTAGGTTAGACTTCATGTTGTCTTATCATTCAACTTATCAGTAATAAGGTCAAACTCTGGGGAGGGGGTGAATTTTGCCCCTATAGTGCTCACAGATTCTAAAGGAAAGACTCATCTCCATGAGAATCCAGAGTGAAGAGAGATTTTTGAACTTCCTTGCTCCAAAACTGCTATTCAAATACTGTTTCATGTCAAAAGAAAACAGCAAACACCCACAATATTTCTAGAAACCCTGGACCTAATTTTGTTAAATACTGAGTACACCTGTATGGGATTTGCAAGTACTCAGCACCTCTGAAAACCAGGGCCTACAGTCGTACTTTAAACACTATAGCTATAAGGTTGGTTGAAGAACAATTCAAGTTCCACATGAAGTGCATTTGATTAATAAACGTTTCTACCACTGATAATTATAACATGATACATACCTGAATTTTCATAATCTGCTGAATTGCATGGGAATTATTTTTTGGAAGCTTAAAGGAGCAATCCTTCTCTGTTGCTTTTTATTCTACAGGTGGTCTTTATACATTTGAGCCAAATTCTGCTCTCCTTTGTACTCGTGCAGTCCAATTTGGCCCTATTACAGAACCTTGCACAGGATGTTTATATCATCAGGAATTAGGACACTGAATATTTTAGCACTTACAGATAAAAACAAAAACACAGAGAATAAAAGTCAGCACTGCTAACTACTCTGAAATGCACAGGTGAAACATTCTCATCTGAGTGGGTATATGTCTGACTGACCATGTGAATATGGCCAGGGCAACAAACTAACAAATGTACACATCCTACTGCTACCCCACACTGAGGGACAGGTCAGCTCCCAATCTAGGATTCCCAAGTAAACCAAGGAGTTGGCATACTTCATGACCAGTGAAGGCTGGGACCTAAAATAACATGGTGGGCCTGCATGTACCCCAGCCTTTCCTTTACCTTACCACTCTGCTGCCTCCTAACTTTCCCGCCTGCAGGCTGTTTGGATTTTCAAAATGAAAGACTAGGAGAGTGATGAAGAAAGGAGGGAAGGCCCAGTGGTTAGGGCACTAGCCTAGGACTCAGGAGACCCTGGTTCAGTTCTCTTGTCTAAGGAAGTATGCATCAGAGCAGTCATTTAGTCTCTCTAGGCCACAGTTTCGCATCTGTAAAATAGAAAGAGCAGTACTCCCTCCCTCACAGGGGTGTTGTAAGGCTAAACACAATCAAAGGATGCGAGGTGCTCAGATACTATGGTAATAGGAGCCACAACAATACCTAAAATTGATAGGTGGGACTAAGCTTTCATTTAGGAGGGTTTGAGTGGGGGCATCCCTTCCTCTTTCTCCCACCATCCCATCCACAATGATCAAAGGGGAACATTACAGAAATATTCACTCCTCTGTGACCCCTTTACTACTTTGTCCAGTGTAGCTGTATTTTCTACTCTAGCCTCCTGTTTATTAAGGAATAACACCAACCTAAGAATAATGAGCATGGGCAAGACAAATTCATTTGAACACTCAAAGGAGCATCCCTGGATTTTGGGGAGGTAAATGGGGGGAAATTTGGCAGTAATATTTCAAGATCTCCTTTTCTGATTTTAAAAAGCAAAATGCATCAGATTGTTGCGTGGTGTCCATAATAGCCAGTAAAGCTCTTTTCTTAATTGAAACCCAATATTGACATTTTCCTTTCCTTTCTGGTTGCTAATTTTCTAAGCACATGGATACAGTTTAACATTAAGTTGCCGTTCAATATTAACAATGGAGCAATTCCATTACAAGTTCCATTCCAATCATGCTCCTATGTTTAAACGTCAGCATTTCCAGCACCCTCCGGGCTGAGGAGTTTGTTTATTTTACACAGGCACCGAAAACATATCAGTTCACTCACTTAAGCCCCAATCCTACAACATACTCTATCAGGTGGACCCATCGATTCAACCAGGGGCCTGTTCAGGCCTAGCGTGCCCTATGCAGTGCCCCTCTTGCACTAGATAATGTAAGGGTAAAATGTAGAACTTGATTGTTTCAGGATGGCTCTCTCCTGTAAAATAACTAAAAACAGTGATTCTATCAAAACAAACTTGATCAGTGAGTAGTTCCATAGTTCTTGGTATTTGTACAACCATCAGAGAATCACAGGGTATTTCAAATGCTCCTTTTTTTTGTTATTTTGTTGTTATTTTTGTGTCATCCTGGAAACATGAAAAGTAACATTTCCCCCCTCCATATCCCAGTCTTCTTCACTAGGCAGGATTTTAGTCCATGCTTTCACCATCTATGTTGTATAAAATCATCTGGTCTCTGGATGTTTTGATAATGAAGTGACTCAAGTCCTGTCTTTTTAAAGCATTGTGTCATCTAACCCTATTTGGAGCAGGACTAATAGGCATGGTGCTTCCAATGCTAATGGCCCATCTACATGAGGGCTTCCATGCTAGCATCAGCAAAACTAAAAGGAAGGGAATGATTTTTGTGTGTGCAAAATTACCCTAGAGTAGACAAATGAGGGAGTTTCAACCACCATAGCTTGCCTCTGTTGAGGATTTAGAATTAAGAAAACCTTGCATTAGTGCTCTTACCTAGGAGCAATGAACCAATGCCAAAGAACATAGAATATGAATATGAAGGGGATACACAAAGGGTCAGCTATAGGACTGACTATAAAAGAGGGATATAACAAAACATCAATCAGAATATAATTGCTTACATAACATTCCTTGCTTCACCATTAATGATTTAACACGAGGATTTGCCAAGGCACTGAGGGAAGAGGATGGAGGAAGAAATGAAAGTACAGAAATATAGCCTGTAGTATCCTCCTGCCACCAAATGAATCTACCAAGGCAGGAATGTCAATCTGGTAATGAAATATAAAAAGAGCCTACGGGGGTGCCTATGAATAACACTCCTGCCTAGGATTGTCAACTTTCTAATCGCAGAAAACTGAACACCTTTGCCATGCCCCTTCCCCAAGGCCCCACCCACTCCATTTCCCCCTTCCTCTGTCGCTCACTCTCTCCCACACTCACTCATTTTCATCAGGCTGAGGCAGGGGGTTAGGGCTCCAGCTGGGGGTGCAGGCTCTGGGGTGGGGCCAGAAATGAGGGGTTCAGGGTATGGGAGGGCGCTCCAGGCTGGGGCAAGGGGTTGGGGTGCAGGAAGGGGTGAGGGCTCCAGCTGGGGGTGCAGACTCTGGGATGGGGCCAGGAATGAGGGTTTAAGGTGCAGGAAGAGGCTCCGGGCTGGGATCGAGGAGTTTGGAGTGTGGGAGGGGGCTCAGGGCTGGGACAGGAGGTTGGAGTGCAGGAAGGCGGGAGGGGTCAGGCTCCATGCGATGTTTACCTCAGGTGGCTCCTGGGAAGTGGCTGGCATTTCCCTCCGCTTCCTGGGAGCCACACAGAGCCAGGTAGGGAGCCTGCCAGCCACATGCCAACTGGACTTTTAACAGCCCAGTCAGGGTGCTTACTGGAAGCTGCCAGGGTCCCTTTTCGACTGGGTGTTCCGGTTGAAAACCAGACACTGGCAACACTATTCCTGTCCTCTATACCTATTAGGATGATCAGCCTCTTGCAAATCCAGAGAAGAAAAAAATGGAGGCTCTCTGGCTCCTTCATAAAAAGCAACCAAAATCAGCTGCAACACTGGAGAGGTTGCTGGTTTGGTCAGTGAGTAAAAAAAAAAAACAAGGGGGTGGTGGTGAGGGAAGTGGCCCTGTTATTTTATGAGAATTTTTGCTCCTTCAGTATAAACTTTAGGATCCCAATTACTCCCCCTCTAAATAATTTCTCTGTTGCTAGCTCGATTGGAGCACTTAGGCTAGCCCAGTTTATTGGGGCAGAGGAAAGATTAGGTCAGATTTCCCTGACCCAAGATCATTTTATCCTGATGGAACAGGGTGCAGGGAACACATCAGTTACTCTGCTGGTTACAGGACAATGGACCAGCCAGCGTGGTATATCTTCAGGAGAGAAACTAACAGATCTCTAAATTATGAACAATTACCTTGGAAATTTGAGGAAAGGTCTAGAAATCATTTAACAAAAGCCATGCTATAAAGGCATGTACAAATGACTGATGTAGGACAAAGAAATCTTTGTCCCTCACTTCGCATGATAATCTAGCTCTTGGCTACTTAATTGTTATGATTTCACTCAAAATTCAAACATGCTACAGCAGTATAAATTGCACTATAACAAGTAGCATGCCACTCCCTCTGAATGCCTCCAGAAAAGCAGCTTTTTATAGAGTGGGAAGGTAGCAGTCATTCTGCACCAGTAACAACAGTACATGCTAACAGTTCAAAGGACTGAAGCGTAATTTTAACCATGATGCTCTCAAAATCTTCATAAGCTTCAAATGAACTTTGAAGACTGAGCCTCTGAATTGCAATTATGTCACAAAACTGTGGCTAGCATTCCTATAATGAAACACAAAAAATATCCAAAGAAACAAAACCTTACTCACATTTTGCCTCAAAAATAATCCTACTAGTCTCTAAACAGAATTCTAGCATCTGCATCAAAATGTGCCATTGCTATTTAGAAAATCTCTCTCCAGCCCCTTTATAAAACAGTGGCATGGAGACATGAATCACTAGCTCAGTTCCTTTATTTGCAAACTTGCATTCCACACACTGATGGACTAACAAGCACAAAATTCCAAAGCAAATGGGGCAGAATTGTTTATAATGAACTAAACTGTCATAACAGCTTCCCAATGTAAGCACAAGACAGTGCAGGAATTAATGGATTAAAAAATTGTAAGGTGTTTCATACCATCTCAATTATCCACAGTCCAATTTCTAACCAGCCGGGTGGCAAAAACAGTATGGATTATTTTCTGTAGAAGACCATTAACTTTTCATTCTTATTAATTGAATTATTCTAAACACCCTGCATTGTGTTTATTGGATTCAGTATTGAAAGCAGTTGCACTCACCACCATAGTGCCCTCTGGTGTTAGTGTGGTGCTGTCAGGACCGTTGCCTCAAGCATCCCATTGACCACCACTTTAGTCCTCCAACTAAGTCGTGTCTAGTCTGGACCCCTTCTGGGGTGACAAAAGTCCAACTGACCCAAAAAGAGATCTATTTTTCACCCCTCTAAGGTTACCCCTCAGGGCTTTTACACTCTGGGTTCTGTGTGGCTTCAGTCCTGGCCCTTTGCTCTGGGTTCTGGCACAGGGACCCTGTGTTAAGCAGCTATGTCTGCTTCTTTAGACATGCTGCTGTTTCTCTGGTCAGTTCCAACCTCCAAGCCCCTTGTGCAGTTTCCCAGTAGCCTATGGTTAATACAGCCTCTTCTCTGGTTCCCAGGACTCTCAGGCTTCTCTCTAGGCCACAGGTCCCCAAACTGTGGGACACCCCCCCATAAGGGGGCACAGAGGAATGTTCAGGGGGGTGCGGCTGGGGCCCAGGCTAACCCCCACAGGGGGCGAGGAAGGTGCACCAACCAACTCTGCTCCTGGCCTCAGCCCCTCACATGGGGCCCTGGCTGCCGGCCCCACCGCTGCCCAATGGCTGTGGCCCCAGCCCCCTTATCCCTGTCTATGTTCCCCCTGCCTGCTCCAGGAGCCGCAGCCCCAGCTCCGGAGCGCAAGGTAAAAATTGGGGGACCACTGCTCTAGGTACTCCCAGCTCCTTAATCCTCCCATGCAACACTGACCCACAGGACTGCCTCACTAGGCTATGCTGACTTTCCAGGGCCTCCACAGGGACTAACTCTGTCCCTGGGGATCTCTTCAGCCTGCCTTCACAAGGTCCTTCCCATAGAGTGGAAACTCCCTACTGTGTCTCTCCTACTAACTGAGTTCTCCTCTCTCTCCATGTCATCCACATGGCCCCTTTCACAGCTGGGATCATTAATGGTAATTAAGCCACTGAGATCAGCTGGGGAATAGCTGCTACCTCACAGGCAAGGCTGAGCCCAGATCCCCTTAAAGAGCCTGTGGCAAGTAGGGTCACCACCTTTTTTGAAAAGGCAAAAGCAGGACACATGCAGGAGCCTTAAGCCCCTCTGTGACCCTGCCCCTGCTCCTCCTCTTTGCTTTGAGGCCCCACTTCCCAGCCAAGCCGGAGCTGGGCTGTGGTAAGAGCTGCTCAGAGAGCCCGAGCTGTTGTGCAGAGCCCCAGATCCTCCACCTGCCCTGGGTGTGGGGTTGGGATGCTCGAGAGCAGCTCCCAACCCATATCCCCACTCCCCAGGGCATGGCACCCAGGGCAGGTGGAGGGTCTGGGGTCTCTGGGGCTCCCCACAGCAGCCTGGGCGCCTTGGGCAGCTCTTACTACTGCCCAGCTCCAGCTTCTGGCCTGACCAGGGCCTCATGGAGGAGGAGAGAGGAGAAAGGGGCAGGGCCTCATGGCGAGTGGGGGGTAAGGCCCATCTCAGCCCCCTCTACCCGACTGGGAAGAGGCTGGTGCCAGCCCTGAGCCTGAGGCAGGCGCAGAGCAGTGCCTCAGAGAATCCAAGACAAATGCTGTCCCGGAGTTATTCAGCCCAGGACCGGGACTTGAACTCTGCATTACTGGACTGTCCTGCCCACTTCAGGGTGGCTGGTCAGCCTAGTGACAAGTATGAAATCACCAATCAACAGATTCAAATTTAAGCTGATGAACTTGCTGCATAAGAGTTTGGAAAACTGCCAGCAATTAATGGGTACCCTCTAGCCAAATGCATTTCAAATCCATAGTTAAAATATTAATAACATCTCCCCAAACTTCCAAACCTGGCTGCCTATAGTTAGGTTCCTAAATTCATATGGAAGTACCTGATTTTTGTTGGTGAGGAGAACTCATCATTCCCATGGAAGTTAATGCAAACTGCAGGTGCTCGGCACCTCTGAAAATTAGCCTACTTTTATTTAGGGTCCTAAGGATAATGTTAGGAGCCTAACTTTTAACATTCAATTCTATAATTTGAGCCATTGTTTGTTTTAGTTCCTGCATGCTCCATCAATTGCATTGCACAGCTTGTGTGCTAAAAGGAGAAGATAATTGTGCAAACATATTAAGCTGAGATCAGTTCTACAGTCCAGCTCTGGAGGGGTGCAATTCCCACTTGTGCAGAGGGCCTGCACAGGTCCTGCACTTAGTGCCTACTAATGCCCTATTTTGAGGTCCCGGGAGGTATTCAAGTGGCACATAATCTTTGCATGGGCCCTTAGCACTGTGGAGGGGATTTTTCCCAAGTGATACCTTTATTTACCACTCTGCAATCACCCCTGGTGTCAACAGAGTTGTAATTCCCTTGCATTCTTCATTGCATTCAAAATGGTAGCAGAGTGGAGGATTGGCCCTCTGGTTTTTGTTTATTTGGACATGTGTAATTGACTCCCAGAGACTGGTTCATGATGCGGTTTTCAAGCTTCCCTAAAATTCAAGGGAGTTCAGATCCTGAGTTTTTTGTAAGGTAGGAAAATTGGTTACTTTAGCTTTAGGAGAGAAGTTATAGCACTAGAGTTTTTCAGAAATGCTTGAACTACAAGTGCACTTGACAGTTAACTTTGGAAAAGACATGACATGGTGAATAAAAGCATCTGGCCAAGACATGGCCCCCAGTGGCCTTTTCCTCCGCAAAGCTTTCATCTTTGAGATATGGAGGAAATGGAGAGGGAGAAAAAAAGGAAAGAAAAATGTTGACACTTTAAAGATGATATTTCTAATTTATAAAATGCTGAAGCCCTTTCTGCTAATATGCTCTTTGGTGGCTGGCATTAGACCCACGTGGGAGAATCGGAGAAGAAGAATTAACATCGCCTCTCTTTATTCCATTCACAAAATCTGTTTCCATTTTAAAAGCAATTTTGTAAACTTCTCACACTCCTTTTATTTAATCAATTGTGATGTAAAATATTAATTTCTAAATTGGATGAACCTTAAGCATTTGACAACCACTGTGGTCTTAAACCCTCTGCTTCTATGTAGTGCATTTATCTTTGTTAGCCAGTGACACCATGCTTAAGAAGTACAGTCAAAGAGTAGAAAGATCACAGATGCTGTCCTATTAATATTTAGAGAGCAGATTTAATAAATACCGTATCTCTCTCAGTGTTATTATCTGCATTACTGCTATCAGGTTTTAAGGGAATTCAGGGGGATGGTTTCTTATCCATCAGGTTGTCAGAAGCAGACAAGAGGAAAATCAAATGTTCATTTACTCACATCTGGTGTTCCACAGGGATCCATGTTTAGACCCCTACTCTGTTTATCTGTATAAATGGTTTCTATCTATCATCTAAATCAGAAGAGTTTATGTGCAGCGCAAACAACATCAGATAAATATCCTTATCTACTCACTCAGTATAAAAGAAACCAAATGTTCCCTGTGAATTGTAATTCCTGCTGATACTGAGGTTATAAAGCTCCCTTCCCTCTTTCTTCCACTTGTATTTTTGCTTGAGCTTCACAACTTGATTTGCAACCAATTATTACATTCATCCTCTTTCTTCCCCTTCTACCTTTTATCTTTACACTGATATACCACATCTGCACGGTTATCAAGTGGCTGGAAAATCTGCTTTAAAATGTGTGATAAACAGGTAATGCTGATTATAACATGAAAGAGAAGCAGATGCATGTCTGGAAAGGAGATATTCAAACTAAAAGCCATATTGAACCTTGCTCCAGGGAAACCTGCTTGAGCAGGGCAGAGGGGACACAAACTCTTCAGGAAGCAACAGAGGGTCCTGTGGCACCTTTGAGACTAACAGAAGTACTGGGAGCATAAGCTTTCGTGGGTAAGAACCTCACTTCTTCAGATGCAAACTCTTCAGGGTCACTTTGGGGAGCTTCTTGATAATGCTGCCTTCAGTACTCATCCATATCTACTAATACTGCAGAGGCAACATCTCTCACTCACTCTCTCACATGCACACACTCCCTACCCCAAAGAAGGAGACCCTGGGTGAGTCAATGCATTTTCTGTGGTGAGGAAGGGGTGGAGAGGGATATATTGGCCACTTGGGGAGGATGGGGATTTGGCATTGACAGCCATTTTAAATTTTGTCATCAGCCACTTGAGACTGTTTTATTGTTTAGCAAATATGAACATCTAAAAAAATGTATATGGAAAACCTGAACACCTGCAGTATCGACTGGACACACATCCTGCATCGCTTCCTCCCTAAACAATTGTCTAGTGTTACTGCGCCCTGCTGCTATTCTTCCCCACAAGAGGCTGCCCTCAAGTGCATAAAAGTGATTCACACATATATAGCGTGTAAGCTGAAAGACACATTCCGAGTCTCTGTGATGAAATATCCTACTGCAATCAAACCTGTGTGAAAGAGGCAACACTTACTAGGCATCCTCCTGTTTAAAATGACCTCCCTGTTGCATAACCCACCTTTATAAGAAAATCAGCTCCATTAAGAAAGTGATTTGCGTCTATCCTTTGAGCGGTCCTTATAAACAAGTTTAACAGGATATGCCTGCAAAGCAGTATTACATCCTGCACCTCTTGAAAATCACCTCGTTTTTCTTTCTCTGCTCTCTTTTCTTCCACGTATCTGAGCCATTGGACTCATTCCATAAGCTGCTTTAATGCAGGCACAGTGTAATACACAGCAGTAATAAGTCCAGCTGACATCTCTCTAAATCAGAGTTCCTCAGTGATTGGATCAGGTGGGCTAAAAAATAAACTGATGATTTGTGACTTTTGGCAATCGTGGCAATGGCAGTAGTATATTCACTTTGGTTTTAGCTTGTTTACAATAGTGTTACTTTGGATTTATTCTCTGCTTCAGCGGAACGGAAGTTGTTTGCTTAGCTCCCCTCCCTTCACCAGTAAAATATACAAACACTGATTGAGAACGGGTACATTGCTTTGAATTCCATTGGTTTATGAAAGGTATCTTTTTAAGTAACTACATATTGAAAAGATTTAAAGGATAGCCTAGATAAGAGATGCACTTTGTTCCAGTAACTCTATGAAAAGCCAGAATATCTACTGTCAGCACTAGAGTAACTCTGGGTTTGCACCACATTGGGATGAAAACTGTCTGACTCACTGTGGTTACTGTACAATGTGTATTGCAATACAAAGAGCCCACAAAAGTATTTTAACCCATTGGCTCCAAATCATGCCAGAGTACACGAACCAAATACACAGGACACATGTAAATTAACTCATAGGTGTGTCCACACAAAATAACTTGACTCATAACAAACAGCGCTATCTTCTCCACCAACAGAACTAAACTTGGCTTGAAAGATAATGGAAAGGGAAAACTGAATGAGAAAAAGTACGTCAGAAAACGGCCACGTCTGAGACCTTGAGGAAGGGTTTGTGACTGCAAGATTGGGAGGAGAAAAGGGTGTGGCCAGTGTATATGCATTGCGCCAGAGAATAGATAGGAAATTCTCTCCCACTGCTATCAAAGCACCCACACAACGATTCCGAGAATTTTCCCTCTGCCCCTAGCAGTATCATTCACAGTCTCAGGTGGAAGCAATGCAACACAGCCAACACCACTTCTGCAGATTTAGACAACATTTGTCTGGAAATCTTTCCAGATAACTATATTGTCCCCCATTATTATAGTTTTTGAGTGTGTCTTAATCTCTGTTTATCCTCACCTCTGAAAGGTAGGGCAGTGCTCATATCTCCATTTCACAGCTGGGGAAACTGAAGCAAAGAGGCCAAGTGTCAGGAGTTGCCGTGTTAGTCCGTATCCACAAAAACAACAAGGAGATTGGTGGCACCTTAAAGACTCACAGATTTATTTGGGCATAAGCTTTCATGGGTAAAATACCACTTCTTCAGATGCATGGAGTGAAAATTACAGATGCAGGCATTATATAATGACACATGAAGGAAAAGGAGATACCTCAGAAGTGGAGAACCAGTGTTGACAGGGCCAATTCGATCAGGGTGGATGTAGTCCACTCCCAATAATAGACGAGGAGGTGTCAATTCCAGGAGAGGCAAAGCTGCTTTTGTAATGAGCCAGCCACTCCCAGTCCCTATTCAAAGAGGGGCACAGCGACTTGCCTAAGGTCATAGGAAGTCCGGAGTGGAGCAGAGAATTGAATCCAGGTCTCTGGAGTCCCAGATTGTGCCTTAACCACCGGACTATCCTTCCTGCTTCTTTGCGCCCCTCTACTGCATGGAACAGAAGGGTGCAGGCAACCTGGTCATTTAAGGTTGTTTATAACTATAGCCCTGCAAATCCACAGTATCCACTTTATATCTGTGGACCATTTCTGTGGATACCAGCACAGATGAGAATAAAAATTTTGTATCCGCACAGGGCTCTGACGGTAAGAGCGGGTGGGCAGCTGTGAGGAACCGCAGCACAGATCCTCCACCTGCCCTGGGTGGAGGGCCTGGGGAGCAGGGAAAAGGGCTGGGGGCTACTCGGGTCCCATGCCCAGGGCACGTGGAGAGTCCGCTGCAGCTCCCCACAGCTGCCTGCCTGGCTCTTGCCATGGCCGGGCTGCGGCTCCGAGCCACCCCCCTCCTTGGCCAGTGCCCGGTCAGGGATAGCCACACTAGCAGCTGTGGGTAGCCTGGGTCCCTCCACCTGCCCTGAGTGAGGGGCAGGGACACTGGGCAGGGAGGCTCAGGGGCAGGGCTAGGGGCTGCTCGGGCCCCCTGCCCAAGACAGGTGGAGGGTCTGTGGCGGCTTTGCACAGCTGCAGTGCCAGACTGCAGAGTTTTTGGGCCTTGTGCACTCTGGCAATTGGTGGCTCCACCAACTTCCCTGCCCCAGGGTGTAGAGGCTCTTGTGGGGGGGACCTTAAGTCCTGCTCCTTGAGTGGGAGGCCCAGGGGTGTGTCTTGCCCCTGGGGAGTGGGAGGCCCTGGGGTTGGAGAGTGACCCCATCCCACAGCAGCTCCTGCCCTGCGAGGCTGGTCCAGCTCCCTGCTACCATCCATTGGCTCTTACCATAGCATACAGGTAGCGCCCTCCACCCAGCAACACCCTGCCCTTGTGTGTCTGTATGGGTGTGTTCCGCCTCTCATCGATTTGCGCCCCCCCCCACCTCAGATGGTGACACTGCGGCACCAAATGCATATTAGTTAATCCAGGCCTGGCCTAGTCTAATAATCTAAGGGTCCAATTAGATATCCAGGTATGAACAAACAGATTTAGAATCTCACCCTATACACTACTGGAGGTAAATTCAGGTGATACATAGTGATGTACAGATGGTTTATCTCACTTCGGTGGCGCATCAGCCACCAAACCTTAAAAATCACATTATTTTGATTACTCTTGCATGGCCTCTGCATTCTGTGTTTACAAAATGGCCTCCTTACACGTGACTCAGGGCAGGTCTTCACTATGGGGGGGGGGGGGGGGTCAATTTAAGAGACGCAAATTCAGCTATGCGAATAGCGTAGCTGAATTCGACCTATCGGAGCCGACTTACCCCTCTATGAGGACGGCAGCAAAATCGACCTCCGCGGCTCCCAGTCGATGGCGCTTACTCTCACCTCCACTGGTGGAGTAAGAGCATCGATTCGGGGATCGATTGTCGCGTCCCGACGAGACGCGATAATTCGATCCCCGAAAGATCGATTTCTACCCGCCGATTCAGGTGGGTAGTGTAGACCTAGTCTTGGTCATTCCACTCCTGGATGTATATAGTTCACCCCTATGGATGAGTCAACCCTGAAGATATACCATGCCACTGACAGATAGGTCTGCAATGTAGAATTTTCCTTCATTGCATGAACATAATTTACATTTGAAAATGGTCTTTATTTTAAACCAAAATATAAAGTGGGCAAGCTTTCACAAATAATCACAGCAGAAATTCGATAACGGAATATAAATATACAAGAATACAGAGATCCCAAATCAAAAATCCTTAGGCTACAGCACCCCTTTGGGGAACATTGTCTGACAGGCTTGTACTGATAAAAATGTTGCCTATTTGCTAATAAAATGAGTGACTTTATTCCTACTACATGCTACCGGACTCGGCTCTACAATACACTGCTGTGAAGGAACTTGAACATCGTACATTAATTCTACCATTTAACAAAACTTCACAACCCTGAGAATATTGATTTAGCCCAAGGGCAAAAATTAAGATGAACTGTAACTCTGAGAACATGAAAGAATAAGCGTAAAGCTTTGGAGGAGGGAAGAAAGAAAGAAGTCCAGAGGATGCATCATTACCTAACTTCCATAAATGTAGCTAGGTTTTACTACTTTTTGTAACAGATCCAGGGGTGCTGGAACAATTTCTATAGTGGAGGTGTTGAGAGCCATTGAACCAAACTGTAAACCCTGTAAATGATGGAAACCACTTCAACCCGGGGGGTGCGGCAGCACCCCCAGCATCCCTAGTTCCAGCATTTATGAACAGATCACATCAAGAGGAAAATGCAGACCTACTAGTGAAATCTCATACTGAAGGCCTGACAGTGACAACAAATTATCTACTGTCCTTCTAATAATCATGTAGTTACCTCTAAATTATTGTTAAGGAGTTGGGTGGTTTCTTCTCTGGTAGGGGAGGGAAACATTGTGGTTAATAACATAAGTTTCCACTCATCTTTATTTTTATTCATGAGTCAGACACACAGACACTTGTCCCTGAATATCATGGTATTTCTTTGAACAGAACAGACTATATCAATCTCTCATTTATCCCAATGTGACCTTACTGGACTTCACTGGGATTGCCCAGGTGTAAACGAGAAATGGTTTTTAATCCAACACTTTTTTTGAGTGAAGATGATTAGTTTAAATAGCTTAAAAATATTTTAAAAAATCTTAATAAATAACTGATGTGCAAATGTATCTCTCCACCACATCATTTAAAAACAGTTCTTGACTTTGTCTCTTTTCAGATTATTAAAGCTTTTGCTGGTTATAAATACAATGAAAATGTTCACATATAGAGACAATAATCCATTTACAGGCTCGTGTTTTTGAGCATATACTAAACACTAACTTGCATAGGATTAGGAAGAAGCTTCTCCTATGGGCAGATTATTCCATAATTGTGCATTATGAGATTTTTTTCTCCTTCCTTTTAAGAATCTGGTGCTGTGTACAGAAAGTATACTGGACGAAATGGACCACTGGTCTAATCTGGTATGGCAATTCCTATGTCCCTATTACCTGAATTGAAGAATAAAAGAATAATATGAGTTTTGAAGTCATAAGTAGTGAGAAAATTATCGTATCAGTCTCTTTTATTAATTTGGGAACCAAAAAGAAAAAAAGAGGCAGTTCTTGTTATGGTTTCAAATTACTGAGTCAGAAATGACCAGTTAAAGCAAACTGAATTAAAGCAAGAAACATGGCAGGTATGGAATCTCTCACTCAGAATTGTCACTGTAGAAGATGCTCATCTCTCTTCTCTCCAGATGAGAACAAAGGGTATAACAACCCTGAATGCTTTCTCTCCCACAATTATTATTAGCTACATAAGGAAAGAAATGTGCTGCCACATCATTTTCTTGTTCTTCCAACCACACATACTGCATTGCCAGCTGGTACTGGTTCTTCATGCTTTTCTCAATAGCATCTGGCTGATCATGCCCACTTACAAAATGGTCCCTATCTCCAGGCCATTGCCTGTTTTACAACTGGATCCTGAGTGGTGCTGAACACCTTAATTACCATTTATTTTAGTAGGAATTAGGGTGTTCAGCACCACTCAGGATCAATGATGATGAACTCGAGTATCATTCAGTTAAGCAACTCCAGATAACCATCTGGCATCATCTGTCATGTTGCAGCGTTGATGAGTCCCAAGTTTTATTCTGAGTTAGAACACACACAGCCCAACAGGGGGCAGTGGCAGGCAGCCATGCACAGGAGCGCTGCACAAAGCCAGGGCCAGGAGTTCTTCAGTAAGCACCAGATCCTGCCACCCTCACTCAGACTGGGTAGATTACTCTCATTGAAATCATTTGTGCATTAAGTTGCTACTCTGAGTGAGTGTGTGTGGCAGAAACCAGGCCTTCGGGCAGTAAGGGGAAGAGGTCGCTGGCTGAAGAGAAGTGTATGGGGAGGAGAGAGACTACAGAGAATAGGGGGAAGGATGAGAAAATCCTTAGTTTGGCCAACTGGTCAAGCCACAAAAGGCTGTGAATCACAGTTCTAGGGAACATGAGGATTTAGGAATAAACAACAGTGATCTGAAATATTCAAAGAAGACTGCAATGACCAGTAAAATGGCAGAAGTTCTCCCATCTCCATGACACATCTTGCCCCAAAATTTTATGAAATGCAGCGTTTCTATTTTAAATGAGTATCTTCTTCAAGAGTTTCAAGGGCACTGCAGAAGCAACCAAAATAAACCTGTAGAAATATTGTCTATCAAAATGGTTTCATATGAGAAAATAAGATGCAATTACAGTTTAAATTAAATATAGCATAAACTGCTGTGGCAAGGCTCTGGGTAAAAGTGAATGGATATATCTAAAACAGAACATATAAAAATTTAAAATTGTATTTAAAAACACAGAACACGTTAATGTCTGCATTCATAACTGACTGTAAATAGTTATGTGTAAGCTATATAGTTGATTGAACCTGTGCTTACTGAGGTGTAGATCACCACTTTATGTAAGCAGTAAAGCTTGCTTACATTCAGAATTGGAGTCCCATTTTTAGGATCTCAAATGCCTTTTATTACTGTTCTTGACACTATGAATAAGGATGATAATTTTTACATTTTACTGCTTACATGACAGGTATAGAATACCACAAGAATTAGTACACTAGTCTAATGTCTCAAGTATAATGTGGCTTTACACAAATTCTTGCCAACAAACAACATTGGGAGTGGAAACAGTCCAAGCTCCACTCTCATTCACACTCATTAAACCCCTCTGAGGTCAGTGAGTCCATTAAATACATCCCATATATATTTCCAAGTCAATGGCAATATGCATTCAATGGCTAATGTTCACACTAACTTCAGCCTTCTTGGGTGGGTTAAGCATTTGGGTCAGAATACATATAATGGACCAAATAAGAGTAAAGACAGCAGGATTCTGCTGAGAATGAAACCCAATTCCTGCAAGGCTCCCATCCCATTGCTAACACCAGAAATATTTATATTTCAGGACCAGGCAGAAGTTGAGCCTTCACTTTTACCCTTAAACACTAGCAACACCTTGTCTGATTAAGGAATAAGCATAACTTCAGTGGTAGTCAAATTAGATCAGCACGGAATATTCTTGAAAATCCCACCCTAGTAGTCTCCACATTTCATAGTGCTATCTAATGTACAGGAACAAATGCTCTTCTAGTGATGTCTCATGGGCTATACCAGGAATCTCACCTGGGACCTGCTACTGGAAAGGCAACATGTAATTCTACCACTGTACGTGAGCTTCAGTGACAGCCAGGAATAAATGAGTGAATCAAAGGACTGGAAGGGACCTTGAGATATCATCTCATTCAGTCTCCTGCACTCATGACAGAACTAAGTATTATCTAGACCATCCCTGACAGGTGTTTGTCTAACCTGCTCTTAATAATGGAGATTCTACAATCTCCCGAGGCAATTTATTCCAGCGCTTAACCACCCCGACAATTAGGAATTTTTTCCTAATGTCCAACCTAAACCTCCCTTGCTGCAATTTAAGCCCATTGCTTCTTGTCCTATCCTCAGAGGTAAAAAAAACATTTTTTCTCCCTCCTCCTTGTAACAACCTTTTACGTACTTGAAAACTGTTATGTCCCCTCTCAGTCTTCTCTTTTCCATACAAAAAAAAAACAAATTTTTTCAGTCTTCCCTCATAGATCATGTTTTCTAGACCTTTAATCATTTTTGTTGCTCTTCTCTGGATTCTTTCCAATTTGTCCACTTCTCATGTCTTGCTTACAACACTCCTGCTAATACATCCCAGAATGATGTTCTTTTTTTTGCAACAGTGTTACACTGTTGACGCATATTTAGCTTGTGGTCCACTATGACCCCCAGATCCCTTTCCGCAGTACTCCTTCCTAGGCAGTCATTTCCCATTTCGTATGTGTGCAACTGATTGTTCCTTCCTAAGTGGAGTACTTTGCATTTGTCCTTATTGAATTTCATCCTATTTACTTCAGACCATTTCTCCAGTTTGTCCTCCAAAGCACTTGCAACTCTTCCTGGCTTGCTTTTGTCCGCAAACTTTATAACCAGTTTTGCACCCACCTTATAGTAGCTTCATCTAGGTTGCATTTCCCTAGTTTGTTTATGATAAGGTCATATGAGACAGTATCAAAAACTTTACTAAAGTCAAGAGATACCACATCTACCACTTCCTCCCATCCACAAGGCTTGTTACCCTGTCAAAGAAAGCTATCAGGTTGGTTTGACACAATTTTTTCTTGACAAATCCATGCTGACTGTTACTTATCACCTTATTATCTTCTAGATGTTTGCTTAATTATTGCTCCATTATCTTTCCAGTTACAGAAAGTAATAATACTATTTAATTACACATCCTTTAAAAAAAATCTATAAATACAGAGAAGGAACAACCTGAGGTGACAATCCTAAGGAGAAATAGGCTCTACTTCACAAAATGACAATGTGTACAGTATGACCAAGCATCAGAAAATCGTTTAAGGTCACTTAATACAGCTTATTTGATAGCTCTAAAAAAAATGTTTTGTTTAGAGGCAAATTGAGGTAATACACCATAAAGGCAAACTGCCATACGCTCTTGAAATACTCAGGAGAAAAATGTGATGGTTAACCGCACCTTCCTGCATGCAATGAAAAACTGGCTCCCCTTTACTTTCCTTATGCAATGTGATCCTATTCCATTGCGCATTGGAATTAATGAGTGTGTTTCCATTCATTCCATGAGGTTCTATGTCTCCTGTTGTTTTTGAGTCCGAGGACCAGACCAGCAGTCATTCGTTTTAAGCATTATTTTATGTTTTGATGAATGGGTCAAGCCTTTTCCCAATTTCCCAATGACCCAAGGTACAAACAAAACTAAATTCAATCAGTCATGGCATTATTATTGTTATTGTTGTTATTATTTTTGGCTGGTTGGTTGGTTGTGTTGTTGGTGGTGGAAAAATGAGCATTCACTGTAGTCAATAAATCACTTTGTCACCTTAATCTTTTATTGATTTCAATAAAAGTTGTATTTTGTTTCTTAACAAAAATTCACCAAGAAGGACATGACATCCAGGTATGTGTATAACATAGCAAGTGGTAATCATTTAACATTGTTATTTATGGGGCTAGATATAGATTTTTGTGGAAAGAATATTTCTAACTGTTTTTGTAAGATCATGCATCATATTTTTAAAGATATGATTGACTAAAAGGGAGAGTGTTTACAGACTGCACTGAGAAGCTATACCTTCTATAGACTTTATATAAAGAGACTATAAAAATACTAAGTTTCAGGGAGAAAAGGTAAGGGAGTATAGTGCTTGCAAACACTAAGTCTATGCTGTCAGTTACATTTAGTGTATCCAAATCATTTAGTTTCATCCCATGTGGCCATGCTGGGAGACCTTAATAAAAAACCCAAAAAGAAGAAAAAAAAAAGAAAAAACATGCTACTGTTAAAGGAATGATACACTTGCATATAAGGATCAATTTAAAGCCATGTCCTTTTGGGGCACATAAGAAATATTAAATGTTGACTGTCTCAAATGTTAACTCTTACTTTCTTTTCACCTTTGACAATATAAAAACTATGCTCACTGAAAAGCCCAGTCACCAAATGAATATCAGAAACACAGGTGGGCAAAGTAGGTTCTGCCTTCAGCTGGTGTGAGAACATTACGTCAACACAAAACTGACTTCTTTAAAGCATCCAGAGATGACTATTCTAACTTTGGAAAATCTTCTTCAGCACAATAATATACTGAGAATCATATAATCTAAAAACATCAGAAAGATTGACATAACAAAATAGTTAACTCTCCAATCTTTTGATTTATTTTCAAATAAACTACACTACCAGTTTCATTTAATGGCCAAACAGCAACAATATAGGGCCTGATTATACCTCCATCGTATCCATGTATAGGTCACACCCTACTGAAAATAAGAGGGGTGCAGGTATCTTTATTACTGTGTCCTCGCCCCACACACACTGTTTCTCGTGGTGGGACGGCTCTCTGTAGGTAATACTCCAAATGGAAATACAGCAATTAGCTTTCTCAGCACACACTATCTCCAGGTACTCACAGCTTCTACAGCCAAACTGTAGCACTATCCTCTCAGATTATTTTTGAAGTGAGACTTTTCTGACAACTATGTTGCCATTGATTTAGGAGCTGGATAAAACTTGGAATGCCTGCTTTACATGTGAGCAGCTGGATCTAGTTTGGTGCATCTCACAAAAACAAGTTACAGATGCACTACTCTTTAATTAAAGCTTCTAAAAAGCACTTTAATTAAAGTCCTGGGTAAGTGGTGAATATTTTTCTCCTTAGTTTCAAAGGCTTTGTCAGTGGAACAGATGAAACTCAACTTCTGATAGATTAAATCTTTGTCACAAGAAAGATATTCCTCTTAAAACTCTATCAGTTATAAATGTCACATTAATATATTATTCAAAGACAAAGTGACAAAGTTCCTCCTCTATCTTGGTGGGTCCTGCGCTTATTGGCAGATTTTCTTGTCTCAGAGATTCACCATGTGGGTTGGGGAACATCCCACAGACCTTCCCCCCCTGGAAGAACCCACAGTTCAGGTCAATTGGGAGGTTTGGGGGGAACCCGGGCCCGCCCTCTACTCCGGGTTCCAGCCCAGGGCTCTGTGGACTGCAGCTTTCTATAGTACCTCCTGTAACAGCTGCATGACAGCTACAACGCCCTGGATTCCTCCAAACACCTTCCTTATTCTCACTACAGGACCTTCCTCCTGGTGTCTGATAATGCTTCTGCTCCTCAGTCCTCCAGCAGCACACCCTCTCATTCTCAGCTCCTTGCACCTCTTGCTCCCAGCTCCTCACACTCACACCACAAACTGAAGTGAGCTCCTTTTAAAACCCAGGTGCCTTGATTAGCCTGCCTTAATTGATTCTAGCAGCTTCTTCTTAATTGGCTCCAGGTGTCCTAATTAGCCTGCCTGCCTTAACTGGTTCTAGGAGGTTCCTGATTACTCTAGTGCAGCCCCTGCTCTGGTCACTCAGGGAACAGAAAACTACTCATCTAGTGACCAGTATATTTGCCCTCTACCAGACTCCTGTACCCCACTGGTCTGGGTCTGTCACAATACATAAAACAAAAGACTGAGAAAGCATTTAAAATGAACATTGATACAATATTGTGCAGCATAATTAATAGGAAAGTAATATCTGAAGAAGTTAGGAGAGAAACTAAACTTTTATGCTATGATTTTTAACACTATGTTAGATAGCTTCGTATTGTACCAGCCTGCTCTAAGTTTTTCGAGTTCTTTCCTTTTGCAGGCATTGATTTACAGATGTGTGTGTGTGTGTGTGTGTGTGTGTGTGTGTGTGTGTGTGTGTGAGAGAGAGAGAGAGAGAGAGAGAGAGAGAGAGAGAGAGAGAGAGAGAAATGAACACACCAGGTAAAATACCATACAGGAGAGTTTTCAGAGTAGCAGCCATGTTAGTCTGTATCCGCAAAAAGAACAGGAGTACTTGTGGCACCTTAGAGACTAACAAATTTATTAGAGCATAAGCTTTCATGGGCTACAGCCCACTTCTTTGGATGCATATAGAATGGAACATATATTGAGGAGATATATATATACACACATACAGAGAGCATGAACAGGTGGGAGTTGTCTTACCAACTCTGAGAGGCCAATACAGGAGAGTCAAAATATTAAACTGTAGACAATATATCTTGGTATTGTATCATTAAAGGAGATTATCTGGCCATTGAAACTCCAGTGCTTGCAATAAATAGAGTTGACCGAGACATGCACAAAACTTTCACAACACTTTTTGGTCCAAAACTCCAATTTTTGCAAAATTTGATCACTTTAGAAGTGATCAAAAACTCAAGAAAAATGTATGCACAGATATTTCAGCAAAATTTTTAAAATCCAAACATTTTCAACCAGCTCTATTAACGAAGATTATAGAAAGAAAAGAGGATTAGCACAATAGGGCTCCAGTTCTATGACAGTCTTGAAGCTGTACTTGAGCCCTCATTTTCCACTGTTTTAAACTTCTGTGCCTCCATTAAACGACACATACACATTCTTCAGGCTTGTCCTAGAGGCAGACAATGGAAGGACCAAGTTCCATTATTATCCCACCCTTAGAATCATATGGAATTGATGATGTTGGACCTCTGTGCATTCCTAAAAGAAGCCCAACCAATGTAACATCTTCAATTTTTAATTTGTGCTTCAGGTTAATTCTCATCATCGATTTTCTCCTACGTTATTCACTTTACCATAATTTTACAAAAATTACTTCTTGGCCCATTCATTACCCTGTGAGGGACTTAACTTTTTCCTTAAAGGCTTTGTTATAACAAACCTTATAACAGCTGTATCATGTCCTACTAGCTTAAGTATCTGAAAGTAAAGAGATTTGAACTTGACATACTACCATTTTTTATATTTAATAAAACCGTAAAAGATTCATGGACCTAGAGTAGAAACCAATTTTCTGTTACATGTACAGTAGATGAGATTAAAAAAAAAGTTCAAAGAGCTCCTGCACTAGTATTTTCTTTTAAAAGGAGAAGTATGTAGAGAATCCATTCTAATTTTGCAAACTACTGGATTACAGTTCTTCTCATTTTCTTTCAGTGCAGTCAGCTGCAGTATAAATCTGAAATGGGGATGCCAGAAAATTCTGCATCAGTACTTCAGTATACCTTTTGGCTTCAGAGACACAAAGAGTAACAACCCCTTAAGGATTAATTTTATCTGCTTCGAGGTCAGGTGATAGGGAAGCTGAGTAGACTAAGATATGAGAGACTAGAAAGTGTCATGGGCTCTTGTGGCAGATGTTTGCACTACAGACAGACGCTTGAAGGACAGAGACAAAAATGACATTTTTTGGAGAATACAAACTAAGTGAAAGATTTTTGTGTGTGTGTGTGTGTGTGTGTGTTGTTTTTACATAAGCCTCCTTAATAGCATGTTAGTGGAGATATAATGCTAAATGCAATGAAGACAACTAAATAGGACTGCAGCTTTTTCAAGTAATGTTTTAATTTAGTTTGGAGCTCATGAAAAGGTGCCAGCACGGGTAATGTCTTCTAGCCACAGAAGAGGTACAATGACTTTGCAAAGTTCCTTATCACTACCTCTCCATCTTGATTTGGATGGGTCACTTCTAGGGATAGGAGAATATCATCTAATATCAACACCCACTGAAAACTCAATGTCTCTGCTGAGATTGCCACAAAGGTGAAAATTAGTGCTAGTTGAGGTCATGTTTTTACATTTTTATGAGAGAAATATAAACTGGACTGAGCACACCAATTCTTTCCTAGCCCACAGTACAGCTATCACAAGCCAAGCACCTTTGGTTACTACAAGCCTGAGGTGATTAATTTCAGTTTTACTCCAAAGAAAATCCCGAACATCACTGTTACCAAAAAATTGTGCAAATACAAAAGACATGAGTGATTCTTAAGCCAAAAAGCAAAGAAAGTACACATGAAGGGCCCCATTCATTTAATCCTTACTCATGCAAAACATAATGGCACCAAGCATTCTCTCTCTGTCAGGTGCTTGGCTGGCTGGTCCTTGCTCCGATGCTCAGGGTCTAACTGATCGCCCTATGTGGAGTCGGGAAGGAATTTTCCTGCAGGTCAGATTGGCAGTGACTTTGGGATTTTTTTTTTTTTTTGCCTTCCTCTGCAGCATGTGGGTGTGGGTCACTTGCCAAGATTATCTGCGTATAGTTCCCTTAATCATTTCCCTGCCACCATGGGGACCTCAAGCACTGGTGCACCTCAGCTCTTCCTATTCGCTCTCTGTGGCACATAGTCTAGTTTCCTGTGGTCCATGATACTTTGGTCTAATTTCAATTGTTGGGTTCAGTGTGCGGGTGGTGGTGGCCTGTGATATGCAGGGGTCAGACCAGATGATCAAGTGGTCTCTTCTGGCCTTAAACTTGATGATCTTTTACTTCAATGGATCTTTTGAACGAGCAGAGATTGTTACAGGATCAAACCTAAATATGTCCAAAAGAAGAAACTTACCTATTTCAAAGCAAGTTTCCTCTGACTAGGTAATTAACAGAAAATTCATATGATGCCTTTTCATAGCAACATAATTAAGGAGTAATCACACCTTTGCTGTAACTGACAATTAGCAATCTTCAGTCTCAAGAGATGCAATAGAACTATGTCCACCCGAATCTCTAGCAAATAGCTTAAAGAATAACATTCACCATCATTATCAAAATCCTAAGATCAAAACCTGAACATTAGATTTCCACAGGAAAATATGCTGGGTTAAATCCTGGCCCCATTTAAGTCAATGGCAAAACTCCCATTAACTTCAATGGAACCAGGGTTTCACCCTCTCTGGTTAAATTACAATGACTATATAAAACACTTTACGAGAACTGCTGTAGAAATAATGCATATCTTAAGCTTCATTGAACCTTCCAGAGCTACTGATTCTAAAGGAAAAATACAGACTGCTTCTTGATGCTTTTCTCCTGTCCTCTTTTTTCCCAGGTGGAGGGTTACTTTTCTTCAGCCACCAGCTCGCACAGAAGAGCAGCGTTGTTCTAATGGTAACTAACCAATTTTAAAAGGGGTAAACATTTTTAAAGCACCTATCTGATCTATTACGTATATTATGTTATCATCTGTATTAGAGTGTATTTGTATCATTTCAGCATTAATATGATCATTAGCTTTTACTGTCTATTATACAGTATTCTATCTTTAGTTAAATTTCTAGGAACAGCTAAAGAGTATTTTGCTCTGAGGAATTTTGCAGGTATCTACATTACATACACACAATGTTTCCTGCAGAGAGGGAACACAAAACACCACCACTTTCCAGCTGTTGCACAGCAATTAATGACTATGCGACAATGGATTCCTATGGAAGTGAAATGCCTTGTTGTTAGCTCTTTAGCTCAGTTAACAATATCACAATGAACATCACATGAATTAAGCACTTAGGTGCCCAACAAACATGAAACTGACATGTCAGTTTTGATGCATCATGTGCAGTGTTTCAGGCAAATACCTTTAGATTTCGCACCTAGAATGCCCCTGACAAAACTATTGGTACATGGTCAGAAATGTCATTTTAACCTGATGCCATGCATTGCACTCTAAAGGGGTGAATTCTCTCTTTCCCTTGGAGCAGAAGTCCTTGTATATAGTGAATCAGTACAGTTCTGTTGTATGAGCTTGGAGATAAAACGAGGTTATTACTTATTTATTTGTATTACTGTAGCACCTAAGAGTCCCAGTCATGGACCAGGACCCCATTGTGCTAGGTGCGGTACAAACACAAAACAAAAAAGACCAATTGTCAAGCTTTTTGTAGGAATCATGGAAAAGGAAATTTTAAGGAGAGTTTTGAAGAAGGTGTTAGTTGAAATTTTACTTCAGATAGGAGAGTGGAATAAAGAGGTAGATCTGTGAGTCATCAGCATAGAGATAGTACCCAGATATACGGTGTAGTGGGAGAAGAAAAATGAACCAAGGACAGAGCTCTGTGGAATCCCCCCCAGAAAATGGGAGGAGAGATGAGGAGGATCTTCTAAAATGACAAACAAGAGGAGTGATTAGAGAAGTAGGGGGAGAACGTGGAAGGATAGAGTCATGGAAGCCAAAGGAGGACAAGTTTTTAATAAGAACAGCATGGTCTGTGATGTCAAAGATGGCCGCCAGGTCAAGGAGGAGGAGGATGCAGTACTGGTTCTGAGCTTCTGCTAGGAAGGGGTCATTAGAGACTTTGGCACGAGTTGTTTCTGTGCAAAAGGGGGACACTGGATTAGAGAGGGTCTAGGATGGAAATGGAGAAGAGGAACTCCAGGCAGCGATTGTAAACAGGTCATTCGATCAGCTTAGAGATGAAAAGGAGAAGGGGCAGTAGATGGAGAAGCAAGTGGGGTCAAGAGGGTAGGGTTGCTGTGTTTAAGATGGGAAAGACTAAATCATGCTTGTTTTGGGAAGGGAAAGAGGCGGAGGAGAGGGAGTGGTTAAGAATATTGAGGTAAAAGATGAGAGTGGGCACAAGGATGATCAGGAAATGAGATAGGATGGGATCATTGAGGCAAGTGCAAGGATTAGGATAGGAGAGCAGATGATATGTTTCTGCATTTGTGAAATGGGAAAAGGAGGAGAGAATTGTAGAGGGTAGAAGGACTAGGGGGAAGGGAAGGTGAGCCAAGGGGAGGGGGAATGTCATATTACAATTTGTCAATTTTCTCTTGGAAGAAATTTGCAAGAGCCTGTGCGCAGAGAGAAATGGAGGCAGGAGGAGGGGAGGATTTGAGGAGTGAGTCAATGGTGGCAAAAAGGCAGCTGGGATGGTGGGTCTGGAATTGTGGGTCATGGAGGAGGGGTAGCTCAGTGGTTTGAGCATTGGCCTGCTAAAGCCAGGGTTGTGAGTTCAATCCTTGAGGGGGCTACCTAGGGATCTAGGGCAAAATCAGTACTTGGTTCTGCTAGTGAAGGCAGGGGGCTGGACTCAATGACCTTTCAGGGTCCCTTCTAGTTCTATGAGATAGGTATATCTCCATATATTATTATATTAATTCAGTTAAGTTGGAGAAGTAGAGTTGTTTAGCTAGGAAGATGGCAGAACTGAAGGAGAAGAGAAAGCCAGTAGTAGTGAAGGAATTTAGCTTGCGAACAGGATTTCTGCCAGAGAGTGGGAGCAAAGGGGATGAGCCAAGGCTGGTGGGTGTCGGGGTATACCTTGTAATGGGAGAGAGAGATAAAATAGTCAAGTATGAGAGTGAAGCAAGTTAAGAATCAACAACCACATCACTGGAAGTAAGGTAAGGCAGACAAGAAGTCAAGTCGTGGAAAGGCTGAATGACCGGTTAATTGGTGGGAGGTTTATGGGCAATGGCAAAGGAGAGAGGGGGGAGCTCAGAAACACAGAGATCAGAGAGGGAGCAGTGCTGGGTGAAGACCAAGTCAAGTGAAAGGCCCTTTAGGTGAGTGAAAGAATTGAACCAGGGCTGCAGCTTGAATGTGATGCAGGGCAAGGAAATGAGCATCTAAGGGGTCAAATGGGTCATCAGCATGGCAGTTAATGTCACCAAGGATAAGGGTGGAGATAGAGGGAGAGTTAGATAGAGGCGCAAATGTCACCAGAAGGGAGGAGGTGGCGGCAGATGTGGGATATGGATTTGTGCTGGTGGAAGGAGTGGGGGAGATCAAGATGGAGAAGGGAGGAAGAGCTGGTGGGAACTATGGAGGGGTGAAGGTAACAAAGGTGGGGAAATGGAGTCAGTGGAGGGAAGGGAAGAGGAAGGAGGAAGGATGAGAAAGATGGCTGCTATGATGCAGAAAAAGGGGTGATGAGAACAATGGGTGAGAGGCAGAAGGACAAGGGGAATAAAGTAGAGTTTAAAAATGTTGTGATCTTGGGGAAGATCCTTCCATTAGGGACAAGGTGGGCAGGAATGGGTCAGCACAGTGAATCTATTATTATTGCAATCTAGTGCCCTCTGAAGAGGTGGGACATTGCAGACTCCAGGGTAAAATAAACAGTTCTGCTGTGTTTCCGTGGCTGGAGAGGAGAGGATGCCATCCTCCTACCTTATTTTTTTGATTGAGATATATAGAGAGCACTGATTTGATTGCTGCAGACCCTCTGCTTTTAAATAAATCAGCTAGTTGGCATGGCCCATTGTTTTACCCAGCTGTAAGGCTAATATATTCTGGCACAGAAAGGAACATGGACTGGGCTCAGCAGGACCTTTTAAGAGTCTGCCATGCTGATTGTCCATCCGGGAGATGAATGATCTGGTCAGGAGAACCAGACTGCATATACATCATCATATAAAACAGGAGTTACCATCTTTGTTTCATTCCATCCCTAGTACTAAAATATTCTGGTCCACGTTATCCAAGTAGATTTGGACAGTTGCCAAAAAAGAAAGGCAAATTTTGGAGGGATGCCAAAAGACAAGAGGCAATTGACCTAGCACTTTCCTGTTCTTTCTTGGGAATCACAGAGTTACAACATGCCATGATCACTTACAAACATGTTAGGATTGTTTTGTCTACCCTTGCATTGTGTAAAGGGATTAATGTGGTCTTCCCTGCAGTTTGCTAGGGGCCTGTGATTACCTTGGGAGAAGCAAAGCTGAATGCTACTGGTTTAAAAGTACTCAGGTGGAAAAAGTGAAAATAGCTATGATCTTCTTACAACCTGCTACATAAAGGATTGTCTTTAATCATTATCCTTATGCAGTTAAAACCACTATATTATTGGAAAAATCTCGTATCTATTTATGTACAATATGATAGTAAAACCCTGTTCCTTATTTTTAAACATCCTGACCTACATTTTCAAAAGTGACTATTCATTTTGAGTGACATGTTCAGGGGGTTCAGATTTTCAGTGGGGAGCTGATCAGCACATTTTTTAAAGTCAGGGCTCTTTAGGGTGTCTTAAGTGTGGCACCCCAGAACAGATGCAAAATCACTAGTCACTTTTGAAAATGCAGCTTCCTGTCTTTTGGTCATGGCTCGTGCTCTATGCATATTTGCAATACACTTGTGCTGTCAGTAAGATACAAGGACAGCAAATGCCTTTTCTCCCTATTACTGCCTCTTTACTCCAACTTATACTGTCTCTGCGCTCCAGAAAACTCTGAGTAACAAAGCTATATTCACAAGTACTGTAGCTTGGGTGAAAGAAAAGACTGTCATACATTCCAACCAACAGCAGTTATATTTTCTGCACAGAGATATCATAGATCATTGGATTCTTGCAAGCCTCTCATTTTGTTGCCCTTTAATAAAATGCAAATTAAAAAAATATGAAGCAATAGACATTAAAAACTGAATTTTAATACTAAGCAATCACTAACCCTTTGCATGTGGGTATGAAAGGCTAAACAATGCTGTTCTTTCTCACAGCATAGACCCAAGAGACTTTGGGTCCATGTATTGCTTTTATAACAGCTATCTGTCTTGCTTTGATCTTGTTGATATTTTTAAGACTTTTAATTTGGAGGATGTTATTTGCTCAGATGCTACCTTCAGCATATTGAAAGCAGTCATCTGTGTGAGGTCTCTGAGCTGGGACAGGATTTCTTAGTTAAAACCACATAGAGTGGTACTAACTCCCCCCCCCCCCCGAAAAACAACAACAACAAACAAATAAACAAACAAACCCCTCTCCCCCCCCCAAAGCCTGACAACCAAGGCTCCCAAGCATCATATGCCCAAATCACTGCATCTCTCTCTAACCTCACAGTAATGCACTGCTTATAGTCCTCCCACAATGTGAGTCATTTGCAGAATCCCAAATGATATTTTGTTGATAGATTGCTGGTGATTTCTACATCAGAACACCTTGGAGCCCTGGTGCTAAACCCCTGACAGCGTTAGCATAAAAGATTTACATGTATGTTATGAGGGCCACACAAGAATAATAATTTTAAAATACATTGCCTTAGCTGCCAGTACACCATGGGAAATCTAACAGCAGCAGGCAGAATGCCTGCTCTGTAATTACAAAATGGCAGCACGGGAGAGGCTTTGGAGACAAGGAGCTAGAGACTACAGCCATCTGCATGCCTTGGCGAATTGAAATTACAGTAATATATGAAGACATTACCTGAAAAGCCGAGCACCATTTAAATGATTTACTATTATGCCCCAGCAAGCTTTAATTTAAGGATAAAGTCATTCAGCAAGCTAATCTGATAGAGGCGGCATTATTTCACACAGTTAAGTTAATTTACACTAGCTGATTGTTGTTGTTGCAGTTGGCATTATTATCTGCACAAACAGCCGATCGGCCCTGACAGAAGCAATATACTGTTTAATACAGCGTCTTAATTCAGCCGGCAAGCTATCTGTGATAAAGGTTTGTTTATAAGCAATAATGGGGAGGAAAGTCATTTTGAGGCTAAGCTGATAACACTGATGAGAACTATTTTTTTTTTAAAGAAAGGACCCAGGAACTCCACTCATTTTTCTGTCTGTATAATAATATTATCCCAACAGACTCCTTTCCATTGGTCTGACTTTTTTTTTTTCTTCTCATTACAAGGTTGCCCCATGGCGCTCTTCTTACTTACTCTCTATTTATTCTCTTGACTGGCAACTTTCTGCTATAGCTCCACCTTCCCATTGCAGAGTCTTTGAGAAAGCCTTGAAATCTTCAAGGAACTAAGGTGTGTAATCTGAACTAATTAGGAAGGCTGTAATAAAACCAGACAAAACCAAGCTTCTCAGTTTGTCTCAATTTAGGATTTCTTTTCTTAAATTGCACTTAAGCTGCAGTGCTGTGAGAAGGGAAACAAAGGTTTAAAATAGAGAGAAATATACAGTTCTTATTGTTATTGTTCAAATGATGAGCAATTCTATTGAAATTGTTGACATTACAATACTATTAACCCAGCGTAAATGAGAATCAGGACCAATGTGGCAAATTTAAAGAGATAAATACATTAATATAACTGATGCCAAAGGCTCATCTTCTAAGGCCCCCAACATTAGCTAGAATTAGGCCTAGATTTTCAAACTATTTAGGTGCCTAGCTGCCGTTGAAATCAGTGGGAATTAGGTGCCTAAATGCCTTTAAAAATCTGGGCTTTAATGTTTTAGGCTCTGCTCTGGTAAAGTACTTAAACTTAAGACAATGGGACTATTCACATGCTTAAAGTTAGGACTGTGCTTAACTATTTTGCTGAATCAGGGTTTAAATTCTTTACTGAATTGAGCTGTCATAAAGTAAAAATAATCCCATAGGCCTCAATTCGATGAAACAACCCTCTTAAACAGATTTGTATCTTTCTCCACTGCACGTGCGCACACACAACTCAAGAGTGGACTTGGAAGGCAGTAGCTTCCCCTTTCTTTTCACTGATGTCCTAAACATTTAACTTTTGCATTCACTCAGAATATGGAAAGGATGGGTGAGGTGAGGTGGATGAATAATGTTTATATGCTGCCTGTTAATCAAAGATTCTCTTCAAAGTATATCTCCATCTAACCCTACCCTCACCCCCCTTTTTAAAAACTCCACCCCTGGTTGGTGCTAACACTGAAAATTATGGAGCAGGCTGAAGAATTTATAATATTGTATTGTGTGAACTTTATTAGGATATTTCACACTAAGAAAGCAGATGGGCCAAATTAACAGAAAAATAAATAAATTAAAATTGATACATAGCCTTTCCCAGGTGATGAATGTTGAAGAATTGCAAGGCTTTGTTGGCCTTTAGAATACACAATGCATGTCCTTTATACAGTCATTTACTGTTTTATTATCCTGTATCCTGACTTTCCATTACTTGGGTAATAGTGCACAGCCAGCAGTGTAAGACTGGTGTTGAAGGAGATAGAAAACCATTTCCTGTTGAAACTGCTGAGGGATTTTTAGCACTTTTGGCACAATTTCATCATTCCAGATAGAACTTGGCCAGGACTAGTGAGAAAAGCAGCTAACAGGTAATTATAAAGCACAATTAATTAAATGATGATACCAGAAAGGGGGAGGTGTAGCAGAAAAAACGCACAAATAGTGAAAGGAAAACCTTCTATGCAACTTGATCAACTTTTGGTTCTTATATCAGTCCTATTATATCTGAGCAGCTATAAGAACTCTAAACTGGGACAACATTTGTAAGCAAAATGGCTGCTATGTATTTTTCCATAGTTACAAAAATAACCTTTAGTATAAAAATCTGTTCTTTTAGTGCACAGGATAAGATGGTACCTAAAGGTTGATACTGTAGCTGCGGAGGGGTAATTCTGAGCATGTCCTGCTGTCTGACACTTGCCTGGTGTTTTCTATGGACTCCTTTCTTCTGGTGGAGAAAGAGGTGAATGGAGTTACTTGTATCTATTGTCAGAAGAATGGGCCATGGGCCCAATTTAGAACTCACTGAAGACGTGGCTGTCTTTCCATTGACTTGAATGGGTTTTGGATGAAGCCCAGTGTGAACAGTAGTTGTTCTGAGTCCCAGAGAAGGCCTCAATGGGTATTAAATGTAGGTCTTGTCTACACCATGCATTAGTCCACACCAGAGGGGTGTAAATACTAGTGTGCACTAGCATGTTGCACAGTAAAAGCTTCCTAGTGCACATTAATGTGGTCTCATTTCAAACAGTACTAAATTAACATGCACTAGGGAACTTTTAGTGTGCACCAGTAAGGATCCACACAGGCCAGTGAGTGGATAATATACTTGCGCACATAGTCTGTACCAGATGAGTGTAAAATCTAACGCCTATGTAGACAAGCTTCTGAGTCCAGTCACATGTTGTGCCTTCAACAGTCTTCAAAGATGATTCATTTTCAATCTCTGGTGGGAAAGCACGTAGTTTGTTACACAACAGAAAACACACAGGAATACTGAGGATCTTTACAATGGTCTTTGTTTATGTATTAGAGACAAGATAGGTGAGATAATCACATCTTTTATCGGACTAACTTCTGCTGGTGGAAGGAACAACCTTTTGAGCTACACAGAGTGCTCCCTCAGGTCTGGGTCCAAACCAACAGAAGTTGGTCCAATAAAAGATATTACGTACCTTGTCTCTCTCTCTCTCATCCTGGAACCAACATTGCAAACATTTATTTATGTTTATATACAGCACACAAAATACACCCATGCTATTTATATGCTTTATTCTCAAATGAGAGAGGGGTAAGCAGGGAGTGTTTGAATCCCAAATCACAGCTTGTAAATCTATAAAGGAGGCCACTTTTACAACCAGACTTCCCTCAGTGTTTCACAGTAGCTGGTGTGGATTTGGTACCAACTAATGCTTACAACCTCAGTAAGGTCTGGGGTCTGTTGGTAGAACCAACTCTCCTGCACTGTCAGAGTCAGTGGCAATGGCTTTCATATTTGACTCATTCTTGCAGTTGCTAGAGAGCAATCTGGTGTTATTTTGTAGGGGGATAGAATATTTCAGTATGCTGTTCAAATGGTGTGTTGATGGAAAACAATAGCAGCTGTTTGATATGCTGAGAAGAAAATATGGAGCTGGACTTCGTCCTGTTTGGCCTAAAATTTTGGCCTAAAATTTGCAGTGGTTTTGAATTTCACTTCTTGTGAAGTAACTCCCTGCTCTCCATGTGTCTGTATATAATGCCTGCATCTGTAACTTTCACTCTATGCATCCGAAGAAGTGAGGTTTTTACTCACGAAAGCTTATGCCCAAATAAATCTGTTAGTCTTTAAGGTGCCACCAGATTCTTTGTTGTTTTTGTAGATACAGACTAACACGGCTACCCCCTGATACTTGACTTCTAGGAAAACAGTCATCAAGACTTAACTTGCAGGCTCCAGATCTGTATGTTTGCTCTGTTGTGTATTTTAAATTGGCTTCCTTTGTGGAGGAAATGATGTAGACTTTGCAGTAGTCTATCATGGCTGCTAGGAACATTGTTGATAAGCTCTGATCTTCCCTTCAGACGCAATTCCAACAGGGACATGGTTTTAAAATGCTTGGCAGGAGAATATCTACAAATATAATATTGAGGATAAGGCTTTGTACCTGAGTTGCTTCCACCATCTCTCAAGCTGAGAAAGTGGATGAAGAATTTGTCATTGCAAGTATGAACTGGCTAATGGTGAGATGGGCTATGGAATTCTGAGCAAAACAAGAAATCTAAAAGTGCTTTATCTGCTCACAAATAAAACTGGGCAGGATTTTGCAAAAGAGTGGTTGTTCTAAGCATGTTTAAATACTACAGCATTTAGCCAAAGCTCTTTAACACTCAAAATCATGATCATTTTGTTGATAATAAAACAAGCCCTGCGGAAAGGGCCTTAAAAGGATTAATGCTTGGAGATTTCTTTTTCTTTCCTGACTGGTGAAACCAGTCACCAACTTACAAATATTGAGTTCCTTTAGGAAAAAAAGCACAATGCTCTCTTCCTGCAAGTGGAATTTTAAAACTCCAGGAATGTAGCTGCTGGCAAAAACCAAAGTAATCACTATCTGGTTTGTGGGACATTTATCCCTTGTCAAATCTGAGGCACTATAATTAGGGCTATGCATGCAAGAAATTCCAGATTTTATAGTGACACTGAATTCAAAGTCCGATATCAACATGAAAATCCAATACACTGTTCTGTTCAGATAGGAATAGGAAAAAAGAAGAGGATATGCATTGATTTCATGTCTCCCTTAAAAAAAAATTACTTAGGCCGCATTTCAGGAAAGCACCTCTAATAGTCTCACAAAATAGTCAACCTAGAGCCAGATCCTGAGAGGGTGTAAAGTGGCATATTTCCATTTACTTCTACAAGTCCAAGGTGGTTTTGCCAATTTATACCTGCTGAGAATATGGGACTAGAATTTAGACTAGATGGAAAAGTAGCACTGCACACCACCAGCCTTTCAAAATATTATCACTGCAATTGTCAAAGATGACTTATGATCATTGGTTGCCTGATATTATTTGAGGCAAAAAAACTGGTTACTCACCTTCTCGTAACTGTAGTTCTTCGAGATGTGTTGTTCATGTCCATTCTAATCAGGTGTGTGCGCGTGGAAGATTTTTCCCCTAGCAGTATCTGTTGGGTCGGTTTGTGCACCCCTGGAGTGGCGCCTTAATGATGCTCAATATAGGGCCCTACCGACCCACCACCCCCTCAGTTCCTTCTTGCTGGCTACTCCGACAGAGGGGTAGGTGGGTGGGTATTGGAATGGACATGAACAACACATCCCGAAGAACAACAGTTACAAGAAGGTGCGTAACCGTTTTTTCTTCTTCGAGTGCTTGTTCATGTCAATTCCAATCAGGTGACTCCCAAGCCTAAGTTCCAGAGATGGGGTCGGAGTTCAGATTTCCACTGATTGGAGCACTGCTTTACCAAAGCTGCATTGTCTCTGGCCTGCTGGGTGATAGCATAATGCGATGTGAAGATACGTATGGAGGACCACATCGCCGCTCTGCATATTTCCTGGATGGAAATATGCACTAGGAAGGCCGTTGAAGAAGCCTGCACCCTGGTGGAGTGTGCTGTGAGTGGGGGAGGGAGTGGAGGGGCACCTCCGCTAGGTTGAAGCTCTCACAGATTCAGGACGTGATCCACGATGAAATTCATTGAGAGGAGACTGGAAGACCTTTCATCCTGTCTGCCACAGCCACAGATGAATGGACTTCCAGAACAGTTTTGTCCTTTCAATGCACTCTGCAGACGTCCAATGAGTGAAGCCTCTACTCCCTGCCAGTTGAGTGTGGCTTAGGACAGAACACTGGGAGGAAGATGTCCTGGTTGACGTGAAATTGGGAGACAACCTTCAGGAGGAAAGCTGGATGTGGCTTGAGCTGAACCTTGTCCTTATAGAACATGGTGTAAGGGGGCTCTGATGTTAGGGCCTTGAGCTCAGACACTCTCCTGGCTGAGATTATCGATACCAGAAACACCACCTTTTACAACAAGTAGAGCAGAGAACAAGCCACAAGTGGTTCAAAGGGCAGACCCATCAATTTGGAAAGCACCAGATTGAGGTCCCAGGTTGGGACCGGTTGTCGGACGTGTAGATATAGCCTGTCGAGACCTTTCAGGAAACGACTGACCATAGGGTTCACAAAGACTGACCGGCCCTCTGTGCCTGGATGGAAGGCAGAGATGGCGGCCAAGCGAACCCTTATTGACAACATGGACAGCCCCTGCTGCTTCAGATGGAGAAGATAGTCCAGTATAAGTGGTACAGAGGCGAGCATCAAGGGTGAATGATGCTGCACCAACCAGATTGAAAATCTCTTCCTCTTGCAAGATAGGTAGATCTGAGCAGGAGAGCTCCATGGTTCAGCCATGGAGCTTCTACACTGTGAGGTGCAATGACTTGCTGTGGTGGTGGGGAACTGCCTGAGACTTTAAATGATGTTGCCCCGGGCTTGAAACCTCACTTCCAGCAGGTATGCCCTGGTCTGTGTTGAGTCCACTACCACCCCTATGAACTCTATCCGCTGAACAGGGGACAGAATCTATTTCCCCACATTCAAGAGAAGGCCCAGTTAATCGAATGCCATTGTTATGAAGTCAACTTCTGCCTCCACTTGAGCCCTGGAGCGGCCCTTTATCAGCCAGTCATCGAGGTATGGAAACACCTGTACCCGCCCCCTGCCCAGGAATGCAACCACAACTGCCATGCACTTGGTGAACACACGAGGTGCCGCTGACAGACTGAACGGGAGGACTGTGAACTGGAAGTGATTGTCGCTCACCCAAAGCCCTGGCCTGAGGATGGGTGCCGCCTCTTCCTGCCACTCCTGTTTCTCCTCCGTGAACCGTCCTGTCAGTTCTGTGGCTGGTAGAACCGCGGAGGAGGTTGCAGACTAAAATGCTTCTGCTGTGTGGCGGGACTATGGAGGCCCAGTGACTTGAGGGTAGCTCGTGAGTCCTTCAGGCTATGTAGCCTTTTATCCATCCTTTCAGAGAAGAGAGCTGAACCCTCAAAGGGGAGGTCCTGAATAGTCTGCTGGATTTCGCATGGCAGACCTGAGACCTGTAGTCAGCAGCCCCTTCTCATGGCTATCTCCATAGCCATAACCTGAGTAGCCGCATCAGCTCCGTCCAGTGCAGCCTGCAGTGAAGCTCGGGAAATCAGCTTGCCCTCCTCCACCAGGGACAAAAACTCAGCATGGGAGTCCTGCGGCAGCAGCTCAGCAAATTTTGCTATTGCTCCACATGTATTATAGCAGTACCTGCTGACAGTGGCCTGCTGATTAGCAATGCTGAGCTGCAAGCCACCAGTGAAATAGACCTTTCTCCTGAAAAGGTTGAGTTTTTTTGCCTCCTGATTCTTTGTGGAGGGACCTTGGTAACCCTGGCACTTGGTTAGCAGCATCCACGACCTGGGAATCTGGTGGAGGATGGGTATATAAGTATTCGCAGCTCCTGGATGGCACAAAATAGCATCATTTATTGAGCTTAGCCGTAGGAGGCAATGAAGCTGGGGTCTGTCACAAGATTTCTGTGGAGTCGGCAATGGTCTTTATGATGGGTAGGGCAATACTTTCAGATCCAGAGGGGGTGAGGATATCCACCATTGGATCTGCGTCCTCCATTACCTACTCTGCCTGAATGCCAAGGTCCTGGGCAACCCTCCTCAGCAATTGCTGCAGGATCCTGTTGTCCTCCAGGGCCGGGGCTACTAAGGTGCCACCAGTGCCTCATCTGGAGAGGAAGAGGAAGAGATGCCCATAAGGAGTGGCTGCTCTCTTTCCTTCATGCCCAAGGGGTCCCGTGACGCTTGGAGTTCCTGGACTGGTGCCAACATGGATGACGCCATGCCCCTTGGTGCCAGGACTGTAAATGTTGGAGCTAGGGCTGTTGATGCTGAGGTCGTCAGCGCTGATACAACTGGGGCTGGTGTAGATGGCGCCGGTGTCGCAGGGATTGGGATGGTGGCATCAGGGAGTGATGGAGCTACCCCCAATCCTGCCAATGCCAACAGTGCCGGAGGAGGTACGAAAGTGGCCAAGGCCACCAATGCCGCCCTGGAATGCGACCTTTGGTTTCACCCTTGGTCTTGGTGAAAGGCCCCGGGACTCCAAAAGGGCCACTGTGCCAGGGGCTGTCACTGCGCAGGCCCCGGTGCTGGTCTCATGGTGACCTGGACCGTCTACTTCTGCTGCTATGAGATTGATAGGAGTCTGACTCTGACTCTGAGGTCTCCGAAAAGGAGGACCACGGAGGAGCGGTACTTCGAGGCACTAACAGTCTGTGCCAAGGGCTCAGGGACTGACAAGGCTGATGATTCTGTTCTGGCGCTGGGGAGTGGTGCACCAGTGATGGAGACTACCAGGACATCACTGTGGGCTTTCCCCTTAACGGTGCCGGGGGGAGCGACTGGTGCCAGTGACCTATCCTGTCTAGGTCAGGAGAATGGTGCCATGAGATGGAGCAGGTCCTGGACTGCCTCAAACACCTCTGGGGTAGATGGGAGGTGTAGCTCTTGGCTCGGCCTTGGTGAGCAAGAAGGGTCCGGACTTGACTGACCTTCCAGAAGGGCAGGAGTCGACACGACTGTCACTAGCAGTGGGGCAAGCCAGGGGAGAACAATCCCTCTCTGGCCCCTTCTTCTTCTACAGCACTGGCGATTGAGATCAGAGCCTGCCTGCAGCATGTGAGCCACGAGTGGAGCCATTATGGTGCCAAGAGTCCTTGTCTTTACTCGACACAGATCCCCGTGCCAATGGTGCCGGGGAACTTTGTATCGAGGAAGAGGTACTCGGGGCAGGGTCTGCTGACCTGGGGTCGGATTGGGGGCAGAGTGCAGCTTCCATTAGTAGGATCTTCAGGTTCTGATCCCTAGCTTTTAATGTCCTGGGATGAAACCCCCTGCAGTTTCTACAATGATCCTTTTTATGGCTCTCCCCCGAAAACTTCAAACACTAAGTGTGAGGATCGCTTCTGGGCATACACTTGCCTCAGACTTGACAGGCTTTGAAGCCTGGAGACCGTGGCATGTCCCAGCACTGGGATAGCACTGGAGGGGAACCTCCCCCTCTCCCCAAAGGAAACTTAAGAATTAACCTTAAGTACCTACTAACTATTTAACACTAATTAAAAAATCAAATGAATAACTATATACAGACTGCCAAATGCGCTTGTCATGACAAGAGCAAGGGGAAGTTCCAGCTAACTGTCTCTGACGGTAAGAAGGAACTGAGGGGGTGGGGGGTTGGTTAGGGCCCTATATTGAGCACCATGAAGGCGCCACTCCAGGGGGCGCCCGGACTGACCTGGCGGATACTGCTAGGGGAAAAATCTTCCAGCTGCTGTGCACGCGCGCATACACCTGATTGGAATTGACACAAATAAGCACTCAAAGAAGAACCTGGAGTTCAGACAACTTCTAACCACTGCGACATCATAATTTCACATGTTCGTTCATCTGCTTTGCAACACACTCAATCCAGTTTCTGTATAACACTCTGTCAGACTTCATCAAACAAGCCTAGTGCATGAATGTTAGCCATTCCAGAAAGCATCTGTCTCATAAGTCACTGGTTCGAGTTACAAAAGCAAGCTGCACTTTGCACTTTGGCTTCCCAAATTCACACAGCAGCCAACATACCAGCATACCTTCAAGAAAAAAATATTATATGGCTTACATCCCAAGGTATTTTTCATTGTTTTGTTATAACTGACAATAGAGCCAATTGTATAGAAATTCTGTCTTATGGCCAAGTCTCACATGTGCCATGTTTGAAAACTGTCTGAACAGCCTTTGGTGCATGATTTTCTTAGAAATGACAATATTATTTAACATCTTCTGGCAGAAGCTCACAAAATCTGCGTACATTTCAGCCCCTCCGTAACAGCAGTGTGTTTTCATTGGAGATTGCTAAAAAGCAGCATGAGAGCGCATGAGAGTAATGTATAGCAAAGAAGGGGATTCTACCCTCCTGTTTTATGGTAAGAACAATTTTAATTATCTACCCTACACCCCTTCCCTTTTTTGTGTTCATTCGCTTTATTCTTTTTTCCTTGTTTGTTCATATTGAACACAGAACCATGGGAACACGCTGCAGAAATAATGATGAATACTCATTTTTAAATACATTCATTTAGGACTAGATTTCGCTTTTTCATACAGCCCTGTTTTGGGGGCAGCATGTTTGTATTTTTAAAAATACACTGCAGAGAAAAAAATCATGCCTCAAAGAATTCTTACCGATGCTTTCTTTTAAACTTAACTTGGGATCAAGTACAGACACTGTAAGCCAGTGTAGGTCATTTATTGTAGCATCTTTTCCAAGAGGTTACTCTTGTTCCCCCTCCTATCTGCACACTTAAGGATCAGGGCCCTAAGGTAAATAAGTCTTCAAGAGAGGGGTTAGATAGAATAAAGGAGAGCAAATACCAAGATGCCAAGTTCTCACGCTTCTATTTCAAACAGCACAAATGCAGCCATCCATCCAGAAAATAAAGAGGAACAGAACACAGCAAATTAATTCAAAATTATTTGGATGGATTAGGCTTATGGTCTGATAAGTGAATCATGCAGTGTATGGAAGTGTAAGGACCAAAACAATCTGAGATCATAGAATAAAAGGTAGTAAAATAGAGAGAGTTTCAGGTCGGGAAATAGATTCAGAGGAAATTCAGGATAATAAACTAAAAACACCTCTTCAATTTTTGTAAAAACAGAGCAAATAGGAACTGGGAAAATACTACAGCTGAATGACTAATTCACAACAATAAAGTTACTTAAACATTTTACTAGTCACAGAAAACCTGCCAGTAGATTGCAGTTTCTTCATATGTTATGATTATTACTTGTTATTTAAAATAGAAGCCCCTATCATGGATCAGGGCCCCATTGTGCCTGGCCCTCCACAAATATAGAACTAAACGATGATCCCTGCCCTGGAGAGTGTATCTGCTATTCACATGTAATTATCCTCTTTGTTCTTCTTGAATTGTTCACTCGATGGATTGGCCATGAATGTCCATGAGTCAAGTGATTTTACTTAGCTGCGATTGGTCAGAAAGGTCACATATTATTTTTTTACCAAGTCTAAGTTCAATGGCATTGCATAATACATTCGGGAATAATTTGGTCCCTGTGTTTTCAAAGGGAGGAGTTGATTGATCATTTTCTGGTTCTCACTCTTCTCAGGTAAATTACTTTCTATTTAAAATATTACTAAAGAGTGTGTATGTATGTATTAGATAATATACAGAGAAATAAATATATATAAAAAGATTCTTAAGATTTCTCTGTTTTTTTACCACTTTCTATGGTCAATGAACTGCACAATTCTCACTGGACTACTTTATTCCAGGTGGTGAGTCTTGGGGCTGGTTCACACTAACCTCCCAGTTCGAACTAAGATATGCAACTTCAGCTACGTGAATAACGTGAATAACGTAGCTGAAGTCGAAGTACCTTAGTTCGAACTACAAGGTACTTACTGCAGGCAGGCAGGCTCCCCCCGTCGACTCTGCGTACTCCTCTCGCGGAGCAGGAGTACTGGCATCGACGGCGAGCACTTCCGGGATCGATTTATCGCGTCTAGACAAGACACGATAAATCGATCCCAGAAGATCGATTGCTTACCGCCAAACCCGGAGGTAAGTATAGACGTATCCTTACTTAATGAAAATAAAGTTCAACATGTACTCAGGGGCTGAGGAAGGGGAATAACCAAGGTGACCTACTAGACATATGGGCCTTCTATTCATGTTTAATTAGTTTTAATTACTTGATAATACAAGCATTTTTTTCACTCTAGGTCATATAGTGAACTGGTGGCAGAGCTGATAACAGAAATCAGATCTCCTGACTCCTTGTTCCATTTGGCAAAAAACTGATGCCTCCCTTTTAAAAATAACCAGTCAACTCTGTGTGAAACTTCAGTAATGAGTTAAAGGTACACAATCATAGTAAATATTAAAAATAAACACACTTTGAGCCATAGCCTCTCACCATCACTGCACAGGTACAGATTTCCAGCAAAATGCCACAGTTGTAACCATGAAAAGACTGTGCCAGCTTGATTGGCAGAATGAATTACCCTGCCTGCCGTAGTCTCAGACTTACAATGGAGACTTTTGCTTAAGTTAGTCTCTGTGAGCAGGGCTGGCCTTACCATGGGGCGAATTGAGGCGGCCGCCTCAGGTGTCAGACTGTGGGGGGGCGCCACTAGGACCCAGAGTGTAGAAAATTGTGTCTGCTGCTGGTGCATATGTATTCTCTCTGCTCTAGATGCACAGAGATGGTGGAGTGCTGTGCTGGAGGAAGGAGGGCACAAGAGATATAACAGGCAGGCAGGAGAAAAGGTGAGAGGGAATAACAGACAGCAGCAGAGCTGCAGGGAGAGAGAGGAGGAGGAGCCTCTTATGTACCTCTCTGGCAAGCCCAGGAGCCTGGACTGATTAACACCAGCTTCTCAGGGAGCTTCCTGTTTCCTGCTGCTTCCCTGAACCCACTTGAGGAGAACAGACAGTCAACTGAAGTAGTAGGAGCCAGTTAGGCCCTTAAGCCGCTGATATCTTCCCTCACTCAGGCCCTGCTACCAGCCTGCTTATTTGTCCCCTTCAATTGAGTGTTGAGAGCCACTATAGCTGGCACAGAACAGCAGTCATGAGTGAAAGAAGAAAACGCCCCTTAGGGGCAGCATTCAGAAAAAGCAAGCAAGCAAAGGAAGCTTTTCTATCTAAGCAGGAAGAAGCTCTCCTGAGATACATAGACACAAATGTTCATGGTAAGCCTTCCGGCCCCAGTGAGGATGAGAGTGGTGAGGAGATGCCTGATCTTCCAGTTAGTCAGAGTGCAGGTGACCTGGCAGCTACTGCAGCATCCATATCTCAAATGGATGTAACCCATGCACATTCCTGAAGAAAAGTGTAGATTAGAGAAGAGTGTGGTGGAGGCTGCTGAGTTTAGTTCCTTAAGTATAGATGATCCAGGACTGTGGACCCACTTGAGCAGTAGCCTGACGGATTTCCTTGTACTGCATGGGCCACAGCAAGTGAAAAACTTCATGTTCCCCAAAGACAATGAAAACCTCTCCAGCGCATCATCGAAGATCTACAACCTATCCTGAAAGATGATCCCTCATTCTCACAGACCTTGGGAGACAGGCCAGTCCTCGCCTACAGACAGTGTCCCAACCTGAAGCAAATACTCACCAGCAACCACACACCATACAACATAAACACTAACCCAGGAACCTATCCTTGCAACAAAGCCTGATGCCAACTCTGTTCACATATCTATTCAAGTGACACCATCATAGGACCTAATCACATCAGCCACGCCATCAGGGGCTCGTTCACCTGCACATCTACCAACGTGATATATGCCATCATGTACCAGCAATGCCCCTCTGCCATATACATTGGCCAAACTGGACAATCTCTGTGCAAAAGAATAAATGGACACAAATCTGACATCAGGAATCATAACTTTCAAAAACCAGTGGGAGAACACTTCAACCTCTCTAACCACTCAGTGACAGACTTGAAGGTGGCAATTTTGCAACAAAAAAACTTCAAAACAGACTCCAAAGAGAGATTGCTGAATGTGAATTAATATGCAAATTAGATACAATTAACTTAGGTTTAAACAGAGACTGGGAATGGTTGGGTCATTACACTAATTGATTCTATTTCCCCATGTTAAGTTATCCTCACACCTTCTATGGGTCATCTCAATTATCACTTCAAAAGTTTTTTTCTCCTGCTGATGATAGCTCATCTCAATTGATTGGCCTCTTACAGTTGGTATGGCTACTTCCACCTTTTCATGTTCTCTGTATGTATAAATATCTTCTGTGTGTTCCATTCTATGTATCCGATGAAATAGGCTGTAGCCCATGAAAGCTTATGCTCAAATAAATTTGTTAGTCTCTAAGGTTCCACAAGTACTTTTTGCGGATACAGACTAACACAGCTGCTACTCTGAAACTAATGTAAATAGAAGTTTCCATCCAACATATTACTGGCCTGAAATCCCCAATGGTGAAAAAGTGGAGAGGCCAGGGCTTATGTACTCAAAAACCCAGAATGTGGCATACTGTTTTTGTTGCAAACTCTTCCAGGCTAATGTTCCAGCCACAATGGGTTCTACAGGAACAAAGGACTGGAAAAATCTGGCTAGAAATCTGGCATGCCATGAGAAGGCAGCAAATCACCAGAGAGCATTCCATAAATAGAAAGAGCTTGAGATGAGACGAAGGTTAAAGGCCACCATAGATGATCAGCATCAAGAGAAGATTGCATCAGAGTCTCTTTACTGGCAAAATGTTCTGAAAAGGCTCATTGCCATTGTGAGAATGCTTGCTACCCAAAACCTAGCACTGCGTGCCACTTCAAATCAGCTGTAAGCGCCAAACAATGGAAACTTCCTTAAAATTGTGGAGCTCATGGCTGAGTTTGATGCTGTACTCTAGGAGCATCTAAGAAGAGTCACCACCCAAGAAATGTACATACACCACTACCTTGGAAAAACAATTCAAAATGAGATCATACAGTTACTGGCAGCAAAAGTCAAACAGAAAATTGTGGCAGATCTGAAGTCAGCAAGATAATACTCTATTATTCTGGACTGCACACCTGACATCAGCCACGGAACAAATGACTTCAATGGTGCGTTTTGTAACAACAACAGAACCTAGTGAAAATGTCCCTGCAATGGTGACTGTCAGAGAGAATTTTCTAGAATTTATTGACATTGATGATACTACAGGAGCTGGTCTGACAAATGTGCTTCTTTAAAAACTGGAAGACACGGGAATTGCGATAGCTGACATGAGAGGTTAGGGCTACGATAATGGTGCCAACATGAGAGGAAAAAACAGAGGAGTGCAGACATGGATCCGAGAGTTAAACCATCAAGCTTTTTTTATGTCCCATGCAGTTCTCATTCATTGAACTTGGTGGTCAGTGATGCAGCATCAGCTTCTAGTGAGGCTGCTGAATTTTTTAATGTAATTCAAAGCATCTATGTATTTTTCTCAGCATCAACTCATCGATGGCAAATTTTGAAGCAACATCGGAGAACATCCTCTCTGACACTAAAACCACTGAGTGCCACACGATGGGAAAGTCAAGTGGAGGCGATAAGACTATCAACCAAATTGGGAAGATAGATGATGCCATAGTTGCCATTATGGAGGATAATGCTATGACAGGAACTGTTCGTGGGAGAACAGTGGCAGAGGGAAATGGAATAATCAGAAACATACATACACCGCTACCTCGATATAACGTGACCCAATATAACACAAATTTGGATATAACGCGGTAAAGCAGTGCTCCAGGGGGGCGAGACTGCGCACTCCGGTGGATCAAAGCAAATTCAATATAATGCAGTTTTACCTATAACGTGGTAAGATTTTTTGGCTCCCGAGGACAGCGTTATGTCGAGGTAGAGGTGTAACTTCAAATTTCTGTGCATCTGAAGAAGTGAGGTTCTTACCCACGAAAGCTTATGCTCCCAATACTTCTGTTAGTCTTAAAGGTGCCACAGGACCCTCTGTTGCTTTTTACAGATTCAGACTAACACGGCTACTCCTCTGATACTTCAAATTTCTGTGTGGCTTAGTGTTGTGGCATGACATACTGTTTCAAATAAATGTTGTAAGCAAGAGACTCCAAGGTGTTGACCTTGATGTATCTGGAACAATGGGACAACTGGACAAAGCAAAGTCATACCTCCAGTCCGGTCAGATGAGGGATTTCAAAATGTTCTGAAGAGTGCACAGAAGTTGGCAGAGGAACTTCACACTAAAGCTATTTTCCCACCCATTCAAGAATACAAGAGTCACCGAAGAAGAAGACATTTTGATTACGAGGCACAGGATAATCCCATAAGAGATCTCAAACAACAATTCAAAGTTGAATTCTTTAACCAGGTGCTAGATTGTGCAATACAGTCTGTTGAAGAACATTTCATGCTGCTCAAGGAACCCAGCAGTATATTTGGGATGTTGTATGATATTCTAAAACTCCTCACTATACCTGAAGAAGACATACACCAGCAATGCAGGGCACTAGAGACAGTATTGACACATGATGACATGCGCAATATTGATGCGAGTGATTTAGATGATGAACTGAAAGCCCTTTGAAGATACATTTCAGCAGGATCAACTCCAAAGGCTGTTCTGGAATATATGTGCACAAATAAAATGATCACCCTCTTTCCAAATGCTTTTGTTGCTCTGCGCATACTTCTAACACTTCCTGTAACAGTTGCCAGTGGAGAACGCAGCTTCTCCAAGCTGAAGTTAATAAAAACACATCTACGCTCCACAATGACACAGGAGAGGCTGGTCGGCCTTGCAACCATCTCAATAGAGCATGAACTGTCCCAGACTGTGGACCTTCAGCAGGAAGCAGTTCAAATCTTTGCAACCAAGAAGGCACGGAAAGCACCACTTTGATTATTCAAACAGATAAAAATGCCAGTGTTTACTATGCAGACAAGAAAAGTTAACTTTCAAATGCCTGAACAGCAAATGTAAGTGTTACTTAAAATTTTTGAACAAGGCATTTTAAGTTGTTAGTTCTCCTTTTTTGGGGTAGGTAACAGAGCAATACCATGAGAGGAGTAAAACAGGAAGAAGGCAGAATTGAGACCTTTCAAAGTTTTGGCCCAAGCGAGGGGACATGGGGGCATAATTTGAGCTCCCCGCCTCAGGTGCCAAAATGTTGTGGGCTGGCCCTGTCTCTGAGTTTGTGATTCTGTTTTGAACACTTCCTTGACATGGACACAGGGGCAGCTCCAGGCACCAGTGCAGCAAGCGCATGCCTGGGGCGGCAAGCTGCGGGGGGTGGCCTTCCAGTTGTTGTGAGGATGGCCGTCAGGTGGCATGCCTGCAGGAGGTCCGCCGGTCCCGTGGCATTGGCGGTAATTTGGCAGCGGGGACGCCAAAGGCGCGGGAATGGCGGACCTCCCACAGGCATGCCGCTGAATCCACGTGGCCAGCGGACCGCCTGCAGGCTTGCCGCCAAAAGCCACCTGACTGCCGTGCTTGGGGAGGCAAAAACCATAGAGCTGCCCCTGCATGGACACAAAGAAAAGAAAAGAGAACAGCAGATGGTTACCAGCATCATAATCTCTGAATTGTTCACTTAGTAACAGCTATACCTTTAGAGCGAGAAGGATAACTTTGTGGTTCAAACACTGGACTGGGACACAGGCGATCTAGAGTTTATTCTCAGCATTGCTAAAACAATCCTGAGTGATGTTGGCCAGCACATTTAAACCTCCCCTGCCCTTTGTTTGCTTATATATAGTCTTAGAGTTTAAGGCCAGAAGGGACAATCAGATCATCTAGTCTGGCCATCCTTATATCATGGGTTACTAAACATCACTCAGCCACTCCCACATTATGCCCAGCAAAGAGGATTAGACCAAAGTGTTGCAGTCCTCTATTTAGGTGGTAAGATCTTATGGGCAGATATTATCTCTTCTTACATGTTTGTACAGTACCCAGGGCAATCTCAGTCAGGGCTTCTAAATTCTATTTTCATATTAATATCTTAATTGGGGAAATTTCTTAATATATTCTATTTCCTTAAAGAAGCTATTAGACAATAAAGATCCAGTACGATGCCTTGAAGGCTACTTTTAGAAACCATGCAATATACTATCCCTCTTTTTTGGATTTCTTCTTTTCATTTTCCTTCTTTGTTTAGTTTTACTAACAACTTTACCGATTGTTATGGTTCCTTTGTATTATACATGCGTTTTGCCACTTTTTGACTGTACTTACTGAAATTTTATGTACATTTTCTTTTAAAAAAATCAATAATGATGAAGCATTTTAAAACTAAATGGTATTCTGCCTGTGTACTATAAAGATTGCTAGTCACATACAGAATTCTATTAAAATTTTGGCATTTACATGCACAATTCCCCATGCATAACACAGGGCATTTACACGGAGATCATTAGCTGTGTTATCTTTATTAAGAAGAATTCAGGGAAAAAAAGAATGTAAGACAAACAGCGCAAAGGTTTGAAAAGAATGCACAAACATATATGAAATGTGAATATATATTTCAAGTGACTAGATTTCTACCAGACTAAAAATAACTGAGCTAGAAAGGACACCCAAATTTTGCGAAAAATGAGGAGAACAATTTGATAAGGAAGTATGCAAGGGAAATGTCATCTATACCTGAGCCCCAGCCTAGGTATTTATCATCACCATAAGGGATGACAAATTTATCATCACCATAAGGGATGATTAGGTAGTGATTAAGACCAAGCCACAAAAGACATTAGTGACACTTTAAAAGATCTACAAGACCGTGCTAGCATGAGCTTTCATCCTCCAGTTGAGTCACAGATGAAATATTAAAAACAGCGTGTCTCTCCACTTAAGTACAGATGAGAAAGAAAAGTTTAGATTATTCTTTGCAGTCAAGAAAATTGTGGCTGCCATACCCAAACATGATAAGTTTGTACAGGAAGCTCTTGAAAACACAGCTATTGAGAAGAGATTTAAAACCTTCACACTCCAATTCAAACTGTACCCATTGTTTTTCCTGAGAGTCAGATTGGGCAGAAGGTGCTGCACAGGACTGGGCTTAGATCCTCAGCTAAGCCTGAAGAGCTCATAGTGCAACTCCTGGGGAGTGTAAGGGTAGCACAAAATTTGCTTTTGCAGGGTCGTGGAGCACCAGGCCTCAGTCCTTGGGTTGCTCTACCTTACACCAGGCTGCTAATGGTCCCAAGGGCTTAAACCACAAAAGAGATGAGGATCAGAGCAGTTTGGAGGTGCCTGGTCATGCCCCCTATACTGGTAGCTGGCAGAGGGCGGTGTAGGAACTGTTATATCAACTCTACCCCATCAGAAGATCCTCAAACCCTGGGGCTATCCTCCTGGGACTGGATATGCTGGTTTCATGGTTGTAATCTACAAAGTGGCCATGTAGTTCCCCAAGGTATGGCCTCTTGACTATTGATTTTCCTCTTTCGCAATAAACATTAAAGAACATGGTGCCCATTTTTTAGCACCTTGACACAGTCTCATTAGCAGCACATCTTCTGTTTCATTCCCTGAAGACAAAGAAACTCTCTGAATTAAACTGTTGGCTCAGATAGTGTTTAGCTCTAGGAATAATTGTATTTATAAAGGCCCCAGTTCAGTAAAACATTTAGACCCAATTCAGAATAGCGCTTAAGCACGTGCTTAAGCTCCATAGACTTTAATGGAAGTCAAGCATGTGCTTAAGGGCTTTCTTGAACAGGAACCTTAACCATGAGCTTAATTTGAATTTAGAAGCAGCAGCTTGCAGGACCCGCTTTACAGAATTATCAGTCAAATAGTTTGCTCTATTGTTGCAATGCTTGACATTGATTTGATTGGCTATGAGTGTAATCACCTGATGTTCTTCTGGAAAGATACTGGGCTGGATTTGTGTGAAAGTGCCTCACTCCCAGTTAAACTCTTATTAGTCTCACTTGTTCCTTTGTCTTTTTTCTTAATATTTTTACTAGGGCTGTCAGGCAATTAAAAAAACTTAATCTCGATTAATCATGTGATTAAAAAATTAGTCATGATTAATCATGCGATTAATCGTGCTGTTAAACAGTAACAGAATACCATTTATTTAAATATGTTTGGATGTTTTCTACATTTCCAAATATATTTATTTCAAGTACAATATAGAATACAAAGTGTACAGTGTTCACTTTATATTTATTAAATATTTGCCCTGTAAAAACAAAAGAAATAGTATTTTTCAATTCACCTAATACACGTACTGTAGTGCAATGTCTTTCTTATGAAAGTTGAGCTCACAAATGTAGAATTATGTACAAAAAACAACTGCGTTCAAAAACAAAACAATGTAAAACTTTAGAGCCTACAAGTCAACTCAAGTCCTACTTCTTGTTCAGCCAATTGCTAAGACAAATAAGTTTGTTTACATTTACGGGAGATAATGCTGTCCCCTTCGTGTTTACAATGTCACCTAAAAGTGAGAACAGGCATTTGCATGGCACCATTGTAGCCAGCATTGCAAGATGTTTACGTGCCAGATGTGCTAAAGATTCATTTGTCCCTTTATGCTTCAACCACCATTCTAGAGGACATACATCCATGCTGATGACGGGTTCTGCTCGATAATGATCCAGAACAGTGCGGACCGATGCATATTCATTTTCATCATCTGAGTCAGATGTCACCAGCAGAAGGTTGATTTCCATTTTTGGTAGTTCGGGTTCCGTAGTTTCCGCATTGGAGTGTTGCTCTTTTAAGACTTCTGAAAGCATGCTCCATACATCGTCCCTCTCAGATTTTGGAAGGCACTTCAGATTATTAAACCTTGAGTCAAGTGCTGTAGCTATCTTTAAAAATCTCACATTGGTACCTTCTCTATGTTTTGTCAAATCTGCAGTGAAAGTATTCTTAAAATGTTTAACATGTGCTGGGTCATCATCTGAGATGGCTATAACTTGAAATATATGTCAGCATGTGGGTAAAACAGAGCAGGAGACATATAGTTCTCCCCCAAGGAGTTCAGTCACAAATTTAATTAACACTTTTTTTAATGAGCGTGTCCTCTGGTATGGTGCACTTTCACAATAAAGGAATTACACTATAATACATGTATGAGGTGAATTGAAAAATACTATTTCTTTTGTTTATAATTTTTACAGTGCAAATATTTGTAATACAAATAATAATATAAAGTACACTTTGTATTCTATGATGTAATTGAAATCAATATATTTGAAAATGTAGAAAAACATCAAAATATTTAATAAATTATTTAACATGTGATTAATTATTTTAAATCACAATTAATTTTTTGAGTTAATTGCATGAGTTAACTGCGATTAATCAACAGCCCCAATTTTGCATTTTAAAATATGACAGAAAAATACTAACATATAGATATAAAACAATATTGTTGGTTAGGTGACTCAAAGTGCTTTACAAAGAACTACTTTATAATTAAACAATATAACGTATTCACAAATGAAATCAAATTTAAATTCAAACATGGGTCCCATATATTCTACAAAGTCTATTGGCATCCACTGAGTTAATAAACAACATATTCATTCATATCCTTAATCTATTGTGACACTGAAGGGCCCAATTCTATTCTCCCACCATCTTTACATTAGTGTAATCCTACTGAATTAAGTGGAGTTACTTCTGATTTACACAGAACAGAATCAGGCTCACATGTTTCTTTGTCCAGTGTTCCATACGCATTGTCTTGCCTGATCATGCTTCTGCCATAAATTTTCTTTATCTATTTTACACGTTCTAAATTATTTAAAGTGTAAACATCTAAATTAAAAAAAACAACATTGTGCAAATCTTGCTCACACTCAATATCTACTGACCAACACTTTGCAGTCTTTGGGCATTTCCAAACCACATGCATAAAATCACCAGTCCTTACTTTACATTTAGTACTCATCTCTGAAACTGGAGCTATACATCATATTCATTTTTTGGGGGGGAGGAGGGGGGATACAAAACCTAGACTGAAAATTAAATAATGTATCTTAGGTTTAGTAATTTTTCCTACAAATGCAACCTGCGCATATGTTAACCTCCAATCTCCAATCTTCCCCAGAATAATCTGTATTTAATTATGCATTTTATCTCTCAATTGACCTTTGAAAATATCCCTTCTGCCTACCAATCAAAAACCCCCTGTAAGTTAGAAATTCTTTTAAATCTTGTTGCAAATATTCATCATTCTACTTCCCAAAATATTCAGTTGAGGTTCTTTTAGTTCATTTCCCAAAACTGAATTCAAATAATGTCCAAGTAATATTTTAAAAAAATAACCATCAGCAGAAAGGACGGGCTTGAAGATTATACTTTTGTTTGATCAATGAAAAAGGCATTGATATCCGCTATCAGAGATCTCCATTAACTTAATTTCTCCTCACCCAAAGATTAAAAATTGATATTTAAATATAGTAGACACTGCAGAGTTGTTATTACTCAATGGTCAAAAGTGAGGTACGTTTTGAAGTATCACCTCACATATTAAAATATTATGTCAAACATAAAAAGGCATTATAATTACTGAATCAATTTCAATTAAATTAAACATTGGTAAAACATTGTAAAAGTTACAATATCCGGAGTCATTCTATCAATGTCAAATATGCCTATACTTAGGGGAGAAGAATAGCTGAGCAGTCCAAGATCATATTATATTTATTTTATATCTGGAGCTGAAATACTCAATCATAAGGAAGTATTAACCTGCCTAAACTAAGCCTATATAGTTTATTTCTCCATTAAATTGATGAAAATAACCTTTCAGTTTGAAAAAAAAATGAATCAGGGATAACAAAAGGGAAAGATTAAAACATGTACAAAATGATAGGCAGTATATTAATTTTCAGGAGATTTGGCTTTGCCTACCTGTTCCATTGTCTCTTTAAATAGCTCCATGAGAATATTCAAATTATTGACTTCTAAATCTTGCTAACCAATAGAAAAACATAGAGATTAACCCAAAGCTCACTGAAGTCAATGGAAAGATACCCTCAATGGCTTTAGATCATGCATGTCAAAACCTTGACAGTGCCACAATTATCAGCTCTAATACTTAATAAGCATTCCTCTTAAAAATGTCACCAGTTAACAAAGACAATGGGTGAAATCCTGGCCCTATTGCAGTCGATGGCAAAACTCCCATTAACTTCAGTGTGGCCTACATTTCACCCACATCTACATTTCCCTGAAAAAAATCCTTTCTATTTGCTCACACATTCAGATAATTAATGTGCCAGCGGCTCTGCTGATGTATCAAAGAACAGAGGAGGACTAATGCATGTGAATCAGAGTACAAGTCTGGTAGCTCATTCACCAAAAATCAGCCCCTGTATTCAGTACTGATAACATATCATTCAGATGGCCCCAGTCAACTTGGTAAAACACGAAAGAATCATACCTTCATAAAGCCTGAGCATCAGACTCCAGCCTGTAGACATGCAGGTGGCTTGGAGGGCATGAAATCCACCCCTCCCAACCTGGGCCCAAAATGTGAATTACAGCACAATACACAAGCTCCCAATCCTGGCCTACAATTATGCTCATGGGCTGCGTGGTAGTGACAGACGCTCTGTGACACTTGGGGTAAGGTTCTGGGGTCCAATGTGAGGTTTAAGTGATTGAAGAGCCTCCACACTGTGGGCGAACTTTGAAGGACAACAGAAAATGGCCCACAAAAAGTTTGTTTGCTCGCACCATTTACAAGATCCCAGTCCCAAGCTCAGAAAAGTCAGTGGAAATTTATCTGTGTATATATACATTACGGTAAAAATAAATACAATATATCCCGATCATGAATTGGGATCAGATAGTATGGACCCCTATGCCCATATGGAATCCCACTGACACCAATAGGGCTTTGCATGGGCCCATAATCCCTTGGTAGAAGATTTAGATGTAGGAATTGGGGCTTTTAGTGATATTAGAGCTAGATGAGTTCAGCCAACAATGGTCTGGGAGTATTTGTTCACATTTCAAGCCTCATTAGGGTTCTCCTTCCATAAAGAGGCAAGCTATTAAGTTTAAGCACACAAGTATTCACAGAATGCAACTCTCAAGAGTCATGTGTGCAAGTGTTTGTGGAAAACAGATCCCAAATGTGAACCCACAGTATCTGGATGAAAAGAGCTGGGACATTTGCTTAGCCTTCATCACCAAGCACATATAGGCCTTTGGGCACACTCGAATCTTCACACTGCAAGTACTTGTATGCTCATCCAGACAAGTGACATAAATAATACCCTGTGACTTATCTGATCAATTGCCCTTAAGGAAACAGTTCCAGGTTTGAATATTGTGTGTCATATTGCGGCAAGTTTGAACATTGAGTCCATAGAAGTGAAATGTATCCAAATTCGCAGTGTAGAGCAAAAGTGACAAATAATTCTTGAGATAATTTTTGGTGAATGATTTCCTCAACTCTAATCTATATACCCTCATACACATAATAGTGAAATTAACAATCAGTGGTTTGAGTAAATATTGTTATTGGCATAAATCATGTGTTATCAAAGGAAGCATTTTATCTGTCAACATAATCAAGCTTTCATGCCTTCACTAATGGTCCTCCAGGGTACACTCCATTTAAAATGGGCATACTGTACTTCCAGGTATCTTCAGAAGCACAGGCTGCATGTGTCTGTTAAATACACCTGGTGTATTTAGTAGCAGCCAAACAGTTAATTAATATGTCTAATATACCAACTATGCTATCATCCGTAGTAGAAACGGATTACCCCCCCCCCATACATTAGATTACGTCAAATGTCATCTAGTAGAAAGGTTTAGATTAGGCTTATCTTTTGAGACAGTTTTATTAGATAGATTAAGTTTCTGTGCATCTCTCCAAAGACCACAGTAATAACCAGTGTCATGACTTTCAAATCCTTTGAACTGCAGAGGGGAATCAAACATAGTTGTCTTTTTATCCCATCTTTTGCTCTTTAGCATTCTAAAAGCTTGCATAGCTCATCTGTTCAAGGAGTAGCATTAGGGGGATCACTGTTGACAAGTGATGGTACAATTATGTAATGCAGATGACATTTCATTACCCCCTTCTGATCTACAATTCCCACTCTCATTCACTCCTTATTCTGTGTAAATATTATACCAGAGATCTAGCTATAGAAGAATCAAGAATGAGTGTCTGTGTGTACATCTATCTTTTGATCAAAAATACACCCAGGGGTCCCAATCCTGCAATTGTATTGTGAGAAGGAACCTTTGCATCTATGTTAAATCTCATTGACTGCCGTGGGATTCTGTGTAGCTGACAGGATGTGATCAGGCAGATCTGATAACAGGATCAGGGCTTTCTAAGAAAACACATCTTGTGAAAGCTGTTGGATTAAAATCTGATTTTTGGAAGTGCTGAGCTCTATAGATACCTCAAAAAACCAGGACACAATGTCTCAATTGCTAAAGTCACAGCAATAGCAGGAGAGACAAGAACAAGTGGTGCAATCACAGCTGTAACAGGAGAGATGGGAGGTGACAGGAAACATGTCTGCAATAGTATATACAAGAGCAAATGCTCCAGTGGCCACCATAAAGAGGTTGGGAAAGATGTTGCAACTCTGGCTGAATTGCAATGGAACAAAGAGAAGAGGTGATGCTGCAACAGCTGAAGCAGATATTTCATCTTCTTCCGTTACCCAGAAAAATATGGCTCCGAACTGTAATGTTGCACAGTGGCAGTGTAGTTGCTACAGTGAAAGGATTTATTCCTTGGACACTACATCAAGACTACTAACAGGTCAGAGTGTGAGAGAAGACAGACTGCCCAGGCTCAGCTTCAAAACAGAAGGGCTGGAGAATTTTGCACAGTTGAGAAAATTATTCTTCTCCCAGGTCTAGTCAAAGATCTAGTAGTAAAATCTATTGCTGAGTGTCACTTGCAGCAGCTCCTCCAGCCCTCAATGCCGTGATCCAAGAGCCCTTTGTGTGTGCCCTCAGTGACTGCTGCCTCCATATGTATACGTTGAGTGTCAGTTGGGGGCATAGCAGGTCATATTCTTTGTGAGCTAATTTGTTGTTCCTCCTGAGGAATAATTAAATGAAAGTCAGTTAACTGCAAATATTTTGGAAACAGTTTCTGAACTGCACAATCAAGTCATTTTGGCAACTGAACCTCATGACACAAGTTCAGAAAGTAACACTGTTAAAATGCAGAAGTATCAAAATGAAAAAAAGGGGGTTCTAACATACAAACTGGAAAGAGAAATTGGATTAAAATATATATTTTGGCCACCAGGCTGTATTTAGACTGTAAAAACAAAAAACAAAACAGAATTATATTAATCTATTTTTGCCCACAGCTTGAAAAAGCTCTTATGTCAAAAATCTTCCCTCTAAGTTACACTTTGTATTCCCATTGTATATTGTATTAACTGCTTTTTTATTAGCAATCTTATTACAGTTGATCTGCACATGAATAGAAGCAGTTTACAAATGATCAGAATTGGACTGGAAAGACTACAAACCTCATACAAATTGTTACAAATTATTTACTGGCTTAGTACAAATCTGCATATAGATGGAGGGAGTCAATCAGGAGGCACCTTCAGGTATGCCTCAAAAGATATGATTATGAAGATATTTGGAAGCCTCGTATGCACACAATGCCTCATACAAATGGAAGTAAATGGCTTAATTTGTCAAACATCCTTAGGTCTTTGTTTTATTCAGGAATTATTGTGTGGTGTCTCTATGGAGGAAAGGGAGTGCAGCCCTTGGCTGATCACTGAAGTGTTAGCCAAGAGTTTCTTTTTAAAGTAGGATTATAGTAAATGTGGGGACAAAAAAAACATTATAATACGATTGAGGACACTAAGCTCCCTATGCCTGTTTCCCAAACTCTTGGATCAGTTTTCACAGCTGATTTTAGTTGTAAATCATGAAGGCATCAATCAGATTATGGGGACGGAATCAAAACAGAAGGAAAGAGATTGGTAAGGAGCATGGACATTATTTATTTAAGTATAAAATCCGCAGTGTAAGACATCATTCTGTAGAACATTACTTTCTTGGGACAATGGAACAGCCTTAGTGTAGAACAGTCTGCAAGGCAGCCTCTGACCTTACAGTTATTCTTGTGTAACCCCACAACTATTCTCAGAAAGGAAGAGAGTTCTGATTTACTGTGTACTGTACAGTTAAAGGTTGTATTTCTTGGGTTCCTGCTTTTTCATCAGACTTGTACTTAACAGATTTTTCAGGGACACAGATATTTGGAGATAAATTAACAGGAACTGACAAATGACTCTGCAAGTGTTAGTCAATGAATAAGTTACTGAGTTTTAATTGCTTTGCAGCTGCATTGTCTAAAACTAACTCTACTAGTTTAACTGTCATTTTAAAACAAATGTTTTTAAACTGGTGCAAAACACCGTGCAAACACTCTAAGCCCAATTTATACTTGGTATATAATGTGTTAGCTTAATTCAGGAAGGAATCCATTGAAGCTAAATTAATATATACCAAGTTAAATTAGATTAAGAGTGTCCAGGCTGAGTAAATATTGGGCACTAATATTACAGAATCAGAGCCAGAACTCTGCTGTTTGGAAATGGACTGGCACTAGAGTTACTTGGAGAACCTGTGCAATGAAACAAGTATTATTTAATTAAAATTAGGCAGTGTGACCTATGTCTATAGCAGTGGACAGGAGTTAGAACTCAGAACTATTTTCAGCTATGCCACTCACTCACCGTAAGATCTGGGCCAACTCACTTATTAGTATTCTTCATAGGAATTCTACATAGTGATACACATAATGTAATCTTTCCTCATATGGAAGATGTTCCATAACCCTAATAACTTTTGTTGCCCAGCTCTGTATCTTTTCCAATTCTGATATATCTTTTTTGAGATGGGGCAACAAGAACTGCATGCAGTGTTCCAAGTGTGGGCATACCACACCCATTTACATAGTGGCATTATAATATCTTATTTTTATCCCATTCCTAATGGCTCCTAACATGGTTAGCTTTTTTTTTTTTTTTTTTTTTGACTGACACTGCATGCTGAGCAGCTGTTTCCAGAGAACTATCCACAATTACACCAAGATCTCTTTCTTCAGTAGTAACAGCTAATTTAAACCCCATCATTTGGTATGTATAATTGGGATAATTTTATCAGTGTGCATTACTTTGCTCTTATCAGCATTGAATTTCATCTGCCATTTTGTTGTTCAACTATCCAGTTTAGTGAGCTCCCTTTTTAGCTCTTTGCCATCTGCTTTGGACATACTTTCTCTGTGGACTATCCACCTCAGAGTGCCCTACTGCCCCCACAACAGCCCAGGGAGCTGGCCACCCCCAGAGAAATGTGCAGATGGCATTCCCAAGAGTGGGAGGGAAGCTCCTCCTGGCAACGCAGAAACATGTTACTTCCAATAATAGGCCTGTGGCTAAATTCACATTCTGGCTTTTGGGATTTTAGGCTTGCCTAGTTTGGGTAAAGGTCTCTAAGTCATTATTTTAGTTCCATCATCATGCAATGGCATTGCAGTTTTATAATTACATGAAGACAAGGAACAATGTACAAGTCAGAACAAAAATCACGATAGAGTGCATTGTTTTAATACTAGCCAATACGCTTCTCATTCTAGTTTTACCAGATTTTAGCGCTATACCCAACTCGCACTGTAATCAATGGACAGCCTCCCCTTGCCTTCAGTGGGCATTGGATCAGGCTCACAGAAAACAACAAACTGAGCACCCAAACTGACACTTGTTGTAACTACTCTTTCCAGCATGATGGAATAATTCAATGATCCATTTCCCTTTAGGGAACAGACATTCAGAGTTATATATATTAAAATACATTACTCAATGGTTAGTTTTACTAGGCAGTTCTAACTAAAGCAGAAGGAAGGGATCCAGGATAGAACATCAGTTCAGTATCCCTCTTCTTATGGTGTCTGCATGCAGTTGACTCCAGTAATATATAACGCTACTCAAATTATTTGAAAAAGGGCACAGAAAATATAGTGAAAGCCTATTAAATAGACACCTGTTAAATGAATAAAGATGCCTTACAGTGCATTGCCTTTGCACAAAGCAAACAGACCACCAAAAGCCACCAAATACAAATATAAACCAAATGAAGAGTAAAATGTTCCTTCCTAATCCACACTGTAGATCTCTGGCTTAACTCATTTACAGATATTATTATAATCCAGATACACACCGATGATACAAATGTTATATAATCAAATGCAACAAAAAAGGATGCAAGGGACTGTAAAAGTGAAAAGGGTTATTTTATTATACAGTATCTAGCCTGGATTTCATAATGCCTGACTTTAGGCTCTTAATAGAGAACAGTCAGATGGGAGGCCTGATGTTTGGAGTTCTCTGCAAGCAGAATGCATTTGTTGTGATTGTCAAGCCACCCGTGGGATTTAGATGGAGAATTGCCATTGGAATTGATGGGAGATGTGCTTTTAAATCCCTTAGACTGCTTTTGAAAATGTTAATGATTGTCTTCAGTGGCAGTTCTGTGCTCACAGCTCTTGCCAGACCAGGCCCCTGAGCCATGCTACCCACACCGCCTTCTGTTACTGGACCATTCTGAGAATGAAATCCCCTTCCCACCAGGGCCGGAGCATGCCAGCCATGTCCTCTCCCTGCTGGCTTGAGCCTGTACTGTACTGACAATATTCCCCCTGGGGCAGAGGTGTCCTGATAACATTTCAACCCTGTTTGATATAATAAATATAAATATAAAACCCTGGAATTATAACATTAATTCCTCACTGGAAACAACAAGCAAATTCTGTGACCAAGAACCATCCACACATTATCCCTTTCTTTAGCCTAGGTGTCACAACCTTGTGGTGTATTTTTTGTTTGAATAAAAGCAATGGCAGGTTTTAATCTTAATTTGTGAAGTACGTTCTTATCATTAGTGCTGTGCTTTCCGGAACTGTCTAGAAACTCAGAGGGAATGCAATTTGTTACTTCACACCCCAGTTTTCAGTGGATATTGAATAGCATCATTACATTTTTCTATTGCAAAATGCTTCATCTGCCCTATTCACATAACCTCAGATTGTGTTAGATCTCTTGTATCTTATTTATTATACATGTCTACATATTGTGATAATTGGGTTGTATAATATCCCATGCAGGCTAATGTGAAAATGATTTCTGCTGAATGAAAATTACTTATTTTGACTCCTCAGGGGTTTGTTTTGTCAAAACTCATGTAGTATTTAGCAAAGTAATCATTGTTCAATTGTGCAGCATGAGAAGTATAAAATTATCATAATAGAAGTGGAAAGAATAAAAAGCTGACCTCATTTGTTTGATTATTAATGATGTTTCATCTAATTTACAAGGCCTAACCTTGTGTGATGCAAATGTAGAGCACAAATGTACCTTTTTATCTCACAAACCTTAATTAGATATGCAATATATCAGCTGAATTTTCTTCTAGGTAGGCAATGTAAACCACAGGAATTTGCACTGAAGATTCTCTAACAAAATTGTTTTAAGGCGGTGACACAAAACTTAAGAAGATTTTGAATGAAGTCATGAAAATGTTCTTAGATCGTAAAATGATGTTGCTCTCCTAACAAAACTATGAAATGCAAAAATAAGAAGTGTAGCCATTCCAGAAATACTGGAATGTATTTATATAGGTTTTGTTGCTTTCTAAGAGGTACCAGATGTCAGTGAAAAATTATTTTCACAGATGTAGTATAGCTGGGATTCCATCTGTAAAGTAAAATTGGAGAAACGTATATTTTTCTAAACTTAGTGGCAATGTACCCCATTTGTTAAATTTCACACAGACAAAGAATCAAACATACTTTCAACCTGAAGATGTGTCCGTGTAAAAGAACATCAAATGGAGGAATATGAGTTTGGATTAGATTGGGGGAGCCCAGAATTTGCATCTAACTCTGTGATATTCAGCTTGTGTTGGGTCGCCTCACAGCACTGCTCCTCCCCTCTCACAGGGGCCAAAATACCTTTTAAAAAAAATGTCCCTTTCTCTTTTGTTTCTGCATTGGGCCAACCTGCTCCAGTCCAACAAGTTCATCTTTCAGTTTGTCAGCTTCTTTCACACGTGCTTCTGCACCACCTTCCACACTGGCCTTTACTCTCGGGGAGCCATTCCTCATCTGACAGTCACTATTCTATCCTCTTCCACATGCCTGCTGAAGACCCACCTCTGGGAGAACACCTATAAGAAATCAACCAATAAATGATTCCTAGGTTGGGGACAAATGGGGATAGATGGTACTTTGTCTATTCATAATAATAATTCCAACAACAATTAACTCCATGGGAATTCGGCACCTACTTGCCAATTCTGCTTTAGGAAAAAAATCACCCCCTAAATGTGTGTGTAGGTAAACACTGAATTTATTTGATTTCTCTCCCCACACCCTTATGCAACATGTCTTAGATTAATTTCTTTATGTCAGGGGCCATTGTCTTCAGATGTATAAATGGGTTGCTAATTCTGACTGGGACGCTGGGGAGCTAGTGCAGTATGTGTAATGGATAGAAATAATATAAACTGGTGGGTTGCCCTGACTGTAATGTTCCTCACTCCCTCTCACTAAAAGATATAGCAGGAACAGAAAACAACTAGAGAAGGGCAGTGAAAATGATTTAGAGGTTTGGGAAGACTTCCCTAGGAGGGAAGATGAAAAAGAGTATTTAGCTTAGAGCAATGACATAATAAAGACATATAAAATAATCAGTGGTACACAGAAGGTCATTTGAATGCACCTATTTACCCTTGGTCATAATAAAAGAAGAACAAGAGAACAACAGAACCAAAATGTTGCTATTTAATTAACCATATTTTATTCATAATAGTCTAAATTGGTTCTAATGTACTGGGTAAAAGAATCTGAATTAAACCACAGGACCATTATTAATCAACTTAGGGAAAGGGAACTTTCATTTCACTTTGGCAGACAGTTTAAACACAGTAACTGTAGTATTATAAAAGGACTCCATTTATAATTGCACAGCCATATAAACAACAGCCCCTCAAACTTGGTCATTTTTATGACAGGTTTCTATGGTATTCTAGCAAGTGGTTAGCATTTCAATTGCATTTGAAAGCGGAGCTCACGGTTGCGTTCTTCGTTATTTCAAGGTCCTTGCTAAAGTCTCCCTAGGACATGCTGTAATTCATTTATTTGTGCTTATTATCTTATGCTATTATTTTTGCAGCAAATACAGCTGATCATGCATTTACAGATGTAGAGATCAAAATCCCTTGAACACTGTGTTGTTTGCTCTGGGCTTATTACTCCCGGATACTTTTGTTATCAGTAGATTTTGCTTGTTTACCATTGCTATCTCTATTTAGATCATTTTTATAGATGAAAAACAGAGTGAAGATGCACTGCTGACTCCTGGGAGGCCTCATTTGTTATCTTCCTCCAAATGAACAGCAGGTCCTTTTACTACTGTTTGCTATTTTAATTCAATACTTTGCTCACACCTGTGTTCTAACTTGCACTTCGCAGGGATTTCAGTTTAAAGCCGATTAAGATATGTTGGCTGTACCTTGGGCAGGAGAGGCAGCGGGTTTTTCAAAGACAAGCAGCACTGGAAATGCTGGGCCAATGACAGGGAGAGAGGCATTTGGCTTTTGGAAGCAGCAAGTGGAAAGATTATAAGTGTTTTTGAAGAATACAGATAAATCTCGGTCTATGAACTTTGCAGGAGTAATTTCAACTGTACAGCTGTGGAGTTCTTAGCAAGAGAACAAAGTGATTGGTAGAGGGACTGTGGGTCAGAAGAGAAATTTCACAGGAGATCCAGGATAAGGGGTTGGGGGTGTGTGTGTTGGGGGTGGGGGGTAAGGGTAGAGGAGACAATGCTAATGGGATTTCAAGCTTAATTTTTAGGGTTCTTGTTTAAAAACAAACCCCAAACCCGTCAGGCTCCTGCCACATTCCTTTCTTTTTTCATTTAAATCCTTAAAACCTTATCAGAGCAAAGTCAGGGCTTTGAGAATAATCCAGAATCTGTCCAAGGTGCTGAGACTAATTAGCTGCAGCTAGAGATTCCTCACCCAGGGCTGACTCTGAAACCTCTTCTGGGATTTTAACTCCAAAAGTATTACACCACTGGTAGGCGGTTAAGGTTTCAATCTGCAATTTTCCTTGGCTGGGATGTACTTGGCTGCTAAGTTACATCGTAAGACCAGAGCTCCCCATCACCATCTGAGATGTAGTTTTGTTTCTTATTAGAGATGAACTGAACATGGTCAGGCTTGTGGGGTTTACCTGCAGCTTGCCTCTAAACTAGGTGACTGCTATTGTACTAAAAATTACAGAACATCCCTATTAACTCAAAAATGAACATTTCATACCTGACCAGAAATATGCCTGGCTCTTAAAAATTTAAAAGGTAGATAACAGAAATGCCAATTGTTCATTCAAATTTGGAAAACAAAGTGTAATCACTGCTCCTTTAATTAATCAAGCCCAAATCACTATCCATCCTTCTATGAAGTTGGTCCTTATTTCCAACTCTGAGTTTTCTATTTCCACTAACACTGATTCTACTCCAATATCAGATGATCAGGAACCCCAGATAATAGATAGGAAAAGATCACTTCCCATAGCCTGACCTCATTTGCATCTTTGCAACCCTGTTGACTTGAGTGCAATTATCCAACAGAATTAAATGCAACAGCCCTTCTGTTTGCTGGAAGGCACATGAGTATGGGAACACTTCCCAAACAGACTGCTCTCTACAGCAGAACAAGAACTGGCATGAACTTAAGGAAGGTGATTCCCTACCACCTTGCTTTCTCCATTTTCCAGTCCAGATCCTCAGCCGGAATACATCTGCATAGCTGCACTGATCTCAAGGGAGCTAATGCTGATTTACATCAGATGATAATCTGGCCTCCTGTAATTGTAAATACCTGTGCAAATTTTCATCAGGCTTTTTTATTTTCTCACCTGCTGCAAGATCCTAGCTGCTGCTGTTGCTTTTTTTTTTTTAAAAGCTCTAACTACTTTTCAGATTTGCTACCATTTTCAGTGCAGATGGGCTATTTGCTTTCCTACCCAAACTAAAGGCCCTGACCTCTTCCACTAGTACAGTCTATCTTGCTCCCTGAGCATATACTTTGAGTGGTCTATGAAAAAATTAACATTTCCCTCACTCTGCCAGAACCATTTGGGGAAGTTTATGATGCATCGTTACACCTGTACAATTACTACCACACTGGAGCCATTGTTTCAGGTATTTTCCTTCTTGTGTTGCTCCTTTTTTCTTAGCTTTTGTTTTTTGCTTATTTGGATTCATGTCAGCCCTCAATATCACTAGGGGAATCCATCTGTCAGCAGAAGTGATGAGAAACATTTGTGCTCAATGTTATTTGCAAGAAGCAGGTATGCACTCTACAGACTAACACTTTACTCAAGTAGTGTTTGTGGTATATTACTGTTGACGTTGGTCGGTACTGGAACTTATGTCATTAACTTTAATTTTATGTCTTCACTGAAGTACAAAGTGAGGTTGGGTCATTAAATAGCACTTAGTACTTCTAGAACTGGCTCTGGACTCATATCTATTAGTCTTTGTTAATTGCATTCCTTCTCCCTTATCATTTATCACATTTGTATCTAAATACTTGACAAAACAGAAGATAGTGACAGTACAAAAAAGTTTTCGACCGGAAAGTCTGGTTGAAAGGGGACCTGTACAGTGTCCGGTCAGAAGTACTGACTGGACACCAAAAGTCCAGTTACTACCTACAGGGGTGCGGAATGGGGGAGGAGGGTGTCACTACTTGCAAATGCCACTTCCAGCCTGCCCAGCCCTGGGTGTGAGGACCACGAGAAGTGACTGGGGGGGGGGGGATCTGTAATGTCCAGTTTTAAGAAATTGGAAAGTTGGCAACCCTAGAGTTTCATGTAGAATTTCACAGCCAGAGTCCAATTGTGGAAGTAAAAAATGAAGCTGTGCAGCTTTTGGCAATAATTCTGCGTAGTCATGGAGGCAGACAGAATGCTCCAGGGTCATGATCTGAAGAAAAGTTCAGTGTAGCTCAAAAGATTGTCTCTTTCACTAGTAGAAGTTGGTCCAATAAAAGGTATTACCTCACCCTTCTTGTCTCTCTACATACATGGTAAGATTCAGCATTTACTTCTTTTTGAAAGACTCAACATGTGCTCCTCCCAGTGCTAGCTATGAAATGGCAACTTGCAGTCTATAAGTCAGTCACTAGATGTCTCTATGGGCTGTACAGATCTCCAAACAAGACAAGGCTTTGGTAAAAAAATAAATACAAAGCTGGGAGTTAAGTTATGTGGAAGCCTGTTTGTGCCTATAATTCTTCTGTTTAAGAAAGGGCTCATATTTACTACAGACTGTGATTGCATGTACTCTGAAATTAGGTGTGATGGGGCAGGGTCCTTGCTAAACCCTCCAACTAGTCATGGTACATCATCTTTGTGCTGAACACCATAGGTAGACGCACTTGCTGGGTAGCCCAGAGAGTAGCATTGTGGTTATGTGCTGCCTGTATGCACTAGGAGGGAAGTGGCACCTGCTCAGGGACAGTTACAATGTGGCCATCAGCGATTAAAGAAGGAAAACAGGAATACTGCTCTTAGGATAGATCAGGAGCTTGAAGGCTCTTGCATAAAGGCAAGTCCATGATTATTCTGTGGTCAATGGTTTTCATGAAGACTTTCATTATTCCTTTTCTCTGTGTCAGATCCTGACACTGTTCCTCAGAAATACAGCTTTCCTCTTCTAATAGAAATTCTAGATGTGATACTCCACTGCCACACCCCTTGTGTGGTCATTTACACATGGGCAAATCAGGATGGTAGCATCGTATACCCATTTTGCACAGGTGTACTTGACGACACCAGGTGACGGGAAATCAGGCTTCTAGAATCCACAGGGATTTTAAATTGTATTTCAATATACTTGGTTCTTTTTCTAAATTGGATCAAATATCTCTTCAACTGAAAAGTGCATTTCTTCACTTTCTACCCATCTCTGACACCTGCATAGACTATTCAATAAATTCTGTTGAGGGACAAATTCCAAGCTATATCATCAGCATCACTCCAGAACTGGCAGAAGAGTTATTGTCTGTGAGGCTTGATCTCTTCAGCTAATAAAAGGAGAAAAGAAAAGAAAACAGGGAAAAACATGGCATTTCTAAGAGCATCGTGTCCCCTACTACCAAGATGGGGGATTAAGTCCAATACTAACTCAGATGCTGCCTGCTGAACCAACAAAAATTATATCCTCCCTCCCAGAGGATCAGAAAGTGTGATCTTTTTGGTGTAATTTGCACGCCTTTTGAGATGATTAGATGCAGCTTGCACCTTTTTGGCACATACACAGATATGATAGCATGAAAATAGGATGGTGTTGTTTATTTGGTAGTTAGCATCTGAGTAAGTATTTCACTGATGCTGCACCCTGGGCTGCTTTAAGTTGCATCTTTGCCACTCTACCCAGAGAACCACTACAGATACTAGTGCCAGTATGGAACACTTGAGTGTCTGCCAGGAAATTAATCCAGCCTAAGTGTGATTCGTTGTGTCCATGTCATATTGCTAGCATACTGTAGATATGCAGGTAGTGGAACCTATCTGCATGGGATATATATATCAACTGGTGTTTACTGTTCACGTGCAGGGAACGGAACCTGGGGACATTTTGCCTGAATCACCATTGCTTTTGAACCTTATGTAGTAATTTATACCAATGTAAAGTGAGTGAAAAACACTACAACCATGCTGACTGGTTAGCATTTTATACTCACTTTGCACTGGTGTCGGTTATTCCTCTGTTGTGAATCTTGTCTAATACCCTCAACCTCTGAAGGGGTCAGATGTCTCTTCCCTCTTCATTGTATCAGGCTATTTTTATTATTTTTAATTTATTTATTTTTGCTTTAATGTAAAGACAAATTGCATTTCCAACAATCCAATTTGTGCCAAACACCATTCCAAGGTTGACAAGCATGCACAGATACAACAGAAATAATATTGCAGGCTCACCTGCATAGCAGTTTCTATCTACACACATTAACATCCAAGTCATCTGAATATCTCTTCTTATGGGCCTCTGAGTTATCTCAGTTGCTAGGGATTAGCATCTCTCTTGGGATTTGGGATGGCATTCCCATTATCCACTTACCTACTACACTCTAACTATGTTGTCCTCAGCTGATGCTATCATCTGCCACTACTGTGCTATGCTTACTAGAGATCTAACATATCTGAGCTGAAGCAACCAGTTGCTTTCTGCATCTCCAGGCAATGTAAATGAAGGTGCTTTTGCAGCATTTAGTTTAGAACTGGTTTGAATCTTTAGAAGATTGTTTAAAATTTCAATTAAAAACTGATAATTGTTCCTAATTTTTATTTTCCAGTTCCTGATGAGCATTAGTTTGATAAACGTTGCCTCTTCTGAACCGATATCTGGAAAATTTCCCCTCAGAGAAAGCAACATTCCCTGGTTGGCAAAGCAGCCCCCAGTGCTACTCATGCTGCAAGTCTATATGAATTTGCTAGGACAGTAAGAGGTAGTTTACATTTTGATGCTTTGCAGTGTCTTTGTCCCTTGTATGACTGGGCTCCTGAAATTTCCATGGAGGTATACTAGACAACACTAGAACACATTAGGCTGCCCATAAAACTACGTATTGCCTCCAAATGATATACTCTGCTTGAGGTGACTTTTCCTGAGGAAGACAGAACGTGACCCACTGTTTCAACATTTCCTTCATATCTGTTAATATTAAATGATCAGCAAAATTTGGCATGTTTAATAATAAATCTTTGAAATCATTCTTATGTGCTTTATGCTCATATCAGAGATTTACTGGCCTACAAGAGGCAGTTCTTTCTTGGACAACTGAGGAATTAAATGGCAAAAATTCACTGGTTTTGATCAACTCTACAGAAAACATTAGAAATTTGGAGCATCCTGTATATAAGTGCTTCACTCATCAATATAATTAACCTCTGTCTTATTAAAGCAGATTCCCCAACCCCAGCTCAAATGACCAGGAAGTAGAAAAGTCATCCCAGTATATAAATTTTGTAGTACTAAGGGCTTATACCTGTTCTTCGCTAATTAAAATTATAAATGAAAAAGCATACGATAATTCTAATCCTATCTTAAATTATAGTACATATGCCACTATGGTTGAAGAACTGTTTATAAAAGCATTCATTTCAACAAATGCATGGACAATTAAAGAAAACATCATACACCTCACAGACACATTTTCTCCTGTTTGTATAATATATTCTTACCATCTATGACTTATTGTCAGTGCACTTGGGTGCACCTACCTAGTGTGTGTGGGGGAACCCACTAGTAAAACTTAAGCCAGAAAAAAATCTTATCTACGCAATACAGTCCATCTACTATAATTGGGACTAAACCATTTAGGTGGAAGGGTGAGTCTGAGGGTCATTTGAACACTATGGGTCAAATCTTCAGCTGGTTTAAATTGGCAAAGCTCCACTCAAGTCAATGGAGTTACCCCAATTTACACCAGCCAAGGTTCTGTGCATCCTATTTTTCAGTGAACCATAGTTAACCAAACAGAGCACCTACACTTATTAGCCCTTTGCAAAGTGATAGCCTTTTACAGTGCTTCCAAATGTCTCAACTTTGATGGTGCTGGGAAAGCACAGTGCTTGTGCAATGATCACAAAGAACACAATGTTTCAATGCATCTTGGCTTGTATCTTCTTGGAAGGCTACTTTTAGGTCCAGAGGAATATCTTTTAATACTATAATTAAAAACATGGAGAAGTGAGTAAGTGTGACTGTGGGGAGTATTGCCCCCAAGTTGTACTTGTGTATCAGCTCTGTAATGAGACCAGTTTCCCAGTGGTATGGATAGTGTTTGTTGATCATGAACACACATAAATAAGGGCACGTGCTAAGGACAATGACATGATCTCCCTAAATCATTAATTCCTCCAAGATACCAGGCTTATGAGCTGCTGAATGCATTCTTAAGGATCAGGGACACTCCCAATTTCCATTGACCTCAAAATCCTCCCTAGAAGTCCACAGGCACTGACGTCAATGGGATGTGAAGGCGCTCAGCAGTTAGAGTATTACAAAACATTAAAATGCCCAGGTCCCTTTCACGTATGAAAATATTTAGTTTCAACAGGCTTATGACGGTCTTTGTAAAGAGCGGCACTGTATTGATTCTGGCTTCCCTGTGTATATAAAGTCATTTATAATGTTATGACCCGGACTGTAGAACACAAATTTAAAATGACCTGTACATATTACTCACTTACATTTGAATTGCAAGTTAAATACTCACTGATTAAACATGAATGCTTTCCCCCTTGAGAGAACCAGATATCTTATCAGTAAAGCCTTCTTATCTAATTCACCATCCTGGAGGCAGACACATTCTCTTGCAGTGCCAGGAGTTTATAATGATAAAATTAACAATGTTGTATTTACCAGTGAAGTCAGCAGTAGTGCACAGTATCCTACCATTAATCATTAGACCCAGTTTTCATAACAGAGCCACTTGCTAGCCCTCCGGCACCTGCATCACTCCCCAAGCAATTCCAGTCCCCAGCAATAACTTATCGCAGAAGCCAGGGATCAAGATTAAAAACCTGGTGAATAATGGGAGACTGTACGCACCTCTATTCCTCTGGTAGATACAAGCAAGCTAATAACCTCCTTAAAGGGGAAGCAAATCATTCCATATTTTTTATTTTATAGACACGGCAGAAAAGACCTGTAGCTATGTCTTGGTAAAATTTATTGTATTGTTTAAGTTACTTGTTTCTGCCCTGTGGAAGGCATTGGCAGGCATAAAACATGCTGGGGTCTCTACTATATTGCGCTGAATACTATATACTGCATTTTCTTTATAACAAGAATTGGGGGGTGAAGGACACTTGAGGTTCAACATTAGAAAATGTTTGGAAACTAATTAGAAATGTTTGCCAATGTCACAAAAGCATTTGGGCAAGCGGTGCGGAATGCTGGGTCAAATCCTCAGTTGCTGTAAATTGGCCTGGCTCCACCTTCTTGCAGCAGTCGTGATAAAATTGCCTTTGAAAATACCTTGCAGCAATGCTTTCTTCCTCACCTAAATACTATGATGAACAAATACTGCTTGGTCAGTTGATACTCAAACTCTGTGAAATTCTCTGAGAATCTGCTGGCAATTTGCAGAGCTTGCTGCCTGAAAGTCTTGTAAATGCACATCAGAGAGGGAGGGGTTTTGGAGAGGAACAATGATAGGTTATGGAAACAATGAAAGCTTCAAGTGAGACCCTGCGTTTTTGGTACTTGCCAAAGAAAACTCAAGGTTATTTCCTCCCACTATGAATGCTTATATTTTGTGCCGCATAGTACCAATTGTCATCTCATTTTCCCAAACCAGATTCAGGTTCCCCTCCCTTCCCACCCCCACTGCTTTTCTACTTTGGGGCTTGTTAATAGAGACAGATCATCTGCATTTTTAAAACAACATTACATTTCTGCCCCCCAAAAATAATCTGGCAAGAATTTCATAGCCCAAGTGAATTTAGTTATGCAGAAAGCAAAGGAATGGGTTTGATCATAGAGGTGAAAAATAATATAATATTTTTAATTGTTCTTCAGAATTATCTTGGCTCAAATTTCATGAATACTGTGTTCCTCAGGATGTTACCAAGAGGATGCTCATATTCCGAGTGAATGGATATATAAAGTTTTCTGAAGTTTGGGTTTTTTTCCTTGGGTCACCAATAATGGGCAGAGTTAAGATTGTTTGAGTGCCCTGCCTGTGCATTTCCATACTTTCAAATGTTAGCCTTTTATCGTAAACCTTACCTCTGATTTTCCTGGGTTTCTAATGCTTGTTATTTTATAATTACAACATTCCTGTAAATCTTTTTACCCAGAAGGTGCCAGAATAACAAAGGGGTTCTATTTTTGGCCCAGGGATTACCATAACAATCCCAGTAGGGAAGACTGAATACCATCTCTGCTAAACTACACTGTACACAATTTCTCTTTTTAAATATGCTTGTCCAATTTATTTACAAATTATCAAAACCTTATAATAATTGTTTTGCTAGGGAGCAATTGCACAGGGAATATTGAGGCCCTGGGGTAAGACTCATTTACTGATTCATTTATTCTGGAGCTCACTGAATTACAGTTTACAGAAGACCAGGGATAAGAAAATTCTGTTTGTCCTGCATTGGGATTGGCTACTGATGATGTAATAGTGCATTATTAAGTGATAACTGTTTTTATTAGGGTGTTTACAAGGAGACAAATGTTTTGTGAATCAATACATGTAGAGACCACAAGACAAGCTGTTTATTGATCCATGAGCCATTTGTGTCAAAGTTTGCTTCTCAGGAAAAAAAAATATTATACTCCAAGTTAGATACATAAGGATAAGGCATTGAAAGCATGAATGGTTAATTTGCATTCTGAGTTAGGATTTAAAATAAGAGCTGTGCTTTAAAATGCCTTGTTGCTTCTGAAAAATTTGAAGTGGAATGCACTGATACTCAGGAAAAGTAATCGGCATTAATTTATGTGATGTCTTTCTTCACTGACTATTTGGCTTTTCATCAGCCAGTTGGAATGCTGGGGTTCAGTAAACTTCACATAGTTTGGATGAATACGCTTTCATTTCCTGGAATTCTGGCTAGCTACAGATCATACAGTTATATATCCTCATATAATATATAAACTTAAAACTGCTTCAATAAAAGTCTCAGCTTTGTGAGGATGACAGCCTTTAGCACACTGATGGCATCAGAACAATAGGGACACATTTTCACCTCTCCAAACTGCTGGGAAACAAGGACCATAAAATTTTAATTCTGCACAAACTTCAAGAACTCAATCATCCCATCAATGGCACATGAATTTCAACAGTAGGTGAGTGTGCAATGAACAGCATAATTTTCCCCTGGAGGTTCCAATTTTTCCACTGGAATAGAATTGAGAATACAAGCCCCCTTTTGGTCAGGTGCCAACCAGGTTATTTGAACTTCTTAACCCCTTACAGGTAAAGGAAGGATTTTATACTACCCTTAGCTGTATGTTTATGACAACATCAGTGACAAAAGACTATACCATTCCACCATCAATTAGTAAGCATAACTCCTCAGTGAAATCAAGGCATGATATGACTAGCAACCAAAGAGGAAAAGCTGGAGAGCTCCTCTCATTGTGATATCTTGGATTGTTACCACAATTGCTATTTCTGTTTTTGTCATTTTTCCTCTCCGTTGTTTTCATTTCCTGGTGCATCTTTTATTGACTTGCTGGGGAGATGAGCCATTGCAAATTAATCTGATTTGTGATGTCTGTTGTTTTGCACCAGCTGGAAGGTTACATGCTCCTTATTAAGTGGAGCTTAAATGCTTCTTAATTCACTTCAGTACAAATGTGTGCTGTTCTTAGACAAAGGCAGGTAAGTTTATGCTCATTTTGACAAAGTTATCTATCTTAGGCTTCTCTTCTGCTTTTAGATGGCATAGTATCCACATTAGACTAGGTAGAAAAGTGGGACACAAACCTCACAAAAAATTGTCCTTTTTAAAAATCAAAACGCTAAATCAATGAAAAATGTCATAGAAATTTCAAATTTTGAAATGTATCCACCAGCTCTATAGCTTACCAAAAGTGGAATGAGATATTTGGGGGAAATTTTGTCAAAAATTTCCACCCATTTTATTTTTGTCAAAATTGTAAATTTCGACCATTTGTCAGCCAACACTAATCTACAGAAGTAGCTACATCTACATATCCATAAAAAGATTTTGGTACGAATGTAGATGGTACATAGCTGTGCTTAGCTTCTGAATTAGCTAACCAAACTAATTGTCCCATATATGAATAAATGCATACTTCTATTTTCATAGGCTTAAGAAAACACCAAACTAAAATGAAATCCACCAAATAATGGATTTTACATGCTCTTCTTGCAGTAGAGTTTATTATATATTAGAGTGAGTACTAGTAGGAAAATGCTTTTGTTTCTCCTGTAAAACACTGTTATGTCTATTGTTTCTAATAACATTAGAATAAATTGTTTCTATGCATACACCATACAGACACTACTGCAAAGCAAACTAGATTTAGGTCTCATTCTATTCCCTTAAGATATGTCATTATCTGAGACACCATTTCAAGGAATAGATTCACAGAAAGGAAATTTTTAAGTAGCAGGCAAAGAAATATAGTCTTAAATTAAGGGACGTTGGCAATTAAATGGTAAAGTTCTTAGTTATATTATCATACAAATACTTGGTGTGGGTTCATAAGATGTAAATCATCAGAGAAACATCCAACTGAGTGTTTTTCCAGAATAGCAAGGGTTAGTTTATATGTCAATGGGATTTCAAGGGACCCTGTAGATAAGGTCCTAAAATTTAAAAGCAATGTATATTTTGAAATCCTAAACTTAGCTAATAAGTCCATATTTTATTCTTTTTTCTGCAAGGTCCAACACTTGATTGTGCAATCAAGCACGTTAATAACTTTATATAGGCACATAAACCCAATTACTCATATGCAAGACTGGACCCTGTGTTGGCACTCTCATATACACACAACTTTTTCCTTTTTATTTTTTTATTTTACAGATCAGTCTAAGCCCGGAAAATCCTACCAACTTCTTTTTTTTCAGTAAATTATCAGATGTAAAGTACCACTTTCTTTCTGTAAAGTGTTATTTAAAGCTGTATTGATACTGCTATAGGAGCACAAGAGAAGTCTGAAAATGCCCCTTACATGCAAATTGAAAAAATAACCTAACTGGAAACCTCTTATAATAGAGCACTTGGATTGTAAGATATTTTACTTTTAAATTGTATAAGGTTTTTTTTTTCCTCCCAGCATTGAAATTTTAAATACCTATCCTTTTATTACCTTTGTCTTCTGAAAATAGCTGGTTAAAAGGAGAAATATAGATTGAATACTAAATCATGCACTGAAATGAGTTAAAACCCATCCTCTATGGGACTTTTTTTTAATTCAGGGCTTCACCTTTTGTGAGTTATTGGTCATTTCTCCAACCAAGAAATAAATATTATTATAATGTTGCCTTGCTGAGTTGTACAGCTACTTCTGATCTCAAATTCACATTTTGGGGTCCCCTCTATCACTTCTCCCTAGCTGTTGTTGCTGAACATAAGTCATATCTTCACCTTTAGTTAGTACATTTGGATGTTTTGAGTGTCCAGAGCCTCACACAATGGGGTCTTGAGCCTGCCTTTCAATACAAATCATAAATATTGCTCACTCTGGTGAAACAAATAGACTTTAGGGGTTGCCTTGGTGTCTTTGGAAAAAGGGCTGGCTGTTAGAAGTTGATTGATAGCACCCTTCTACCAGTCAGTGTCCCAAGTGCTTCAGAAGCGCACACATTATACGCAGTTTTGTTAAATCAGAGATGGCTCTCCCAGTTCAGCAGAGAAAGCAGGGGCTAGTCATTCTTTTGCAAGCATTGTTTAAATAGTCTTTAGTCAGGACAGAACAGGCACCAGGATAAGCAGGGGGTCTCCATATTTTAACTGATTATTTTTTAAGTCACAGCAAGAGGACAATTTTTCAGTCTGATGAACTGCCAGGGCTCTTGTACAGTAGCTAGGGATGGAGAGACATTAAAAAGAAAGCTACAAGCTTCTCCCCTCCCCCAGCACAAGTCCCGTGCGTTCTGCATGGCAGGGACCCACTCAAGAGTGAAAAATGGATTCCTCTGTGTGGTCGAGCTCTTACTGAATTACTTGAGATGCAAAGGCCTGACACATGACCCACTGTGGCCCTGGGTGCAGGGGTAGAAAGCCAATCCCTTTTGTTAAATAAGAACCTTAGCCGCCTGACTAACCCATAAGCCTGTACAAACTGGTATGTTGATTTCTCCATCCACCTGCGGATTGCTTTCTCTGAAGTATAATCCTGCAGAAACATTTTTATCTGATTGTCACTTTCCCTCCTTGAGACATGACCAAAATACCTCTGCTTCTCTGCTGATTCTGTCAGAAGAGCATCAATTGTAGCCCCAGCTTTTGAAGCACTCTCTCATTGATCTTCCCTTCCTTCAAGAACATGTGGAGAAGTTGCTAATAACATTATATCTCAAAAGACTTCAGATGACACCAGTTCTGACATTTGTAAAGCAACTGACACACATTCATGGGGCTGATATTTTCAAATCCCAATAATTGTGTGACTTACTGTATTCGCCTCCGACAACAGACCTTTGTTATAGCAACCAGAATCATAGGAAATCTATCCCAAGGTACTCTCACAATGAGGGGTTTTGCTGAAACTAAATATACACATTACTGCACTCTTTACAGCCTGCATCAATAAGAAAGATGCAACCAATTGGAATTAAACTGATGAGCAATCAATTTCATTAAGCGAATAATTTGATTTAGTCAATGACTTTCTTTTTTTCTATTCACAAATTGTGAGAGATCAAATGTCTACTGTATTCATGTGTGAGTTGTTTGACAAATAACTGTCTCTGGATTGATTCTAAACAGTTTTCGGTGAATATTCAAAATTCAAGTTTTGCTTGGACACATACTACAGAAGACATGGAATATTTGTTTCTTGACTGTTTGATCACGGTTAATAGTTGTCATAACTATAAAGGGAAGGGTAACAGCTCTCCTGTGTACAGTACTATAAAATCCCTCCTGGCCAGAGACTCCAAAATCCTTTTCCCTGTAAAGGGTTAAGAAGCTCAGGTAACCTGGCTGACACCTGACCCAAAGGACCAATAAGGGGACAAGATACTTTCAAATCTTGGGGTGGGGGGAAGGCTTTTGTTTGTGCTCTTTGTTTGGGAGGTTATTCGCTCTTGGGACTGAGAGGGACCAGACATCAATCCAGGTTCTCCAAATCTTTCTGAACAAGTCTCTCATATTTCAAACTTGTAAGTAAACAGCCAGGCAAGGCGTGTTAGTTTATCTTTGTTTTCTCAACTTGTAAATGTACCTTTTGCTAGAGTGTTTATCTCTGTTTGCTGTACTTTGAACCTAAGGCTAGAGGGGGGTCCTCTGAGCTCTTTAAGTTTGATTACCCTGTAAAGTTATTTTTCCATCCTAATTTTACAGAGAGGATTTTTACCCTTTTTCTTTAATTAAAAGCCATCTTTTTAAGAACCTGATTGATTTTTCCTTGTTTTTAGATCCAAGGGGGTTGGATCTTGATCCACCAGGAGTTGATGGGAGGAAGGAGGGGGGATGGTTAATTTCTCCTTGTTTTAAGATCGAAGAGGTTTGGATCTGTATTCACCAGGGAATTGGTGAAGGTCTCTCAGGGCTACCCAGGGAAGGGAATTAGCTTTGGAATGGTGGCAGTGGACCAGATCTAAGCTGGTAGTTAAGCTTAGAAGTTTTCATGCAGGCCCCCACATTTGTACCCTAAAGTTCAAAGTGGGGAAGCAGCCTTGACAATAGTCATGTTCATTCATTCAAAATTTTGCACAACTCCAGTCATTATAATTAAGTCTCCAACATTATAAAATCAACAAGGAGAGTGCTAATTTTATCCCATCTAATTCTCCAAAGCATTACATATCATTTGGAGGTAGTTTTTTAAAAAGTATGTTTGTATCACTTTACTTAGATTTGAAGTTTTACGGGGTAGCTTGCCAGGACTGTTCTATAGAGGGCCTTTTTGGTCTTTATGTAAAGTGTTTGTACAGCACCTAACATAATGGGATCCTGGTCTATGACTGGGTCCCTTTGTCATTACATCAATACAAATAAATAAGAACCACGCTGGATCTTATCTGTTTTTTTGGTGCATCAAGGTTTCAGAAATGCAATGAATGTACAGTATATGGCTCACACACCTTTAAAGGGTGGGGCAATCTTCAATTCTGCCATGCAAAGACTTGCCCTTTGGAAGCAGTCCTCTGGTTACTTAGGAAAGAACTGGCTAAATGGTCTGAATACATTTAATATAGGATAATTTAAATTAATTTTAGGCAACTCCCCACTCTTCTCTACCTTTTAGGTACCATACCTGTACTTCTTTCTCCTTTCATGCTATGGTCTAAAGTAGCATCAAATACTGATACTGTCCAGTTATTCTGTTGCTTCGACTCAAGTCTAGCCCTGAAAGGATTGGACACTGTTTCATCATCAATGTTCAGCATGAGAGGAGCAGAACAGAAGTTGTGGGGAGAAAAGCTTCCCTTTTGGTTTTAAATGGGACCTCTCTTCCTGACTCCTAAAATTCTCCTGAGAAGAGGGGAGGGAATATTTTAAAATGGCTTTCAGAACCAAAAGAAGAACAGTCTTTGTAGGTACAGTAGTTTAGAAGGCCTCTGATCATTGGTATGTGTGAGTATGTTGCTCTATTGCCTGGCTTCACCGGAAAAGAACAGGTTTCTTTACAATTAACAGCTATGGCTTCAATCCTATAATGTCATATGTGATACTAATTGATATAAAGGGAGACTCTCATAGCTGAATATAAGGAAGTCTAACTCATACCATTTTACTCATCATTTGGCTCATAGTATTATACAAATATGAATAATTCTGATTTTATTGTGTTCAAGCAATCAGATGTCCTGTTATATTTTTAAAAAATGTCTTTTTACTAATCCTGTCAGAGAATGGCATTGGAACTTACTTAGTATGAGGAGGTTTGGCCCTGTTAGCTAACAGATGTGAAATAGGGACTAATCTGGAGCGATGGCTGAGTTCTTACTGGGTAGTGCTGAGTGCACTCACCTCTTGTAGGCTTTCATGAAAGCTGAGGGTCCTCCGCACCTTGAAGTATAAGATGTCTGGTGAGCTATCCATAGCAGGTATACTGTGCTACACAGAAGGGCAGGCAATTGCATATGAGGAGAAAAAAATCAGTATTTGCATCCCTAATCTGGAATAACAATAATCCACCCTAATGCACACGCTGTATTGCATTGCATAACAGCAGGACTAAGGAGAGCAGCATCTTTTCAAAGCAGTCTGAAGGAAGCAATTACCTGACAGTTTTGGGCACTCATCCTTCATCTACAGAATAATAAATTAATAAGAAATCTTTTGTGGTTTGCTGCACACCTTTGATCTGTATTTATGATGCAAACAAAAGGCAAAGCCATGGTTATATAGCAGATGAAATTGTAAGTGAATTTTCCTATGATTTAGTAAATTCTGAACTTAATTCAAACAAGTTCATAATTTATGAATTGCAAATAACTCCCATAATTCTCATGCACTTATACAAATGGCTATGTGATGTGAAGCCATTTGCCATATTTTAAGATGACGTACTCCTTACCCCTTTATATATAAAAATAACAATTGTGGAACCAGCCGAATTTTGATATTCCTGAATAACGCTGTAGTTCTACATTATTTTCAGTTAATAAAAATGTGTAATTTTATTACTGAATATGATCATTTTTAAATACATAGAAGAAGAAAGAAAAGAGACACAGTAGCATGAGCATATAGCAGATGTGCAGAGAATCAATAGAAACACCAAGAGAAACTTTTGGAATCACATTTTAAAATATTTAGGAACTCTGTCAAGAACACAATATGTAAGATTCATGTACTTGGATCAAAATTTTTAAACTAGGGAGGCTAAAGCCATAATTAAACACCAAAATAAGTGCCTGATTTTAATATTTGCTGATGCTCAGCAATATTGAAAAATCAGGTTAATTATTTATTAACTTTACACACCCATGTTTGAAAAATTTAGCCATATACCACTCTGACCTTTACCTTTATTGAAAACACACACACACACACACACACACACACACACACACACACACACACACACACAAACTAGACTTGGTCTGGCATTTTCTTCTGAAAAGGTGTTTTGACAAAAATGGCTTTTCCATAGATATGAAACTTTTTCATAAAAATGTATTTTCCTCAAAACTGTTTTAATTTAACATAGGAGAACACTTCAACCTGTCTGGCCACACAATAGCAGATGTAAAGGTAGCCATCTTACAGCAAAAAAACTTCAGGACCAGACTCCAAAGAGAAACTGCTGAGCTCCAGTTCATTTGCAAATTTGACACCATCAGATCAGGATTAAAACAAAGACTGTGAATGGCTATCCAACTACAGAAGCAGTTTCTCCTCCCTTGGTGTTCACACCTCAACTGCTAGCAGAGCACCTCACCCTCCCTGATTGAGCTAACCTAGTTATCTCAATACTGATTTATACCTGCCTCTGGAAATTTCCATTACTTGCAACTGAAGAAGTGAGGTTCTTACCCATGAAAGCTTATGCTCCCAATACTTCTGTTAGTCTTAAAGGTGCCACAGGACCCTTTTTTGTAAGGTCATTGGTTCTCAAGGCTGCTAAGGATCATTCGGGAGCTGGAACTGACTGCTCCCAAAGAGGAAGATAAGTGAGAAATGATTGGAAAGGGGAATCTCCAGGACCTGGGGAGAAGGACATTCACTGAGACCTGTAGGGATGGGGATATTACAAAGATTATGTGAACTATATCAGGTAAATTCTGCTTGGTGTTCATAGAACATGACTGATACTCATGGATTTTGCTAGAACCCCAAACCACCCTGAGAGTGGTTCTATTTTAAATTCTAGACAACCCTTTTTGCCTAGCCATGTGGTCAAATTATTTTGTCCTGTGAAGAGAAGTTAAATCCAAGAAGTTAGCAGGCAGACTGCCTGAGGTGCTAGAATTCTCTCTCCCCATGTATATGTCTTAATTTTGTATTGTCATAATACATTGCAATGACTAGGTTCAAATATATGACATATGGATGGAGTTTCAGGATTAATTCTGTATTTCATTATTAACATGGGCATAACTGTACCTCAAGGTACATTAATAAAGGAGTTTACAAAGCTTCATTCAATTGACTTTCAGTTGCATGACCAGAAGTCACGCAGCTCACTCACTAGAATCTATTTGAAACTTTACTTCTGAGGGATACAAATTCTGAATTCAGTCTGGTGTAGCTTTATGCAGTAAACAACCACTCCTGAGAATGCAATTCCACTGCAAAAAGAAATGGAGCCCCCTAATAGTGTTGATGTGACAGGACCTGCTATTGTTCTTTGGATTTCACCTCCAGCTTCCACTGCTAGTGAAGATGAAACTTCTGTCTCAACTGCCATGGAGATCAAAGTCTGACTCCTCACACAAAAGAATATTCCGACAGAAGAGCAAGCAAAGCAGCGCATTTTTAAAGCAAACTCTCTGCTCAAAATTCCGACTGCAGTACAAAAGCCTAGGGGAGTTCAGAACACATACTTCTCAGACCACTGGACTATCTGAAACCATAGCTAAGGTAACACAAAAGTTAAACTGATGGTTAACTCTGAAAGTTTCTCACTGAACTAGACTACTGTCACAGGATATTGGCCTCTGGATTTTACATAAATGCTAAAGTAAAGACACCATGTTTGATTTTTCAGGGGAGATGACATAACAGTAATTATGCTACTGATATTTCTGTTTTGTCCAGTGACTGCTTGATACTTTTTTCTTTCATTGGATTGTTGTCTGTACAGTAGTGACAACTGCTCATTGAGGACCAGATTGTCTAGCAAGGGTGTGCAGGGAGGAGAATGATGCAAGGAACTGTGCAAGGACCAGAGATAATCACTGTGTCCTTTGATCAACCATATCACATCCAAGAGGTTTGCTCTTTATCTGCAGCTAATGAGAGCACCATTTGTGTTTCTTCTCCACACCCTATGGTGAAGCCTGATTATGAGAAGATCTAAGTTACTGACTGGGAAAATGGCTCTTTACTAGCTTCTTGGTCAGATTACTTCGGATAGGAAGATTTGATACAAGGTGGTTGTCACAGTTCAGGGAAACTGCACCTGTATTTCCCCTCAGTGGTCCTGCAAGGGCACCTTTCTCGTGCTTCTGGCTTCCCAGCCGTTGCCTTTCCTGGGCAGAGACAGGCATCTCTGTCCCTTCTGACCGGGGTATTTACAGGCTTCATAGTCCCCGGCCTATACTGTTATTTTCCAGCAAGGCAGACTGCCTCAATGGGCCGCACTTTGCTTTCTCCTTGGAGACTATTAGCAGTGTAATTGCCCCAATTAAGCTATCACACAACTTCTTCCAAGCAAGCCTATTTTAAACAATACAAGAACCTACATGCATGCTAATAAACTAAACAGAGATCCCCTCAACTCCAAAATGGGCTCTGGCTGGTGAGCAGTTCTTCAAAACTGCACTCACGGGCGATCCTGTGGTTTCAAATTGTTAACTTTTGCCCAGAACAAGAACCCAGTTTCATTGGGTCTTAGTAGGTCAAAGTTCTTCCAATCCTTCCCTAAAGGATGGGCCCTCTATGGACCGGAGGTCCTGTCCATTTCCTGGATCAGAAAGAAGGCCCTGAGTCAGTTTAAACTCAGGCTATTTAACCAAAAGTCCTTTCTTTGTCTGTTTGTTCCTGGAGAATCCAGTCTGAACCAGTATATACAAGTCTTTCCAGGTGATGGTGCCTCTCGGGAGGAGTTACAACCTGACTGAATTTGCCTAAGAACACCCTTTCTGCCCATAGTTCCTGGAGGGCTGTGTCTCCCCCCACCCATGGAATTAATTGCAATTCCATAAGAAGACATAAACCATTCATTTAACACAATCGACTCCAAAGATACTGAACTTAATTCAATAAGGTTTGTCTAGGATATTGCTGAAAATTGCCATAATTGTCACAGTGGTAAATTAGCAAGGTCCAGTGCACCAGGGAAGGGTTCTTCAGGGTTGGCTGGATGTTCAAAAGTTTTTAAGTGGGAGGTAGAGTTACTTTTTCCAATGGAGGTTTTCACAAGCTCAGTCAGATGCGGTCCTAGAGCTTTCTGTATCTCCCCCGAAGTATGTCCAAGGTTTCCTATAGCAGGAAGGCTAAATGTGGGGATCCTACCCATTGCTATTTCACCTCTGAATAAATGTAATTTTTCCAGACAGTAATATTTGCTAAATGTGCTTTACCAATGAAAGGCTTAGTCACACTTTCTCCTAAAAGCCTATGAATCACACTGAATGGAATACAAGGCTGTTTTTATGAGGACATTGCTAGAGGTGTGTGAAACCCCTGTAACTAAAGCCAGATGAAACTCATTATAAGCCCCACAATCAGGCCAGTCCTGTACCTATAGTTAGGTCAGGGCCACCATCTTTCAAAGATGTTTCTGGTATCTCCAGACAAGGGAGGCAGATTTTTTTTCCAGGAAAATTTGCTAGGTTTTTCATGAGGTGAATCTTCAAGTCACTTATCAGAACACACACTGTAGGAAGTCTAAGTCCTGGCCCAGAATAGATAATCATGAAATTGGTTGCTGCCTACACTATCTGCACAGGGCAGGCACCTGTGGGCATACGGTCTATCCCTAACAGTTGTGTACTGAGGAAGAAAGAGGTTGAGACCTCCTGAAAACCAGGCACTAAAAAAATCTTAAAGCACATTGGAAGAATAATGGATTGTCAAATAACATGAGCTCCAGCAGTAACCCTAATGTGATTATGGAGCCATGTTTTCCATGCTTCTGACTACTTATTTTTATTTCTTTAGACAACTGAAAGAAACAAAGGATTTTTCTGGCAGTAGGGTTGACTTTTGCAACTCTTCGACAAAATACTCTCCCTGGGTATATAACATTACATGCAAAATTCATCTGGCCCGGAAAAGACAGCATCTGCCTCTGTTTGGTTGTCTTGGCTTGCACTGCCTCCTTCACTAACTACATCAAATGTAGTCTGTCCTTAAGCTGCTTAAATTTAATTTTTGTCGAATCCAGCATTAACAGAATTAAGGTATCAGTTGAAACTTTCCCTTTTGAGGACCTAGCTAGGACCCCTTTCAGTTAGACAGTTCTGCAGACACTGTACAAACTTGGCACACTTACCCAAATGTAGAAATACTTGAAAGAAACTGCTTGTCAGTGTAAGATGTCTGCTTATTCCTGACCCAACTAGCCAATAAATGACCTATTGCATGTGGCTTTTTACAAAAAAAGGAACCCTTTACAAAAATGTTCTATGGGAACTGTAAAGAATGCTACAGGGGTCCTAGCTAGGTCCCTTTTGATGGCCTTGGGCCTATAAGGGACAACAATTCTTTGAAGAGATTTGTTTCTAAAACAAGACAGAAAATGTCATCCTGTAATTTGAACTCATCCAGCATCTCTGGCAGAACACACAGAGCCTGGCACTAGCTGAGCACTGTACATGACCTAGAGCAGCGGGCTAGATTAATGAAAGCATACATAAACATTACTCAAAGGGAGATGATGGATTTATCTGAATTCCCATGGTGACTATGTTTTTTGGAGGGAGAAAGCTTAATGGCAATATCTGCATGTGTTTGAAAAGGGGGTCTGCTCTCTTAATGGCCCTCCCACTCTATCAAACCTAATCGTCTCAATTTGTTGAGCCACCATGTCTAGTAATTGTGAGTTCAGAATTGTTTGCAACTTGAAATATTTGGAAGCCACTCATTGGAAATCTTATTTAACATTTCTAATATAAAACATTGTTTCTCCTGGCCAGGCTCATTTGCATTAGCAATTTGCACACTTTCCATATTGACTAGTAATTTTGCCATCCACAATTGGCTGACTCTACATTTCATTTCAACTCATTAGTTCTTATCTCAATTTAGATGTTCCTACAGGTGTGAAAACCACTTATGGCACCCAACACTTTCACTTCACAGAAGAGTATTTTGTTCAACTCATGAACAGTATAGATAGTAGTAGCTTCTCACAACTGATGAAACCCATTAGGGATAAACATCTCTGATTTCTGTTCTACATTCTTGGGATCAAAGAAGGGTTTAAAGCCTTTCATATGGGCTTTGAATACTCATTTTGGAACTTTTTTTTTATTGTCCACATGCCACTACTTGTGTCCCGTTTTCTGAAAATTATCATTTTTGTAACTCAAACCTCCATCCTTCAAAGAGTCAGAGTAAAATGCCAGGTTAGCTGAGAATGTTAGGTTGTGTCAGTCATGCAGTATTCCAAAAAGAACATGTTGTAAAATGAGTTGACTGAGGCAGCCAGCTTTAAAATTTGAAAAGAAGAATGTGGCTTTGAGTTTAATGTCGCCTTTAACTTCCCTTAGCAGAGCCAAATCTCCTGCCCATGGCAATATTTCCATTCTTTAGGTCTTGGCAGCTTGAACTTTCACAGGTAATATGTTAGTCTTTGCAAATATACATTCCCATGACCAAAATCAATAATGTTTTATCAGTCTAACACTGCAGAACTCGATCTGATATTTCACAGTAAAAGATAAATGTTTCCTTTTACCTAATTTGTTCTTCCATGAACACCTGTGTTCTCCATGTCTTTGATTAACTCTTGATATGTGGCTAATTTATATACAAGGCCTACATTTTCAAGTCACTAGTGATTTTGGGTAACCAACTTTAGATACCTTAAAAGGCCCTGATTTTCACAGGGTGGGGGCTGAACACTTCATGAAAATCAGGTCCCATAAGGGTGTCTCAGCTGGGGTTTGTGAGGTGAATGTGAAGCGGATGCATACAGCACTAGCCTACTGATCTGCACTGAGGTAAATTACTACACAAGTTGCATTGGACTGGAGAATCATGTCCAATATTTGGTAATTATTTGATTTTAGTTATGTATATTGGATCCCAAAATCCGAAACCAGTACCAATATCTGAATACTTCAAAACTCTGATTTGACACTATACCTTACTAAGCTGTTCTACTGATCTTAACCTTGCACATTTTGAATGGAAGAGAGGGAGGGAAAATTAAGGGATTTAATATTATTATAGCAAATAAATGTTGTAACCAGTATTAGGGCCCCTCCGTGCTAGGCCTTGAACAAACACATAGTAGGAAGAGGTGGCTGGGAAATTTTTGACAAAATGTTCATAATTGGAAAATGCCAATTTGTTGAAACCAAAACTGTTTGCAAGTAAGGGCAGGGCTGGTTTCAATTAATTTCCCTTTTTGAAAAAAAAAATTGAAAAGAAAGTTTCAAATTAATCTTAGGCTAGCCAGATGTCCAATATGAAGCCACTATCATTAGAGAGCAATCAGGTATACATGTCTATGCTTGCAAAACTTTCTTTGTTTCAGTTTCTGGTAGCCCATTCAAGTACATTTCCTACCAGATCAACCACTATCAAGAACCTGATAAGTACAGTCAGGTTCACGGAACAAAATCACCCCAACTGGTAAATGACTGGTGCTTAAGATTTAGGATACCTGGGATTTCATGCCCAGTTCTGCCATAGATTTCCTGTAAAATGCAGACTGCAGAACCTTCTTACTTCTCTGGGGTGTTGTATGGATAAGCTAGGCACTAATGATGAGAGGTATATGCAGATGAAGATAGCATATGATCTAAAGCTTGGATGGGCTTGCTCACTTGAGCTCCCCAGTTAGGCAAACAAATGGATGTAGGTCTCCTTCATTTATATTACTTTCCTTAATCTATGCAGATATCTATCAGAATGATTATTAATGCCTATGGATGTAATAGTTTTTTGTATTATTAAGGCTGTTTAGCCTGTGCAGTGCTACAGATAAATTACAGTAGTGGAATATCTTTCTATATAAAGCAACAGAGGGTCTTGTGGCACCTTTAAGACTAACAGAAGTATTGGGAGCATAAGCTTTCGTGGGTAAGAACCTCACTTCTTCAGATGCAAGTAATGGAAATTTCCAGAGGCAAGTATAAATCAGTATTGAGATAACGAGGTTAGCTCAATCAGGGAGGGTGAGGTGCTCTGCTAGCAGTTGAAGTGTGAACACCAAGAGAGGAGAAACTGCTTCTGTAGTTGGATAGCCATTCACAGTCTTTGTTTAATCCTCATCTGATGGTGTCAAATTAGCAAATGAACTGGAGCTCAGCAGTTTCTCTTTGGAGTCTGGTCCTGAAGTTTTTTTGCTGTAAGATGGCTACCTTTACATCTGCTATTGTGTGGCCAGGGAGGTTGAAGTGTTCTCCTACAGGTTTTTGCATATTGCCATTCCTGATATCTGACTTGTGTCCATTTATCCTCTTGCGTAGTGACTGTCCAGTTTGGCCAATGTACATAACAGAGGGGCATTGCTGGCACATGATCACACCTCAACTGCTAGCAGAGCACCTCACCCTCCCTGACTGAACTAACCTCGTTATCTCCATACTGATTTATACCTGCCTCTGGAAATTTCCATTACTTGCATCTGAAGAAGTGAGGTTCTCACCCACGAAAGCTTATGCTCCCAATACTTCTGATAGTCTTAAAGGTGCCACAGGACCCTCTGTTGCTTTTTACAGATTCAGACTAACACAGCTACCCCTCTGATCTTTCTATATTAAACTGCTAACTTACTTTTCTTTTTTTCTTCCTGTAGAGGAAGATGGGTTACTAATTTTAAAGTACTTCACAGCTAAATCATTCCTTTTGCATTAATCTCAGAGACTACAAAGCTTTATCAAAATGCCACATGATTTGAGCTATAATTTATACAAAGGTTTCAGAGTAGCAGTCATGTTAGTCTGTATCCGCAAAAAGAACAGGAGTACTTGTGGCACCTTAGAGACTAACAAACTTATTAGAGCATAAGCTTTCGTGGACTACAACCCACTTCTTCGGATGCATATGTTGTGCATCCGAAAAAGTGGGTTGTAGTCCACGAAAGCTTATGCTCTAATAAATTTGTTAGTCTCTAAGGTGCCACAAGTACTCCTTTTCTTTTTAATGTATACAAAGTAATGGTTAAGGGAAAAAGAAAACTTCTAATAAAATTATGGGAATACAAGCGAGTATTGCTGTTAGTCTAAATATTGTTTAGGATCTGACAGTATGCCAAAGGCATCTGCTGTTATTGGAGTCTCCTAGTCTCCTTGTTTGAGCAGAACACCCAATATTAGTAATACAGTTTTAATCAAGTGGTCTATATAAAATACAAGATGATTTTAATTATACATGCCTCATGCTGATAATAATCCCCTTACATACATGCTACCACTAAATGATGTATAAGTCTTGTTTCATGAATGAACAGTAACAAACATGAAAATATAGTTCAATGTATTCCCTGTATTATTAGCTAAAAGCATTATCTAGCTGCTCATGAGATACTGGATGTTGAAGTCAGCGGACTAACATCAGGTATGTCTAACAGGACAACTCTGCTTTCACCTTGCTTTTGCTTGCATCTTGTTGTGTGAATAGTTTTTGTCCTGTAACTCAGTGAAATGTTCTCTTCTGCTTTCACTTCTCTCGTACATGACAGCACCATCTGTTTATAAATACATCATCTGAATGACAGTGCTCTGATGATGTACTAATATAATACATCATCAAAGTGCCATCAGTGATGATCTAATGATGTATTAGAATGTTGTTTATCAAAACCCTGTTGCTCGGATGATGTATTGGTGCAATACATCATTGGAATGCCTTGCACTGGTGGCACTGCACTGATATAATATTTTTTGGGGAAAATGGGCCCTGCTAAGGCAGGATAATAGGATGGAAGAAGCGCTGAGAGAGAATGAAAAAGATGGGAGGAAGAAGGAAACAAATAGGCAAGCGCTTAGATGAAATAGGTTAAAGGGAATGAAAGGTGAAGCCTCAGAAGACAGGAGAAGGGCTTGAGAAGACTGATCACATTATGAATGGAATAGAAAATAATGTTAAAAATGAATGTCTAGTGTTTAAAAAAATATTTCTAGACAGCTGACCAGGTGTATATACATAATCCCTTTTCCCCGGTTCTTCCTTCTCTCCAACTCTTCCCTTCAGTTTAATTCCACTGGTAGGCCCAGAAAACAAACAAGTGGTCTGACTTTATGAAGTGGAATAACAACAATCTGTTGAGAAAGTCTGATAGGCTTCACATTGCTGGACAGTTCATTGTTTGGGAGGCCTAGCTTGAAAGGTTTTACGTTATTTAGTTATTTATTTATTTCACTCAGCCACGTGTTTCCAAGTTCTCTGCATTTTTGGAGACATGTTCGCTTGGTTCAGTGGTGTTAAATTAGAGGCTGGGTTTCTGCAAGGTCAAACAGGGATCATACATTTTGTATGGTGTCCATCTTAGAGCTGAAGGAATACATGAGATATTGCAGCACTGAGCTAATTTATCATTGCTATATGGAATCTCAAAATAGAGTTGATACAACATTTCCCCCTTCCCCCCACTCCCCACCACACCAAGGTTTGCTGACTCCTTTGATTTTCTATGCTAGGTGATGCATACTGTACCAGCTGGATATTCTAAACAGATTTCGAACATTTTAAAATCTGATTTCCATATGATTGACTAAGCCTCCAGCCATTTTATGTGTGCGAATTTACAAGCAATGAGGTTCTGAAGTGACAAACTGGTCTATTAATCTGCAGAACAGGTGCAGAATGAACAGCAGCAATGCAAACTTTCCCTGTATAGCTTCAGCAGTGTATTCCAATCCTGACCTTGGTGGAATCACAGCTAGGGTAAATGGGACAGAGCTGTCTCCATGTCCATTCAGTTGTTTGCACGTCTGCTGAGAAGATCAGCAAGGGTTTTACAATTATAATAGCAAACATTTGTGAGAGACATGGACAGCTAGGAATTGGACTGAGACCACCTATAATTTGCACCTTTCCATTATGGACCTCAAAGTATTTGCATTTTTGTAAAGGTGGGTAAGTAACAATGCCCTCATTTTTACAGATGAGGGGACAGAAGCATAGAGAAGTTAATCCATGACTTGGGCAAGGTTACACAATGACTCACTAGCAGAGATTACAGTAAAATCCAAGTCTCTTCACTCCCTGTTCCATAGCCACTGGGCCACACTGCTGCTTTTTTTGCTGAACTGTTGATAGGCTCGTATTGGACCACTGGACATTACCTGGAGGGCAGTTTGCCATTTCACCTTATCTTTGGCCCTTTCCAAAGCTGCTGAATTAGGCTCCCTGGCTCTAGGGTCCAACATTGAGTATACAGTTTTCTCCCCCTCACCTTCATGATTCCAAACCAGAGCCTTGGTGTGGAAGGGTCATTCCCAAGGAAAGAAGCGTTAACATGTCCAGAAAGGGAGTGGGTTTGTGGAAAGAGAGAGTGTAATAGTAAGTGGAAATTTCCAGTTAAACAGAAGAAATGGAGGGAACCTTTAACGTGCCCCAGAATAAACGTGTGGGCATTGTGATTACCCATGGTAATCACCACAGAAGTGCCAGGAAGAGAGGAAGGAGAGATGTGAGAGAGAAGACAGGAAGACCTGGTGAAGACACAGGCGAAGAGAAGAAACTGAAAAGGAGGAGGAAAAGACTGCAAAGTACACATAAAGATAGACTCCTGCCCCTGCATGGAGACCCATCCAAGCCCTCCCAGAGCTCATTTATTATTTCAGTTCAATACCAAAGTCACACAACTAACGGTGCACTATGTGCATGCTCAGGAGGAACATAGTTTTTCATGACACACATTGAGAGAAAGGGATGACCTTTGTGGCTAAGGCACTAGGACTAGGATCAGAAAATCTTCATTCAGTTCCCAGCTCTGCCACAGATTCCCTCTATGACCTTAAGTAAATCACTTAATCTCTCTCTACCTCAAGTTCCCTCTTTGTAAAACCAGGATAATAATACTCCCATTGTCTGTCTTGTCCATTTGGTTTGCAAGCTTTTCAGAGCAGGAACCAATTTACTATGTGTTTGTACAGTGCCTAGCAATTTCAGTTTGGTACATCTAGATGCTACTGAAATATAAATAATATTAATGTACAGGGGGCCTGAACTGAATAGCTTTACAGAGGGAGCTTCAAGCCTATGAAGCTCAAACATTTGAGCAACTCTAAAGTGGCTACCCAAGAGGCTTGTCCATATCAGACAAGTCCTGGCTGGAAATAAGTCAGGAGAAGGTAAAAAAAATTGGGTAGTGTTGATTAGAGGTGGACTTGAATCAGTTTTTTAGAGGTAAATAGAGACCTTTTGGTTTTGAAAAAGATCATTGGAAAATATTTATCAAAAGATTTCAGTGTCTAAGAAAAAGCCTGAAGAATTCACCAGTTGATCCAGCTGTGGTGGTGCACAGGTGCAGTTGCTTACAACAAAGCAGGGTTCTTTGAGTTTGTTTTTTAAAGGGCATTTTTCTTGCAGGTAGGCAGAAGGCTGCTGAGTTTGTTTTGCTGGCATGAAGCTGGCCTCATAAATTTTCAGCACACATCCTGGTAACGAGCTCATTTTATTTCTTTTGACCTCATTGTTATTCATTTTGCAGACTCCTTACTGACTCGCATTGCATTTTTCAAACTTTAAATAAAAAAATAAATAAATGAAAAGGGCACTTCATGAATTACCTAAGGGGGGAAAAAAGATCAAGTTGGCAAATTAGCAACTCTTCATGGTGAATCCAGGCAAAGTTATACTGACACCATCATTCAGTGTCACAAAATGACAGGCAGGCTATTTTCATAAGTTAAACACTCCCTATTATACTCAGATGCTATAGTACCCCATATTTGAAGATCTGTTGTTAAGAGGACTTAGTTCACTGAAAACACTCTCTCTCTCTCTCACAGCATTTCTATATACACATACCCACTGTCCTACATAATGTTATGTGTACAATATAGTTCTAGGAAAAGTGCGTGCTTAGGCAAAATGTCTGCTCCTCCCAGATTGCTGCACCTCTCACATCAAAAAGTGATTAACCATCTTATTTCCTCTAATATTTTGCTATCCTGGAAAGACCTTTTTATGATAGAGCTCACCCTGGACAAGTGGTGGTTATTTTTTTAGGTGGTTATTTTCTTCATTTACCTAAATCATTCTCTTTGTATATTTATCAGTCTGGTAAATTTGACAAAATCTTTTTATTTAGAACCAGCTCATTTGTTCCCTATTAGAGATAAAAAATAATTTACAACAAATAATTTATTCAACTAATTTTGCCTTTTTTATTGTTCATGAATTGTTCGTGCAAACATATCTTAGAATTCTTGAATTAATCATTCTAAATCTATTACTTTTTTCAGCAATTTATTCTTCCTCTACAGATTATTCAGATTCAAACTGCAAGTATTATAATCAAACATACAATTTGCAATCTGCACTGTAATTTATTCAAGAGACCAAAAAACCCAACCCTTACAATTTCAAATTATGGTAAATTTGCTTATTGTGTCAGCTAGCTACATAGATCATCCAATCAGGAAAAAGATATACAACACATTTAATGTATCCAGTGCGGCATGGACTGCACGTTTTACAACTGAACAAACAATTCTAACTTACTTTTTATGAATATTTGACCATACAAGCTCAATATTTGGTTTTGAGAGTATCTGTATTAAAAAAGCTTTGATGCTTGAGCTAAATTTTCAGAAGTGACTGATTTAGGGGTACTTGACTGCAGATGCTTTAAAGATGCTTGATTTTTAGAAGTGAGGACCATCTGCCCTCTGAAAATCAAGCCCTTTTACAAATTCTCAAGTTTAGCTGAACAACCCTGACAACTGCATTCTAGGTAGTCCTCCATAAACAACTAATGCTTTTTGGCAGAAAGGTGTTGGTGGGAGGATACCTTTTTTCTCCCCAACTGAGAGAGTTGAGAAGAAAGGCAGTCACCATATTTGTTTCTATTTTGAGTTAAAAACTGACACTTACAGCCGTTGGGCCATGACAATTCATATTAATATACTCACTTCAGAGACTGCTGACCCTGAAGAAATCTTTAAATGTCATGGAGAATAAAACTGTGGAGAACTTTCATGCTGCTGTTGTAAAAACAAAAAAAGAACAAGAATGGAATGATTTAGAACTGATCTGTTGGAGGCCATGAGTAGCTCGCAGCTAAACAGGAAGATTAAGAATTAAGTCAATTGCACTAATGCCTTCTTAGGGCCTCCAAGTTTCTCTCACAAAGATTCTACCAGGGCCCATCACTGAAATGAAGTAAATGCCCCTTTTTCACAAGGGAAGTGGGAAGAGTTTCCTGACTTAACTTCTTGGTCTCTTGACAGAACATTAGATTAAATACCGCCCCAAAGAGCTGGATTCCAGCAAGGGAACCCCAAAAAACTTAACTATTTGCTACACATCACATACTTGATATATTGGAGAAAATGTAGATTGCCTATAGTCATCCAGTGTTGCCTAATTGTTGCCAATTTAGTATGTCCTCCCTGAAGTGCTGAAACGTAAGTAGAATATTAGCATGAAATGTTGGCACTTTAAGGAACATGAACAGGGTTCTACACTCAGAAGTCGCACACAGTACAAAAGTAAAGGTCTTACAGCATTAGAGTAATTTTAATTTTCCTTCGAAGTTGCATAGAGTTTTGGCTATTCAGTTTGGGTCTTCGGGAAGTTATTTCCTTGTGCCATTATTTTAAAATTGCTGTGGTTAATCAGCCAACTAGAGAATCTAGATATTTGCAATATTAAAGGCTCCAAAATACTGATTATGCTAAACAGTTATATGAAATATCCATTTTAGTTTTATGACTATTCAAAGGAACCATTTACAGTCTCAGTGAATTTTTCCAACAATATTATACAGGATAAAATGTTGCCATTTGCACCAGTGAACATGATTTTATATTGGCCAAAAGAAGTGAAGAAAAACATTTACATAGAATTAATGTATAACTATCTAAAAATAACTTGGTGAATTTATACTATCATACATAGAAAAAAAATCTAGATAACCCATAGAAATCTTCCTTGCTTCAAATTTGATCGCATAACAGTCACAGTAGAAATAACTAGGAGTTTCCATCAAACAAGCCTTCTCCATTTCTCAGTGCCATTCTTACTATGTCATTTGGTATGGTATGGGATGGAAGTGGAGGCAGTTGACCCCCGACTTTGGTTTGCCTCCCCTCTGCTTTTTATAGCTCCTTGCCAGCTGGCAATGTGGTGTCTCCCAGGCCTGTGGGAGCCACTCTGGGGAGGGGATCCTAATCACTATTTATCAGCATCACTTCCATTTTTCCATTGGCTAGACAACAAGCAGCAGCAGCAGCCTGGACCAGAGCTGAGGACTGTGCAAGCCAGACCTGGACCCCAGCCCTGGGTTGGCCACTGATGAGACACACTGCCCCGGCTCCCCACCACCCCCCATTCCCCACTTCCTGGGATAGGAGCAGAATGTCACCTCCCCACCCCTCTTTCAGGATGGGACCAGCCCACTAGCACCCCTAACTCCTCCATGGCCTTAGTGGGGAGGCTGAAGCAGGGACGCTGGCACAACTTCGCTCCCTTCAGAATTTTTCTGAACTGACACCCCTGCATGTTTTGTGTGTGAATGCCACTGAAGAAAATCTGTCTTGAGTTTCTGTAGAAAGGTGTACACTTAGGCCTAGATCCCACTGCCAGGGCCTTGCATCCCATGTGGAACTGTAATGAAGTCAGTGGGACTCCATGCAAGTGCAATGATCCACACACATGGATCTGATTACCCAACAATAAATAATAATAGCTAGCACTTAAAGAATACTTTCCATCAGTAGATCTCGAAGGTGTAAATTTTTAAATGGTGAGAGTAATTAACCATTGGAAATTTTACCAAGGCCGGTAGATTTTCCATCACTGACAACTTTTAAATCAAGATTGGATAGTTTTTCTAGAGATATGCTCTAGGAATTATTCTGGGAAGTCTTTTGGCCTTTGTTATACAGGAGGTCAGACAAGCTGATCACAATGGCTTCTTCTGGCCTTGGGATCTCTTAAAAGTGCATTACAAAGGAGGTCAACATTATTATCCCCAGCTTACAGATGAGGAAACTAAGGCACAGGAGGTGAAGTGACTTGTGCAAAGTCACCCAGCAGGTCAGTAGCAGATCCAGGAATACAGCCCAACTCGCCTGACTCCCACTCTATCCATTAGGCCACACTGTCACCTATCATGTTTGAAGATCTGCATAATAATGGAAAATGCAATTGCATGGCACTTGCAATTGCATGGCAGTTGTCTGTGTCCTGAAAGAGAGAGAACCATTATGTGGGGCAGAATTTTTGGAATACCCAATGAGTGCAGTCCCTATAAGAAAATGACTGTGCATTTTTTATCCTATCAATTTTGGATTCCTGATCATTAGGGCTGGATTCTGGTCTTATTAAAATCAGACTGTGTTTTGCCACTGACTTCAGAGGCATTTAAAGAAGCAATCAAGTTGCAGTTAAATCAAAGTCAAATGGCAAAGCCAGAGGCAATGATTGATTGTAGAGCACATTTGCAAACTTATTTTTCTTTCAAGAAAAACTTGCAGCATATAATTTCACATATGGCCCAATCAATGATTTACCACCTCATTTCATTTTTAATTTAATGGTTGTGTTCATTCATAAAATAGAAATACTACAAGATGAAACACAGACTGAAATTTAAATACCCCATTAGTGTTACATATTGTTTTGTCTACCAAATATGTTGTTTTGTCAATGAAATGTGGTTTATATGTGGTCTCTTCTAGATTATAGGAGATTGGTTTATAGGAAAAATATATTACTTTGTTCTGTATTAAAACAATCTGGTTTTGCTTTAATCATGTTCTTTTTTGAAGTGCAAGAATATCATTTTGCCTATGTGTAATGCGTTCAGAGATAATATACTGGTTTGTAAGATATTTTTATTGGTGGGTATATAAAATCTGTGTTTGGTTTATGGACAAAGCACTACAGTCATTGCATTCCTTATTGATTAATAAAGTATGCCCATTGACATGTACATTAAAGTACAGATTTATGAATAAAGTTCACTGATTTCATATCTGTTTTCCAGTTAACTCTAGAGCCAAGGAAAATCTTCCAAATTTGTTTCATTATTTTGCCATAAAACGTCCTGTCCAAAACCACTTAGCACTTTGGGGCCTTTGCTTTTCAAGACAACTTACAGTTTTGTAAATATAAAAGCAAAATTTCCACTCAGTAAGAGAGAGGTTTCCAAATGTCTGCATGACAGCAACATTTTGTTTTCAACCAGAACTGGAAGTGTGCCCATTTTTGTGGAATTTAGAGAGACAAGGTAGATGAAGTAATGTCACATCATGTACCAGGCCACTCAAATACCCTGAGAGAACCTGCTTCAGTATCGAAACCCCTTCCAACAGCACACCCCTACTTGTCACCTACCACTCCACACTGGAACCCATACCGTGTCCCATCAAACAACTACACCCCATACTCGATGGGGACCCCATCCTGAAAAAAAATCTTTTCTGAACTCCCAATTCTGGCCTTCAAACTCTCTCTCCAAGCTCATCATCAGAAGCAAGCTCCCCACAGACCAGGGCACACTAACTCAAAGTGGCACCAGACCCTGCCAGACCAGCAGATGCAAAACCTGCAGACATATCTGAACTGCTACAGTGATCAACACTCCATCTCCCCAACCCATCTTTCAAGATCCATGGGTCCTACACACACCTAACAACATGTGGTGTACCTCATCCAGTGCAATAACTGCTCCAATAACAACTGTGTGGGTGAAACCAGACAATCACTACACCCTCAAATGAACTCATACAGGAAAATGATAAATATTACCTCAACTCCTTGTCTCTCTAATATCCTGGGACCAACACAACTATAAATACATTGTATACTCTTGTGGGATGTCAGACATGAGTAGATGGGAGTTGACTGGGAAAGAGACAAAAGAAAAAAAAAGTACATTATACACACAACCCACATGTGTCTCTTATTGTGAAGGGGAGTGGAGTAGTAGAGAGGGGGTTATAGATTTTGAGCAAGAGTGTAGGCCAGAGTGCACAACAAAAAGTGGAACCACATTACACTTGATGTGACATGGGGTGAAAAACTATCATAGCACATACATACAAGGCGGCTGAATTTTTTGCATGGGTAACCTTTATTCTGGCATTTCCTAGTGTTTGCAACCCTAACATTCATTTAAGTTTTTTTTTTTAAATGTAATACTGTATATATTGATTAGACCTGAAATTTAAACTGGAAAGTTTCTGAGCCTTGGGTATAAAGTAGTCAGGGAGTAGTCCCTGACATGTCTGAGTACTTGTGGAAAACCAGGGGGGATAGCTCAGTGGTTTGAGCATTGGCCTGCTAAACCCAGGGTTGTGAGCTCAATCCTTGAGGGTGCCATTTAGAGATCTGGGGCAAAAAAAATAGTTGGGGATTGGTCCTGCTTTGAGCAGGGGGTTGGACTAGATGAGGTCCCTTCCAACCCTGATATTCTATGATCACTGCTTAAGTTCAACATTGATCCAAAAACTGCAGTCCATGGGGCTACATTTGCCCTCTTGTTACATCTGTGCAACCAGATTAACTTTAATGGCATTACCTGGGTAATTATGCTCTCTGTATGTGTGTATATATAGCTCCTCAATATTTATTCCACTCTATATGCATCCGAAGAAGTGGGCTGTAGTCCACGAAAGCTTATGCTCTAATAAATTTGTTAGTTTCTAAGGTGCCACAAGTACTCCTGTTCTTTTTTCAATTTTTTAAATCCATCTAGGCACTCAGTTTAAAAGGGAATTTTGCTGAAAATTGAAGAAAAGTCTGTTTTGAGTCATAAGAAAGCAAATTAAATAGAAGTTAACTTGTTTTCTATGCTCATTAAACTCAGATTTGCTATAACAATGTCATTTCTGTCTTCAAAGAATAAAGAGACCCGGGAATACATCTTAAAGATTACCCACTGCTGTGCTTACAATATATGTGGATGACACACATGCTAATTACTGCATTTAATTGCAATGGCTGTTTTCTGGTCCATCTTGTAATTAAGCGCTTCTGCAACTCTTTATAATAAGAAATGACTAAAGCTAGGCAAACAAATCTTGGACAGAACAGTTGTCTGCCCAAAAATGCTGTTCAGTTTAAATAAAAACATTTGGCGGTCAACATGTCAATTTTGAGGAAATATTAGATGAGAAAAAGTCAAAAAGTTTTGTTTGGATAATGTCAAAATGTTCAATTTCATTTTTTTTTCCATTTTGATTAACTTAATTCTCTTTTATATTACATTACTATTTTAATTATACATTGCATATCATACTTAATGTTATATAGTATATAATATTTTAATATAATATAAAAGTCTAACTGAAATAAATTGAGATTATCTAAATGAAATGTTTTTACGTTATCACAATGAATGATTCAGCATTATTGAAGCAAAACATTTTGATGGTTCCAAATCAGAATTTTTGCTTTGTGGGAAATTTTGACATTTTGGATTTTCATTCCAATTTGGAATGATTATTGTTGTTGTTTGTTTTGAATTTCCTATGGAATGGAAATTCTGGTTTCCGACCAGCTCTAGAAATGGCTGTAGGATTGTGAATGCTATTGGAATCTAATACCTGGCTCCCAAGGATACCATATCCATGTCCTTAAAGATTAGGTGTGAGTTCAGACAGTAACCTTGTATCAAAAACATGTACTTTGGCATCTTCCACAAGGATATCTAAGTCGCCTCCTTTCTTCCATACTCCAGGTGGCAAGCACGTTGAATTTTTACCTGGCCATTACATGAGCTACAGAGATCTCCTTGCAAGGTCTCACCTCATGCTGGACCCACACAAGGATCAAGCACAATCTTGATGTAATTAATTTCTTTGATATCATTATCTTAAATAATAAATAATAAGGAATTTTAAATGAAAGTTAAATATAAATAAACAAATCTGATTCCAGGCCTCAGGATGTGCACCCAGAGATGAGCATGTTCTGTATAAAAATGCCATTTTCCAGCAGTTACCAAGGACAGAAACGATGGAAATTAAGGGCATTTTGTCACATCTCCAGCATGGCAGCTGCTATTATTGCTGGAACAGGGATACTTCTTTTTCAGGAAAACATATCTGGGGCCAAATTTATCTGAAGTTACCCAGGTAATGCCGCATGGGTACCCGCATGGCCCCACAGTATGCCAACATTTTTATGGCTGACTTAGAACAACGCTTCCTTAGCTCTCGTCCCCTAACGCCTCTACTCTACTTGCGCTACATTGATGACATCTTCATCATCTGGACCCATGGAAAAGAAGCCCTTGAGGAATTTCACCATGATTTCAATAATTTCCATCCCACCATCAACCTCAGCCTAGATCAATCCACACAAGCGGTCCATTTCCTGGACACTACTGTGCTAATAAGCAATGGTCACATAAATACCACCCTATACCGGAAACCTACTGACCGCTACACTTACCTACATGCCTCCAGCTTCCATCCAGGACACACCACACGATCCATTGTCTACAGCCAAACTCTAAGATATAACCGCATTTGCTCCAATCCCTCAGATAGAGACAAGCACCTACAAGATCTCTATCAAGCTTCTTAAAACTACAATACCCACCTGCTGAAGTGAAAAAACAGATTGACAGAGCCAGACAAGTACCCAGAAGTCACCTCCTACAAGACAGGCCCAACAAAGAAAATAACAGAACACCACTAGCTGTCACCTTCAGCCCCCAACTAAAACCTCTCCAGCGCATCATCAGAGATTTACAACCTATCCTGAAAGATGATCCTTTACTCTCACAGATCTTGGGAGACAGACCTGTCCTTGCTTACAGACAACCCCCCAACCTAAAGCAAATACTCACCAGAAACCACACATCACTGAACAAAACCACTGACCCAGGAACCTATCCTTGTGACAAAGCCCGATGCCAACTCTGTCCACATATCTATTCAAGTGACATCATCATAGGACCTAATCACATCAGCCATACCATCAGGGGCTCGTTCACCTGCACATCTACCAATGTGATATATGCCATCATGTGCCAGCAATGCCCCTCTGCCATGTACATTGGCCAAACCGGACAGTCTCTACTCAAAAGAATTAATGGACACAAATCTGACATCAGGAATCTTAATACTCAAAAACCAGTGGGAGAACACTTTAACCTGTCTGGCCATTCAATGTCAGACCTGCGGGTGGCTATCTTACAACAGAAAAACTTCAAAAACAGACTCCAACGAGAGACTGCTGAGCTGGAATTGCTATGCAAATTAGACACAATCAACTCAGGATTGAATAAGGACTGGGAATGGCTGAGCCATTACAAACATTAAATCTATCTCCCCTTGTAAGTATTCTCACACTTCTTATCAAAATGTCTGTACTGGGCTATCTTGATTATCACTTCAAAAGTTTTTTTTCTCTTACTTAATTGGCCTCTCAGAGTTGGTAAGACAACTCCCACCTGTTTATGCTCTCTGTATGTGTGTATATAGATCTCCTCAATATTTATTCCACTCTATATGCATTCGAAGAAGTGGGCTGTAATCCACGAAAGCTTATGCTCTAATAAATTTGTTAGTCTCTAAGGTGCCACAAGTACTCCTGTTCTTTTTGTGGATACAGACTAACACGGCTGCTACTCTGAAACCTGTCATTAAAAAATTGAGTCAACCTGAAATCTCAGATACAAGACATAAATCTTTAAAATGTGAAGGAATTTGTGGTATTGATCTTCTATTAAATAATACAAGGGCTTTCTAACAACTCAGCCAAACTAATCATCTGTTGTATGTAACACTCTGCACTGGCAAAGGGATTAAAGAGTTGGAGCGGAAGCAGAGCACCGGAGACCTAGCATAAAGTCAAGAAGGATTAGATCTCTACAGCTCAGCAAATGCTACCCTCACGCAGAAAAGAAAATGGTCTAAATCAGCATCAACTGTTCAGTTGTTGTCCATATGTTTAACATAGTTCAGAAACTCAGTGAGCAGTATCTTGACTTCCAGGGAGTTAGGCCGATTTATGCCAGTTGAGGATCTAGCCCTTTATTTCTCAGATAATGAAATCATACAATTTATCTTCCTACAATCGTCTAAACTGTATTTTGTAAGGTAAGCTGAGGATCAAGGTAGCCACCACATTAGCACTTGCACATTGACTTAGGATATTGATTGATACAAAGGAAGTGAGGCAAGAGCTCCTGCCATTGAAAAGCATTATAAAGATTAACCAGAGAAGTATTGGTTTAGCAAAAAAAAAAAAAAAAAAAAATTGCTGTAAAAAGGTTAAAATGCATGTATATGGATGGGGGAACCGAGACCTAGCTGGGTTTACCCAGGGGAGACTCCAACTCCAGGGCACCAACAGCCATTGTGACTCAGTGACCCTTGGTACCAACTGGCAGAGGGCAAAGGGGTTTTATTGGGATCCCCTAGGTCAGGTTTATGCATAATAATTCACCTAAGGTGGCATGTGAAGTCTCTACAGAGAGCCAGTAGCTTACTGATCATCATAATCATTGTGAAATATATGCAAGGATAACATTTAAGAAGTTATATACCTATACTATAAATTACATTCTTAAAGCTGTGAAATTAAAGTCAGGTCTCCAGGAGGTGACAAACTCTCAGACAGGTTCCTTTCAGGCTGATGTATATCTTTCTCTGGTTATGTGTGCATTGAGTATTGTATGCATCACAATGGAGGCCTCTCTGCATTACTGGGCCCGATACTAATCAAAAGTGCAAAATCACAAGAGAGGAAAGATGCAGGAAAAAAACCAAACAGCTGGGGGATATCTAGTTTATGAGTAATGACAATGGAGTTTTGGGGATACTAAGGTACACTCTGGATCCTTCACCAAGGAGATGAACTGTCCACGTGTTCTGTCTTATGAAAGGAGGATCACATCCAACTTGTGGCTGCAATGGCTGTGAACTAAACTTCAATAGGCAGGAAATTAAGTTGAGGATCTAGAATGTGTGTTATGCTTTTATTTTTCATGTAGACATTTGTTTCCAATAGCTGTACTTGCTACTTCTCAACCTCTGTATTTTGTTACATACACTTTTGCTTCTTTTCACGTAAGCATATCTAAACACTCTGAGTTAAGCAGAGTGGTGATCTGAGGTGAAACGGGTAAGCTGGGATGTACTGCTTCTTTGGGAGTAATGAATCTGTGAATACTGAGAGTGTCCAGTGAAGCAGTGGCTGGACATTTTAGAGAGACGCATGGAGGGTTCAGGGGTTGCAGTGTGCTATTGCTAACCTGCAGAGGGACAGCAGAGGCTGGGTTGGCTGAGAGGGGAGGGCTTTTGTTATCCATGGCCGGTGGAGTCAGTAAGCTGACCTTCATCCGGCAGAGACAAGGCTCCCCTCATGCTAAGGGCTGGTGATAACGACGTGCCTCACAACACTGGGTAGCGAGAGATGTGTCACACCCCTATGGCCCAATATATCTCTTCTTTCTCAGGAAAGAAAGAAACTGCTGTGAGGCACCACTCAACGACTCAGCCCGCAGGAGCAGAGACAAGCGGCTGCAGCAGGGTCCTTCATAAGATTGACAGATTTTCAAGGTATGATCATCTAGACTGACCTCCTGCATAACACAGGCCATAGAACCACACCCTGCACATCCTGCACCATATCCATCCTTGATTTAAAGTCTCAGATCATGTATGTTCTGTATCACATACCTGTGGAGAAACAAGGTGTCTTACTTCCAAAGCTCACAATGGCTGGCTTTCTGTAAACTAACTCGGATCAACCCTCTGGAATAACCAGTGCCCGATCTGGCAATCCTGACTCTAAATACTGATGATGTAATTTAAAACACAAAACCAAAGAAACAAACAAAAGCACTGTGGAAATAACATGATGTTAACAGACCATCTCATTGTTCACTCTCCTTGTATGTTATATCCCTATGTCTGTCTTGTATATTTAGATTGTAAATTGTTCAGGGCAGGGACTGCCTCTTATTCAATGTTTGTACAGTGCCTAGGACAATGGGGTCCCATTCTCAGCTAGGGTCCCTAAGTACTGGAAGGAGCTCAGATACTACAGTGATTAATGGGGTATAAAAACCTATATGGAATAGAACAGAAGAAATAAACAACAATAACCATGCCTGACAAGTTGCGTCTGAGTTTTATAAACTGGAGTCTTTGTTAGCCAATCAGAATAAGATTGAAAAATAGGAAGTAATCTCTTTCATAAAAAACAATACAATTTGCTGGTAAATCAATATATGAGAGAAAGATCAACACTTCTTTTGCACATAAACCAGTTTGAGCCAATATTGTTGGCAGATAATACAAACCAATAATTTGTGGTACATAAAATTAACTTAGATCAAAAACTACCATACTTCCTTGTAAATTAATCCAGATATTTATGTACACACCAAAAACACTCACAGAAAATATACTTAACAGAAACCAATGTTGCTGCCTGACATAACCGTATATTACACATGCAGATCAATGTACCATCCATACTGTAAAATCTAATAATGCTTAAAACATCAAACAATGAAGTCATTATTCAAGCCCATATATTTCATCTTCAGCATAATCTATTACACACAAATATTGATCCACTCAAACTAATATGCGGTACTGGACACAAACCAACATGCAGAGCACTAAAGGGAAGTTTAAAGGTTTCCCCCTACGTTGCCTACCGAGGTAGAAATTCAGCCCTGTGCAAAAGGTTAGCACTTGGCATATGCACCACTGAAATTACATTTAAGCCCTAAGGCCGTTTTAGGAGTTCAGTGATGGTTGTGCTCAGGGGGATTTTCAGTCATACACTTTGTACATTCCATTCTCATGACCCAACTGGTGCCAGAGAGCTGCATTAGTTACACAAAAGGCTTGAAGATGCTTGTGCCTCAAAGTGAGAGAGGCTAAAGGCTGCAAACAGATGTAAGCAACATGGTATTCAGAAGCCTCTTAAAATCCAAATAGATCACATACATTCAAGTGAAGAGCAGAAAAGGAGACATAGCAAGAGCTGCAGAAATGCAGGCTTATTTGTTCTATTTCTAAAGGCTGTTTGTATTCACATGCAGTGAAGCCCAGATCACCTTCTTGTCCATCCTGCCTATTCCCAATTGATCTGATCAGAAGTAGGTACTAAGCTAATTAACAGGGGACAGAGTGTGGGTGGAAAAGTTTGGTGAGCTGACCTGTAGCATAACCCATTTTAAAAGGATGCGGTCTCTCAGTACTGTTAACTTGAACATTAACCTGAATCTGAACTATGCTCATCTTTAGTGGAGACTGAACTGTAAACGCAATGAGACTTCCTTATCATACAACAATGGTCTTAATTACCCCACTAGCTTTTCATGACACGATGATAGAGTTTTCATAAGATGCCTTGTGCTGAGCCCTCTAGTTAGATGGAAAAGTGCCACAATGCTTGCTCAGAGTGGGAATGAAAAAGGCACAGGTGACCTTGGCCTGAGTTCATGAGTGCTATTTGATAAATGTCTTGCTTCAAATGACTGACTGTCTTAAAATCTGTCTGTTAGATCTGGATTAAAATGAAATCATTAATCTTTTTTATATGTACAGAACTAGAGTTGGTCCAGGTATTCTGAATGATTTTTCATGAAAACATTGCCTTTTTTAAAAACTGCAAAATATTGCCAATGTCAAAATTTCTATTTTTTGAAAAAAAATAACATCTTTTTTATTAAAAACCACCAAAACATTTACAGAGGAGTAATAATTTATTTACAAATGGATTTTTGGATCAGTGAAAAAAAAATTATAATGATATCTATAACATTTTTTATTAAAATGTTCTTTTTTTGGCCTAAAGCCAGAAAGATGGGTCTGTTTCAAAGCCTTCCAGGTAAAAACAACTTGAAATTTCAAAATGTTTCACAAAACATTTTTTTATGTTTCCAGGTCTAGACAGAACTAGTCAGGGGTAAAGATCCATTTCTGATGATGATATCCAGTACAGATATCTGAAAGGTTGATTCCCAGCACACATTCACATGCTTTTGAGACCTTTAGTCATGTAACAAATCTCACACACATCAACTTTTTATAAAATTTCTCATAGTCCCTGCTGTTTCCAACCAGGGCACCACACAGCCTCTGTTGTATTTGCATATATCTAAATTCTGGTCATAAACAGAAAATGCAAAGATGTGATTTTTTTTAATTTAAATTAACTAATTTTTTTTAAAACATTAAAAATTATCAGATTGTCCGATTGAGCTGTATGTTTTGGGTTAATCTTTACTGTTTCTGAACAAGTTCTCCACCTTTATCTTTCCATTGTTAAGTTATCACTTCAAAATTGCTAGCCCAAATAATAAAAAGTTGTAATGATAATAAAAAGAGAAGTTTTCATTGCCATAACAAACATCTGAGTCAAATTATTAATATTACTAGTTCATGGTGTCGTGGTGATTTCTAACAGCATCCTAATGTGGAGAAGGGGAAAAAAAGTATTTATCATGGAAGGTGGAAAAATGGTACCTGCTGTCATATCATGTATCAAATAAGTACCAAAATTGCTATGGAAACTGTGCACTTTTTATAGAGTAGGCACATAAAATTCACATAATGTGTCAGAGGATAAGTTACTGCTGTCCTGAGGCTGTAATAAGATCTACACCCTTATTAGTGAAAAGATTTGACAGATTTTGTTTATAATGAATACTTGTAGCCGATGAGTTTGAATCAATGTCACCCTGTTTTGACCAGCCCAATTGGTATTAGAGGCTTATGTACCCCTTAGATAGACTATAATAAAGGAGAAAAAACTAATATAATTAAACAGAGTAATTAGATATTACAATCATATTTAAGGCATATGGAAATGATGAATAGACTATATTGTACTTAGGTACATAAGGGAAATCTTGTAAGAGTACATTTTAAAAGAAATTGCCTTTAGGCTTTTTCTTTTTTTCTTTTTTTTTTAATTGTACAGATCTGTTATTAGCATTTATTAAAGTTTTCATTTACTTAGAGCTGGGCAGGAGCACATTGAGCAGACTAAAAATTAAGATGCATTTGATTAGAGAAAGTGAACATTACGCCAACAGTTAAAAACATTTTGTTGCACTTCTTTCCAATGAATAGCTTAGAGAATACAGCCTTTGCCTCCCTGTTCTGTATGTGACATGTTTCATGTTGATTGACAGAATCTCTGATGGCTCGGCTGGAGAAAAATGAGCTAGTTTCAGAGGGCAGACGATGGTACAATTAGGTTTTGGAGTCCAATGATGTAGAGAGTGGTGCAAGAAAGCAACTCATAGAAAATTGGTTGCACGCTAAACACCCTTGGGTGCAAAGGTGGAATGTATCATCTTGTTTTGGATGACATAGTGGAAGAATGCTGATGAAGATTGTCAGTGTCAGTGAAGGCAATTCAGCGAATGAAAGAAGAGTTTGTACTAAAAGACTCTATACCAGGCACAAATTCACATGATTGCTTAGCAAACAAACGGCAAACTGCATGGAGCAGAGCAGGTATCTGATCACTAAAGGTCATACACTGAACTTTGTCCATATGATGAGCTCCCATGGACAGAATGACAGTTGTGTGTATGGACTGAGTTAAGCATCTAGACCTAGGTATTAAACCCATCCAAATAAGGAAAAGATGACCAAGCTGATTAGAACACTTGCCAATGACAGGGGGCACTAATATTAGTCTAATGTGAGTTCCAAATATAATATTAGTAACAATCCCAATATAATTTTGGAAGCATGCAGTGGGGAGGGTAACGCTTGACCTATGCATATAGAAAAATTGCTTTGAAAGTCAATATATGTAATATTAAACCTAATCAGTTTGTGGGGTTTTTTTTTTTTTTGCAAGAGCCTCATTTTATATACAGCTTACTCTTCTCTAATAGAAGGTGACCTATGACAGTCAAATGGATAACTACCACCATTATATCAGAGTAGCTAATTTTTCAGCCAATGAAAAATTAAGTCATTTCACATAAAAGGTGTAGCCCATTCAAGATGCTTGAACACTATGGGGGGGATTTTCATTGGTAAAAATACCACTGATGTCAATGCAAACAAAGTTAGGCCAACACCAAGCACTTTTGAAAATTCCACCCTATATCAGCTACTCTAAGGTCTAGCAAAAAAATAAAAAAATAAAAAATCTTATTATTTGCATTATGGTAGTGCCAAGAGGCTGAACAAGGATGAGGTCCCATTTTGCAAGGTACTATACAAAGTAATAAACAGTTCCTGTCCCAAAATGCTTAGACAAGAGAAAGAAGAAAGGAAAGGATGTAACATAGTGAACAATGTGAAAGCTTGCAAACATTGTGTCAGTTCCATGTTATTTGTTGTTTAAGTATTATCAATGGTTTCAATCAGGTAGGGGGTTACTTGAGTCAATTAAAAGGATATTTTTAACTGTAATGATTTTTCCCAATATGAATCTAGATCATATTCTTCTTTTTATTGGATAGAAAAGCAAAACTGTAAAATCATTTCACTGAAATATCATTTTGGGGATTTTATTTTTTATGAATGTCATATTTTCAATTTATCTATATTCTTTACTAAATGTTCTGCATTCATTTTTACATGTATTTAGAGAAATGTAATGAGTTTAATAAACTTAAAAGGAAGTTATGTCTGTTCACTATGTAAAGATGGTTTATTTCAAGAAATAAACAATTTTGAAATAGGCAATATGACTTTTAGAGTTATGACTATCTCATTCAATTAGTTTGTGTAATTATTGCATACGCAGTACTGAAGGAGAAAGTACATTTTCAGGAATTACAGTGTAGGTGTACAACTCTGTTATTCTTAATGAGTCATAAACCTTACTCTCCTGCTCTGGAAACTCACTCCTGTGTAACTTCATTTGGCAAAATAAGTTGAGAGCTACAGCTGGACAAATCATTTTATATTTTAATTAGCTCTTTTTTATTCATAGATTCATAGATTCTAGGACTGGAAGGGACCTCAAGAGGTCATCGAGTCCAGTCCCCTGCCCGCATGCCAGGACCAAATACTGTCTAGAGATTGCCCTCCCCACTGTCACATTGTATAGAAAGTATGTATTATTCTCCATAGTTTTAGAAAAACAAGTCCGTTTTTCAAAATAGATTGGCAACTGAATCAAGTCAATATCTGGCTATAGATAATAATACTGAATTCCCTTTGCAGTACGGTTGGAATTCATGCCCTCACACATGCTAGAAAGTCAATGGAATTCTACTGGCATCAAAGGGCTTTGGCATCAAGTCCTTAAAGGCACGCGCCAACATTTTCAAAAATAACTAGTGATTTTGGATGCCCCAATTTTTGGCATCCAAATTGAGACTCTGCAAAGGGGCCTGTTTTCAGAAATCACTGACCATCCACCCTCTGAAAAAATCAGACTCCTTGAAGAAAGCCCAACTAAAAATTGAGGGAACCCAAAATCACTATGTGTTTTTGAAAATCATGGCCCATTGATTTTCACTGGGAGTTCAGGTCATTCGTGAGTAAATGTCATGACCTGGTCCCTTGCTGATAATTCATGCCCCTGTCAGGGTTAATCTGGATGGGTGCAAAAATGTGGCAAGACGCAGCTTCACAAATACACTCCTTTTATATCATTAACTAGTGACTATTTTCTGGAAAACCTTCAAGAATGGCCAGCAGTTGACCTTAGAGCACGACGTTTAACATTAACAAAAAACAGTTAACCTCCTCTTCTGCAGTCTGTCTGTGAAGTGGGTAATTAATGATCAATAGTCTTTATGCAGTAAAAACCTGAAAAATGTCTGGCAGTTTCCTACTTCCTGAATCTGGCACCACACAGCCAGAATGAATACGCTATGATAAATGTGTATTTACGGCATCGTTGTCCTGCTATGCAAAGATTGAAAAATATTCATCATCCCCCAAAGTAACAACAGGCAGTCTGCTATCATGTCACTTAGAGAAAAAAAACCCCAAACAAACAAAAAAAGACTTTGATAGAGTTTCTTTGCTTCAAGTCTTTAAGAGATTATTATTGGCAATTTGAAACTAACAGTATCTGGAGTAAATCTGAATAAAAGCTACATATGTTGGGATCCATATTGTGTGTTATGCTTTTCACTAAGATTCCCAATGCCCGAGTGAGGCATATCTGGCTCTTCTTCTTGTGATGAGGTGTCTCCTGGGTCTGCTCCAGGGTATGCAGATTTCTCTTTTTGGTTGACCAGACCACCGGCCTCTTTTTCTTTTGTTTACAGGCACACTCAATGTGTCCCTTTTTGCCACAATGTCGACACACCAGGTCCTTACACCAGCATTCTGATGCATGGTGACCCAGCTTACCACCGCGGTAACATTCCTGACTCCCCACAGTTTTGTGGGTAGGTTCTTGTGACACCTTATGCACCCTAGGGGATGCACCGATGGATTGCACCTCCTTTGTTGCCAGTTCCATAGAGACCGCAATGTCAACAGCCTTCTGTAAGGTAAGCTGAGCCTCTGTCAATAGGCGCTTCTGTATAGCTTCACTGTGCAGGCCACACACTAACCTGTCACGTAGGGTGTCATTTAGTATCTCCTTAAATTCACAGTGTTCTGCAAGCTTTCTCAAAGATGCTACAAATTGTACAACTGTTTCATCTTGTTTCTGGTCTCTTTTGTGGAATCTATATCTTTCAGCAATTACCAATGGTTTTGGAGAAAAATGGGACCCCAGGATTTCCACAATGTCACTGTAAGATTTGGTCTGTGGCTCAACAGGGTGTAGTAAGCTGCATAGCAGGGAGTAGGTTTTAGCCCCTACAACACTTAAGAATATTGGCACCTTCTTCTCTTTTGTAATGTCATTTGCAATAACCAGGGACAGCTCTAGGCACCAGCAAAGCAAGCACATGCTTGGGGCAGCCCATTTGCAGGGGCGTCAGGAATCCAGCATGGGAGCTGAGAACCACCAGGGGGCCCTGGGAGCTGTAGTTCCTTGGTTAGCTCCCTGCCTGTAGAGCCAGCTCTAGAGCAGGGAAAGAACTACATTTCCCAGCATTCCCTTGGCCACTACCAACAGGAAAGAGGGGGAGGGAGTGAGGAAGCTGAGACCTCATGCTGCAGCCTGCTTTGAATGGAGAGCTGCACTGTGAGTAGGGATTCTATGTTTTAACATTCAAAAAATAGGACACTCCATGGGAAGGGAGAGTAGCCCCATCCTGCCCCCATCAACTCCCTCCGACTGCCCCCCCCCCAGAAACCCCAACCCATCCAACCCCCCTGCTCCCTGTCCCCTGATCACCCCCTCCCAGGACCCCTGCCCCAACCACCCCCCGGGACCCCACCCCATGCCTCCCTTCTCCTTGTCCCCAACTGCCCCCTCCTGAGACCCCCCCAACTTCCCCCCTAGGACTCCACCCCCTACCTGTCCCCTGACAAACCCCTGGGACTCCCATGCCTATCCAACTGCTGCCTGTCCCCTGACTGCCCCCCCGAACCTCTGACCCATCTAACCCCCACTTCTCCCTGCCCCTGACTGCCCCCCCGGAACCCCTTTCCCCAACCCCCTTACCGTGCCACTCAGACCAGCGTGTCTGGCTTCGCGCAGCGCCAGACACGCTGCTGCATACATGCTGCCGTTCTCCCCTGTGGAGCCACAGGCCCCCCCAGCACCTGTGTTCCAGATTTGAACACCTCAAAATTCAGGAGTGCTCAAGCTCAGTTTGGGCAGCTGTTACTTCATTTCTCCCAAATCAAATATACTGATCCACTTTAACTTGCTGTAGAAAAAGTAGGATAAAATTGAGCAAGAAATGCTTCCCAGTGGTTATTAGGACTGGAATTGCTATTTTCAACAGCCATTGCCTTTTGTTTTTTTGTTTGTTTGTTTAAAAGGAAGACAGTGATATTGCATTGGCAAATTCCCCATAGAAAGAAAGAGTGGAACAAAAGAATAATAAAGGCACCTCAACTTTTCCTCATTTATGTAGGACAGTCTTATAATCTGCATCCAGATATCCTCCAATCACACAAGCTGAAAATTGTTCCACTTTACTGCAGTTCTGTAACCATATGGGAACTGATCCTGTCTGTGTTCTGTGCACACCCAAAATTCCTGCTGAATGACCCGCCTGGGAGTGAGTTACCAGTGACCCAGGGCTGCGGTGGAAGGAGGGTGCAGGGCGGGGGTGGGGGAGAGCCCAGGGCTGGGGTGGCAGGAGGTGTGTGTGTGGGGGCAATGGTGGGAGGGGAGGGGAAGCCCAGGGCTGGGGCAGCAGGGGGGTGCGGGTTGGGGGGTGAGAGCCAAGGGCTAGGGCGGCAGGGGGGTGCGGGTCGGGGTGGGAGAGCCCGGGGCAGGGGATGTGGGTGGTGGGGGAGAGCCCAGGGTTGGGGCGGCAGGGGGGTGCTGCGAGGAGCCCAGGGCTGGGACGGGGGGCAGTCAAAATTTTTTTTGCTTGGGGCGGCAAAAAACCTAGAGCCGGCCCTGGCAATAACAAAAAGCTCAAAACTCTCAGGATATACAGACCCTTGCACTATAGTCGCCTCAAAAGGTTCCAGTGGCCCTGTAAGTGTAGCCATGTTTTAGTTTCAGTTTGCATAGTCAGTGCAAACAAGCCAGTTCTCACCCCCTTCCAGCAGTGAAAAGGGGTTTTTTTGCACCTTGACTTCTACTTCCTTCTGTTCCTGGGGCAGCACAGACATCCCGTCCTCGTCGCCATGTTGTTATATCCTTGGGGGCAACAGTTTTAGGAAGAAATCACTGGAGACATAGAGAGCTGTATACCTTAAAAGCAGCCATTTATTGCCACACACTGAACTAACCACAAACCAGCCAAAACTGGCTGGGCTATTCCCTAATAATTTTGCGATAGCAACAACAAGATTCTATTACCACGACAACCAAATACACAACAGTACCCACCTAAGCAAGTGGCATAAGCTATGTCGGCAGGAGATGCTTGCTGCTTATGTCGGTGTAACTTACATCACTCAAGGGGGTGAAATATTCACACCTCTGACGACATAAGTTTTGCTGATATAGGCTGTAATGTAGACATAGCTTTAGGCTGCTGCTCCAGATATTGCAAATGTCTCCTGATAAAGGGCCCTGACTTTGCCTAATATTCTCAGGACTATTTCTTAGCCAACAAGATTATTTTTAAATCTGTGGGTAGAGGGATGAAACAGTGGGTAGAGGGATGAGACACTGTTCTTGGCATGATTTGGGACCCACTCTGTTACTGTTCTAAGAGCAACAAATCTAGGCCTTTTTAATTTCTTTGGTTATTTATAACAAAGGTGGTAAAAACACATTGGATTATGTTTGGAATAGCAAGGCTGTGGCTTGTTCATCTTTACATAGATCTATCAATGGAATGGGAATCAAACTTAGACTGCTCACTACATTTACTTATGGGAACTATACTTTAGCCATAGCTGATGCCACCTAATTTGTGCTCTCTTCTCATACTTTTATATCTCCAGTCACTGTAATATTTTATATATCACCAATCATGATAGTATGTAGTGCTAATAGGCCTTTGTACACAATTCAGCAAGGTACTTAAACACATGTCTAACTTCAGGCATAAAATTCTATGGAACTTCACAGGTGATTGAAATTAGTTATGTGCTGAAGTACCTTGCTCAATGGAGGCCCTGGCCCCCTTCAAAGATGCACAGCTGCTGCCATAAAAAAGTCAACACCAGAGTTACCACCCAGTGATATCCGAGATGATCTCCCCACAGATAAAACAGAAACATTACTGTGGTACCTCCAATACCACCGGTGCTAAATCTGGATCATTGCTGGCATTTTAATGACACCCACTGCCAACGACCACATACTATTTCCAGAACTATGCAGCAATAGTTCATATTTAATTGCACATCTTAATGTTGGCCTGTGGGAAATTACGCAAATGGTTCTCAATGACATTTTTCTAGGCACACAGAGGACAGTCACATCCAAAAGTGGTAATAACAACAAAGCACAGTCTTACATACAACAGAAATGTAGTAATACAGCATTTGCAATTCTGTTCCCTGCATTCTGTAAGGGTCAACCAACAACAAAGGCAGAGAACATCCAACCAGAAACTCCAGCTGGTAGGGGCAGAAGCAGTCAGAGCAGGACCTCTGGATACAGGGGCAGCTCTAAGCACCAGCAAAGCAAGCAGGTGCTTGGGGCGGCCCATTTGCAGGGGCGGCAGGGATCCAGCATGGGAGCTGAGAACCACCAGGGGGCCCTGGGAGCTGTAGTTCCTTGGTTAGCTTCCTGCCTATAGAGCCAGCCCTGGAGCAGGGAAAGAACTAAATTTCCCAGCATTCCCTTGGCTGCTATCAATAGGAAAGGGAGGGGGAGGGAGTGAGGTAGCTGAGACCTCATGCTGCAGCTTGCTGTGAATGGAGAGCTGCACTGTGAAGGGTAGGGATACCATATTTTAATATTCAGAAAAGAGGACACTCCACGGAGGGGGGTGAGGGGGCGGGAGGGTAGTCCCGCCCCACTCCCATCCACTCCCTCCCAATTCCCACCCCCTGACTGCCCCCCACAGAAACCCCAACCCATCCAACCCGCCCTTCTCCTTGTCCCATGATCATCCCCTGATTGCCCCTTCCTGGGACCCCTGATCCTAACCGCCCCCTGGTACCCCCTATCTAAGCCTCCTTTCTCCTTGTTCCCGACTGCCCCCTCCTGAGACCCCCCCACCCTAATTGCCCCTCTAGGACACCACCCGCTACCTATCCCCTGACTGCTCTGGCCTCTCTCCACACCCCCGCCCCCTGCAGACCCCCAGGACTCCCACGCCTATCCAACCGCTGCCAGTCCCCTGACTGCCCGCCCGAACCCCTGACCCATCTAACTCCCCCTTCTTCCTGCCCCGACTGCCTCCCTGAACCTCCGCCCCATCCAACCCCCCCATGCTCCCTGTCCTCTGACTGCCTCAACCCCTCTCTATACCCCCGCCCCGACAGCCCCCCCAGAATCCCTGACCCATCCAACCCCCTTCTCCCTGTCCCCTGACTGCCCTGACCCCTCTTCACACCCCTGTCCCCTGACAAGCCCCCCTGACCCATCCAACCCCCCCTGCCACCTGTCCCTTGACTGTCCCGACCCCTCTCCACACCCCTGCCCCCTGACAAGCCCCCCCGACCCATCCAACCCCCCCGCTCCCTGTTCCTTGACTGCCCCAACTCCGCTCCACAACCCCACCCCCTGACAGGCCCCCCCGCAGAACCCCCAACCCATCCGACCCCCCCAGCTCCGTCCCTTAACTGCCCTGACCCCTCTCCCCACCCCCTACCCCTGACAGGCCCCCCCGACCCATCCAACCCCCTCGCCACCTGGCCCTTGACTGTCCCGACCCCTCTCCACATCCCTGTCCCCTGACAGGCCCCCCCAGAACCTCTGACCCATCCCTGACAGGCCCCCCCAGAACCTCTGACCCATCCAACCCTCCCTGCTCCCTGTTCCTTGACTCCCCCCCGGGACTCCCTACCCCTTCTCCAACCCCCCAGCCCCCTTACCGTGCTGCTCAGACCAGCGTGTCTGGCTCTGCATGGAGCCCAACATGCTGTGCGCTCCCCTGCAGCACGCACAGCCCCGCCCCGAGTGCTGTCGGTGTGGCATGCTGAGGCTGCAGGGAAGGGGGGGAGCAGGGAAGGTGGCTCTGGCTGCTGGAGGCCCCATGCGAGCGGCTCAATCTGGCCGAGCTGCCCTGTCAGCCGCACCGCGCTCTGCATTGGGAGGGAAATCCCGGACCTTTTGAGAGTTTTACAAATTCCTCCCAGACGGCCAATTAAAACCGAAAAAGCCGGACATGTCCGTGAAAATACGGATGTATGATAAACCTAGTAGTATGCCCAAGGAGTAGGCTTTGGCCCAGATATCCCGTTCAGAAGACTTCCCCAGATTGGATTAGGGATACTGGTGTGACCTCACCTTGCATCCCCCAAAGAAGGAATTGGGTGGACTAAATGGACAGTGCCCCTCTCTATCTGAAGCCTAGCAAGGGAGGTACGTGGATCCCACTAGAATTTAAAATGAAAAGTAAGGGAGGGGAGGCTCTACTAGAGGACCTGGGCAGCTTTAGATACAGTACCAGGCATATAGGAGGATTTCCACTTCTGAACCATGGAAGCAAAAATTGACTTTTCCTTTCCAGATTTAGCTAATATTCAGAAAGGGAATCTAGCACCTGCCTTCCAGATTTGAACACCTCAAAATTCAGGAGTGCTCAAGCTCAATTTGGGCAGCTGTTATTTCATTTCTCCCAAATCAAATGTACTGATTCACTGTAACTTGCTGTAGAAAAAGTAGATAAAATTGAGCAAGAAATCTTTCCCAGTGTTATTAGGACTGGAATTGCTATTTTCAACAGCCAGCGCCATTTTTTTTTAGTTTTATTTGTTTAAAAACTAAAACGTTAATGCCAAAATTGGACCTGAGAACACAGGATATGAACAAGTCATGGGGACCCATGCTCTGGAAGAGATGAGTGAGAACGGAGAGAGATTTGTGGATCTGTGTGCACTTAACAACCTGGTCATAGGAGGTAGTATCTTTCCTCACAAGCAGATCCACAAGAGTACCTGGGTATCGCCAGCAGGCACGATAGAAAACCAGATCGATCATGTCTGTATTAGCAAGAAGTTCAGAAGATCTTTGCAGGACATTAGAGTTAGAAGAGGAGCAGACGTAGCATCCAACCATCACTTAGTGGTGGCCAGATTGAAGCTGAAGCAGAACTGGATAGACGCGTCAGAAGAGCGAAGTACAACGTCAGCCTTTTGAAGGATCATAAGATCAAGGAAGATATTGGACTGACACCGAAGAATAAGTTTTCAGTACTACAGGATCGGTCTGAGAAAGAGGAAGATAGTGTATCCAACAGATGGCAGGAAGTGAGAGAGACACTTAGGTCAGCATGCCAGGAAGTGCTTGGAATTAAGAAATACCAGCAGAAACAGTGGATCACAGCAGAGACCTTGACTAAGATAGAAGATAGAAAGAAGAAGAAGGCAGTAGTTAATAACAGCAGGACTAGAGCAGCAAAGGCTAAAGCGCAAAAAGAGTATGCTGACGCCCATAGAGTAGCGAAGAGGAATATTAGGAAGGATAAGAGAGATTATGTGGATGGACTGGCAGCAGAAGTGGAGCAGGCAGCATACAATGGTAATATGAAACAGCTGTATGACATCACCAAGCGACTGTCTGGAAAGTTCAGTAAGCCAGAGCGTCCCATCAAAGACAAGCAGGAAAAGTCTATAACAGAAATAGAACAACAGATGAATAGATGGGCGGAGCACTTTGAGGAACTCCTGAATAGACCAGAACCATTAAATCCACCAGACATTGACCCAGCCAACGAAGACCTTCCAATCAATTGTGATAGACCAACCAGAGATGAGATCAGAAAAGCCATCACTATGATGAAGAATATGAAGGCGGCTGGACCTGACGATATTCCAGTAGAGGCCCTGAAAGTTGATCTAGATGTTTCAGTGGAAATGCTGTACCCCCTCTTTGAGAAGATATGGGAAGAAGAAGTGATTCCGGCAGATTGGAAAGAGGGATATCTTATTAAAATCCCCAAGAAAGTAGACCTCAGCAATTGTGCCAACTACAGAGGAATCACACTTCTGTCGGTGCCAGGGAAGGTCTTCAACCAAGTCCTTTTAGAGAGAATGAAGGATGCCGTCGATCCACAGCTATGAGATGAGCAAGCAGGTTTCCGGCAAAATAGATCATGCACGGACCAGATAGCAACGCTTCGCATCATAGTTGAGCAGACTATATAGTGTGGAACTCCTTGTTGTACATCAACTTTGTTGACTATGAGAAAGCATTCGATAGCGTGGATCAAGAGACGCTCTGGAAGCTCCTTCGGCACTATGGCATCCCAGCAAAGGTGATCAACCCGATTAAGAACTTATATGACGGCATACACTGTAGAGTGATCCATGGAGGGCAACTTACAAACAGCTTCCAGGTGTCAACCGGAGTCAGACAAGGATGCTTGTTGTCACCATTTCTCTTTCTCCTTGTCATTGATTGGATTATGAAGACATCCACTTATGAGCGTAGGAACGGAATCCAGTGGACGTTGTGGACCCAGCTTGATGACCTGGATTTTGCCGATGACCTTGCACTCCTTTTGCATAGCAAACAGCAGATGCATGAGAAGACTAACGTAGTGGCAGCCACGTCATTACAGGTTGGCCTCAACATCCACAAGGACAAGACCAAGATCCTCAAGATTAACTCCATCAGTAATGACCCAGTCACATTGAACGGAAGCCCTCTGGAAGAAGTGCAGTCCTTCACGTACCTAGGCAAAATCATCAACCAACAGGGTGGCATGGACGCAGACATCAAAGCAAGGATCGGTAAGGCAAGAGCAGCTTTCTTACAGCTCAAGAACATCTGGAGCTCTAGAGAGCTGTCTTTGGCAACAAAGATTAGACTGTTCAACTCCAACGTGAAATCAGTCTTATTGTATGGAGCTGAAACCTGGAGGATAACTAAAACAATCACCAGGAAGATCCAGACCTTCATAAATAGTTGCCTTAGAAGGATTCTCCAGATCTGCTGGCCAGACACCATCAGCAACATCTACCTCTTGGAGAGGACCCGTCAACTTCCAGCAGAGGAAGAAATTAGAAGGAGAAGGCGGTTGGATAGGAGACACACTACGCAAGCAGCCAACCAACATCACTAGACAGGCATTGCGGTGGAACCCCCAAGGCAAGCGGAAAATAGGCCGTCCAAGAAACACCTGGCGACGTGACCTTCAGGCTGATAGCATAAAAATGGCCTATACCTGGAACCAGCTAGAGCAAATGGCCCAGGATAAAGGACTCTGGAGATCTGTGGTTGGCCGCCCATACCCCAACTGGGGTGACGGGCATGAGTGAGTGAGTGAGTGATTTGTTTAAAAAGAAGACAGTGATATTGCATTGGCAAATTCCCCATAGAAACAAAGAGTGGAACAAAAGAATAATAAAGGCACCTCAACTTTTCCTCATTTATGTAGGACAGTCTTATAATATGTATCCAGATATCCTCCAATCACACAAGCTGAAAATTGTTCCACTTTACTGCAGTTCTGTAACCATATGGGAACCAATCCTGTCTGTGTTCTGTGCACATCCAATATTCCTGCTGAAAGACCCACCCTAGGAACGAGTTACCAGTGACCCAGGGCAGGGGCAGAAGTAGGGTACAGGTGGGGAGGGGGAGAGCCCAGGGCTGGGGCGGCAGGGGGTGCGGGTTGGGGGGGGGAGGGGAGAGCCCAGGAATGGGGTGGGAGCAGCCAAAAATTTTTTTGCTTGGGGCAGCAAAAAACCTAGAGCCGGCCCTGTCTGGATATGCAAGTCAAAAGTGTAGACTGTTCTCAGACTGTCTCCGCCCTGCACTGATTGGCTCTCGCCACATCTCCCCTTTCTTGCTCCCTACTTTTCCCTCAGTCTCTTTACCTCGGTTCACTCCACAACTGCCTGTTCTTATCCTCTTCTCCCGGTCCCTATCCCTTTTCTTTCCATTTTGCTGATATTCTCTTAAGGAAGCCCATCCACACTCCTGCCCCCCAAATTGTGGCATTAATTATTTGCCAACATCACATTGTTCACTCTGCTTTTGCATTCTCTTGACTTCTCCCACACTCTGTCTTGTCCCTTTACACAATGCTTTCTCATTGTTTTGCTTGTAGTCCCCCCATCTGTATCCATCTGTTGCCTCTTGTCTTATACTTAGATCATCAGCTCTTTGGGGCAAGGATTGTCTTTCTGTTCTGTGTTTGTACAGCACCTAGCAAAACTGGATCCTGGTCCCATGGGGCTCATATGCACTACAGTAACATAAATAAAACAAAGAAACAATAACAACAAGTTCCAAACTAGCCTCCACTATACTGACACAATAGCACCATTGTTTCCCTCTGGGAGCATGTTTGACCCCCACCGCTTACTGGCTTGCATGGGGTGTCATTTGAATATGTCTTGGCAATGCTTTCTTTATAGATTCAATCTCACATTTCTTTTTTCACACTGAATTTTTAGTTTCCTGTGCTTTGATGTTTATGTCACTAGCTACACAGAACACCTATTTCAGCTCTAAAAAACCATGCTCATAAAAGGAGAAAGAAAGAAATCCCCAGTTCCTTGGAGGCAGTGTTTGAGAGGAACACACCCTCGAAGTCCCTCCATAGCATCCCACTGCAAGCTATCACAGATAACAAATGAGACATTTAGAGGATGATTGAACGCTATACAAGTGCTAACAATGGAGCAGCATTCAGTTGTTTAGCACAGGTGGTGGTGTAATTGTGATACATTGGAAAGCATCTCAGTATTCAGTGGTGCTCACCCTTCTACTTCCACATGGGTGGTGCGCTGAGCTAACATCAGCCTGCTGAGAGGATACATGAAACACAGAGGGAGGAAATATTGGCTGCCTGAAGAGGGTTTTTCCTCCCCTTCTGTGATGTGAACTGCAGATAAGCCACTGGACTGCACCACGTGCCATGAAAAATGAGAGCCTTGTATGATCATTTATTTGTGTTACTGTAGCACCCTATTGTGCTGGGAGCTGTACAAATACAGAACAAATCCCTGGTTTCCAATATTCTCTCTCTCAGCATACAGAGAGAGCAACAGATATTTAGTCAACTGAACTCTATTCAGGGAATGCTCTACATCAAGTTAGTGGGAGCTTTGATTGAGTAAGGGGGCTGCAACATTTGTGAGGGGAAGAGACGAGGAAGATGCTCAGCTTTGGAAAGGCTTGTGCCTGCCTTACAGAAAGTGTAATCAATGGGAATCCTATTCTAAGCCATTCCGGTTCTCTTTCCATCCCTCTCCAGGCTCACAAAGTGGGGAAATTCCCTGGGGTACAGAGGGCAGCATTTGTTTCTTCCCTCACACACCCATTAGGGGCCCCAGCGGGATTGTGTAGGGGCACCTCTGTACCTACCATGGGCAACAGAGAAGGCCTTCTCTTTAGCTCTGCATGGTTCAGCATGAAGGTCAGCTATGGGAGGGGACTCAGAGATCCTCATTCACAGATCCTGTGGCACCACACAGAGGGACAGCAGATGGATTCTAAAGCTCGCAGGCTGGAGTGGCAGCTATTGTGTGACTGCTGAACACATTTCTCCAAGCCCCTTCCATGCCAAACCTGAGCTGTGCTGGAGTGCAAGTTTCTTCAGCAAGCAAGATTGAATTTACTTTCCTTTAAGAAAGCAAAAAGAAACCATAGCTTGACATAAGGGAGTGGGGGGGAAGCCCGGTTCTCCATTTTGAACACCATAAAGTCCTGATTCAGTAAACAGTAAAACACAAAATCCTGAAACCAGGTCTCTTCCGCCTTCAACTACTCACGTTTATGTAAATAAAATTTGAACTGTCACAATTTGAATGGAGCAAAAAAACAAAACAAAAAAAATCCCATCTCCCACTGCTGATGTGGCAATGCAGCAAGATTTGCAGCATAGCCATTTTTGTTACTCACTGAGCTTGAATAGTCAGCAAGCCATTTTGGCAGCAGACAAATTGTACCCTGAAGGCAGTTAATTAATATAAGCTAATGGATCATATTCTATATGCCTAAAGTACTAAAACTCCTATAAACACATTTTGTTTCAGTAAGAACAAATCATGTAGAAGACATTTCTTTCCAGTAGGATTCCCTCCCACCCCCGGTATGTTTTATTTCCTTATTGTGTCATTTCAGGGCTCTCACAAATTTTATACTAACTTCATTCTACAAGTTCCTGTACAATAATCAATACTTTTTTGCCTAATAAAAATAGTTCATCGTATATGAACTGGTTTTCAGCTGATGCTGCATCTAATGTGTAAATATACCCACAGAAGGCATTTTGCAATATTTTGATGACTAAAAAAAATCATTTTTTTTAAACATTAGTAAGAGAGAGAATATACTGGAGTCTTGCTTCAGAAATAACTGGCTTTCGATAGAGTTAAGAGTAAGCTTAGGTATAATTTTAGAACAGAGTCTATGGCTGCTTTAGATTTTTGTGTATACCCAGGGAGTTCCAGGCAGTAACATGCCAATAAACAGAATTATCAGCATATCAAAGGCATTATATTTATCAAGCCCTGCCACAGCACATTTAATAGCAGTATGATGGATGTTGTTGTAGCAAGCAAGGAACACTTTGATGTACATGGCCTTCTTTGATTAATGAGAGCTCCCGCTGAGAAGCTGCATATGGAGTAAATTACTCTTTTCAAAAATGGCTGATTTGCACTATTGTTCTAATTATTTCACAAGCTCAGGGTCAGTTCCAAATCCAGTCACCAAAGGAAAAAAACAAAACAAAACAAAAAATCCCTCTCCGCCCAATAACCTACATTTCCCAACTCAAACTAGAAAGGGCCAAGTTCTAATTATAGTAAAACCAATTTATGACTTATCCTTTCTCCCTCCCATGAAAAAGAACTGATAGACACTTCTTCCTCCACTGAACAGTTCTGTAATATAACCTCTTCATCTGTGCCTGTGAAATGAATTCAGATTTTCTTTATTAAATGCTGTTGTATTTTTCATCAACAGCATGGGAACTAAGGTCACATTTTAACCCACCCCAAACCAAAACATTTTCATCGGTATAACCACAATACCAAAAAGTGCACTTCTTAAAAGTGCCTTCTAGATTAATTCTACTAGCTAGTGAAACACTGCAAAATTTAAGTTATTCCATTAGCCCCAATTCTCTAAGTGTTTCTATGATGGGATGTGGTGCCTTAAGCAATTTATCCACTTAGTCTTTAAAAATATATATATATATATATATTGCGGAGCATTAGTACCATGTTACTTTTTAAACAAAGTTTTGAACAGTAAATATTTTATCATTTTAATTAAGTATGTTTGTAATCTTCAATTTGTTATTACAGATGGCTGCACTCGGATCTCACTTCTCCTAGCAGAGACTGCTCCGATGAAACTGTCCTCTGTTATAAAGTACACATGAGCACAATGAAGGATAGAACAAAAATAAGCCTGGCCGGAAAAAAAGATTCCACTGATGGGGAAATAATTTCTTAAGTGCACTGTTCGTTAGGCCGGTTGGGTTTGCTATAACTTTGGTTTCATAATTCAATGCTGCTTTGATTTTACCACATTTTGTTTTCTAAGATTGCAAGACAGCATGTTCCTTCCACAAATGAGTGAAGTGATGGCCAATGTTAACCTCTGGCTTACATAATAATAGATCACTCTCTGTCACATCATGTCACACATTGGGGTAAAGTTTTAAAAGCTTGCTCCTCAAGTTTGCATGCAAAACATACAAGTTAGCCAGTGTCTAATTGCACATGAATCAAAGGAGGTTACACACTGGACACGTATATGGCCTACAATTTTTTAACTGACTGGTATTTATTGGGTTCCTAACTTCAGCACGTTAAAGAGACTTGATTTTCACAGGGTGGGTGCTTAGCACTTTCTGAAAATCAGGCCCCTTCAGAATGTCTCAAGCTATGCACTCAAAATCACTATTATCCCCTTAGAAAATTCAGGGCATAATTGTATTTGGCAATCGATGTGAGCACACATTCTGAGTGAACTTGGAAATTAACCCAGATCACCATTCTTCCTCTCGTCTTTCCAGTGATAGACCAAGGTAGAGGAAAACCTAATCCCATAATTTTCAACAAGGTATGTGTTATCGATATTAACACAAATAGAATTACATCATGTCAAGCTACTATTCCAATGAAGAACATTTTGGATGAAGTAAAGATCTCAATAGAGTCACCAAAATGCTACTGAATTTCTTGCAAACATGACTGTAGTGGGGCAGCTGCCCCACTCCTTGAGATTATGGGCTGCGGCAGGCCAGTGGGCCTGCGCAGACACACAGCCAATGAGAGAGGGCTTACTGGGAGCCAATCAGGGCCCAGGTTGGAGACAGCTAATCAGGGCCAGGCTCAGCCTTATAAAAGACTGCACAGGGAGCGAGCAGTCAGTCTATCCCAGGCCTTTGAGAGGAGAAGGTCTATCTCCAAACTGGGAGACTAGCACCACGGACAGCGCAGTGCTGGCCAGGCTCAGGGAGCAGAGGGGAGCTCTAGCCTGAGGCCTGCCAGGCTGCAGGCCCTGAGTGGAAGGGCCTAGCGGGTGCAAGGGGCCGTAGGGGAAGCGGCCCAGGGAAGCGGACAGACGAGGGGAGAGTAGGAGGACAGCGAGGCTTCTGCAAGAGGGTCCCTGGGTCAGGACCCAGAGTAGAGGGCGGGCCTGTGTGTCCCCCCCCCCCCCCCCTTGCAGTATATCTAGCCATTGGCCGTAGGGAGCGGCCAGTACAGACCACGCCAGATCCCTGATGGGAGGGATTAGACTTTAGGGTGTGTGGTTGACTATGGTGGCTGGATGAGGAGACTGCTGATTGGCCCGCCCCCCCCCCCCGGAAGGGGGTGTGGAAAGACAGAGGGGCACTGCCGGAAGGCAGTGGTCCTGAAGAGGATGCCGCGAGTTGGTGAGCGACGTGGGCTCAGACACGCCAACCGAGGGCAAGATGACTGTCGGGACACCACCAGGAGGGGGCGCTCCACTGGACTGAGCTAATTCCCAAGACAACCAGTAGGAGGTGCCGCGGTGGTGAGTCCCAACCCCGTTACAATGACCCTCAATTGCTGCATTGGCAAAGTAATGTCCAAAGTGGTACATGTCCAAAGCACTAAATGGTAGCCAGTTATGAGTTCCAAAACTTAGCCTCTTGCCACAGAAAGAGCTGAAAAATATATTGTCCATAACCAAAAATAGGATTTTGCACACATAGAGAAAGGAAAAACAAGGGACATTCAGCTCTTTGACAGGGCTCTCGGAATACTTTTCCAAAAGGTTAGGAGCTCATGCTGGGAAATTGTCACTTGCAATGAAACATAGTACAGTCATTGGTTGGCCTAAGAGACCTTTCATGAGTCTTGTAAAATGTCACTGAATTAGTACCAAAATAATTCTAGTCTTCATTTACAAATCTGTTAAACAGGCTAGTGGCTTGTCAGACATTACAGAGATGCATAGAGACTTCCATATGATTGTCAGGCTTGAACTCCTATCTCATATCTCCTGATATAGATATTAACTGTAATCACATAAACCTATTTGAGTCCATTAACACAAGATAAGGGCAACATAAAATCCATGACTACATTTTAAGATCATATTCTATTCCTCTTGAAAGAGCAAGACTACTTTTTAGCTCTCCCTTTGCTATGGACTTCCCTACTGCTTCCAGGTCTGCTGAATCTGTTTAGTACTGGGACAAACAGTATTTCGGAACAGATTGCATCCATTAATAATTAGCCATATGGGGTAAATTCTTAATGGCTTTAGGCCAGCAGATTGGTATTGGTATTAAGGTGTGATCATATAAAATTATGCTGAGCTCCTTCAGACTTCAAAGGGAGAGGAGGACATTTAGCATATTGTAGGATTAAGACTGCAAAACTCTTGTGCATACTCTCCAGGAATAGTTTAGATCACTCAAGATCTCACTTCTTGCTTCAAGTAGCTCATCACAGAATTTGTGTTTGTTCTGAGTTTTTTGAGGTTCAGAATAACTGTAATCAATTAAGGATGGGCAAATCTCACAAAATGAGATGTGATTTAGAGAAGTATCTAAAAAGTTTCACAGGTTTGGTCTCAATTCAGAAATTGAGCTACAAATAATACAGAAACAGCCTGTCCCATGGTATTTCTATACTTCAACTTCTGAGTATAGTCAAGGTGAAAAGTGCAAAAAAGAAACCAGTCCAAAAATGGTAGCCAAACTCTACTTCCGATTTAGTGAGAAGGTTCAGGTTGGCTCTTATTCTGGCATAATTGTTTCCAGCCATCCTTATGTTTTCTTCAGTTTCTTCCAGCCTGTGCCTCACACAGTTTTATCTCAAGATAGGAGTGAAAGGAGTCTAGGCTGGATGTAGCAATTTAACATTTCTGTTCTTGGAAATTTTACCAAAAATATTTTGTTTAGAATTCCATCAAAGCAAAAGTTCACTGCTTCATCCACTTCTAACTCCCAAGTCAAGAGTGGTTGACCATGAAAACTTGGTGATAAAACAACAAAGGTCCCAGTCCTTGCATAGTATCAGAAATTCCTAGGATACAAAGTATTTTCCTATAGTGTAGTACCATACTAGTAAATTAGTTATCTAAAGCAAAATTGGAGATGTTGTAAGGATGCATGTTTATATTACTATAATATTAGCTCAATTATAAAATTTATTTCATTTCTGTTCATTTGTTAAAAATAGGGCTGTCGATTAATCGCAGTTAACTCATGTGATTAACCCAAAAAATGAATTGTGATGAAAAAAAAATAATTGCGATTAATCACAGTTTTAATCATACTGTTAATAGAATACCAATTGAAATTTATTAAATATTTTGGATGTTTTTTCTACATTTTCAAATATATTGCTTTCAATTACAAAACAGAATACAAAGAGTCAGTACTTACCTTATATTATTTTTATTACAAACATCGCACTATAAGAATGATTAACAAAAGAAATTGTATTTTTCAATTTACCTCATACAAGTACCATAGTGCAATCTCTTTACTATGAAAGCACAACTTACAAATGTAGATTTTGTTTGTTACATAACTGCACTCAAAAACAAAATGTGAAACTTTAGTGCATACAAGTCCACTCAGTCCTACTTCTTGTTCAGCCAATCGCTAAGAGAAACAAGTTCGTTTACATTTACTGGAGATAATGCTGCCGGCTTCTTATTTACAATATCACTTGAAAGTGAGAACAGGCATTTTTGTAGCTGGCATTGCAAGTATTTATGTGACAGATATGTTAAACATTTGTATGCGACTTCATGCTTTGGTCACCATTCCAGAGGACATGCTTCCACACTGATGATGCTTGTTAAAAAAATAATGTGTTAATTAAATTTGTGACTGAACTTCTTGGGGGGAGAATTGTATGTCTCTCCTGCTCAGTATTTTACCCACATTCTGCCATATATTCTAGCAGACTTGGATGAAGACCCCGCATGTTGTTTGTTTTAAGAACACTTTCACTGCAGATTTGACAAAATGCAAAGAAGGTACCAATGTGAGATTTCTAAAAATAGCTACAGCACTTGAACCAAGATTTAAGAATCTGAAGTGCATTCCAAAATCCGATCAGGATGGGGTGAAGAGCATGCTTTCAGAAGTCTTAAAAGAGCAACACTCCAATGTAGAAACTACAGAACCCAAATCACCAAAAAAGAAAATCAACCTTCTGCTGGTGGATCTGACTCAGACGATGAAAATGAACATGCATTGGTCTGCACTGCTTTGGATTGTTATCGAGCAGAACCCATCATCAGCATGGATGCATATCCTCTGGAATGGTGGTGGAAGCATGAAGGGACATATGCATCTTTAGTGCATCTGGCACATAAATATCTCATAATGCTGGTGTGATAGGGTGCCACCTGATGTACTGGGGTACCACTGAGCCCGCCAGGTCCACCAGCCTGGTCTCCCTTACACTGTCCTGCTGAGCCAGGCCCTTATGCCTCCTCCCAGCTGCTGAAAGACACAGACACTCTGCACGGGAAGACTCAGCTAGGGAATTGCCCAGCACTCAAGTGCATACCACCTCTGGGGTGAAAACCCAAAATTGTACTGTCTTTCACTGCACAGAGAACTGTACAGCATAAGATAATTAAATTCTCCCCCTCCCTCAATGTGGAGGAAGATATGCAGAGCTCCAACCCAATCCCCCACTTCCCCCAGTTATGAATTCCACAAGCTGGTTATAGAATGAACAAAAAACAAGTTTATTAATTACAAAAGATAGATTTTAAGTGATTATAAGGGATAGCAAACAGACCAAAGCAGATTACCCAGCAAATAAAACAAACAAATAAAAACACAATGTAAGTTTAAGACACACACACACGCACACACGCACACACACGCACACACACGCAAACTGGTTACAAGTAGTAATTTCTCACCCTAAATGTTGTTTTAGGCATTTCTTTCATAGACCAGACACCTTTTCCAGCCTGGGCTCAGCTCTTCTCCCTCCCCCCCACCCATCGTTTGTCTTTGTTTCTCAGATCTTTCCAGCAGCATTCTGGGAGGGGATTCAGTGAAGAAAGTTCCCTTATTAACTCACTTCCCTGCCTTAAATAGGATTTACATACGACAGGAATCCTTTGTTTCCCAGTTTGATCCTCACCCATTATTAGGGGGAAAATTCTAGTATCCCAAGATGGAGTCCAGTACCAGGTGACATGATCACATGACCCTGCAGTGTCAAAGCAGCCAGGAGTCAAAGGTTGTTTGAAGCCTCCCAGGAAGCATCTCAGGAAGGTGGGAGATTAGCATCTTCAAAGTCCTATTGTTTTCCCAAATGGCTCATCCAGGCTGGTTGCATTCTATCTAGTGGGCATTCCCCAGGTGTAAACCCACTTGTAATTGTTACATAGTCAATATTCCTAAATTCAGATACAGAAATGATACGTGCATACAAATTGGATAATCATATTCAGTAAATCATAACCTTTCCAATGATTCCTCACATGACCCATCTTGCATAAAACACATTTTGGTTATGCCATATTCATATCATAACAATATCTCTATGAAGAATATGGGGCGTAGTGTCACAGCCACCTACAACAGTACCATGATAACTCCTGTTCTCATTTTCAGATGACACTGTAAACAAGAAGCAGGCAGCATTATCTCGTGCAAATGTAAACAACTGGCTGAATAAGAAGTAGGACTGAGTGGACTTGTAGGCTCTAAAATTTTACATTTTTATTTTTGATTGTGGTTATTTTTTGTATATAATTCTAAATTTTAAGTTCAACTTTCATGATAAAGAGATTGCTCTATGGTACTTGTATTAAGTGAACTGAAAAATACTGTTACTACAGTGCAAATATTTATAATAAATATAAAGTGAGCACTGTACACTTTGTATCAATATATTTGAAAATGTGGAAAACATACACACATTTATATAAATAGTATTCTATTATTATTTAACAGCATGATTAATCGATTATTTTTTTTAATTGCGTGATTAATCTAGATTCATTTTTTAAAATTGCTTGACAGCCCTAGGTAAAAAACAATTTAAAGCAGTAGAAAATAAATTAAACCATAAAAAAACCAAAGTATTTTCAAATAAGATTAATGACCTGTGTTGAGCCCACAAAACCAAGGAAACAGAGAATTTAAAAGACAGATGATCTGATTCTAATCTTGCTAAAACTTGTTTTAAACTGTGGAAACTCCTGATTTACACCAGAATGATTCTACTGAAGTCAGAGGAGTTATTGTCACGTTGTCACTCAGATCAGAATCAGGCCCACATAACCAATAACAAACCCTTTTGCTGTGTCTTTGTATCTTGCTTCTGTATAGTGATCTGTTACACATACAATATTCTTCAAGAATCAATGCCTAGGCACTATGGGGTAGGCGGAGAATAAAATTGCAACCATAATTAGAAATTACATTAGTTTGGGTAGTATTAAGTATACATGTTATGCTTGGTTATATGTATTTATAATCGGCTCTGAAGAGGATTGAGTATGACATGTAACAAATGTTAATATTAGAGACCGTAAGAGGGTGATTGAAAATGGACATCTGGTATGATCAGCAAATACTGAGAGATTAAATGGATCACGTACTTACCTCCCCAAACTGACAGCAGACATGAAGTGGGAAAGTAAGCACCCCTTCTAAAGTTTAGATAGCACATCAACTCAAATCCCATGTGAGAAAACGCAAGCACAGGGTTGAAAGTTCAGAGAGGAAAGATATCAACGGATGTAGAGAAAAAGACTAAAGTAAGCGCTGTTATACAGAGCACCTGGGCAATGGTGGGGGTCAAATATTGCTCATCTCCATCTGTACCTTCAGAAGAGGTTGTGCTGCAGCTTGTGGTACAATAGCTGAAGAGGGATCACTATAGCAAGCAGGCAGCTGACCAGCAGAGCACACAATACACTACAGAAGAAGGTCATATAATGCAGAGTTGACTGGGGGACAATAATTCCATTTTAAAGCAACTTTAAAGGTTTCAAAATTTGTTTTCTTTCTACATAGGAATGAAACTAAACATTTCAACCATTTTCACAAAAATGTATGTACGTGTGTGGGGGGCCTGGGATATGGGAGGCCCAGGTTCAAGTCCCTGCTCTGCCTGATTCAGAGCAGGGTTTTATATCCCAGATCACTCTGAATCAGGCTGAGGAGTAGGGACTGGAACCGGGGTCTCCCACAGGCTACAGAGTGTGAGTGTCACTTCTCCTCCCCCACCCATTTCCCAACAAAATCTTTGTCAAAATCAACGTCTCCACAAACATGGCAGTATCGACAAAACAGCATATTTCAGTAAAATTTCATGTTCATGAAAATGTTCCAACCAACTCTACTATCAAGGGCCATTTTCATCCCAGTGCCTTGCTAGGAAATGTATTGGCCTACACAGATTAAAACACGTCCCTCAGAAGGTGCTCAACGGACAACCCTAAAGATTGAAGTCCTCTCTGATGCGGCAAATACTTACTACCACGCATAGTGCTTATGGCTATGGTTAGTCCCATTAAACCCTATGCAGCATAAGGTGCAGCATGGCCTAGTGGACATGACACTGGATTGGGAATCAGGAGTCCCGGCTTCTAATCCTTGTTCTGCACTGACCTACTCTAGCAAGTAATTTCCCTCCTCTGTGCCTGCTTCCCCTCCCACCCTTTGTCTGTCTTATAATTTAGACTGCAAGCTCTTTGAGTCAGGGACTGTCTCTTACTATGTGGATGGCTAGCACCTACCACAATCTCGGCTGGGGCTTCTTTGGCACTAGAAATAATAAACAACGATCATGATAGTCAGCACTGGGCCCAGCAGCAGGGAGATCTATGACCAATACCAGAGTGTGTACATGCAGTTGACCCTTATTGTCTTCTTAAATGGCTTATTATCATTCCGTAGCATTTTCACTCTTTTATAATTTAACATCTTAGGGTCTAGTCCTTCACTAACTTATTACCAAGCTTAATAGCTATTGCTATGACTCAACTAGGTTGCTCATGGTAGTTAGCACAGGGCTTGGTCAGGCAGAAGTGGGCCATTTATTGGTAATGTAACTGCCTGCTTTTCATTATTAACAGGAAAGTCAAGTCTCTGGCTTTGGCCAGAATAGATGAATTAAGAGAAGGTTGAAACCCAGAAAGATTAACTGTCTTCAAATATATTCCCCTCTGCCATCATTGTGTCCTGTTCGGAGTGTGCGAGCCATGTCCTGGTTCTTCCAAATAGTTTGATTTCCCATCATGAGAGGTACAAATGGGCTCCTCCCTGCACTTCCAGGACTCAACCCAGCTTAGACCTGGGCATCATTCCAAGAACAGAATCTTGCTAATACGGCCATTCACCATTAAAACAACTTTCACTTGCATTGACCATTGTAAGCCTGAAGCAAAGTTGTCATGAGGTTTTGGTAGGGGAAACCTTCAGGGCTTTGGTTAAGACTTGCTGTCAGAAAGCTGCTTGAAACAAATTCAAATAACCAGGCTGAAGATCATACACAACATCTACAGCTGGGATTGCCAACACAATGTGTGTGTGTTGGGGGGGGGGGGAGGGGAACCTTTTGGGAGGAAAACACTTCTACTTGTTTGATGTTTTACCAAAAGGCTGGGACTAGGGGAGGAGCCCGAGAAGACAGTGCTCACAGAACAGGAACTGAATGAGCAGCAATAGCATGCTTACAGACTGCCTGTCAAGAAGCTAAGGGCTGGTCTACACTGGGGGGGATCGATCCAAGATACGCAACTCCACCTACGCGAATAGCGTAGCTGAAGTCGAAGTATCTTGGATCGAATTACCTGGGGTCCACACAGCACGGGATCAATGGCCGCGGCTCCCCTGTCGACTGCACTACCACCGTTTGCTCTGGTGGAGTTCCGGAGTCGACGGTGAGCGCGTTCGGGGATCGATTGCTACCCGCTGAAAGGCAGGTAGTGAAGACGTACCCTAAGAGTCAAAATCCTTTTACACAGCCCTTTACTTCTGCAGCAGGGCGAGAGCATTGATTCCAAAGAGTTAAATTCATTTTAAAAATTAGGGTGAATTCCTGCCCCTGCTGAGTTGGTGAACTAGGGGGTAAAGAGGGCACAGGAAACCACCTCCTTCACTCCCTATTCCAAGCAGCTGGGCAGCATCCCTCCTCCTAATCAGAGAGGGTGGGACCAGCTGGCCAGAGCACCTCAGCTCAATGGAGTGCAGTCTGTGGATGAGACACTGCTCCAGTCAGCCCATCAGAATAGCTGGGGGGGGGGAGGAAAGGGGGAGGTGGACACTGCCACTTTGCAGAGTAGCAGCAAAGTATGATTAGTGCCTTGTCCCCCCTAGTTCTCCTTCCCCACCCTCAGCCACTCTGCCTGCAACATGCAGTCACTGCTGTTCCTTTCCTTGAGTGACTTTCTGGGTAAGAGCAGGATTTTGCCCCAGAGAAATTGTTCACTGAGTTGTGTCTCTGGTATAAGACATGCATGTCTGCACTCATCATCATCAGAGGAGACTACCTGGTTTAGAGAAAGAACATGCTCTCCTGTCTTGTTTTGCATGCAAGCACCAGTGATACAGGACTCACATGCTGAGGTATCTTTCAGAAGGTTCCCATTCGTCCCTTAGGATGGTCACAAGGTAACATTTTCCTTGTTCATTCACACTAGCAATGGGAAAGCCCAGAAAAGTTCACAGCTCATGTAAATTCAACTATTTGTAGGAAGTTAATCTGAACTATCTTCAGCCTTCAAAATTAGGCTGCAGATCTTATGGAAACAGGCCACAACCGTAAGTGCAGAAGGCGACAGGACAACGAAAATAAATCCCCCGCAGTCATTTATTTGAACATTTCAAAAGGTTTTTAAACTGCTCCCTTTGGGCTCAGCTCTAGAAAAAGGCTAAGGTTTAGGAGGGTTGCTTTTTGTTTGTTTGTTTGAGCCATCCCTTGTAACCTATACAATTGTAATGTATACAATTGAAGGGGGGGGGGAAAGCATCAGGGCAGGTCTGACCCATTTTGCTCAGTCAGTGATTAAGCCCAGGCTGAATGCCTGAGTAAAGTCCATGTGATATTTGCTAGCACCTGTGTCAGGAGAAGTATATCATCTTCTTCAAGAGTGAAATCCCTTGCCCTATTTTATATTAAAAATAAAATTTGCATTCATGGCAACCTGAGATTCCAATGTTCCCAACAGTAAAGTCCATAGAGTAGAAGAAAGCCAAATGTTTATTTGTGTTGGAGCATGCTGACTCGGCAAGCCTCTAATACACCTTCCAGTGCAAGTGAGCAAGAATAATAAGATTTGTTCCTGTGACCAAAATCAATCTATTAGCCAATATGAGCTGGAGACCTTGGGGACTGTCTTATATTTCCCTGTAAATTGTATTGTGTCCTGTTGAAAGGCGAGACGCGTACAGTGTGTGTATCTCATGACCACACCAATATTTCCTGTATTGGTACAAGATAAAAAAGAGAAAAGAATGAATCACACTGAAGATATCAAAATGAAAACCAGTCAGCAGCTCATGGGAGGACAAGTACAGAGACATAAATGAGTAGAAAGGAACCTCAAAAGAAAAAGACATCTTTGCAGAAAAGTTCATGATAGTGAAAAAATAAAGCATCTTGTATTATATAAAGTGACCAGAAAATGAGGTGTGTGTGTGTGTTGCAGACTGGATATGTCACAAAGAAATTCTAAGACAAACACCTGAAGCATACTGCTGGATAAAAGCTTGCCTGCTCCTAACTGCTACATGTTCTAGCAGACAAATATACACACAAATGTAAGTTACTAGCAGCCCTGCACACTATGGGTCCTTCAATCTCTCCTGGAAATGCAGCCCTTTCAGCTGGAGATAATTGTGGATGGAACGGAATCGGAAGGGAGACCTCTAATGAACAGTTAGTTTAGAAAGGCTAAAGCTGAGTTTGTCATTTTTGAAAAGCCGTCAGCAAAATTCCTAAAAAGTCATACATGAATGAGAACAGCTCTCCTTTGTAGCTGCAATGGCTCTTTACAATGGTAGTGGTTGCCACCCAGATTGCATAGTGCTGTGAGCATTTCTAGTGGGTCAGCTCAGTTGTACTTTCATATTGGATAATTGTTTTGATAATGCCTTGTGTCCATCCAGGAAACTCTCTGAACTGCTAGCCTAAGGACAGCTCCGATTCACCTTACCTCCTGGCTGCCATGATGTAAAACAAGAGCTCAGTCATTGTGGCAACTCCAGGCAGCAGCATGATAATAAAGAGGTGGAGGGGGGGAAAAACACTTTTTCTTAGGTTAGGTTTTGTTCTCTGTCATGTTTATGGAGGGCAAAAGCCTGCAGAATGCTGAACTACCTCAAGCTGCTTTTGAAGTCAGCAGGAGTAGAGGATGCTCAGCACCTCCCGGGGGGCACTTTGTCCCTTGCAGGATCAGACTTGGCAAGTGGAGTTTGCAGCCAAATATCCCCTTTTTGCCTGGCTCATGTCCTTGCTTTGGGGGAATTGCCTGCCACCTGCTTCCTGGCTGTGCTATTAAACAACCAGGAATAAAATCCTTTTCTTTCCTCCCAAATTCCCAAACAGCCCATCTGCTGCCCCTCCACAGCTGCAAGCACTGAAAACAAGGAATTTTGTTCAATTTACCTTATTTTAAAAGTACATTTAACAAGTGCCAGTGCTTACAGCTTGGAAAAATCAAAAAGTTTAGCTGAAGGCATGGAGTACTATATAGTGACTAGAGCTGGGGGGCTATGAGTCAGGGCTTCGAGTTCTCCTGCTAACTTATGATGGGACTTTGGAAATCACTTAAGGCTCAGTCATAACTGACACTGAATACCATCAACTCCATTTACTTCAATGGGGTCTACATCCTGTGGATTAGAACCTAACCTGCACAAGTCCTTTTTGCGACACAGTAGCAGCACAAACAGAAAGTTCAAGCTGCCCTAACTGGACAGCCAACATAGGGGAAACTTTCCCTGGTGACGAGTTGGCATAACCGGCTCTCTACCATTCCCTCCTCGCCCCTGCACCATAAGGGGCATGCTTGGATTAGGAGAGGTCATGACTGGATCACACTGTTGTCCAGTGATCCTTGCTGATATAAAGGGCTATTAAAGCTGGTGCATCTAAAAACACTCCAGGCAGTGCTCTAGGTTACACTGGGGGCAGAACTGGCCCCTTGCCACTAGGATCAGGACTGGGGGACAGAAAACCACTTTTGTGCTCCACCTGGGTGCTGAGCACTGCAGCAACAGAGTTGATAGGGGCTTTATTTGCCCCCATGTTTAGAGTGTGCATACCAGAATGCAGGCTATTTGGGGTAGGAGCACACCCCCTCGTGTGTGTGCTGAGCAGAATCAGCAACCAACAAGCAATGCTAATAAAATGCTCTATATTTGATTTAAACCCAATTTTCTTTAGTAACTTCAAGTATCTCATAGTCACTGTCATTTGGTTTGCTTTTATTTCAACCAGCATACACATTCCCTGCTTTGAAACACAGTGCACTGTGCTTCTCTCTACTAACACAAGCAGGAAGGAGCCAAAAACCATGGATCTGACTAAGGGATGGGGTGAGCTGGGGAAAGGGAAAGGGGTGCCATTTCCTCTAGCCCATGGAAACTGCTCCAAGAGGAGCTTCCCACGGTTCCACCTTCACAGGTTGAGAGAGCAGGATGAGCTTGGTTGCTCTCCACACACCCAGTAACTTGAGAGAGTCTATCCTGATTTACACCATTGTAAATGAAATCAGCATCCACTCCTATTTTCCTTTGGAGCATAAAGGATTGATTCAACATTACTTGGAGCCAAATCCCTGTGGTTCTCAGGAAAATGAAGATATTTGAACCTGATCCTCAGCCTCTTGAACCATCAATTATCAGCTATTATTGCTGAAGTTTTTCAACTGTTCTAGTACCCAGGGGCTCAGTTAAATCTTTCTTTCCTTCCCTAAGGTTCATATTTGCTATCTTTATGCAGAACATCTGAAAACAGGAAGAAACCTTTATTTACTTGTAAAAATAGCCACAAGTTGCCTTGAAATAAGGAAACATTCCTGTAGTGCTATGTTTGTTTTGCTTTAATAGGAACCAGACCCTAAATATCACATTTGGCTACCTTGCCCTTTTGCAAATAAACCCTGAAGGAATAGGAGGTACAGATACTGTAGTTAAGGGCTCTGCACTGCCTGCAGTAACACCAATCTATGCATCTTAGTGAACTGTGCCATTTAGCAAAGGGCAGAAAGAAGGATAGGCAAAAAATTATCATGATACATCCAAGCTTACTTAATTTAAAATACAATTGGCTATTTCCTGCTTGTTGCTGCTTTATTTTTAGCAGCCTTCTAGCCATCATATGGGTTCAGTCAGCTTAGTTGTTCAACTCAATTTTTAAATCTCATGAATAAAATACAAATCGTGTTTAAGGAATATTTTATGAAATAAAAAATAGATTTTATCTATTAAATTCTGGGGTGAAAAAAAATTACAAAGACAGAAGTGGCTTAGGGCAAAAGAAAGTGATATCTATCTTACCAGACTCAACACTGGTCAGAGAATGTGCTATGGATTCTTAATAGCATGCTTACAACTTGCTACTGTTAGGATCAATGGGACTACTCATTCTAGTCAGCACTGTGGGTCACATTCTGATACCCTCACTCATATTAAATTCCGTGTAGAGACCCACTGAAGTCAATGGAACTGTTCTTAGATTTTAAGGTCAGAGGGCACCATTACATAACTCAGTCTGACCTTATTAAACACCACTTGGTAAAGTGCTACCCATTACGAGCAAGGATACCAGAATCTAGCCATATGCATATTAGTATTTGGAAGATATGACCTTGTAGCAATAACAGCAAATATTGACCTCACATAACTCATCTAGAGAAAAAATTGTGGGTCAGATCAGGTGACCATAATCAAGAAATACTCTTTTAAAAGTTAAGGAGAAAATATTCAGTGTTGCATGTGACCCTAAATATTTACATTAAACAATTATTTTAAAATAACTGAATACATAATCCTGCATGTAAGCTTAGACCTGGAAATTATATGAGTCTAAAATAAGAATTCCCCACTCTTTGATGACACAAAAGTTACCTGCACAATCTAGAAGTGTATGGTATGACTCTAAAACAAGGTCTTTCTTAAGTGAGCCATGGCCATGAAATTCTTCATTGTCAGTCCTAACAAACTAATGTATTGCTGTATTCTGCACTTCCTCCCAAGTCCTTTTGTATTTATGTAACTAGCATCTTTAGAGAAGCCACATAGTTAAATTTGCATGGGTTTAACAAGGCTGTAATACCATTGACTGAAATGGAGTCACCCTGATAGACACACATGTAAATCAAGCCAGAACCAGGCTTTCTTTACTTATTTTCAAGCTGCTAATTAATCCTCCCTTCCAAACCTGAAGCAGAAAATTAAAGTGACTTCCCCAGGGCCACAAAGGGAGTTATAGTCAGGAGGTTCCTACTTCCCAGTTCTGTGCTCAATGTCTCTATGTAGGATGAAGGGTGAGTAGAGGTCCTTTGCTTCACTTTGGAGATGGGAAACAATGCAGCCCCCTAGTGGCATGTTCAGGAGCTGATGAGGAGAGCCTTCTCCCTTGTTTTATAGCTTATGGCAACTGCCCCTTGTGGCTGCAGCCCTCTATTTCCCAAGAGAAAGAGAAGCAATTTTTCAAGGCATTTTTCATATTTTCTTAGGCTGCAGATATGTCAGTGTAATGAAAATAAAATGATTACACTACATATAATCATATGTTTTTTCCACCAAAAATCCTTGCTTCTATTTTAGTATGTCTCCCATGTCTCTTAAACTGTCAGTTCTGATAAGTGTACAACCATTCTAAGGACACTGTACTACTGTATCTTCCTCCATCAGACATGGTTCTGCCTTTTCTTTCTATTTATTTATTTATTTTCTGAGTGAGTTACCACAGGTGCCAGGAGAGTTCCCACACAGAATTTATTGTAGCAATCTTAATTAAATTAATATTCCTGAGTGCAGGACTACTGGGATCTGAGTCTGGTATGAGGTTCATCGACTTTCACTTAGAGGGTAAAGTTTCCAGTTTTCACTCTCATGAGGCAATATGAAAAATTTATGACAGAAGCAGGAGAACTTTTGCTAGAGGCAATGACATCCCTGTGCAATTAAAACACTTTCAAGTTTCCTTTTTTCTTTCTTGTTTCCCCCACTCATTGTAAAAAACAAAACAAAACAAAAAAAAACAACAATAGAGAGAGTAACTTTATCCTGTACAATATGATTTTAATCTAAAACTGTGCAAGCAGTTGACAAATTATAACCTGATCATAAAACTTCTCTGGTTTGAAAGGTAACATATTGTACAAGCTTACAGCCAGATGGCAAGGAACAGGATTATTTTTAAAAGAATTTTTTGAGACAACCAGTTCTGTAGCTTTTAAGTAATGGAAGTGGCTCCCCCCACAAAAAGGGAATGAGCTGGGATGATCTGTGGCTCTCCTGGGAGATCACAGCAGCTTCATGGAGTCTAGTGGTTTGAGGAGGGAACTGGGAATTAGAGCTCCTAAATTCTATTTGTGCTTTTGTCATTCACTTGCTAGATAATTCTGAGCTCATCATTTAATACCAGATGTGGCATTTCGCCACAGCCTGTAGTAAGGGGCAGTGCAGAGGATGTGTTGGATCACAGGAGCAGAGTGCCTCCTGGAGCATACGGGCTGCGCTTAGTGGGAGTAACCTGCAACATCTCTTTAAAGAGTCAGCCATATTCTATCCCTGAACAGTGCAGGGGCCAGACTCATGGCTCTATCTGTTCCCCATACTCTTCAGCATAGTTGCACTCAGAAGAGTAACACAGTAATAACTTCTGCATTTCCCTTAGCACTGGGGCTGTATTTGTGGCCAGCCCTAATGTGGGACATGTCTGGGGATGAATAGGAGGCTCTTTATGCACTTTCCACATTGTGTCGCTGTGTAAGGGCTGGCCACTCCTTCGCCTTTAACCTTCTCTGCTTACCCCTTGAAAAATGGTTATAAGAGTGCCCTCACTGAGGACTGTATGCTTAATCAGTAAATGTTTGTAAAGTGCTTTAAGGTTCTAGGATGAATGGGGATATGGAATCAACAAGGGTAAATATCATTTATAGAATTGCCAACTTTTTAATTGCACAAAACCAAACACCCCTACCCCTTCCCTGAGGCCCTGCCCATGCCCTGCCCCTTCTCAGAGGCCTCGCCCCCACTCACTTCCCCCTCCCACCATCACTTGCTCTCCCCCACCCTCACTCACTTTCACTGGGCTGAGGCAGGTGGTTAGGGTGTGGGAGGGGGTGAAGGTTCTGCCTGGGGGTGCAGGCTCTGGGGTGGGGCTGCAGATGAGGGGTTTGGGGTGCAGGAGTGAGATCTAGGATGGGGCCGAGGGGTTTGGAGTGTGGGAGCGGGCTCAGGGCTGGGGTTGGGGTGTGGCAGGGGGTGTGGGGTGCAGGCTCTGGGAGGTGTCTCATGGCTGGGGCAGGGATGTGGGCTCTGGGAGGGAGTTAGGATGTGGGAGGGGGCTCAGAGCTGGGGCAGGGGGTTGGGGTGCAGGCTATGGGAAGGAATTAGGATGTGGGAGGGGGCTCAGAGCTGGGGCAGGGGGTTGGGGTGCAGGCTATGGGAAGGAATTAGGGTGTGGGAGGCAGTTCCGACCTGGTGCAGGGGGTTGGGATGCAGGAGAGGGATTGGGGCGCAGGCTCCAGACAGGCAGCGCTTACCTCAGGCAGCTTCTGGTCGGTGGCGCAGTGGGCTAAGGCAGGCTCCCTGCCTGCCCTGGCTCTGTGCAGCTCTTAGAAGCAGCTGGCATGTCCCTGCGGCCCCTCGGCAGAGGGGCCAGGGGGCTCTGCGCGCTGCCTAATGATAAACCAGGTCCTGCCAGTCCTTTCCCCCTGCCCTTTTTGCTCCTACCAGATGCTCAGGGGAAGATGGTAGACTTGCCATGTCTCCAGGTTTTCCCAGGTTGTGCCTCTTTTGGAGGTAGTTATCTGTAAGGGTGCTCAGTACACACAGCCAGCTGTCTGGCTTATGGGCTCAGGATCATCCTGGATGGCCCAGTTTTTTTGCATCTCAGAGGTGGCAACCCTAGGAGCAGGCCCTAGCAGGACTTTCACACCTCCAGGCACAGTTCACACTGAAAGTAGAAGCCAGGAAGGCACTTTACGTGCAACCATTAAAGGCTCACCTGTGTCATACACACTACCACCACAAGCCCCAGTGGCCCCAGGAAGTCATGGAGAACCCTGATGGAATCCAGTATTTCTAAGATGTCACTGTCCTTCATTCATGTCACCCCCTGTTTTCTCCCTCCTCCCCTCAGTCCTCAGCCCACCCCCCTCTTTCTTTCTCCCCAGTTTGTCAGGTACATCATCCTCTTCACCATCCCACCTCTTCTCTTTTCCTTCCATTGCAGCAGACCACTCCCCCCGTCCCCGCAAAATGCTATAGTTATAAGCTTTATATTACATATATATATTAATATATATATATTCCCTTCCCCTGCCCCAGAACATGCACCATCCTATCCCACCCACCCCCAATAAACATGTGATCATTGGTATCACCCTTGTCTCCCCCTACGGCTTGTCACCTCATCTACTCATAACAGTGAGCTCTCCTGTGAAAGAAGTGTACCTGTTTTTAGCAAATGCCCAGCACTTACTGCCTGTACATATACCCTGGGAACTAAAGAAATTATAAACATTTAATAAATATCAAAGGCAACAGTAGGACTTCTTTCTTAACACACTGTGCAGGATACGTACAACAGTGCACGATCCAATGTGTGCTGCAGTAACAAGAGCTAACTGCATAACTTGGAAACAGTGGAGTCTATTCTTTCAATGCCCATATGCAATTCCTCTTAACAGTGTGTGCATGGAGAGGGGAATTTACCTTAGCATGTCATGCTCAGCTCCACACTTATTAACCTTTGCTACCATGGGACACTTAACACCAATGCAATGTAGTAGCATTTAATGAAAATGTTATCTAGTAGTAATTCTGACCCTTGCAAGTAACAGCAAAGGAAATTTCATGGCTTCGGAAACAGACCCCAGCATTTAGATCTCAAAGAAGCGGGCCAGAGAATCTAAACATCGTAGCTGGCTCAACAGCAGAACTAAGCCCCGCAGCTATATCTTGTTAAACATGTCTTTACTTGCTCTGACCATAGTGGCAACAACACAAATAGCCCTTACATTATTCTAGTTGAGTAGCTGTTTTACATGTACTGTGAGGTAATGGGCCTACTTCTGTGCTCACTTACACCAGTTTTACATGAGGGTAATCCCTTGACTTGACTTTGGAAAGCCTTTCCTGACACCTTTTACCTGATTTATTTTTTCCACAGAATTGCAAGCACACCAATACATTCTTTACTTATTGTATTGCATGGGGTATAGCCCTCAGTAACAACATATGCTGGCTATTACATTGGAAATTTAAGTAAGGATGGGCCAGTGGTTAGGGTATTAGCTTGGCCACAGTCTGCTGTGTGACCTTGGACGAGTCACTTAGCCTCTCTGTGGCTCAGTTCCCTAGCTGTAAAATGGAAATAATAGCACTGGCCTATCTTTCAGGAGGACTGTGAGGTGGTCAGATACTACTATAAATGAGGGCCAGACAAAAACCTAAGATAGAGAGAATGGGAAGCAGCTCCCTTGACCATCTCTAACTTGTTCCCTTCCCCATTTAGTGACTGGTCTGAATTAAACATTTGCTGCAGCCTCGTTAACAAAGGCAGGAGTTTGGGGCACGGAGGGCAATTGATACTGCATTATATATTTTACCAATTTAGCCTCACAGAAGAAATCTATATTTCCTGACTGCACTGTGTTTGCTAACACAGCAAAAGACAAATAGTAACCAACAGCTGTAATAAGTGAAGTGAAGGATGAAGGAATTCATGAAGTTCAGGATAGTTTCCCAAAGGTCAGCAGTGCACATCACCAAAACAATGCTGGGTAGCGCTGGGGCTTGACTTTGAGAACAAATACCAGCCTGAATGGAAAAATCCTCTGAGGGAGAGTGCATTGTAATTGGTATAATGGGGGGGGGGGGAGAGGGGGTGTGTGCTTATTAAGGCTGAAGAAATAGACAGCATGATGGAGGTCATAAAAGGCATCTTGCACTATAATTGACCTTGAAACCCTTCTTTCTCCCAGCCTGATTACGGAAAAAAATATTTAGTTAGATAGTCTCTTTGTCCTCCACATGGACAAGCATGTGAAACATAAAAATCAATACAAGCTGTCTTCAGTTTAACCAGAATGTTACAGTGGATAGGTTTATGAAACCTCCAGTAGGAAAGAGTGCAATTGTTCCCACTACAGCAGATGTTGCTAAGTTTTACTGGAGTGCATTGTCTGGTTATTGGAATGTTAGTTTCTTTGGTGCTATGTAACAAAAAGAAAATGAGTAAGAATTCTTATTTCCCATAGAGTGCACCTTGAGTAAGAACATAGGAGCTGCCACACTAGATCAGATTTATGGGTATCTAGCCCAATATCCTGTTGACAGTGGCAGGCCAGATGCTGCAGAGGAAGGTGTAAGCAACCCTGTATCACAGAAGGTGACAAGGAATTACCTGCCAACAAGAAATGTTTCTTTCTAACCTCCATTAGTTAGTGGGTTGACGTGCTCTGAAGCAAAAGATTCTAAAGGCCTTCCAAACCACTTTTTTAAAAATTCATACTATTTTAACTCTAGACATTTTTTCTCTAGATAAATACCCAGTCCTTTTTTGAATTCTGCTGAACTCCTGTCCTCATTGATATCCTGTGGCAAAGAGTTCCACAGGCTTGTTGTGTATTGTATGAAAGCACAACAGAAGCTTTGTTTTTTTCTCTTTACTGACTTTAAAAAAAAATCTTGGAAAGGGCTGTCTCATCTTATCAAATAAAATAAAACAAGGCAAATATCAAGGTAAAAAGAGGACTGAGGAGTGTGGGAAGTAAGCAGATGGTCTTGCCTTACTATGCTGGTGCTGTTCAGCAATTTTTCCCACCAGTGAAGCTGCTGTATTTTGCACAATGTTTTTCCAATTCACTAGACAATCAGGAATGGAACAACATGAATGCACCGTTCTGCTACAATGTGCTGAGACAGCAGGTTATCGCTGGTGACTCTGAAGCTTGCTGACATCTGACATGAATTCCTGGCATGCTGACTTTTTAAAAATCGATGGGGACAGACCTCAGAGTAACAGAAATAGCTGTGAAGTTTAACACTGCTGAAACCGTTCAAGCTTGATTGGCTGGCGAACACAGAAGGTCAGGGAAAGGAGCAGTAGATCCTCATCAGTAGGAACAGAAGCAGATTATTATAGCAAAAAATCACTCTGAAGTTTCATAGCCTACTATTTCTGTAAAATAGCCAAGATCAGGAGATGCATAATGTGCAACAGACCTCTTCTTTATTAATACAACCTTAAGCTAAGGATGAAAAATGTACAGTGGCACAAAGAGGGGCTCAATTGAGTGTTTTAAAGCAGCCGCATGACCTCCATTTTTTATTATTTTAGTGCACTTCCTGAAAACTTTTGTTAAAGGGAACACTGGAGCCTTAGCCAGTGTATTAGAGTTGATAGTACTTAGAGATTTCATTCTTGCTAGGTGTACGGGAGAGAACTACCTAGCTCCAAGATGGAACTTTAGCATCCTAAGGTCTATACATTCACTTTTAACTAAACCATAAATTTAATTTTTCTTACCATGAAGAAATTAATTTTTGGTCTGTTGTCTCAGTCTAGACTAAATTACTCAGACAACAGTAGAACATCCTATTACCACAATTCATTAAACACAATTTACTCCTCTTGTTATCCCATTTCAATTGTTTATAATTCCCAAGGAGACATACACCAAAAGCACAGAGGGGGATGCATTTCAGTCAATGCAAATTAAGCCTGAGAAAAGGTCAGGAGCCTCGTTTGAATCATGTAGACAAAATACAGTTTTGTGCCAAAATGACACTGGTACCTTTCCTGCAAAAATACAAATGGGAAGAAATAATAAAGTTATAAAGTAACACTTCAAACTCTTGCAAATCCTGTGTTGAGTAGCTAAGTGCATGTCTGTTGATCAAACAGGTAATTATAACTGCATGCAATGATACTTCCATAGCACCTTTCATCCAAAGGATCCGAAAGCACTTTCAAAAACATTAATAAATTAAGTCTCACAACACCCCTGTTAGGTAGAGGTATTTTATCCTCAATTTACATGTAGCAGGCACAGAAGTTAAGCATTTTCACCTTCATTTGTACAGCACCTTGCACAATAAGGTTCTGGGTATGACTAGAGTTTCTAGATGCTCCAGTAATACAAATGAATAAATAATAAACAATAATAATAATAATATAAAGCTCTTGGGTTGCAGGTCTGTCTCAGTTAACCATATTTTCCTTCTTGATCATTTTGGTGTATTTCTAATTGCTCACAGGCAGTCAGGAAATGCCGTGTCTGCAGAATTATGCACTGCCGAATGCATTTCACATATAGGTAGTCTAATAAATAAGAAAATTATGAATTGTACCTAATAGGTATTGTAAATATCCACATGCCAGCTTTATGCCCAGATGCCAATTAATGACAGAAATCTATACATTTCTGTATTTGCTGAGATACATAGGGATAGAAAAAAAGATGATAAACTGCAGCAACATGCAGGGGAAAAATGCTTTTTCATTAATATCTTTCAATGAGCACTTGCCTTTACAGATTAAGTAGTAGCATTATACTTTAGGATACAAGAAATATAATAAGCATATTATTAATAGGTTTTACTGAAACAGAATAAAGGGATATTATCAAGTGCTTTTATATAGTTTCTAATTTGGCCATTTTACTCTCTATTGATTGCATAATAACCTCTCAGCGGTTTGAAAATAACATCTCTCTCCCTACTATTTCTTCCCTATGCTATTTGGTAACCACAGTTTCTGTCATTCCTTATGGAGAACAAGCCAAAACAGTAATGAATTTTTGACTTCACTATGCAATGTTGTTGTAGTCACGTCAGTCCCAGGATATTAGAGACACAAGGTGAGTGAGGTAATATCTTTTATTGGACCAACTTCTGTTAGTGAGAGACACAAGCTTTGGAGCATACACAGAGCTCTTCAGGTTTGGCAAACGTACTCAGAGTGTCACATCTAAATACAAGGTGGAACAGATTGTTTAGCATAAGTATTTAACCCATATTTCAAGGGACCATTCAAGGTGAAGTGGCCCATTAATACCTTTCCAATCATAGTGAGAAAAGGAGAGAAAAGAAGAAAGCTGCGGGGGAGGAAGGGGCAGGATTTAGTGGGTTATAGATTGTTGTAATAAGCATTCTTTGCATCGGTTTTCATGGCTGAGGATATGAGGGAGATTATCAAACCTGAGCCATTCTTTTTAGGTGACAAATCTGAGGAACTGTCCCAGATTGAGGTGTCATTAGAGGAGGCTTTGGAACAAATTGATAAACTAAACAGTAATAAATCACCAGGACCAGATGGTATTCACCCAAGAGTTCTGAAGGAACTCAAATGTGAAATTGCAGAACTACTAACTGTAGTCTGTAACCTATCCTTTAAATCAGCTTCTGTACCAAATGACTGAAGGATAGCTAATGTGACGCCAATTTTTAAAAAGGGCTCCAGAAGTGATCTCGGCAATTACAAGCCGATAAGCCTGATTTCAGTAGTGGGAAACCTCGTTGAAACTATAGTAAAGAACAAAATTGTCAGACACATAGATTAACATAATTTGTTGGGGGAAGAGTCAACACTGTTTTTGTAAAGAAAAATCATGCCTCACCAATCTACTAGAATTCTTTGAGGGGGTCAATAAGCATGTGGACAAGGGGGATTTAGTGTTCTTAAATTTTCAGAAAGCCTTTGACAAGTTTTCTCACCAAAGGCTCTTAAGCAAAGTAAGCTGTCATGGGATAACAGGGTAGGTCCTCTTATGGATCAATAACTAGTTAAAAGATAGGAAATAAAGGGTAGGAATAAATGGTCATTTTTCAGAATGGAGAGAGGTAAATGGTGGTGTGCCCCAGGGGTCTGTACTGGGACCAGTCCTGTTCAACATATTCATAAATTAGTCTGCAAGTTTGTCACAGAGGTCACGGATTCCATGACTTTCTATGACCTCCGTGACTTCTGCAGTGACCGGTGCGCCTGGTTCAGGGGCAGCTCAGGCAGCCCATGCGCCAGACACACCGTCCACTGCTGGGGCAGTCTTGGGCCACCGCACCCCCCCCCCAGCAGCAGAGTTTGGGTGTGGGAGGAGGCAGGGGGTTGGGCCATGGGATGGGGTGAGGTGGGCTTTGAGTGGCGCTTACCTTGGGAGCACCCCAGAAGCGGCAATATCCCCCTCGCTTAGGTCCTAGGTGGAGGTGTGGCCCAGCAGCTCAGCACACTGCCTCTGCCCAGGGAACCACCCCTGCAGCTGCCATTGGGTGTGGTTCCCAGCCAATGGGAGCTGCAAAGCCAGCACTCTGGGCGGAGGCAGTGCGCAGAGTTGCTTGGCCACGCTTCCACCTAAGACCTGAGCGAGAGGGATGTCGCCACTTCCAGGAAGCCCTCCAGATAAGCGCCGCTCAGAGCCCACCTCACCCCGTCCCATGCCCCAACTCCCTGCCCCCTCCCACACCCAAACTCTGCTGCTGATGTTGGGGGGGGGGAGAGGGGAGGAGGCATAGAGCCAGGTAGGGATCCTGCTGGCCCCGCCAACCCTCCCCCTCCAGCACCAACAAGGCTCCCAGGCCATGCATCACCACCCGCACCCCCCGCCAACACCAGTGGGGGTCTGGAGTCCCAGGGGCATGCGCCACTGGCCACCTCCTCCCCAGCACCCGGGCCACCCTCCCCCCAGCACCCGTGGCACCCCCGGGCAGGCCCCCCTGAAGTTTTAGTCAGGGGTATATAGTAAAAATCATGGACAGGACACAGGCCGTGAATTTTTGTTTACTGGCCGTGACCTGTCCATGACTTTTACTAAAAATACCTGTGACTAAAACATAGACTTATTCATAAATGATCTCTAAAAAGGGGAACAGTGAGGTGGCAAAATTTCCAGATGATACAAAACTACTCAGGATATTTAAGTCCCAAGCAGACTGCAAAGACCTACAAAAGGTCCACTCAATGTGCAGCAGCAGTCAAAAAAGCGAATAGAACATTGGGAATAATTAAAAAAGGGACAGATGATAAAACAGAAAATATCATACTACTGCTATGTAAATCCACGGTATACCCATATCTTGAATACTGCGTGCAGATGTGGTCGCCCCATCTCAAAAAAGATATATTAGAATTTGGAAAAGGTTCAGAAAAGGCAACACAAATGATTAGGGGTATGGAACGGCTTCCATATGAGGAGAGATTAATAAGACAGACTTTTCAGCTTGGAAAAGAGACGTCTAAGGGGGGCTATGATAGAGGTCTATAAAATCATGGCTGGTGTGGAGAAAGTAAATAAGGAAGTGTTATTTACTCCTTCTGATAAACACAAGAACTAGGGGTCACCAAATGAAATTTATAGGCAGCAGGTTTAAAACAAACAAAAGGAAGTATTTTTTTCACACAACGCACAGTCAACCCATGGAACTCTTTGCCAGAGGATGTTGTGAAGGCCAAGAGTATAACAGGGTTCAAAAAAGAACTAAATAAATTCATGGAGGATAGGTTCATCAATGGCTATTAGCCAGGATGGGCAGAGATGGTGTCCCTAGGCTCTGTTTGTCAGAAGCTGGGAATGGATCACTTGATAATTACCTGTTCTGTTCTTTCCCTCTGAAGCACCCACATTGGCCACTGTCAGAAAACAGGATGGACATTTGGTCTGACCCACTATTGTTGTTCTCATATTAAGACATAAATCCAGTGTCTCTATTCGCTCTATGATTTTTAGTTAGGGTGACCAGATGAGAATTCCAAAATATCGGGACAGCCTCAAGGGGAGCGCCTTTTCAATTGATACACTCACCCATCCGAGTCTTCGGTGGCACTTCAGTGGAGGGTCCTTCAGTCACCGACGATCTTCGGCGGCATTTCGGCGGCAGGTAATAAACCTTGCCGCCAAAGAAGGAAGTACCTGCCGCCGAAGTGCCGCCGAGACCTGGATGTGCCGGGTGAGTGTAACAATTGAAAAGTGCTCCCCTGCCTGTCACCGCCGCCTAAGCAACAAGGAAAAAAAAAAGCCCGAAACAAAGTATTGGGACAAATGGCGTCCCGACTGTACTTCGGTCGGGACGGGGGACAAACTGCTCGATATCAGGACGTCTGGTCACCCTATTTTTAGGGTCCAGCAAAGTTATGAATTTAAGCTCCCAGACTCATCTTTTGAAGGTGTTGTGCAGGTTTCCTTTGAGGATGAGGACTGAGAGGTCAGATATAGAGTGTCCGCTTTGTGAAAAGTGTTCACTCACAGGTTCTCTTGGAGCGTTTGGGTGACCACAACATCAATAATATACCTGAGATACATCAATTATATTTTTATCCCCCGCCCCAATCACTATTATGTGGGTGAAACCAGACTATTGCTATGCTCTTGAATGAACTCACATAGAAAAATGATAAAAGATAAACAACATATCACCTGTGGAATTTAAATCCATTCCCCTTCCCCTCTTTTCACAGATGCAGGCTCCATTCCATGCAAAGAAAGGGATGGGAGCATGTGAGCTCAAATTTTGGACATTTCCCCTGTAACCTGTGAAATATCTGCAAATAATTTATTAATTACCAGCTGAATATAACTGACAGATGTATCAGAAGTAAGTATTAGCAAATTCTCTTCATGTATTTCATGTGTTGTGCATCCTGGTACTTGATTAGTGGAGATTCAATGCATTACTTTTTTATTCCAATGGATACTACTGAATTTTTCTTTAGATTTATTAATTTTCCAGTACCATTAGGTATAATGATGTTAAATGAAGACTATCATCATCATATAAGAGAGGAAACACCATATTAATTCCCAACAGACCAATAGTTGCTTGGGCTGCTCTCATCAAACTAGAAGAAAAGCACTATTAAAGTACAAGATGCAGAACTTCATCTTCAGGCAAATTCACCAGATTAGGGTTTCCAGAAAATGGCACACAACACAGATAAATCATCTACACTCTGATATAATTACTCTAATTCCACCACCAGAGCTGTGCTGGGAAGGCTGTATACAGATTGTAAAATCACAGGATTTCAGAGGGTGAAGCTCTCTGTAATCCATTTGGCAATCAGATTCACAAAACCACTCCGTGATAGCCAGTTTGGAGGCCTATCTGCCTGAACCCCCTAACACAGGGTCTGCTTTCGGCCATATCCAAATTGAATTTTGGACTCTTCATTTAAAAGTTGCATCAGGATCATGACATCAATCAGTATAAAAAATCAAATGAGAACATATCATGCAATATTGCAGCAGATAAGACTAGAAGACAATAAAAGTCCCGTTTTCTGCCCATATAATTCTATGTCATGCTCTTGTGCAACTACCTTTTATAGATGTGGCAATTGTTTCATCTTATTCATCTATGGGTTCGAATTCCACCCTCTTTCTGACCCTAAGAATGCAACAGTTAAGGGGCTCTCAAACTCTTTCATAAAATGGACCACATCTTAATAGGGAGGTTATCTCTGTGGACTCCTCCCAGGCAAAGTCACATTTGCAAAGGCCATGTTCCCCCTTCCAGTCATGACTGCTTAACACCTCTCTGTCAACTACACTAAATGCTGACTTTGGAGAGTAATATTAGGAAAGTATTTCATGTTTTTTAAAAGCTTCTTTTATTGCAATTTTACATTTGGAACCAGAGGATGTTCAGCAAAATGTTACCACCCAGTTCTCCAGAAACTACCAGCAAATGCTTCAGGGACCACAGCTTCAGAACCTTCACAGCAGTTTATTAAAATTCTCATTGCCTCAGTCAGCCACCTCCATGATCTTCCAAAAAACTGAAATGTATGCTGACTTAGCTCCTGTGTGACTCTACTGACTTCAGTGGGGTCACACATTTAGACTCATAGACTTTAAGGTCAGAAGGGACCATTATGATCATCTAGTCTGACCTCCCGCATGATGCAGGCCACAGAAGCTGACCCACCCCCTTTCCCTTAACTCAGCTGTTGAAGTCCCCAAATCCTGTGATTTAAAGACTTCAAGTCGCAGAGACTCCTCCAGCTAGTGACCCAGTCCAAATTTCATCTGTGATGTGTTTTTTAGCAAGGGGGTTAATGGCGCCAGTGGCCATTGTGCAGCATCTTTAGTATTTTTTTGACCATGGTAGGTATGAGCTGCCATTTGACAACTCCAGACTTTCCTCTGAGCTGCCTCTCCACCCAGGAATTGCAGTCACAGAGAAACCTCACAGTAAGCCAAACGAGGCCCAGAAAAAACAACCTAAAACTGCTTAAACAAAGGGAAAACAAAAGCTGATCAGAACTCCAGATGCCTCCAAGGGAGTTTTCGTGTGACATCCTCCCAATCCCCACTTATTTCTCCTCATTATGTTGCTTTCTGTGATGCTCAGTGGGGAGCAGACATTGGATCCCACAGACCATTTGCTTTCTATGGTAATACTATGACTAACAGCACTGACACATCTCATTACACTGCCCTGTATTCTTTTGCTGATGTGAACTCAACACAACCTGCAATGATACAGCAACACTCACATTGTTTGCTAGTCAGATACTCAAGTTTGCTAGCACATAATGCACCATTTTGAAGGTTACGCAAGCATCAAGTGACTGATCCATACAGAGATGCTAAATTATCAAGAACGAACAGAGTGCTGCAAATTAATTTTCAGGGCACATTAATCCCCAGGATGGTAATTTTTCATGGGGATGGGCAAGATTCACTATTGGATCTAGATGTTTATCTGTCTGTATGCTTTTGCTGCCATAGACATTAGCCAAAGGCCCTTCAGGTAGGATGTCCATCAGAGACTGTGGCAATGGAAAGCAGGAATTAAAGCTGTTTCCTTTCAACCATCAGGAAGCCTGAGGGAGAACAATGATAGCAACACCAACAGCTTTCCTCTGCAGTGAATTACCCCTGCAGCACAAGAGGCTTTGTGGTTGCAGGAAAATGTAGCATGCCCCTCCCACAGTGAATCTGGCTTGGAGGCTGAGACAACTCTATGTGTTTTCCTGACCACAGGGAAAGACTGCCATACCTTGATGTTTCCCAGAACCTTTGTATTTAGACCTTTAAATGGACAGACAATATGCCCACAAAACCCAAGCGCTCCCTCTTCCTTCAGACATCTAGGACTGGTCAAGAGCTTCCCATCAAAACATTTTTTGATGAAAAATTGTTTTTTTTTCTCAATGGACATTTTTTGCTGGAAATGTCAGCTTTCCTCAATTGAAAACCCAAACCCCCAAAAGTTTTAAGTTTTACGACAGAGTCAAAGATTTTGGCAGAAAAAAGCCCCATTTTCTAACCACTAGTAAGGGTATCTAAAAGGTTTGTGGGTGCAGCTTTGCATCCTCAGATATTTACACCCACAATCGAGTGGCTTCAATGAGAGAAGGATCGGAACCCATATGGAGAACATAAAAATATTAAAGGTGATGCCTTCCTATTCATTTATTTAAATTTGTAAGAGAGCCCCAACCAATTCTCTGGGATAAACAGTGTATTCTGTTCTGTGCACACTTCATAGCATTATTTAAATCCCTCATATGTCACCAACCTCATTTGTAACAGAGGGAGCCTCTTCATTCCAAAATAGGCCATTTCTTGCAGCTGAATCCATCATGCCAGGCACATGAGCTAATCAAAGAGAGGCTTGTGTCACAGCACTGCTGCTTCTAGGAACCAAAATGACAATGACAATACATTGCTTTTGGAACAATCAGGACATCTTCCATCTAGCCACATGCACTTTTCCACATGGAGCAAGAGGAGATATTTATGCCATGGGAAGATAAAGAAACTGTGGCATCCAAATAGACCAGTGGAGATGAAGAATAAGACAAAAATGGTTTAAAAACAAAATCCTGAAAAATCATGCAGTGTAGCCAGCCATTTCTCACTGCTGCCACAAATGCGCAACTTTGGCATGGTAATGGACATCATGCATTATATGGATTTCAGGATTGAATTGTAAACTGCTTCTGAGAAGTGGTAGGTACAGTAATAGTTAGCATCATTCCAAGAGTCACAGTCCTCACACCTGGCCTGTGATCTCAATCAGCAGCAGGAAATATACACCCCGATCTCACAGTCAAATCTACATATTGTACTCAAAGCCTTTGGTTAAAAAGAGACAATCAGCGTTGCCAATTTAATTATGAGCCTCAGGGTATTTGGTGGTTTTCTTAATGACCTACCTCATGGTTTCATGGGATTAGGTGAGAATTTTAGCTTTCATTTAAAAAAAAAAAAAAAGTTTCCAGCCCTCATGATTGGGAAGAAAATATGGAAAACGTGCACTGTAAAGGCTACAACTAGAGCCGGTTGAAAAAACTGAGAAAATCTTTTCCCTGGATTGGCAATATTAAGCCATTTCCTGGAGATAATTCAACTTTGCCCAATTCTGACAGAATCCTGCCTGGTGTCCTGCCACCTTGTCTGCTTGGCAGCTCGGACTTCCAGGGTCCATGGCTCCAGGGCCAGGCATACTTGGTTTGCCTTTCAAGACCCCCAGACAAAAATGGGGGTCTTGGAAAGCAAACCTTCCCAGACTGTCTTTAGGGCCATCCTGCTGCCCAGATCAAAAGATCAAAAGGCAGCAGGATGGCCCTAAAGACAGTCTGGGAAGGCTGCCGTATCTTACATGTGTCCCCAGGAGTGTCTACATTCTGCCTGGGGCCTCTCCAGCCTGCAGAGCAGCCTAAGAAAGAACTCGTTGCCTCCTAACTCTCTTACCCCCAGACTGTAAATTCTGTGCACTACAGCACAGATTCTCACCCAGTATTTTTAATGTAGCAATTTGAGGTTTGATTTGTATCTACCTAGGGGCCTACACTGACTTTAATTAGTCACTTTGCAACCTCCTAAAGTAACTCAAGGGAACCTAAACTGGAAGAATTTGAAATAATAATTTAGATTAGGGAGAATTTCATTTTAGTGATCCTAAGCCTGGAGAACCAGGTTAAACTAAATCTGTTCCAAAGGTCATTTTAAATCCATTTATTGACCCCTTGTGTGGGTCAATACACATTAGGTTTACTGAAATATATTATGCTTTCCCTGAATGCTCTACTCACCTGTAACCTTTGTCCATTTTCTGATTATAAACAATACCATAGCCTATGAATGTATGTTTATGACTCAGGTCCAATACACTGAGTTCAATGGGGAATTGCATAATAACTGATGGCATGATATGGCCCTTGATTTTAAAGCCATACCTAGAATGTGACTAAAGTTCCTACAGAGAAGTGGCTCTACATGTTGGATTTAATAATTGCTAATTTTCACAGTCAGCTTTCTGACTAATTATCAGTCACAGATTTTAGAGAAGCTGTGTAATAACTGAATGAAAGAATTTATCTTATTACCTAAACAGATTGGGTTAGCCAGACGATTGCTTAAGGAAATTGTTCATGCACAGCGTGTATTTTTGGCATATTACACAGAGCTCTAAGCTTGTCGCATTTATTACCTAAATGCTAGCCAAACAGACAGAGGAAGGATGGACCAGTGGTTCAGGTGGTAGCCTGTGACTTAGGCTCAATTCTGTGCTCTGCCACAGACTCTCTCTATGACCTTGGGTAAGTCACTCTCTGTGCCTCAGTTCCCCAACTCCATAATGAGGTAAAAACATTGCCTTCCTTCACAGGGCTGTTTAAGGATAAATACATAAAGAAGTTATGAGGTGCACTAGTTACCACAGTAACAGGGGCCAGGTGGGAAACTGTTTTCCCATCCCATGAAAAATTTTGATATTTTAATTTTTTTCTTGTTCTGAATCAGGATGAAATCTCAAAAATGTTAATGACAAACTGTTTTGTTGTTGTTGTTGTTGTTGTTCTTGTTCTTGTCAAATGAAATGAATCGTTTTGATTTGGACCTTTTTTGTTCTTTTTAACCTTTTCTGCTGTCTAAATGAGATTCTAAACCGGTACGTTGGTAAGAGAGAGCTTTTGGGTTTAGTGTTGGCTGGAATGAGGATTGGAAATGTGAGCAAAGAAACTTGCAGTTGGATTCCTACTGTGTTAAGGAAACTAGGCTTGGTACAGTCTTTGTAAATAAACGGGACTGAATCAATGAAATACCTGACTCCAACATCAATTTTTTCTCCTTACAGAAACAACTTGCAAGACCTCAAATATTGGCTCACTCTTCAGGCCAAAAGGGGGAATAATATATTAGAGATGGTTGGAACATTTTTGATGAAAGGCTATAGAGTGTGAGAATCTCTCCTTCCCAAATTGAAAAGCTCAGATTTTAATCCAAAAATGGATATTTACTATTTGCTTCTCATCACTATGTTTGATTTATTTTGAACCAATTCAGTTTTTGTGAAAACATTCAAAAGGTTTTGCATGGAAATTGACACAAAATGGAATTGTCATCTTATGGATGGCTAATGTGCATATGCATATGCACAACACATGCGGAAGTGACAATGATGATGCCACCCCAAAATAGGTCACCTGTTACATATTTAGCCCTTATGAAAACACATATTTCACAAACATGTAAGACTATTCATTTGCACAATGAGCTTTTTTGTCTTTGTAGACAATGGTGGCGAATTGGTGGAATTTATGGGTGGGATTTCATAAGACACAAAAAGAAGGTAGCTTTGAGTTAGCCTAGGATGCCATCCACCAAAAAACCAGTCTCAGCAGTCTAGTGAACAGCAACCTTTCTTTAGTAGAGCCTTTAAGTTTTAAGCACATTTTATGAAGAGGTTATACACACACACATCAGTAAGACACTCTTTTCTTACTTAAAATCAAATTGATTCAGCTGATAAATCTCAGCGTCTTTTACTACAAACTGATTCACTTATCCTAACAGGCACCAATAACTGTTGGATTCAAAGACTGCCCATACTAGTTGTGTGTAGGATATTCTGTATACCATCTAACAAAAAGAAAATCAAATTGGGAGAGACTTCTGGCTTTCATAAGTCATTTTTTGACAAGAGGGTAATTTATCCTGGGAAATAAGCTTAATCAATAACAGATGGAGTGAGATAACCATAATAAAAAGGGGAATCAAGCCCAGTTCTATTACAGCATTATAATTAAGGGTGGGGGATTGTGATAGGAAAATAATAAATATCTTGATAAATGAATTCTGGATTGTTTCTAAATCTAAAAATTCATTTACATCTACAATTTCAAACCCAGAAAGCAACATAGATTGTATTTTTCCCTCAAGCTCTGCACACTGCTTGGATAGATGGCCCATCAAATTTAAAGGAGAAATATACCAACCCACAAGAGAAAGATTTTGATTTTTCTTTGATCTGAACTAAATGATCCAGACAGTCATCGTTGGCATTAAAAAATGCAGCATTTTTAGGGACAAGCACAAATACCAACCTTTTGATTTTATTGTTCTCTATAAACCAAGAGTTCGCTTTCCAAAAGCCATAATTTTGGTCTTGGGGTAATTAACTTTAATTTCCCAAGTATAAAAGGATGGGGAAAGCATCCAATAGAGACTTTTGCAGCTAGATGAGAATAAAAGTTCCCATTTTCCTTCTGACCCAAATTCTTGTATGTTAAAATTTATTGTTTGGTACAATATTTTTTCATTATTTACCTTTTCAAGTTTTTAAAGTGATTAATAATCCCATCAAACTTTCAAAGGAATAGCAAACAGATTGGAAAGACAGCTCATAAATCCAGCTGCAAAATCAAAGATCTACCCACCGCTGAAATGGGATTAAAAAATAGTCCCTCATACAATTAACTACAATATTTAAAACAGAAATTAATAAAATACAAAATTAGAAATAAAACATATCCTTACCCCAAGCAGATTTCTGACTGCAAAAAGGGAAAAGGGCCAGAGACTCCATAAAGTCCACTAAGGACTTTGCTATTTCAATTGATTTTACACAGTGAGCTCAGAGTTACTAAAGTGAGGGGTGTCAGTGTAAAACTTTAAAATAGATTATGTTGGTGAAAAACATATAAAAGAGAAAAATGGAATGAAATACAGATGGCTGGAGGTGGTGGTGGGAAAAAAAAGGAGGATAAGGACATGAGAAACGTGGTCATTGGGTTGAATTTGGCTCTGCGTGGTTTAGTAAATCCCATAGTCCCTGAAAATCAGATTTCATCCTGAGATGGTTCTCTATGAAGAAGCCACCTGAGCAAGTGCTTTTGTCCATCATGTTACTAAAAAACATCTGATTGTCCTTTCTGTCTCTAACAATACCTTCAAATATGTGACCCAGACTCTCTGTATAGCTATCCGTAACATGACCTAGAGCCAATTTATTTCTCCTTTTGTGATTCTGGATATTATATTTCTGTCTCCAAGTATACATAGGCCCTGATTCTCACACTCCCCCTCCCACCTGAAATGAACTGCACCTCACTTTAGCAGGCTCCATGAGGAGGTATTAGTCCCTAGAAGGGCAAGTCCTATATTGCTTCTAGGGGCAACTATAATTTCTGCAAGAGACTTGCTAGGAGCCCTGCCAACAGAGGATGTTGCAAGGATGTAATGAGTAAGTATGATGATGCTATCTACCACTATGACCTCCCCTCCTGATTGACTGCCTGCCTCTGTAATTCTGTATTATTACACAGGAAGCCAGCATACTACTATTCATTTTTATTTATTGTTATTTGTACAAGTAATTATAGGTCAACAATCATGATCGTATCTGACCATTTGATGATTAGAATCTTTGGCTGGCCCCTCTGATTTCCAAGCCTTTTCTCTGCAGTAAATGTTTTATTCTTGCTCCCAGAGCTTTCCTGGGAAAATGACTTACATTGAATATTCACAACCAACCCCCAAACAATCTACAGACGAAAAATTATTCAGAGAAAACTGCCTACCAAATAATTCTGAACCACTAACACATTTGAGAAAATCCTAAATTGCTTGCAGATGATTTGTGAAGGAGAGAAAAAAATACGCTCAATTCACTGAATACAAATTATTCAACAGCTCTAAGATCTCACCCTCTCTTTTCAAAACCCAGCTGATTTCAGGAGGAAGTTCTTGAATGGAACGTAGACCTTTGATGCCCTGATCTGGGATTTTAACTTTTCTTTTCTTTTATATGGGTTCTTCTAGATACAAATGTGTTACATTTGATTAGGGCTTGCTCCTGCTTCTGTTAAACTGGCAAAATTCCCACTGATTTTAAAGAGACAAGATCAGGACCTTCAGCACCATGACCTAATTCTCTGCTCACCCCTGAGTTATGCCAGTGTAACTCCTTAACGTCAATGGAGTCATACTGATGGCAAGTGAGGTGACTATCAGACCCTGAGTTTTGAAATTTGAGTACCTGTGGCCAAATCATTCCTTGCCTTCCTCCTGGGAGTAGTGTAAACTGACCTCTCAGAATAGGGTTATTGTGTTATAGTTTGAAATACATCTGAGGGTCACCCTATCTCAAAACCACTGACCAAGATTTAGCAATGGTCTTTCACAGTGGTGATTCAATTTACTTGGCAGCTGAGCGCTGGGGGTGTGTTATACCGTGATAAAATGGTAGACAAAATAACACAACTTGTTGTCCAAAAACCAACATAACAGGAATTTGAATTAAACTGGAACAAAGGAAATTTAATTCCACCTACCTACAATAACATTAAATATATGAAGAATATATATAATAAAAAATAGCAATTAAAATACACACAGACACACACTATAGTACTAAGTGTACTTAACAAAATATAACGCCCCCTCCCCCCATATATATATGTATGTATGTACAGGCCATTCTCTTATAGGTTGTTGTGATTATTTTAGTTAAAAGTTCCCCTTTCCCCAACTCTCTCACTGTCTAATGCCCACGTCAGTCTTTGAACCTCAGGGACCTCTCATAACTTCCTGAAGAGATAGACTTGATTCCAGAGGTGCTTGTTTGTGAGGGTGCACATTAGACCAGACCCACAGGATCTGAAGGACCTTTGGGCCTCCTCTTCTGGATCTCCAGGACAACATGACTCAATGACAGGAGATGACCAGAACCAATGCTCATGACTTAACCAGTCAGCTTTAAACAGAAAGGCCCCCTTCTGCATGTGTCTGTCTGTCCTGCCCAATTTCAGCCTCTCTGCTCACTCTCAGTTTCTCTCTGCCCCTCTCCCCTCGCTCTGTTTTTCTCAGGTTACTCCCAGACTCTGTTTCTCTCCATCTCTCTCTCAGGCTCCTGCTGCCTGCCTCTGCCCTCCATCATCCCCTCTTCTCCACCAATTGTCACTCCCCCTCTCCCTGAGGCGACGGCCACCTCCTCTCACTTTCTCAGAAGGAGGGGCTACCTCTTCACCACAGAACAATGACAGCACATTTACCCTGAAAACACCTGATATCACATAACCCCAGACAGGGTTGAGTCTGTTTACCATATTTACAGTTGCTTCAGTGACTTGAATGACAGTGCTAGTTTGAGAAAGGAGAGTTTTAGGTCTTGATGCCAGAATTCTTACTCAGGACTTCAGACTAGAGCGTGAGTTTTTCAGTCCCCCAGAGTTCATGCCATAGAAGGGCCACTTTCCCTAGTACTTATTACCTTGTGTTCCATTCTTATGCATGGAACCTATGATGTTAGTTTGGGTTCATGGTGGGAGAGAGAACAGGAACACATTACCGCGGTGTTATTCATCAGTGCCAGTACCCTGAAATATATTTCCTTTGTGCAATACAGTGCCTTAATCCTCCCTGCTATATGGGTACAAGTATGCTTTCTTATTACTACTTCATGGCACTATGCTTAGCTGTTTTCTATCTATCACTACTAGGATTAATGCATGGACTGTGCTGTCTATTGTAGAGGTGTGTGAGTGAGAGAGATGGACTCTAGTTTTACATTAGTGTGCCTGTTCTGTAGAAGTCATTGCAAATGCAAGGAAAGAATCTTTAATCTGCAAGAAAAAGACAAGGTAATAGTGATTGACTATTCTTCTTCCTGACTTGCTTGCCATAAAACATTTATTCAGACTACATATTTAGTGCTGCAGGTGGCATTGTTACTGTTCAAAGAACCCTACTCAGCATATAATGTGTTGAGCTCTTCATCTTCCTGAAAATGAATCTTGAAAACTTCTTGAATTATATATCTCCTCCCGCTTTTCAGTGGATCCATAATTTTCTTCAGAAGATGAATCGAGGACAGCTGCAATGATGAGAATTAAACTAGCAAGGTTCATGTTAAGAACATAATCAGTGTTTCAGATGTTGAAAGTGAAGCCTGTGCCTCCAAATCACAGACTGACAATCTGGGATGCCAGATATGCTGGCGTCTCATAATGAAGGCACATGGCTGAGGCCTGTCAGAGATACCTTACTGCAGAAGTGGCCTAACACAGTGCTCCTCCACACAACTTTGAAATCATCCATGCCATCAAGTGGACACCTCAAACACCTATTTCCTAGAGGAATATTGTACCTTCATCATAAAACAGGGATCTAAAATCTCTAGATGCTAATAAGCATGAACCAATGAACTGAAAACGTTATAAAACTACAGTGAGAGATGCCCAATGATGCTGTAACAGGAAAATTCTATGATCAATTGTACTTGTAAGAAGGGTCCTATGTCTTAGAGAAGTTTCTCATTTTCTGGAGGCTTTTCCCCCTACATAGCCATCATATTTACCTTTATGAGCAATCACATTGATCCTGTATGACTGAAATAGTCTACTGATAATATATGGATCATACAACAAATTACTGTATGAATCTTATATAAATGTCTTCTATTTTCTTAGGGAATAACCCTGCCAAAATCATTTATACATGGATCGCATCAGCTGCCTGTGTGAAGCCAGTAGGGTTATCAGCAGATACTCTGCTTCAGTGGCTATTTCCTTACTACATTTGCAGGACAATGAAGATCTATGAGGAAGGTAGAAAAGAAGATTCATATCCTTTAAACTTTACACTCTTGCCTTCAACAGTGTGCACCTGCCTCTATGTATGTCAAAAATTTCTAGTTCACCGTTCATAAATAATTTGTTGAGGATGAACACATTTAGGGTCGAATATTCAGCAGGATGTGTGCAGATTTAGCTGTGTGACTATGTTAAAGTTAATGGGAGTCTTTGTGGCTAAATCTCTCTGCATTGCATGGAATCTCTGCCCCTTTACAGTGCTTTAGGAGTGTCAGACTCCAGTAAATTGACGGGCTATATTCTCATTTCAATGCACACAGATATGTGTGTTATGGGATTTATGTGCAGAAATGCACACCCGGCAAGGTAAGAAGGAATTCTTCAGTTATAATAGTAACCATTGTAGATCATGCAATGCTTACAATTAAAAACAAGCAAGCAAACACTCATATGCTAGAAGCAATGTTTCTCTTTTTCAAACAGCTTTTCAAATTTGCAAGTGAATTTAGTGTGTGAAAAGTGCAGATTATCAGCACTAGAGACTGAATCTCCCTGTTTATCTACAGAACAGATATAGCATAGATGGAAGCATTGCCATTCTCCTCCATGCAGCTTGCCAATGGGTTTCAACGGTATCCTTGACAAAAGGATAGCTCAGTCTTCATGCCAGTACAATCCTTGGGCTCTCTGAGGAGACTACTGGGGTCGGGAAGGAATTTTCCTCCAGGGTAGATTGGCTGAGCCTCTGGAGGTTTTTCGCCTTCCTCCGCAGCATGGGGCAGGGATCACTAGCAGGAGGGTCTCTGCCGATTGAAGTCACTAAAACACAGGATTGGGGACTTCAACGGCAGAGTCCAGGGAAGGGTCTTGTGGCCTGCAGCATGCAGGGGGTCAGACCAGATGATCATAATGGTCCCTTCTGACCTTAAAGTCTATGAGTCTATGAGACTAGGTACCCAAATGTGGTGATGGTTTTTGGGATGTGGACAAGTCAAATAGGGTATGAATCAAACCCAGTAACTTACTGAAGCCTTGACACATGCCTCTGAAATAGGAAGAACTTCATGGGCCAGTTCCTCAGCTGATGTAAATTGCCATATTTCCATTGAAGCTAATGGAACGGCACTGATTTCCAGCCACTGAAAATCTGGCCCCAGGTCTCATTTACAGAATCATGGAAATATAGGGCTGGAAGGAACCTCAAGAAGACGTCAACTCCAGCCCCCTCCACTGTGGGAGGACAAAGTAAACCTACACCATTCCTGACAGGTATTTGTCCAACTTGTTTTAAACACTTCCAATGGTGGGAACTCCACGACCTCCCTTGGAAGCCTATTCTGAGCTTAACTACCTTCAAAGTTAGAAAGTTTTTCCTAATATCTAACCTAAATAGCCTTTGCTGTAAATAAAGCCCATTACTTCTTGTCCTACCTTCAGTGGACATAGAGAACAATTGATCACCTTCCTCTTTATAACAGCCCTTCACATTTGTTTGATAGAAAGTTTCTTTTGTTAATGAAAACCTAGATATAATGGTTTATGACACTACTTTGTTTTGCAAAATGCATGAATCACCTATCACTTTTATTTTTCAATTTAGATAATAATAAAAGGTAGTTATATAGTATAGATTTTTACAGTATTTCCCCCTTTAAATCACATTTATTTTTGCATTTTTAAATGTAGCTTCTGTCTCCCCCCACCCAAATAATTACCAAAACACTTCATTTCTATTTCCTACAGCACCCCAGTTCTCTGCAGATCTGATGAATAAACCTAAAAAAATCCCAACATGTGAACTTTCACCAGAATCCTGCTAGTGCATTCAGCCCTATTAAAACACCCATTTTATCACCCCTTTCCAAATACTCCCTCTTTTGCTGTAGAACTGGAGACTAAACAACCACTCCCATGACTCTAGATGACATTTAAAACACCCTTAATTGGATGCTGAAAAAACTAAGCATGTCTCACAATGGCTGAGACACAAGAGTTATGGTTGTTTACTGTAACACTAAGACAGTCCCATTAACAAGAATGATGGGAAACTGCATCATGGCATTATTCTTTGCAAAAGACTTGACAAATATGTTTTGTAAATGAAGGAGCTACAACAGAGAAAACATATAACACACTTTTTTTTCTTTTTTCCCCCTGTGAAACGGTTGCATGTTTAATGCTTTATACATTATTCAAGGCTCCATTTTCCAGGGTTCATCAATACCCTAGTCCACAGCAGCTAGAAGCTTGTAACAACTGACAAATGTAGACAAAACATGCTGCTTAACCCAAGAACAGTGGGTCAGAGAACAAACAGGAAAATTTATTGTCTTCACTATATTGCTGTTGGAATGGAGAAGTAAATGAATACCATATGTTATGGCTTATCACTTACAGTATGAGTGTATCATGAACAGCCCAGCATGTCCTACCTAAATAATACTGATGGATAACATGCAGGCAGCTTTTGTTCATTGCTGGGGTTTTGTCTTGTCTACATGTTGTTTATAGTTACTTAGGGTGAGAGGAAGAGAGAGAAGGAAGCATTCAGCCACATTGGGGGCTCAAGTAATCCCTTCTTAATGTGTAGCCATGATATGTTCCCAACTGCATAATGAGTCCACGTTGCGCCTAGCATCAAAGTTACTGCAAGAAAATAAAAGCCTCAAGATAAAATGTGGATTCCACAGTATATTTTCAGACTAGACGTTATATTATTTCTCAACCACACCTGCAAGCAGCTCTGCAGAGGATGAAAGAAAGAAAAAAGGAGAGAGGAATGGCAAACCATAGTTTTATTGTGTCTGTTTGCTGGAGGATCATATGGACATTAGCAATAATGTTTATATTCCATAGAGTAAATCTGAAGGTGACCCTGAAGATCGCAAAAACTAATGTCCTTGTAGGATATAAGCATAGCCAAAAACTATGGCTGTGATTCTCTATTGCCTTCAGTATAGGGTGTAATCATATTGTTTACATTTAGCAAAATGGGCCTGATCCTCCTCTTGCTCCATTGGTGTGCCAACACTGACGTATCCTGGTGACAATGAGATGAGGCAATGTGTGACCCTCATCCTCTATTGGCTTGTGTGTTGAGACAGCTTTTATATCTGTACAAAGTGAATGCAAAGTCGTGTAAAATGCTATCGCATGCATGAGTAGGGAATTCTGATTTGGTGCCATTTTACACCCATTCTGCATGGGCATAAATCTGCGGAGAGGGTCCACAACACGAAGTTGCACCAATTTAACAAAGCATATTTAAAATCCCACCTTTACCAGCACAACTGTGTGTGGAAACCAGGCCTCAGAAGAGAGGGTCCCCTGCAGTGGAACCTTTTGCAAATGAGAACTCACCACAGGAAAAAAAAGATCAAAGAAGGTAGGAAGAGCCAAAATCATCACAACAGCCAAACCTCTTAACAATGAGACAATTTTCAGGAGTAAACAGTTGTGAGGAGCTCATTTGCCACTGATTAATAAAACTACCAGAGAGGAGAATTTGTAGAGAAGAGGAAAAATGGAATAGATCTTTGAGGGTAATCATTTGGATCAATGAGAAGACAGGCAGGAGAACAACAGCCATCAGCAACAGTAATATAGGACCAAAGAGAGCAAAATTTTAAACATTCATTTACAAAAGGTTATAGATGATAAATGAACTGATTTGTGTCAGACATAACACCTGGCACTCATACTTGTATTATTAACAGATTTAAAAGATACAGACAATGAGGTCCGAGTACGGGTAAAAAGATGTTATTTGGAGCCTCCTTATAGCATAGAGGAAGAACAGCTCCTCTTCTTCCTCCACCGCTCCTTACAGATTCCCAACTCCTTCAGGCTGTTGGCAGATTATGCAGATTAGAGTAGCTTTCAAATGGGCCATCTGGCACACAGCCCACCCAGGGTCATGGGAGCATACGATGTATTGCTGTACTCCCTTTCTCAGCTACAATGAGTGCACCTCATCTGAGGGATGCAACACCTAGCAATTTAAATATTGTATAATGAAACCCTGGAAATTAGATACCACACCTAGAATTAGTATCAATATTACATACCAAAGTTCTAAATTCTCCCCCATTCGCATGGCTGGGAAGACAATTTGCAGGTCACTAATTGTGGTTACTGACACACAAGAAAGCCACCCAAAGCTCCACATCCCCATTGAAATCCAGATTTTGTACATACCATAGGGCATTCCCCTCCTTAAGCAAGATAGGAAGGTTAGATTCAGGGCTCTCCTGGACAACATGTAACACTGAGTGGCATATGGGTGACATTGCCCAAGAACGTAGGCAATATATAGTGGCAATGGCACTGAAGAGATGCTGGTAAAAGCTGCTGGCCCAAATTTTCAAAAAGGACTTGTGACTGGGTGTCTCAGGCTTTACAGGGGCCTGAGTTTCAAATAGTGCTGAAGACCCACCCTCTGAAAAATCAGGGTTCTTTAAGGTATCTCAACTTGGCCACCCAAAATCCCTGGCATTGGTGATGCAGGCCACATTCTGTGTGTGTCTGTTTTTTTTTTTTTTTTAAATATGGCCACATCATACAAGTTTGTAAAGGTCACTTTTTGACTTCGTGTGTGCCCTGACTTTCCAACCCTCCCTCTTGTACAATCCTTTTCTAGTCCTTTCTTTGCATTAAAAATAAGTTATTCTTAGAATGTCCAATTGACATCACCACTCTCTCCTACCTGTTCATTTTTCCAGCCTCCCCCTCCCCCCAGTAGCTAACAGCAATTTGTGAAATTATTTATGACCCTCACAACTGTTACTGGTTTGTCTCAGCAATTGGTCAGTTTATTCATATATAATAATATATATATCCATCCAGATGCCCCTGTACATCTGTTACATACCAAGGATTATAGCTAGAGCTAGTGCTAGAGCTGGATTGGAATTTTGTGAGAGAGAGACAAAGACACACATACACACAATAGCCCAGTGGTTAGGGCACTTACCTGGGATGTGGAAGGCCCAGGTATAAGTCCCTGCTCTGCCTGATTTGGAGTCAGTTTCTCTCTCACAGAGTGAATATTTAATAATTCACACAAAGTGGAACAGCTCCACCAGTAGAGAGTCAGAAGTCTCAATTCTTGGGTGGTTTTCCTCTTGTGGTTTCCTTTTTTCATGAAATTTCTCAAAAAGTCTTGGTTTTGTTCCAATGAGGAGGAAAATCAAGTTTCAAAAGCCCTAGTTCCATCTGCTTAGAAAAGTTGAGGGCTCACACCTGAAAAATTAAGGCAGGACTACGGTGGGGAGTTGCCAGAGAGAGGTGACAAAGTCACCTACGCTGCTCAGCAGGAGCTAAACATGCTGAGATTTGTATCAAGTATGGTCCTGATCCTACAAGTTTTTCCATGTAGATGAATTCCTGACGTAATTGGAGCTCTGCAGGGTCTTGTCCACATAGAAATACTTGCAGAACCATGGCTTGTACTGTGGCACATCTCTCACACCTTTCCTAGGAAAGGCATTTTATTCTGCTCTAATCTAATAGCTAGAACTGCAATACAACCTGTAAATCTCACCCCAGCACTCCCATAGTGTTTGAAACAGCACCTGTAGAATAATCACATCACAACACATATTTCACTCTAGACCCAGACACCTTTGGAACAAGTAGTTCCATTTGGTGACTAACATGGTGTTGGTTTGCCTCCATCTTACAGCATCTTTTACTAAATCATGTGCCATGAGGCTCACAATACACAGAATTTTGATACTGTATTTACACTCCAGGAAGTCAACAGAAGGGAAACTGCACTAGTGCATTTACTCCAAAGCTGGTGAAATCCTAGGCAGAGCAGGTGGAGGTGCTTACGTCTCCATAGGCGCTGCCCCAGGGGCAGCTGCAATCATCAAGGCTGTTTTCACAAGGTTAAAAGCTTAGATCTGTAATCTCTGCCAGCCTTTGGGGCTCAGGGAGGTTTCCTGCAGACTTAGTTAGCTAAATGCAAACACAGATCTATCTCTAAGAACAAGAGGCCCTAATTAAGGCTGCCAACAGCAATCAGATGATGAAAACAAGCAAAATGTGAACTTTCTCAGGTAGCAGCTTGAGAGATTTTAAATGGCTCTACCTCACAGCCAGCTAAGCTCACCTCTGGGAAAGGCTGCAAATGGATTTGCTGGTTCACAGCTAACGCCTGAACTTCTAGTCTGGATTAAAAGCTAAAGTTCTCTTTGTTTGCCAAGATATTACTGCCAGCAACAGGCTCCTGCACAATGCTGCTACTGTCACTCTCCAATGTGCACATATTCTCACTTGGCATTTCATCAAAATCATTTTTCTCTGTCTCACAGAGAGTGAACCAAATCTCAGAGCATCTTGCTCGTAGGCGCCTTCCTACCTAACAGTAAAACATCTTCTCGTAGGAAGGGCAAAGGAAACAACTTTGAAATAAACCAATATAAATATGATTCAATGAACTGGCAAACTTTAGACTGACCCAGACGGCTCCTATCCTATCCTTTCTGATGTTCAAGCATTACCCCTATCAACTGCAATTTCATTTGCCTCCTGGCTTGAAACACTTGCTGAGAAACAGTCTTGAACTTGAGTTGCTACAGTTCCCTGGACAAATTATTATGTCCGATTTATACTCCTCTGCCCTACACAATTTAGCAATCCTGGTTTGTGTCGTGGGCTCATTTAGGGCTTCCAGAAGAACAACAGAAAGGAGCAAATAATATCAGTAATTCATGAAGATTCTTAGGAAAAATAATAAGTGGGGCTGGAAGGGGAAGAGAAATAAAGATAACTAGAGATTTATTAAATAACCATTGCTACACACATAAACTGTTAGAAAGTGCCATTTTGTGACACAAACTCATTTCTGGGTCAATATTTATGTATCATTGCAGTAATGATCACTAGACTGGATTCCACTATAAAATGATTTGGGGCTCTTCCACCACCCCCCGTGACAGAAAGAAAACTGTATTGCTGATTCTAGTGAAATTCCTCTGGTAACAAAGTGACCTGGTCATAGGAGAGTTGTGTTCTGAACTATACTTGAGATGAATAGGTAGAGACTACCCTACCTTTGGAAGCTCGCAACCAGAGGCTGTTGCCCAAATCGTTCTCTCCCAAACTGCACTGCACCATACATGCTGCTAATAAATAGGTCTTGAGAAAAAGTGTAAGGAGAAAGTGGAAGGAAATATAAAAGGAACTTACCAGCTAGAAAACAGCAAGATACACCCCTGCCAGTTCCAAAATGGCTACTTTAGGACCTGAGCTGTTTGGCTCTCCCCATTTTAAAGGGCCAACCCCAGATATTGCATGCTGGGGAAAAGTTTCTAGAAGAAAATAACCCTGCAGCCAAAAGAATTAGTGGAATTCAGGAAGTCACCAATGTTGATGTGTTTAAAGAAAGGACTGCTATTGTTGTGCTTAGCCCCATCTGTCACAAATCTATTTTAAAAGAGACATTTTTGCATTTTTTTTCTTGCTGGCTGATTTGCCTGCTATGATGAAATTGCTAAGCTGGTGCAAGAACATCAGACAATTTCAAAGATGGAAAGGGAACTCTGTGTTGTCTGCAAACTGTAATGCACTGGAATTTTTACAGTTAGCATACTTTTTGAACAAACATACTTTTATTATCTCTTGGCTTTTTTCCTACCCTTTTCTATCATTCTTCTCTCCGGTGGGGAATAAAAGAACTAGGTGATACAGTTACTTCAGTAATACACAATGTTTAGGTCTCCCTAGCCTGAGTTGTCCATGAATTTAAGGGATGCAGTGAACAAGGTTACACTCACAATGTTGAGCCTAGCTTTGTGATTATTGCAGTATGGTAGCAATCAGGGCCTCTCAATAAAATTTCTATGTAAAAAAAAGCCAAAAAAAAAAAAAAACCCTGTTACCTAATTAAAGCTAAAGCTGTGTTTGTCAAGTCTGCATAATTCAGTGCTCTGATGTTCATGTTGAAAATTAGCTCCAGATGGGCTTAGGAATGCCAAGGAAAACATACTTTGTTCCCACTCCCTTTGTTTCCACCCATGAGAGACTTGACATCCCCCAAATTCTTGACACCCCCTCACTCCTCCAAATGCACCTCAGTCTGTTCCTTGCATACTGGTGTTAGTTTCCTTGCCATCCCTGCTGTTTGATGTCCATTTCCTCGCTTGCTCCTGTCCCTGATTCCCCTGACTTGCACTACTGGCCAACTTTTGCTGAGACCTTGCTAGCAAGGCCGGCTCCAGGCACCAGCGGAGCAAGCAGGTGCCTGGGGCGGCACATGCTAAGGGGCAGCATTCCGTCCATTCTTGGGGCGGCAGAGTCCGGGCAGCTTTTTCTTTTTCTTTTTTTTTCCTGCTTCGGCAGTTCGGGCAGCGGCAATCTGAGCACTTTTTTTCTTTTTTTTTTTGCTTGGGGCAGCAAAAATGGTAGAGCCAGCCCTGCTTGCTAGTTCCTGAATGAATGGTCCAGCTGGGAATCAGCAGGGGACAGATAGGTCCTGTGGGTTCGGGGCTTGGAGGGAGAAGCAGAGAAGTGTTGTAGATTGGGATTAGCTTTGGACATAGCAGCTGGAAACCCTAATAGAGACTTACACTCTCTGTGGATGCATCTGTGTATTCCAGATTGTCATGCAGCTGGAAATTGGCCAATTTTCTAGTTTAAAGCAAGTCGCAATGTGTTTTACAATCCCAGAATTGTGATTGTTGCCAGCTTAAATCGCAGATGTTTGTACAGATGTCCCTCATTCATACTGCTTTGTTGTACTATATTGTACTGTATTACATTAACCTCAATGCTTAGGTAATACATAATTATTGCATTAGTAGAGGCCAGAATGCTGACGCTAGTGACAAGAACTAGATGGGCAAATTTAACACAAAATATTCTGGTTACGTTTGTGTTTTTTCTTTTCCTGTGCCAATAAGCTTCTGTAATGTTGTCTATCTTCTACCAAATAAAAAGGGGAAGGTGAAAAGTAATTTCTTATTATCCTGGACCAAACTTGTAACTTTCTAGAAATGTCATCACTAAAATTCAGAATCACTGGAAAATGATGAAAGTGATGAAACTGCCGGCATGAATGAAATGTGTTTGAAACAGATTCCTATCCATATCCATGAGACCATATGATCAAAATCTGCTACTGACCAGAGCCTTCAGAAGGTTAAAATGTTAGGCCCATTAAAAATAAAATGATTCATAAATGTAAGAATTGTCATGCCACATCAGATTAGATGCCCTCCAATCCAATATTCTCTCTGTGACATGTACAAATCCCTGTAATAGACAAATTTGGAAATAACAGGTCTCTAGGGGAACTTTCCTAACTCCAGGAATTTATGACCCAAAGCATGAGAGTTGATACCCCTTTAATTTTTAATTGTATCTCTGATAACTGTGGATGTTCTTATCCTCATGTAATCCTTTTTTGAATCCTACTAAACTGTTAGTCTCAGAGATATTTTGTGCCTTTGAGTTCCACAGGTTAATTGTACAATGTACTAAAAAAAATGTCCTTTTACCAGTTCTAAATCTATTGTCCCTTTCTGCTTCACTGAATGTCCCTTTGTTCTTCTGTAGGAGAAAAAAAAAATACGAGCATGATTTCAGTTAAGGTAAAGTACTACTTAAGATGAGAGTGGCAGACTAATTCCCCAACTGATCCTGGTGTTTCTACAGTGGCTAGTGATTTCCATTTAATCAGCTGGGCTAAACAATTTGTCAGCTGGCCTCTAGCCTCTATCCCTTCTCTATGTTTGCTACAAATCTCATGGGACTTTGATATTATTGGACCCTTTTCCAGCCTCAGTATATTTGATGTTAAAAATATGGTAAAAATAATAACTTAATGGGGCTAGAGTAAGCTCAGAGGCTCCCAAAGCTATTAGGTTTATAAGGAAGGTTGCAGACTTGATAAATACACATACAAAGCCAAACATGTTTATTCACCACTGGAGTTAACCCAAAGGGCTAGAAAATACGTAGTGTTCCTGAGAGGTGTTACCAGATTTGCCCGTTACTTTGGGGTATGCTCATTTATTAGGGTTATTCTTCAGAGAGAGGGGGTCTGTAATTCTATCAATGTACTGCTTGTCTCACTTGTGTTTTCATATGGAGCTCTACTTCTCCCTTCTGCAAGTCTCCTCCCAATGAAGCTATCCTGCAGGACCTAGGTTCCCCAGGGCTGGGTTCCTCCAGCCTCAGAACCCCTGCCCCCCCCCCACCCCTTCCCTTCACACACACACATCTGAGTGAACCGGGTCAATCAGCACTCCCCTTATATGCCCCTGGACTCAGTAGTCTGGGTCAAGCAGCACTTCCAAGCTGCCACCCTCGTATGTCACAGGTTCAGCACATCCCTATCCCCACTTCCATGTTACAATTGTTCTGGTAGTAACCCACTTGATGAGCAAACCCCCAGTATTTTTGGGCGCTACAGGGATCATTAGCTCAGGTAAGAGGAGTGTTGCTGCAGTGTAAAGGGGGAAGCCAAAAACACAAAAGAATAAAGTTCAAAGAGAGAGGGAGGGAAGCAACCAGATTAACCATGAACGTTATTTATTGAATAATAGTGATAACCATGCAAGGAGAGCCTAAAGAAACATAACAGTTACATTATAAAAGATTACAACAGTCATATATAGAAAACTATACCTGATCAAACAAGTCAGGGTTAAAAAGTTATACCTGAGGTAGAAAAGAAAACAGAGAGCGAGAGAGAGAGAGAGCTGGGGTCTCACCACACCATGAAACTTGAACTGGTTGGGGTTCCCAGGTGATGCTGGTAGCTCAGGGTGCTGAGTGCTGGAGACAGGCAGAGCCCCCAACACTATCAGTCAGGAGAAGATGAAATCCCAGTGGAGCTGATGCAGAGTTTGGATCCAGGCACCAGAACACTTACTTGAGCGTGGGTAGGGGATTTTTGTAGAGAAACAACAATGGTTCAAGGGAGATCACTAGATTTGTTTATGGGTAAACTGATGACTCAAGGATTTTCTTTAGGCTAGACAATAGGAACTGGTCATTCCTGGCTATGTGTTCCTTCAAGGGAGCTCACAATACAATTAGGCAGCTTCAGTATTTTGGATATCAATCAAGGATTCATTACTAGAATTGGTCTGATACCTGCTGAGCTGGGTGTATGCAGGCTTAGGTTCATTAACATCTGGAGCAGAGATCGCCCATGATGCAGTGCTTCCCTGCTTTTCTGGTCCCAGAGTAAAGTGCGGTTTTTGCCTTGGAATCTCTGTTCTCCATTCTGTATGCTAAAGGGGAGGCCTCCCTGTCCCATCTTTGATGCAGATGAGGCTAGGGGAGGTGTCTTAATCCTATTATCATTGTCGGGAGGGGTTTAGGTGCATCTCCCACTGCCTTTTCACTGCTTTCTGTAAGTCCTTCCTCTGATCGGTTTTGGTTCAAGCAGAGGCTGGGGGCGAGGGGGTGTCCTTCATGAATCAGACAGGCTGGATACTGCGCCCTGGTTCCCCAAGAACACAGAGATGACTGGTATCAGAGGGGATAAGTGTGGACGCTGGCAAACTTGCTGCAAGATTATTAAACAGAACTTTATAGCAATCAGTAAATGCCTAAGGCCTTGATCCTGCAAAGATTTAAGCACATGCTTAACTTTGAATGACTTTGTTCGCATGCTTAAAATTAAGCCTGCACATAAGCCTTTGCAGGATTGGGGTCTAAAACAGTGGCATGACTCCCCCCCCTGCAAGACACCCACCCACGCACACTATGTATGTTAAATAATCACAAATCTTGTGAACTACCTTTGGTCAAATTTTAGGCTAGGGAAAAAGGAGAAATGTTGCAGAGTAGGAAAATGGGTTTTATTTTACCAGGAATGTTTTATTCACTCACTTCTTCAAACCAAAATAAAAGAATTCTGGAGAAATGTCAGCATATAACCCAGATTTAGTGGGTTTAACAATACTGCATGAACCTCTTCACACAGCTCTAGGGGGATAAGTACAATGTTAAGATATTACAGTCATCTATCTTTCTCCCTATTACAAATTTTATGCCATATACTGCCTTCAATCCATGCATGGAACTCAAATTGATGTCAATAGGAGCTCTACTGTGATGACACTATGTGGACCTCTATTTATAAGTAGAGTTTATACATTGCATAAATGCTCTCTAGTCTTTTTCCCATCAAACTCTGCTAATGTATTACCAGAATTTATTTGCAGCCCAATTGTACCTTTCCTTTGTTTTAAGATGACATATCATACAGCAACAGAACTAAATGTACCTTCCTGAAAATGCATGTTGTAGCAATCAACTTAGAGAATGGAGTAGCTCTTGGTTGTACACATAGATTTGTTGATATTAGGCAGGTATAAAGGTACTGAAAGGTGTTTTAGGAACCTGACTCCAATTAACTTTAATGGCCCTGAAGCAGCACCCTTCATTTTTCAATATGGTGTATGGGGAATTAGACATATACGGGTTTATAGTCTGATGTCAGTGACAGCAGTGTAAATCAAAGGGTAACTCGTCTGAGTTCTGTAAAGCTACTCGCTGACGTACACTGCTGTTACTGAGGCCTGGTGCACACTAACCCCCCACTTCGAACTAAGATATGCAACTTCAGCTACGTGAATAACATAGCTGAAGTCGAAGTACCTTAGTTCGAACTTACTGCGGGTCCAGACGCGGCAGACAGGCTCCCCCATTGACTCCGCGTGCTCCTCTCGCAGAGCAGGAGTACCGGCGTCGACGGCGAGCACTTCCGGGATCAATCCCAGAAGTTCGATTGTTTACCGCCGGACCCGGAGGTAAGTATAGACCTACCCTGAGATCAAACACTGGCCAGCAGTTCCTGAAATTATTCAATACAACATGCTTCAAATATACTCCAAAAGATAATGATACAAGCTTTTATTACTACAGGTAATTTTATTTAGAAAAGGAATATACTGCTTTGTGGGCTTGGTACCGTATATTTATTATGCATAAATAAGTTGTTTACCTTCATTAAAAATGCTATCCCTGGCTTGACTTGATTCCAGTATTTCCTATGCAAATCACTTCTTTTCCAAATTAATCTTGCAGAAAGAAAAGGGAGGTATGCATGAGGGGGAGGAGGGGAACCAGTGATGTTTATTGGTCTGAGCGCTCCAGTGAAGGGTTTGGACATGAAGGAACAAGCTGATGAATATTTTATTAGGTGAAACAGGAAAGCAAAGTAAAATTGGATCCTAAGCAGAAAACAAAATCGCAAGATAAACTCTTTATGCCAAAAGTTAAAGTTCTCCATTTGCTTTTGACTGCTGCTGTTTTTATTATTAAAGCTTTTGCTGAGCATCTGAATTTTGATGTTAACATATTTGTCACTATCTTTGTGGAAGGGAAAAATATGTTGAATGGCACAGAAAAACAAACTCATAAATTTCAGCCCTAAGTATCTGTTTTAATGTATTATTGTACTTTACTGGCAATATTCCACCAGCAAATGTCTTTTTATTATTGTATCCCCTCTTTGCAATAAAGAGGAATCCTGTTGACTAGCTTCCACTTGGGGAAATATGAAATCATCTTTTCTTGCTGGCTGTGGGCAAAAACTGAGTCAATTTCTAAACCAAGCTGGAGTTACAAACTTGTTCTCTAGGAAAAAAAAAAAGTATAGTAGTACATTTCATAAATTCCCCCTAGATAGATAAAGCAAAATAATTCCCAAGTAGAAAAAAGACCAACAAGGAAAATGTATTAACCTAAATCAGATATCGTCCCACCACATGACAAAGATTTTTTTTTTTTTTTAACATTTGGAAACAAGTCGATTTCAGTCTAAGACATTATGAGAAAAGGCTGAAGTCTTACGTAGTATGATAGGAAGTTGAATGTTATGGACAAATAGCATCATGCTTTTAGCCCAATCCTCAAGTCCTTATTCAGAATAATTTCCATTGGTTTCAATGGAAGTTTTGCATGGATAAAGATGGCAGGATTTGGTTTGTGGTACTAACTCCAAACCACTGACCCCCCCCACTGGTAAGGCAACTCCCATCTTTTCATGTGCTGTATATTTACTCATTGTTTTTGCAGATACAGACTAACATGGCTACCCCTCTGAAACCTTAGTGTGTTTCAAGTCCCATATAGGCTTGGTAAAAAGCAAATAAAACTCAAGGCAAACAAAAAGAGAAACTGATCTGAATCTGTTTAATGGGAACACATACTACCACGAAGTGTCTTGTGGGAGAAGAAAAGCAACAAACAAAGCTGCAGCTATGGTCCCAGATTGTCCTGTCACAGCAATACATGCAGCAACAGAATCTACACCCGCCAAATGGATTGCAAAGTCAGGGTGGGGGCATTTTCCTTGGGAGCTGAGCAGTGCAACATCAACATGCAGTATGAGAGACATCAATAAGGACCCAATTGTTATTATAATTGATAATAAACAGACGCTGAAAAGAAACAATTTCCATTTTTTAAATACCCTTCCCACTGAAGCAAATTTGTGACTGGCTATTGGATTTCATTATGGAACAATCCCACTCTCTTAAAAGAGAATACAGATGGCTACATTAATGTCTGAGAATCTTGTAACAGGCAATAATTTCCATCAATATTTCAGTGCACATACCCACATCTCCTATTGTAATTGCTCTCAACTAGTGGTTGGCATGAATGCATTAATGATCTCCAAGGACCCAATATAAAGTACAATGGGATATAAAGTTGACTATGCAGCATCACATTGTTCTGTTCGAAAAAACTGTTGGTTTCAACCCAGTTCCCAGTGGATAGGAATCAGTGTAATCATAAAAGTCATTGGCACTAATTGGTGGTCCTCCAGGTTAGATCTGGAGCATGTTGCAATGATCTGTAGGGAAACTTGCACTGCTCTGGTCAATGCTGTACCTGCTTGGTTGATAAATAGAGGGTTTCAGTCTCCAGGGCTGTGAATCTAACATGATTTACGAGCAGTAAATTCAATAAGAAATAAAAAGATCTGTAAATCCCTATACAGAGTGAGGGCACTGGCTCTAGAGAAGTAAGAATGCGGATTAACTATATTTGCTTTATCCCGTGTAGCTATTCTTCTTTAGGGATCTTCCCCCACACCAATAACTATCTGCCCCTCTACCAAATGCAAAATCCCATCTCCCTAGGCCTGCATTAGAACCATATTGGGCCAGATCCAAAGCCAATTGAAATCAATGGGAGACTTTCCCTCACTACATCAGTTGCTCTTCTGATGGTCAGTTCTGAAGGGAGTTCCATAACTCATAACAGATACAGTCACTAATGCCTGAGCCCGACAAACTTCCAATACAAAATGTGATTTTCTCTAGGCATGTCTAGTTACAAGCATCTAAGCTGTCTAATTTAATAAACAACAGTAAATTCTTTTTTATAAATGACAACTTAATACAAAGTGTTGCCAGCGCTCTAAGAATAAGAGCCGGCACTGAGCTGAGTTCCAAAATCATAGTATCAGAATCTTCAAAGTCTGCGAATGGCAGGCAAATGCTGAGCCATTTTCTTTAATTTGTATTTATTGACTGCACTCATTTCAGAATCTAATCCTGTAATTTCAGAGGAAACTAGAAACAACCTTCAATTTTCTGAAGTGCATTTGTTAAAGTACATTTGCAATGCCAGTTTCATTTCTGTATTTTCTGTATAGTCAAAATGCCATGTTATAATGACAAGTATCTTTGCAATGTCAGATGAAAACAAAAGACAGTATTTGGGAGCTCCTATAATGGCCATTTATTATCTGGCTTACACAGCCAGGTTCTCTGGGATACTGGTCATCTGGGATTTGCAATAAGTGGTGTGACGGTGACTGCAGGAGATGTTATGGATGCCAAATCACTATAATGATAGTGGCTATGTTGTCTCAGCCAGTAAATGAAAAGAAATTTTAAAATTTAATTTGTTGCAAATCCTGCCACAAATCAGGGGCTGGAACTGAATGACAGATTTCTATTTCTAGGCTTTAGCTAGCAACTATTGCTTAAATATTGGACCTATCTACAGCAAGTTTCATGGGATTTGGTATTCTGTGTTCTCTGTCCATACAGGACAAGTAGGGTGCTCAAGCACATTGCATGGAGAATACAGACAATCCATACTTAAGGCCCTGATCCTGCAAAGATTTAACTTTAAATACATGAGTAATCCTGACTCCCAATGAAGTCATTGAAATTTCTCTCCGTTGACATCAACCCTAAATACTAAGGGTAGCACTTAATATGACCATTAGGCACTGCCCCTCATCCATCTCATTTTCTCCATAGTTTAGTACTGAGTATATCTCTAATCCTGTTTTTTTTTTTAAGGACTATCATGGCATACAAAGTTGAATTTGGGAGTGATAGGGCCTTATTATTTGCATTTTTTAGTTACAGTGTTTGAGATTTGGTAGTTTTCCCCACTTCATTGCACATGAATTTCAATTGGATTGTTCAAACTGATGATGAATATTTGAGCACTTGAATTTTATTTTTATTACTGTTTATTCATTGTATTGCAGTAGTATCTAGGAGCCCCAGTCATGGACCAGGACTCCCCTGTAGTAGGCTCTATACAAACAGAACAAACCAACAGTCCCTGCCACAAAGAGCTCCAAGTACACAGGTGAATTTGAAGCACAGATGTTTGGGTATTTGTAGAAAGCTATTTTTGAATTGTATATTAACCATTTGTTACACAACCAAGACAGCACAAATGGGAAACCTTGCAATCAGTTACACATGGAACTGTTTTGAAGATTTTACTATTTTCAGTAGAATTCCTCATTGGGGATATTGGAAATGTTGCTGGAAACATCAAAATCTTCTCAAATGTTAGTGTGAGGGTCTTTACCTGGTCCACTGTGGAAATGCAGACTCTGATTCAGTTTCCTTCTTCAGTGTCTGAATTTAGCCTTCCAACTAAATTAAAACGTCACCAGATCTGGGGTAGCAGAAGCCAAATCAAGTGTCAATAAAGGATAAGTTTGTTTCAGTCTTTGCCTGGGTCATAGGTGTCTTGCTGGAGGTTTGCATTTAGTTCCCACCTCTCAGAGGCTCCTTTAAAAAGCAAGCACTTCCTGGCCTCTTCACCCAAGGATTTCTCCTTTATCTTGTTCCAGGTGTCTCCCATTCCAGGCTTAACAGAAATCCACCTATCTAAAGGTGCTCTCTATCACTGTAGTATCTGAGCATCTTCCAGTTTTTAACGTATTTCTCCCCACAGCACCTTTGTGAGGTAGGGCAGTGCTATTGTCCCCATTTTACAGATGGAGAACTGAGGTACAGGGCAATGAAATGGCATGCTCAAGATCACACAGGCTGTCTGGTGGAGCAAGATCTGAAACCCAGGCTCCTATGACCTTAACTACTGGACTCTTCTTTCTCTTTCAGTACAAAATCCCCTCAGCCAACAACAGTTCTACTCAAGATGCCTAAAAGGCTCTTCCTCAAGTTGCCACAGCCTACCAATCATCTGCCACCAATCTCCAGAGTTCTGTACACTGCTGATGTGGCTTCAGTTCCAGTTCTGACCGCTGCTGCCCAAGCACTTGCAGGAGAATTACTAACAGTTCCAGTTTCTGATCCTTCCACATCTCCTCCTGTTCTGATGAAAGGGAGGTTTTTATATCCTTGCCCCCAATCCCACCATCCCTGACCCATCCCTACAGTCCCATGATCCCTGTGATAACTATGATTCCCAAGGATTTCTCAAGGCAACAACTAGGAACTAACTAGAGCTGTCTCTGGAATTCAACTCATAGAGCCAGTGCTTTCTGTTACAGGTAGAATGGGGGGAGGGATAGCTCAGTGGTTTGAGTATTGGCTTGCTAAACCCAGGATTGAGAGCTCAATCCTTGAGGGGGCCATTTAGGGATCAGGGGCGAATCAAAATCTGTCAGGGACAGTACTTGGTCCAGCTAGTGAAGGCAGGAGACTGGACTCAATGATCTTTCAAGGTCTCTTCCAGTTCTATGAGATAGGTATATCTCCATATATATTGTATTAATGTAAGTATACCACTGTAACTTATGCTAGTGTTATATGCTTTGTATTCCGTATGATTGTTACAGTGCGAACAATCTATTCATTTGTAATAGTCACAAGTCAAATATTCTGCAGACAAAGAATTATTAACTCAAGAAATCCACTAAAATACTAATTTAGGAATAAATTAGATTTTCACAATCTCTTCTCAATTTTCCAACAGAAAGCAAGTGACATTCACTGAAGAAGTTATCCCATTGTAAATTATTCTCTTTGTTTCAGTTCCTGATAAGTCAGGGTCCATACTTGCATCTGAAGATTAGCACATAACTCCTTCTCTGGCTTCCCCAGATTTGACCGGCTGATTTCTGGGCTGATCACCATATTCATCCTCACTCACAGTATGCAGCCACCACAGCATGCAGTGGCCATGCACACCCTGGCTTTGGATGCTAATGTGAGATGTGAGAGATAGCTGCCTCGAAAGCACAACTGATTAGGACAGGTTCCCCAAAGGCCATATATCAAACTACCCTACTCCAACTGGCCCTGTTCACATGGAGCTATTTAGCCCTGAGACAAAGCTGGTGGCTTGTCCACAATCACTCACCCCTGGCCTCAGACTGCCCTCTAGTACATCTGAGATGGCAACTGTTTGTGCTTCTGCAATTTCCCTACCCACCACTGGGCTACCTAGTGAGCACTATGCTAGGGCTTACACTAGCACAGGGGTCGGCAACGTTCGGCACGCGGCTCGCCAGGGTAAGCACCCTGGTGGGCCGGGCCAATTTTATTTACCTGCTGATGCGGCAGGTTTGGCCGATTGCGGCCCCCACTGGCCGCGGTTCGCCGTCCCGGGTCAATGGGGGCGGCGAGAAGCCGCAGCCAGCACATTGCTCGCCCGTGCCGCTTCACGCCGCCCCCATTGGCCCGGGACGGTGAACTGCAGCCAATGGGGGCCGCGATCGGCTGAACCTGCTGCGTCATCAGGTAAATAAAACTGGCCCGGCCCACCAGGGTGCTTACCTGGCGAGCCGCGTGCCGAACGTTGCCGATCCCTGTGCTAGCAAATACCAGGGGGAAAAAAATCAGGATTGATGAAGCTCTATTTCTGCATGCTTTCTCTGCCTGAGTACACAGACCATTCCTGATTGTTTCCCCAATATATGAAGCAAAGACCTAAATGCTGAGCTAAAATTTAGGCTATTTTCCAGAACTGATATGTCCCACTGACAAACAGATCAAAGATTTTTTTAATGTAATTTTGGGTATTGTTAAGATTCTGTGTTTGTCTTCATTCTCTTCAATATTTTGCTTTTAACAGACAGATGAATGGGATAACTTGACTTGATTCATCGGTCCTGCTAAAGCACTGACTTCTTTAACAGCAATCATAAATGGTTTTGAGATATGAAACAAGTGTTCTAGCATGGTCCACTGAACAGAATGGAGAACAAAGCCTTCCTCAGTGTCATTGTGCATGATATATTTAATGATTGCTACCGTACATTCTGATCAAGAATGCTTTTAGTCATGTAGTACATGGAATTCCATCTTGTTTATATACCCTGAATGAGCTGGAGAGACAGATGTACTTTGTTTTTCTGGACTTATTCCGCTGAACTAAGTCTTACTGTGGTGAGATGCCTCTCTTATTATAGACCCAAAATTTCCTAGGCACACCAGTTTTGCTCTCCTTCTTGTTGTGGACAATTAGTTATGTAAAAATCAGAATGTTTTGGTTTTGAGTATTTTTCTTTGTTTGCTTTTTTGTAATATAAACTAAATTTAAAAACAAAAAAACACTTTGAAACAAAACATTCCAGTCTGAAAATGTCAAAACAAAATGTTTGACACTATTGAAATGCTTCATTTTGATTTCTTTTCCGAAACAAAATTTGGTCGAAATAGACACACACTTGCAGAAAGTTTCGATTTTGACAAAGCAGCATTGTCCTGGCCACGCAGGAAGACAGACAAGATTCAATGGTTGTGGTTTATTTAGGCTGCAGCTTTATTCACTTAACATATTGAAGAATACCTGGTAATAAATGAGAATGCAGGTCAGCATTTTTTCCTAATATTTTCCACCTATTTGGGAGAGCTGCTGTCAGCCCTCCCTCTTTCCAGCCTGGTCCCAACCTGTTGCTCAGACCTATCGCCCGCCCCTCATATGAGAGTTTGGGGGAGGGGGAGGTATTTCCCCACTGTACCAGACATTAAAAGACCCAACCCTCCTTTTTCTGGTTTCCAGAGAGGAAACCTTCCCCTAAATCCATTTCCAGCTCCTGTTTATCAGAGAACCATATCCCCTCTGCAATGAGTACTTGCACTGCACACCTGCCAGTTGTGACATCTTGTATTAGTAAATTGAGACATCTTGACCTTACCTCTTAACTTACCTCATGAGGTCCCAGACCTGCTGTGGGGAAGGTGAAAAATCCTACTTTGTCTCAGTCAATTTGATGGTAAGGGAAACATTTCTTCCCAGACCCAAAAGAAAAAAAAGGCAACTAGCACAGTGCCCACAGCAGATCTTTAAAAAGTCCTTCTCGGATGCCATTCATAGGAGGGTGGGCGCTGCTGACCAGATTGGTGAGAGAGATGACAGAGTTGGTTCCTTCCTGAAAGCATGCAATATTAATACCCTTCCCTCATCACCCCCCATCTTGTCCGGCAACTTCCTATTCTCCCCTTGGCTCTGCTCAGGTAAGTCCTTCCCTCTTTCTCCTTTCTTGTACCCAAATTCAGTAGGGACACTTAAATGAACACCCAATCCTTTTTTTTTCCTGCTGGCTGGACAAAGACCCATCACATTCAGCTGCAGAGAGTACATTTTCTGACTGAAAAAACGTTGTCGGAAAATTGTTGACCAGCTTTAGTAACAATATACATTTGTTTCTCTTCCATGTGTAGGTGATAGTGAAATAACAGTAATAATAACAATAATAAAAAGCATGTTGAGCCCAAACCTTAGCTGGTGTAAATTGATATAGCTCCACTGACGTCAGTAGAGCTGTGGGGATTTACTCCTGCTGAGGATCGGACTCTCTGTAGCTGTTGTGTCAATGAAAGTTCCCAGACCTGTGAAGAACCAACTCTTGCTATGTTGCAGTCAATGTGTATCTAATACATTAATTCACTGGTTTCTTAGGAGTAACTGTCCATATAGTGGAAAACAAATGGCTCATCATTTCAGAAAAGCCAAGAGATAATATGAATGATCAAAGTGTTCAGTTTAGCCTACCCTGGCTGAAACAGCCCCTAAAGGTGACAAATACATTATTCCAGATTAAGACAAAAAGTGATGGGGGTAGGCGGAAGAGAGAGGTCACATACAAAATCCTTGAGCCTACTTGCTAAACTTTTGTAAACCAGGAAATCATGTTTTAGCATTCCATCTCCTAGTGATGAAATGGTTTCCAGCAGTTGCATGGATGCTTGCTATAAACCAGGGGTCGGCAACGTTCGGCTCGCGGCTCGCCAGGGTAAGCACCCTGGCGGGCCGGGCCAGTTTTATTTACCTGCTGACGCGGCAGGTTCGGCCGATCGCGGCCCCCACTGGCCGCGGTTTGCTGTCCCGGGACAATGGGGGCGGCGAGAAGTGGCAGGGCGAGTGATGTGCTGGCCGCAGCTTCCCGCCGCCCCCATTGGCCCGGGACGGCGAACCGCGCGCGGCCAGTGGGGGCCGCAATCGGCCGAACCTGCCAGCTCAGCAGGTAAATAAAACTGGCCCGGCCCGCTAGGGTGTTTACCCTAGCGAGCCGCATGCAGAACGTTGCCGACCCCTGCTATAAACGTTCAGAGCACTGTTCACTCTTATTAGACTGGAGTTGCATTGTGTTTCACACAATTTTCATACAGTTGGTTTTCATCCCTCTTTTTTTTTTGTTTTTTTTGTTTTGCTAGAAAAACAGAGAGAAATGTGTTTTTATTGGAGAAGATCCTTAGCTGGTGTAAATGGTTATAGCTTGAACTCAATGACAATTTACATTAGCTGAGAATTCTGCCCCATTATCTCTAAGGAGGACTTAATTAAAATTTATATACTTCTACCCCGATATAACGCTGTCTTCAGGAGCCAAAAAATCTTACTGCGTTATAGGTGAAACCACGTTATATCGAACTTCCTTTGATCCTCCGGAGTGCACAGCCCCGCCCACCCGGAGCACTGCTTTACCACGTTATATTCAAATTCGTGTTATCTTGGGTTGCGTTATATTGGGATAGAGGTGTATCTGCCACAAACAGATGCATACAGACAACATATCTAAATATCATGGTGCTTTCTTGATATAATTTGGAGATTTTTTTCCGTTCTATTCTACCACCTATATTAGACTGATAATTGAGCTAGTTCAGGTCATTCGTGATCATAGCAACATAAGAGACAGAAAGGGAAAAGAACTGTTAAATAATCTACCTAAATTAGGGAAATACTGATATGATCTCTCAATTCTCCATCACCAGAGACCCAGTCTGGGACTAATTATTCAGCCATTAAATATGTTTGTCATATTTTGTGTGACAAATAATAGTGAAAAGAGACCAAAGATATATTTCTGTGTACTGGTGGGATCAAAACTTGCAGTCAAGACCAGCTTCTGATTTTACTACAGCTGAACGGCACTTACCATCTACTTGTTAGAATTTATTTTAAACAATAGCCTGCGCTGTTGAAGAATGACGTGGTGACAGGGGATAATTTCCTTTCAGTAACAAAGGCAAATAGTTTAGCTGAAGGTAACTAGTGTGTCCTACTTTATGTGTTGAATAAAACTCCCATGGAGTGGAGTGGGAAACTGGCCTATGGGCAGATCATTGGTAGACAGTCTCTTTGCACATCAAACCTGGGACTAACATCTGTTATCTGCTTACATCTCCTGCAGGTGACTCATGGAGTTATAATTCAGACACAAAGGCAGCCAAAACAGCACAGTACTGTGCCCCTCAGCTCTCTGTGTGGTCCTGGAATGAACTGCACAAGAACATCAGCAATTAGCTGTGTACCCACTGTGGCAAACTTAGAAGCTTTGTTCCAACATGAGAGCTCAAAACACAAATATTCATGTATATGTCCTAAATCAACCTGACCTCCTTCCATTACACAGTGGAACCTTCTCTGTATTTGCATAGGTGGGATAGCTGAGCACAGGGTCTGACTGTAATGTCATATGGGTTACATTAATTAATAGATACAGTCAACATTTTTCAACATTTCAAAATTATAATGAAAAACTGTCATAATTTTGACAAAAAGGAGGAAAAATGTTGTTGATGTCTCCCCGTCCCATTTATGATGTTACCTGCACTCCCTGGCATTCTTCAATAAAAGACATGAAGTCTGATCCCTGCAGCTTCCCTTGGAATATAGTTGTGCTATAATGAAATAACCTGAGTGAAATAAACTACAAGCTGTCAAGGAGCCTAGAAAAAATCTCTCATTTGGGCATTTTCCCTTGGCTTATTCATGTTCTAGAGGGAAATCTCTTTGGAAATTCCTTTGCTTTATGCTAGGCCTCCAAGAATACTATTTTACCCAGGGACCATGTGGATTCCAACTTCAGCATCTTTGCCAGCATCCCCAGCACCAGGTGGTAGATGATAAATCTATAAACTACTGTTCTTTTCTTTTTGAAAACCGTAAGCTAAAGATCCAGTTTGTTTACATCGACTCCCTCATGAGCATCCATTTTGCAGGCTGTGTACTTTGCGCATTTTCAACTTCTTCAGTTAAGTTAAACAAAGGATCTGCTCTATGAATGATGGTTCTTTACTTAGATTATGTTCTGTTCCTTAATTTTGCAGCCTGAAAAAGTAGTTGGTATCCTCAGAATTTCTCTAACCTTTCTTTTATTCACATTACAGTGCAGTAACAGGTAATCAATTACCACATGCTGATGCCTCATGAAGACCCCTAAATCTTGTATCGACAGTTCATCACAGAAGGCAGGGTTGTTGGGGTTTTTTTTGCCACTTTCTATTTAAATGATAGAAACATTTGTACAAAGCTATCTCACAGTATCTAAATTGTTTGTTCACTCTCCCTGCACACCTGGAAGGGAGTTTACATTATTTTATATCTTAAAGGATTTAACTCTTTTTTAAAAAGAAGACAGTTTTAAAGTATGTAGGCTCATCTCTAGGCAAGAAAATTATTTGATAAATGTAAAGATCAGTAACATTCTTATCAACTTTTTGTGTCTCTTTCTATATTGTCAGTGTTCAGGAGAGAGAGAGAGAGAAAGCATGTTTCAGTTCTTTTAAGGGGTTTCATTTCACATGATGGGACTACACAGCACTAATTCATTAACAGATTATGTGTATAAATCCACACAATAATCTGTTTCTAAAAATCTAAATCATTATATTGAGGCTTTTTAAATGGCTAGAGAAGACTTTTGAAACTAGTTACACATACCATTCTTACAAATTTCACAGAATTCATTTTGATCAATGCTAAGGTACAGTGACTGTAAAATGAATTCCTAACGAAAGAGTGCACACGTGTGCACACACACACACACACACACACAAAACAAAAACCCACTCACAAATCACCAGCAGAGCACATCAACATCATGTACTATCGGCCACATTTCTCCTATCAGGAAGCATCATCAGTCCACACAGGAAAAAAATTGGAAGTAGAAAAACTGACACAATTAGAAATTTGTGGGAGTAATCAGCTCTGAGATGGAAAAAAAGGTAAAGTTTTTTACCGTCTAAGACTCACTTTCCATGCAACTATGGTGCTATGACATTTGCGACAAAGCATAAAAACACAATAAATGTGATATACTGAGATAGCTTTCTGGCAAACCTTTCCTCTCCTTGAACTCTAAACAAGGACTTTTTTTTCCAGTTACAGATACCTCCCAAATATTAAAATATAGTAATTTGATTTGGATTTAAATTGTTGTGTAAAATGAATCTGTATTCTTTAGAGAGGCTGTGACTATTTGGAAGTGAGAATTATGACCCATCATTAATCAAGAGTGTTCACTGAGCCTTACGTAAAGGTCAGTTAGTTTCAGCATTAAATACAAACCTTCTATATCATGCCTCAATTTCATTCTCACTATTGAAACTAACATTGAGAGCAGATGAGTAGGTTAGAGTACAAAGGGTGGAAACCATTATGAGGAAATGAGTTACTGTAGCAGTTGCTTCTGTGTTAAAGGACTTAGGGGAAATCTGTAAAGGAAAGAAAAATAAGAGTGAAACTTGAATCTGTTTTCAAGCATTTGAATCCTTGTTGATCATCAATTTTGTCTGTCTGATTCTATCATGTGCTGCCACTGCCTTCCTGCAGTAATCAAAGCAATTATAAGCTACCCAAAAATGGCACCTTCCTACTCAGTATCACTGATTCATGTGTGACCTTTCGGCATAGCAAATTATTTTAACAACAAAAAATGTTTTTAGGTCTTTAGCTCAATAGACCCAATACAGCTATAGATGAGAGAGTTAGGTTTTATTCTGCTTCACTCGTCAAGATTAAAATGCAGCATTGTTATTACTGACTGAGGCGTGTGGCTCATATCCAGACCTCAACTTCCCCACAAGCCAAGAGAGTTTGGAACCAATATTCTAGTGATGGCTTAAGGACGCAGCAATAACCAGCTTGACTTTCAGATCCCAGGTGTGGCCTACATGGCAGCAGTTAGAAAGATGATCATCTTTACATTTCTAAACAAAAGAATTTTTATCCTGAAGTAGCTAAAAGAAAATATTTAGAACCTTAAGGGATAATTTTTACAGTCATTTTTTCCTATTTTTAATGACATGTAACAGGGTGACAGACAGTAGGACAATAGCAATGCCAGGATTTTTGAGTCATCCTGAAGGCAGGTGCTTAAACCCTGCAAAAAAGATGCAGTGTAATTAGTGATGAATCAGACTAACATCTTGTTAGCTCCAAATGATAAGAAGAGTTGCAGTATTTCTCTGGACAAAGGGAAGTAGGCTCTGTGAGAAAGCTCCCTAGGAAAAGTCAGGTTTGGGGAGAAAAGTTAGGCTAAGGTTTTCATCTGTTGGTTGTTATTTGAATTACCAGTAAAGTCAAACTCTGGGAAAGGGATATATTTGGAATATATGCAGGGTGTGTATATTCTGTTCAGATCAAGATTGGAATTGCATCTGTTTATGCTGCGTTTTAAGCTGCCAGTTTCATTGACCTGTTCATCAACCAGTACAATACATGACAGTGACACAAACCATAGGGATGTAGGCCCTGCAAAAAATTTTGCTTTGTCCATTATTACTTTCTATGTTTTTTTTAATGCATTTCTATAGCTATCAAAACGATTTCCATTTGTACTCACTTAGGCAAATGACAAATGCTAATGTAACAGAGTGTTTTTTGAATACTCAGACAGGAGACTGAACAGGAATTTTTCAGGTAATCCTGCTCTAAGCAGCAATGGTTTTCATCTCCAGTGAAATAACCTGTCTGAATATGTCAAAAACACAAAACACTATTTTTCAAAGAAAGATGCACCTGAAACCCAAAATGCCAAAATACATTTACAATTAGTTAAAAAAAAATCTTAGAATATGGAGGTTTTCTAATAGGGCTAACAGGCTTAAAAGCGTTGAAAATTCATAGGCAGAACACTACAAGAATGTCAGTCATTTTAGTGATATCACCTTATCCACCAATCAAAATTATGGACCATAGTATTCATACCTGTAGGAATACCATTTTCATTTTTTTAATTTTTGAATGATATAATATACGTCACTATGATGCTATCAGATATATAACAGGTCATCAGTTATGAGAAATTATCCTGAATTGTGTAAGCCTCTCTCAAATTTGCCCTTACTTTTCAGTCCATTCGAGAATGCCATCTTGTAAATGTCAATAGCATGTATTTAAGGTACAAGAGCCACATGCAGTGTTTGAGGTGGTGAACAGGTTCAGATAAATTAAAAATCAAACCGAAGACCAAATCTCAAACTGAACCCAATTACACCTTTTGAAGTTTGGCTAAAATTTTGGTTAGCATTTCTGTTGGGTTTTCTGTAAACATTATTTTATCATCACCATCACACACCACATCTCCCTGGTTTCAACTCAAGATGACAAATGGGAGCACAGAAACACAACAAGTGGCTATTTTCATGGTAATGCATTTTCATACATCTGGAAAAAAGGAAGTACTAAAATCATAGAGTGTATTGTGAGATTTTTAGTCTGGTTTTCTAGACTAAAAATGGTTTGATAACTTTTGGATCAACCCAGAGCAGTTCAGTGCTTTTTAACCAAATCAAACCTCCAAACTTTTTTTCAAGGTCACCCATCACCATGAATGAGGCCTCATAGCATCTTTGCTGAAGGAATTTGGACAGAGTTTGCACACAAATGCATAGTCCTGCAGAAGCATTAACAGAAAACACTTCTCCCCAGATGCCCACAGGAATCCAGAAAAAGTGAAATATTTGACCAAGAAGAATAGGCCTTGTCAACATTGTTTGATCAATGTCTGAATGGGAAAACTGAAACTATACTTCAGTAGGGTTCAGACACTGATTACTAGCAAGGTAAGGAAGAGGGGGTTATTTTATTATTTTGGTAAAAATGAATCTCAGAATTTTCCCTCACTATCCACCCTATACTTACCCTTCTCTGAATGATGAGGTAAATAGTTGCATGAGAAGAGAGCGATAGGTGGTTTGTGTAAATAAGCACTATAAGATATTTATTGTCGTATTTAGTGTCCATCTTTAAAATACACCAGTTACTTTCCAGGGTTTCTTTTTTCTCATTCTTTGATGCCTTTTCATTTCACTGTATCTGTGTTTTCACAACTGCACTTGCCTGTGTATATATGGAGATCCAGAACATTGTAAAGGTATTATTTTTCATTTTTAATAACATTTTCCACTTGTCAGCCCTGAGATAACACTTCTTTTTTTCTTTAGGAGAGAACAACTTGAGTATCTGAATAACAGATGAAGTATGTTACCTGAAAAGTTTGTGCTTTCATCAGTGACTGTGATATTCTTTATAACCAATACAGTATACATCTAAATTTGCTTGTAACTTTAACATTAACAATTATATGCATGTATATATACATTTTAGATTTACTGCAAAAGGAAAATAGAGGTAAATTTGGAGACCATGTACACATTCTTTGGAGCCTTGTGAGGAACCCTCTCAGGCCAGGAGCACGCCTCCTGTTTTTTTAAGTGGGACAAACCAGTGTCCTTGTAAATGATTTTTACAAGGTTTTTACAATTTCAGGATTTTTTAAATAGGCCACTAGCAATTCTCCAGGTAATCTGTGTATGCTCCTAGGGCATTTTCATTATTATTATTTACATTATAGTAGCACCCAAAGGTTCCAGTTGAGATCAGGGATCCATTATACTAGGGGCTACACAAACATATGGTAAGAGACAGTTCCTGCACCACAGAAATTACAACCTACAGTCTCTATTTACAATTCTGGTCTTGATCCTTGCTGGGTCTGGTGAATCAATGGGAGCAGCAGTCCTGAAGGGTGGGCAGATGGTAGTCCATTCCAGTCCAGCTTGCTGATGATTCATTTAGGGAGGTACCATTTAGTACCACTCAAGGCACTGAATTTAGCCATATGAAGTGTAAATCCATCAACTGCATGAAAAAACTCACACAGATACAGACAGACATCATCTTCCTCTCCAAGTGAAAACAGATGGACATCATACCAAATGGACTAAAGATAAAAAATCCATTGCAATCGACATATTACACTGACTATGGTGAGAGATTGTGCCACTCTCAAAGGAACTTAGGTATCACCTGATCATCATCCTGTACAGCAAACAGGAGATGATCAAAAATGAGCTCTCAAAACTGGAGACTCACATACAAAACCAACCTTCCACACAAACTTCCACATGGTTGGACTTTACAAAAACAAGACAAGCCATTTACAATGTACACTTTACTTCTATACAGAGGAAAAAGGACAGTAACTATCTAAACTCCTACATGCCACAGGGGGCTACAACAGTGGTACCCTTAACTCACCCAACAATATTTTTAATCTATCCAACCACACACTTAGCCCAGCAGAAGAGTCTGTCCTATCTCGGGGACTCTCTTTCTGCCCCACCACCCCCTCCCACATGATACAGCTCTGCAGTGATCTGGAAGCCTATTTTCACCGTCTCTGACACAAGGAATATTTTCAACACACCACTGAACAGAGCACTGACCTACAGGAACCCTCCTACCAACACTACAAGAAGAAAAATTCTGCATGGACTCCTCCTGATGGTTGAAATGACAGACTGAACTTCTACATAGAGTGCTTCCGCAGATGTGCACAGGCTGAAATTGTGAACAAACAGCATCACTTGCTACATAACCTCAGCTGTACAGAACGCAATGCCATTCACAACCTCAGAAATAGCTCTGACATTATAATCAAAAGAGCTGACAAAGAAGGTGCTGTAGTCGTCATGAACAGGTTGGATTATGAACAGGAGGCTGCCAGATATCTCTCCACCACCACATTCTACAGGCCACTATCCTCCGATCCCACTGAGGGTTACCAAAAGAAACGTCACCATCTGCTCAAGAAACTCCCTGCTACAACACAGGAACAAATCTACACAGACACACCCCTACAGGGGTATTCTATCTACTACCCAAAAGCCATAAACCTGGAAATCCTGGATGCCCCATCATCTCAGACATTGGCACTCTTACAACAGGATTATCAGGCTATTTGAACTCTCTCCTCAGACCTTATGTTACCAGCACTCCTAGCGATCTTCGAGATGCCACCAACTTCCCGAGGAAACTACAATGCATTGGTGATCTTCCTGAAAACACCATCCTGGCCACCATGGATAGAGAAGCTCTTTACACCAATATTCCACATGAAGATGGACTACAAGCTGTCAGGAACAGTATTTCTGATGAGGCCACAGCATACCTGGTGGCCGAGCTTTGTGACTTTGTCCTCACCCACAACCATTTCAGATCTGGGAACAACTTATACCTTCAAGTCAGCAGCACTGCTATGGGTACCCACATGGCCCTACAGTATGCCAACATTTTTATGGCTGACTTAGAACAATGCTTCCTCAGCTCTCCCACAAAGTTCCTGTGGAGAAATGTGGACTGATTCTCTTCCTACTTACACCAGTGTGTTTCTATTCGTTTCCAGGGAGTTACTCCTGATTTACACCAATGTAAAAATAAAATAAGGAATCATATTGCCCAACTTTCCCGGAGTATCTCATTGATCTCCTGGCAGTAGTGGTTGGGCTCTGCTTTGTACCAGTAAAGTAGGTATCATTGAATTCAGCTCATCTGTTTTGTGAAGGAAGAGAACAGCATTTACGACTGGTGCTGTTTATTCCAGATTAGCATGAAAATAAAGAATAAAAGCTTGCACCTTTCTTACTAATCTGCAGGAAGCCGACTATCAGAATGACATCAATTAGTCTCTCTCTCTCTCTCTCTCTCTCTCTCTCTCTCTCTCTCTCTGTAGCCACATAACATGAGTAAATGCACCAGTTCTTTGAAAACTGCAATCACCCTTTGTGATAAAAGCAGTAAATAACACAAAAAGAATTCCCACAGTTCTAATTAACATGAGAAATTCTTATGGTTCTTCAGATAGGATATTGCAACATGACTAGTCAAGTCAGGAGAACAAAATTAAATTGTTGGAATATCTCAACAGAATAATGGGAATTTATTAGGAGGTGCTGCTGCGTCATCCAGAGAATTTACAGGTTGAGAAGATGGGAGCTTCTGCATTATAATCCCAGCTCTACCATTGACTCACTGTATAAGTGAGTGTGTGAACTTGTACATGTCATGTAATTCTGTGTTACATTCCCTACCTGTATAATGGATATAATGATATTGTGAAGACTAATTAGCCAGGTAGCTTGTACAGCATTAAAGCCACATGTACTTGCTAGTAATTGTATTATTTGGATAGAAAATGGCTTTATTATGGTTTGTTCAACCTTCATCATATAAATACTAGTGGATCATTATTGGTTATGCACAGTATTATTAGTAGCCTGTGCATCAATGTGATTTGTTGACCAAGATAATTGACTAAAACTCCTCAAGATAAAACTTGGATAGTTTACTTAACCCAGTAGTTTCACTAGAACTAGGGACTTTTTATAAAGCTGACATACACATTTTTGATACAGTATAATAAAAAGCTTAAGACTAACTTTGACCTAAACTGAACTGACTGAGTTAGACCTGCAAGACCACTGAATATTAATATAATTACATCTATCATGAGCCTTCCATTTAATACGTATCACACTGCTATTTACTGTTATGAATTGCAGCAGCACCTGGGAACCTCAATCAAGACTCAGGGTCCCATTGTGCTAAGTCCTTTGCAAACCAGTAATGCAGAAGATAGTCCCTGCCCCAGACAGCTTACAATGTACATGAACCATATACATAGGTACAAAGGTCCAGATCCTAAGGTGGTGTAAAATCACATGGCTCCACTGACTTCAATGGATCTACATCAATTTACAGCAGTTGAGGATCTGGTCAGCCCTGCAAACTCTTTCTCACTTTGACACACACTTACTCACCCAATGAGTCCCACTGAGATCAATAGGAGTACTCACATGAAGGAATTATAATTGTTGTAAGGAAAGGTTGCAGAATCAGCCCAGTACTAAGGGAAAAACAGGCAAAATTCTGCCTTTTATTGCAAGGGGGAATGTACAGAAGAGGACATAGAACCATTGCCAATCTACAAGGTCCTTCAGTACTCCACAGTGGATGTGCGGAGACCCCTAAACAGCTAGCACATATATTGCTGTTGTACATGTACACGGTTCTATTTTGAAGAAGCAGCAGTGTAATCCCAAAAATAGAACCAGAAGAATTATGGAAACGTTGGGCAGGAAGGGACCTTGAAAAGTCATCTCGTCCAGCCCCACATACCACATCCCCTGCTCTCGTCACAACATGGGGAAGAATGTGGACCAGAAACCCTTGGCAACTACAGATTCCACTTGGAAACCAGAATACCACTCCAACTGAGTTTGAGGTTGTAGCAGCAGCCAACATTATGCTTTCTGATCACCACCCACTTCCCCCTGACACCACAGCTCCTGCATGAATTGTACCTCTTTGACTCTCCTTCTGCTTCCTTCCACGGTGCCTCAGACCTTTCTCTGGGGAAAAGAAGAATGTGATGAAGGGAAATTGCACTTGGAAAACTGAGGAGTGGTGGCTATAGCTTCCTAGGAGAGGGACAATATATAGTACATGTTCATTCCCTATTTGCACCTCTGTCCTATTCACCAGCATAATAACTCACCTCTACCAACACCAATGCAAGAGGAGCACTCAGCCCCTGAGGCAGGACCATGGTTCTGTTCAGGGCCGGCTCTGGCTTTTTGGCCGCCCCAACCAAAAAAAAAAAAAAACGGGGCGGCCAGAGCGCAGATACAGGGGGACCAGCTGGGGGGAGGGAGCGGGCGGGAGAGAGAGAGAAGGGGGAAGCCAGGGCTACAGCAGGGGTGCTGCCACGCGGCCCCCTCCCACTGCGCTGCCTCCTGCCGCGAGGATTCTGCGAGGGCTCCGCTCCGGTCGGTGGGGAGGGAAGGAAGAGAAGCGGCCAGAACAGAACAATAACAACAAAAAGCGGCCGTGCTGCCCTAGGATTGGGCAGAATGCCTCCTCGAACAATCTGCCGCCCCAAGCACCAGCTTGCTCAGCTGGTGCCTGGAGCCGGCCCTGGTTCTGTTAAACCAACACATTTGCCTGCATTTTTTATCTGCTCAAGGCTATGTCTTAATGCTGATCTTGTTTTAATCAGACGTTACTTCTGCTGTAATCAAACTCTGTAGAATTGGTAATTATTTATCATTTGGGGCCTTCTCCCCCTCAAGGCTCTGTCTCTTTGATTTATGTACCTGGCACCTCTTTTAACAGCTGTCATTGTGCTATATATTTATTTGTACCTATTAGGAAAAAAAGAGGGGGGAGAGACACAAATACACTAAGTTCAAAGCCTTTGAAGCAATCAAAAGGCTTCCTTCTTGGAGAGTCTTCAAAAAACTGTGAGGATATGCAGAAATATAGCAGAGCAAGCCTGCAAAATATAAAGCTGAGTACACCAAACATGTCTGAACAGGAAATAAATGTTATCACCAAGTCCTAATGCCTAGATTAGGAAAACAGCTTATGTTTAAAATATGTTAGTGAACACATTTTAACTAAGGGAGCTAAGTGCCAGATTCAATGTGAGATAGCTAACAGGGTAGGAGGTGCCTATCACCTTTCTAGCCATGATCTACTTGCTTATTGTCACAGGCTCACCAAAGCCAGGGTATCCGATGGAGCAGGCACACCTTAATTTTACAGAAAAGAAATTAACACTTAACTTAAAATGGCCACCTGGGAATTAATGACCATAATATAAAACAACAGTCCTTTACTGACCCAACCCAAATGCTGTTAGAGTTTGGTCTCTGACCAGGCCAGGTTTCTTGGCCAAAGACATGAAAAACCTTCCTTCCCTATCACATCCTCACCCAGAACTGGCCTTTGGTAGAAGCAGACGGCTCTTTTTTATCTGGCCTGCTGGGCCCTGATTGGCCTCTTCCTGCCCCCAGCCTTTCTAGCTGCTGGAGGATCAAGTATCACTGTTTCTGACAGAAGTTGATGCTAGGAGGCCTCTCTATGGAACCTGTGGAGGCCCAAACTGGCTGCTTTTCCCTTCCAAAAGGAGAATTTCAAGGGCAGAGTGCACCAATGCAGCAGGCCTCAGAGAGGGGGCAGCAAATGTCTGGTACAGGCCATCACACATGCACTGGACATAGAATCATAGAATATCAGGGTTGGAAGGGACCTCAGGAGGTCATCTAGTCCAACCCCCTGCTCAAAGCAGGACCAATTCCCAACTAAATCATCCCAGCCAGGGCTTTGTCAAGCCTGACCTTAAAAACCTCTAAGGAAGGAGATTCCACCACCTCCCTAGGTAACCCATTCCAGTGCTTCACCACCCTCCTAGTGAAAAAGTGTTTCCTAATATCCAACCTAAACCTCCCCACTGCAACTTGAGACCATTACTCCTTGTTCTGTCATCTGGTACCACTGAGAACAGTCTAGAGCCATCCTCTTTGGAACCCCCTTTCAGGTAGTTGAAAGCAGCTATAATATATCCCCTCATTCTTTTCTTCTGCAGACTAAACAATTCCAGTTCCCTCAGCCTCTCCTCATAAGTCATGTGATCCAGCCCCCTAATCATTTTTATTGCCCTCCGCTGGACTCTTTCCAATTTTTCCACATCCTTCTTGTAGTGTGGGGCCCAAACCTGGACACAATACTCCAGATAAGGCCTCACCAATGTCGAATAGAGGGGAATGATTACGTCCCTCGATCTGCTGGCAATGCTTCTACTTATACAGCTCAAAATGCCGTTAGCCTTCTTGGCAACAAGGGCACATGTTGACTCATATCCATCATCTCGTCCACTGTAACTCCTAGGTCCTTTTCTCCAAAACTGCTGCCTAGCCATTCGGTCCCTAGTATGTAACAGTGAATGGGATTCTTCTGTCCTAAGTGTAAGGCTCTGCTCTTGTCCTTGTTGAACCTCATCAGGTTTCTTTTGGCCCAATCCTCTAATTTGTTTAGGTCCCTCTGTATCCTATCCCTACCCTCCAGCATATCTACCACTCCTCCCAGTTAAGTGTCATCTGCAAACTTGCTGAGAGTGCAATCCACGCCATCCTCCAGATCATTAATGAGATATTGAACAAAACCAGCCCCAGGACCAACCTTGGGGCACTCCGCTTGATACCAGCTGCCAACTAGACATGGAGCCATTGATCACTATCCGTTGAGCCCGATGATCTAGCCAGCTTTCCATCCACCTTATAGTCCATTCATCCAGTCCATACTTCTTTAACTTGCCGGCAAGAATGGGAGACCGTATCAAAAGCTTCACTAAAGTCAAGGAATAGCACATCCACTGCTTTCCCCTCATCCACAGACCCAGTTATCTCCTCATAGAAGGCAATTAGATTAGTCAGGTATGACTTGCTCTTGGTGAATCCATGCTGACTGTTCCTGATCACTTTCCTCTCCTCCAAGTGCTTCAGAATTGATTCCTTGAGGACCCTCTCCATGATTTTTCCAGGGACTGAGATGAGGCTGACTGGCCTGTAGTTCCCCGGATCCTCCTTCTTCCCTTTTTTAAAGATGGGCACTATATTAGCCTTTTTCCAGTCATCCAGGACCTCCTCCAGTCGCCATGAGTTTTCAGAGATAATGGTCAATGGTTCTGCAATCACATCTGCCAACTCCTTTAGCACCCTCGGATGCAGTGCATCCAGCCCCATGGACTTGTGCTCGTCCAGTTTTTCTAAATAGTCCCGAACCACGTCTTTCTCCACAGAGGACTGGTCACCTCCTCCCCATACTGTGCTGGCCAGTGCAGCAGTCTGGGAGCTGACCTTGTTTGTGAAGACAGAGGCAAAAAAAGCATTGAGTACATTAGCTTTTTCCACATCCTCTGTCACTAGGTTGCCTCCCTCATTCAGTAAGGGGCCCACACTTTCTTCTTGTTGCTAACATACCTGAAGAAACCATTCTTGTTACTCTTAACATCTCTTGCTAGCTGCAACTCCAAGTGTGATTTGGCCTTCCTGATTTCACTCCTGCATGCCTGAGCAACATTTTTATACTCCTTCCTGGTCATTTGTCCAATCTTCCACTTCTTGTAAGCACATGGCCCAAGTCACACCATTTGAATGTGTTCTACCTGCTGGGAGGAAACTACTCAGCTCATATTCAGACAACAAGAAGGTTCTCAGGCCATAGTACCGAGGCATGCTGCCATTTAGTAAATAATATTGATTTTACTGCTACAGGACCAACTTATCTCCTGGGTAGATTCCTCATGTGTAATAGATAGAAAATGCAGTGAGATTCTTCTCCAAAGAAGAAGATTGCGGGTTGCCCCCCCCAGACTAGTAGCTCCTTCATATCACCAGAGGCATGGGGCATCTATGCACAAACCTATTCCTTCACACTGTCACCAGACTACTTCCAGATACCAGTCAGCATTACACTTGCAGAAGCCATGCTGACAGGCTATCTGGCTGATGGCTGCACTCAGAGTGCTCTCTCTCTCTCCATAGGTTCTGCATTCACTTGCCCACAAACATTCTATAGGTCATTCCATGGGCCATCCCTCCTACCATGTCACCCAAACCCCACTGGGGGAGGGGGCAGCTCTAAGGAGTCAGGGAGAGAGAAAGAAAATCGAGGCCATAGAGGTGGTGCTCTTCCTTTCCTCACTCCTCATCTGAGCTCTCCCAGTTCCTTTTGTCCAGCAGGAGTAGCTCATCTATCATGTTGTTTGTAATGTGCATTTCCTCTCTGAGTTTTTCTTTTGAGTGTGGGCTGAGCCTTTATTTTTGCTGTTCTTTTAATTAATATTCATTATTATTTCATGGTTAGATGAGAGGCTTCAATAGCCTGTAATCCTGGATGCTTATCATGCTGTTTCCTCCTGCCATTTTTCTCCTTAATGGTCCCTATTTAGCAAAGCACTTAGGCAAATGTTTCACTTTGAGAACATGTGTAAGTCCATCCCGATTTAACAAGGCACATAAGCATATTGGGTGAAATCTAGTCTCCATTAAAGTCAATGGCAAAACTCCTACTGACTTCAGTGGAGTGAGGGATTTCATCCATTGACTTCAATGGGACTTGAGTATGTGCTTTAGGGCTTCGCTAAATAAAAACAAAGGCAAAAAAATAAAAGGAACTAAAATTAAATACTATGTGAAGCCACTGCTTTAAAAATTGGAAGTGGTATGATTACTGTGATATTTCAGAAAGATACAGTTCAAACACTCCTATTTGATTCAGGGATATCTTTGTAATGTTAATGAAATAAAAAGGACTGTGGGAAAGGCTTAAATCTTAAAGAAAAAGGTCTTACTTATTAAGTGTCACATGCCACTTTATTAGAAATGATCCTGACATTTAGTTCTCATATCAAATCAATTGGTGAGACAGTGGGGCAGTCCATTTGGATGGCTTAGGATATTAATTAACTATGGTCTAATTACAAAGGTACAGTCAAAGTTATGGCATTTTATTTTGCTGTGTAGTAGAAACTTGTTCCTGAACATGATTTAAGACCTTGGCTTTTTGTTGTACTGACAGAGGAGGAAAATCACTCAGAAATCTCCAGTCAGAATCTTGTCTTTTGTAACACTGTTCTACAATTTTTGAGAAGTCGTCTGCTTCAGAAATAAAATGTGCTATTTATTATGTATTTTGATGTGCTGAATTCAAATATGACAATTAAAACAACTGATTGGCTACTGTTTCTAAGATATTTAAGTTTTTACATTTTAGGTCTATGTATATTGTGTAGATAGTAGAATTTTAATCATAAATTGTAAACCTAGGTCTTTTCATGGGTTTATGATTGCTTTACATGATAATATTTCACCTGTCCTGTTTATGTAACACTTTAAAAATCAGCAAAAGGGTTATATAAATAACATTTATTATGAAACAAAAGGCAAAAAACTATTATGCACATAGTTTAGTCCTATTCAGTGTCTACTCGGCGCTTCTTGGCTTGTCTCTTGTATTCATTAAATGGAGCATCTCTTGTCACTGTCCAGCAATACTTTGCAAGCATTGATGGGCTCCATTTGCCCTGATAGCATTTCTCCATTGTTGCAATGTCCTGGTGAAATCGCTCGCCGTGCTCATTGCTCACTGCTCCGCAGTTCGGTGGAAAAAAAATCTAGATGAGACTGCAAAAAATGTATCTTTAGTGACATGTTGCAATGAAGGCTTTTGTATGCCTTGAGGAGGTTTTCCACCAACAACCTGTAGTTGTCTGCCTTGTTGTTTCCAAGAAAATGTATTGCCACTAACTGGAAGGCTTTCCATGCCGTCTTTTCCTTGGTCAAATGCATCATCTCAAAGAAGTTCATGAATCTGAGGACCAACAAAGACACCTTCCTTTATCTTAGCTTCACTTAACCTTGGAAATTTTCCATGGAGGTACTTGAAAGCTGCTTGTGTTTTGTCAATGGCCTTCAGACCCAGCTTGATGTGTAAGGGTGGTAACAAAATCTTCCTTGATTCAACAAGTGGTGGATGCTGAACATTTTTTCTCCCAGGCTCCAATGACTGTCGGAGTGGCCAATCTTTCTTGATGTAGTGGGAATCTCTTGCACGACTATCCCATTCGCAGAGAAAACAGCAGTACTTTGTGTATCCAGTCTGCAGACCAAGCAAGAGAGCAACAACCTTCAAATCGCCACAAAGCTGCCACTGATGTTGGTCATAGTTTATGCACCTCAAAAGTTGTTTCATGTTGTCATAGGTTTCCTTCATATGGACTGCATGACCAACTGGAACTGATGGCAAAACATTGCCGTTATGCAGTAAAACAGCTTTAAGCCTCATCTTGGATGAATCAATGAACATCTCCACTCATCTGGATTGTGAACAATGTTGAGGGCTGCCATCACTCCATCGATGTTGTTGCAGGCTACAAGATCACCTTCCATGAAGAAGAATGGGACAAGATCCTTTTGACGGTCACGGAACATGGAAACCCTAACATCACCTGCCAGGAGATTCCACTACTGTAGTCTGGAGCCCAACAGCTCTGCCTTACTCTTGGGTAGTTCCAAATCCCTGACAAGGTCATTCAGTTCACCTTGTGTTATGAGGTGTGGTTCAGAGGAGGAGGATGGGAGAAAATATGGGTCCTGTGACATTGATGGTTCAGGACCAGAAGTTTCATCCTCTTCCTCTTCCTCGTCTGACTCAAGTGAGAAGGGTTCTGGTGCATCAGGAACCGGCAGTCCTTCTCCGTGGGGTACTGGGCGTATAGCTGATGGAATGTTTGGATAATGCACAGTCCACTTTTTCTTCTTTGACACACCTTTCCCAACTGGAGGCACCATGCAGAAGTAACAATTGCTGGTATGATCTGTTGGCTCTCTCCAAATCATTGGCACTGCAAAAGGCATAGATTTCCTTATCCTGTTCAACCACTGGCGAAGATTTGTTGCACAAGTGTTGCAGCATATGTGTGGGGCCCACCTCTTGTCCTGATCTCCAATTTTGCAGCCAAAATAAAGGTGATAGGCTTTCTTAACCATAGTGGTTATACTGCGCTTTTGTGATGCAAAAGTCACTTCACCACAAACATAGCAGAAAGTTATCTGCACTGTTCACACAAGTACGAGGCATCTCTGCTCACTTTGGCTAAACAGAAATGTGTCCCTTTGCAAAATCAAACACTGACAAATAAGAGAGCACGACACTCTATGATTTCTAGAGCTGATATAGGGCAATTTGTTCAGCAGAGTGATGTAAGCTTCGTTATGATTGCATCATCCATGACTTCTAGGAATAACATGATGCAATTCATATCATGTATGACGCAATACCAGCTTCAGATTGCATCATTCATTGTTTTGCCTAAAAAGCAAGTACTGTCCAAACCCAGTCATAGATTTATTCATAGATTCAGTCAAAGCTGTATTTTAGTCATTTCTGGTTTAAATTGAGATCCCTTGCCTTTATAACTCACTTATCCTCCGCCATTCCCAAATCCATATACTGACCCAATAGCATATCTTGAAAACTAGAGCCAATCAACAATTTTAAGCATCATTTTAGTTCTCAGTGACCCAGAATTAGTAAGTTTGACTACATTTATTTCAGAAGCATTTTGGCTGTAGAGCAGTGTAATCAATGTAACACAGCAGAGCCATCAAGAATGTTAAAGATGTTTTCTTTTATCTGTTACCAAAGGTTTAAAATGTTTGCTTTCTCTCTTTCTAACACACTGGTCCTTAAATCTTTTATCACATTAATGCCAGTGGCTCAATATTACAGTTTGTATCTTGGAGCTCCATCTACTTCACAAAATTAACAGAATGCATAGCTTTCTAATGCCATTTGTGCTTGAGTGGCCGATGTATCAAATGATTGTCTTTGGATCATCTATCCCTAATATCCTTCAAAGGCAAAACCTTGCTTTGCTCTCTGTTTGTGTGGGAAAAAAATCGCTGTGCAGGGAGTCACAAAGAGAGAAGTATTCCTTAAAAAAAAAAATCAGGGAGATGAAAAGAAATAATGAAAGAACCACAGGAGTTTTTAAGATCAGGAGAGCAGAATGGTTGGAATAGTGATGTGGAAACATCTACATTGGGTTGTGAACTGGCCTCTGAAGTCTGGTTTGTATTTGAAGTTCGGGTTCAATATAGTCCAGATTCTAAGGGGAAGTCTTCTCCAGTTTCTACTTCCTGAGCAATTACAACATTCCTACACCCCTTCTTCAAGGTTTGTTTGCAGGAAATGAAGCCTCATTAGCCCAGATAGGGCAGTCATATGGCCCCTTTACAGTCCAGGAAGGTGAAGACAAACCACAACATGAGTTAGACTCTGGCCCACAGTGTGTTAATGCTCTGCGTTGTTTGGAATTATTTTGTCTTGTAGAGTGTGATGTTATAATCAGACAAAAATGTATTAATTTGAAATAATATCTCTTTCAATACTTTAATCATAGTATATGAAGCCAATGCACCAGAACTCCACCCTCTGACTTGTCTGCTATTGAACCATCAAAGTAAAATTATTTCCACACATTCAATATTTTGGTAGTTGTGGGCATTTTCCTTTGCCAAGATCTTCAGTGTTTATCTCTGAATAGCAAATATTGTTTAGTTCAAAGGATAAGTGAAATTGCTGCTGGGAGAGGAGGAGTGGGAAAGAAAGAAATCTTAGGGCACAATTTTCAAAAATAGGAACCAAAAAAATTAGGCTACTAAATAAGCAACCTAATTTTCAAAAGTGCTGAGCACTCAGCAGTTTCCATTGACTTCATGGCAGCTGCTGGGTGCTCAGTACTTTTGAAACATAGACTATTTATTTAGGTCCCTAAATATGCCCTTATGGCACCCACATTTTAAGGTCTTGACCACTATGCTGGAAAAGAGAAGTATTTAGAAATGGGGAAAAAAACAATTCATAAGAAGCCCATAAATAGTCAAAATTTAAACCAAACCCAATGTAGCAGAGATGCTGGTAGGCCTAAAGTCATGTAGGTTCTTACACTTGATGTAGAAGATAAGAAAAAGCTGATGGAGAGATTCCAACAAGGGAGTGTGATGGTTCTAGTGGCAGGAGAGGAAGGCAACTTTAGCAGCATCATGTAATAGCGACTTGAGGGAATCAGTGTGAAAAGGATGCCACAGAGGACAAGTTTGTACTAGCCAAAGACAAGGGGATAGCCATGTAATTCAGCCAGAGAGATGAAAAGGAAGGGGTGAATTCTGGAAATGTTCAGGAAAAAACAACAGCATCAGCCTGATTATGCGGGGTATAAGGAGCTGAATATTGCACAGAGGTTGAATTATACCCTAAACTTGCCTGATATCCAAAGCATATGGGATAAGAACATAAGAAAGGCCATACTGGGTCAGACCAAAGGTCCATCTAGCCCAGTATCCTATCTACTGACAGTGGCCAATGCCAGGTGCCCCAGAGGGAGTGAACCTAACAGATAATGATCAAGTGATCTCTCTCCTGCCATCCATCTCCACCCTCTGACAAACACCATTCCTAACTAACTATAACCATAACCATAACTAAGTACGTAACTCTAATCTAAGTAATTACTGAAAACAGCTACCTGTGACTGAAAGCAAAGTATGATTTTTCCAGTAGAAAAAGAAAAAAGCCAAAAGGAGAGAGAGATTCAATAACCCAGTTCATTTATATGTCCTGAAGTTGCCACCATATGTGTTTGTAGTGGGCTGTACCTTTAAGAGATCCAGTAGTGGCACCCACCAGGAGGGGAAACCATTTGGATCTGGTGGTGGTGCTAACAGAATGATCTCTGACTCAGCTGCAATAACAGTCTGTCTATTGGAACATCCTGGATGTTAATCTAGTTTAGCTGCCTCCACCTTCATGTCCAAACCAGGGACAGCGTCAAATGCTATTTTCTGCATATGTTGTAAACTTGGACTTTGTTTTACTGGTGACTTTATTTGAGTATTAGAGAGAAAACACTCCATTCCAATGGGTAAAGTTAAGAAGGCGTTATGATATGGCACAGTAAGGACAGTGATCAGACAAATGGTGGGAATTGCGAAAGATACATAAATAGACTGGCGATGGATGTTTCGTTATTCATGTTGAAAAGCTACTGCACACATGTTCACCCTAGTTGAAATTCTCCCATCTGCAGCACTGAGGGCAGATTATATTGATTTGTATTACCACTGCATGCATTTTGGGAAATACCAGTTAATCCACGTTTGTTGCAAATAAAACAGCCTGTGTCACAAAGACCCAAGGAGCTGGGATTCCCTTTTTATATAGCTCAAACTCTTGAAGTTTTATTAATCCTGAGCTGAGGGAGAAGGGTTTTTCTTCTGTGGGAAAAGCTCCCAATCAAAATTCTTTGTGTGGTGCTCATCCTGAGGTCTCAGTAGGATGGACATCTTCACAGTCACGCAGAGGTTTTATAAGAAATGCCTTCAGAAATGTACACTGAGGTACAGCTCAGAGAGGAGTGGGTCAAAAGATGGCTTTAAGCCACCTAGATTCCAGGTAAGCTAAGGGATAGTGTATTTCCTGGCAAAAAAAGAAAAGAAAAAAAACAGTTGAAAAATTTCTAAACTTAAAATTTTCTGAAAGAAGAGGACAATATTTTCATGAAATTTAATCCTGGCTTTAAACCAGCTCTTTCCACCATAAATTAGAGATGCTCCATGGTTGCTCTAAGTTACGGTAGCCTGTAGGGACTGTTTCACAGCCCAGAATCTCTTTAACACCAGGCACTCTGGAGATGTGCCCTCCTGCCTCTGTCCCTGCTTCCAGCAAGACCCTATGTGGAAGCTTACAAAGGTAGCAGCACAAGGTTGCTTATGTCAGCTCCCCTTTGCTCCCACACCAGAAGAATTCTCCTCCAGGCCCTTTATGGTTCCTGTATTGTGATGGAGTAGTGTGCATAGAGCAGGAGAGGAGATAGAATTGCTCCCCTGAGCGAATGAACTGAATTTATGCCTGAATACAACAAAATAGCTAAATGAGAATCCACAAAAGGCCAAATTCTCTTCTGGTGTAAACTCCTCCAAAATCAGTGGTGGACCACTTATTTATAACTATAGAGAATTTGGTCAGCATTCGGAGGCTTGGAGGTTAAACAGCAATTCCTGCTGTATTTTTTAATCAAAAGGGAAACCTGAGCAAGTGCACTTTGTGAGTGTTCAGTGAAATGAACACACTAATGTATAGTATAACTAACTGAGTGGCCACATTATCTTAAAGGCAGGCTGCCGACTTGCAAAGCATAGGAAGTAAATAAATCATAAATGACGGTGATAAATTATCAGTGCAGGATATGTCAGAGTGCATGCCTGATTAGCCTGAATAGTCCATCATGCTGAAATGTGCTGAACTACTCATAGGAGGTTTGGGAGCAGCCTATTGTTTGTGTCCAGTGTCCAGTTTGAATCCCAAAGAATTAATGTAAAATGAAAGTTTAGCCCATTTCCCATTCGTGAACAATCAACAAACAAATAGTGATTGCCCTAATTTGTTAGCTGCTGCTTTCCCTATTCCTTTTTTCCTGTGCTGCAGATTTCAGTAGCTATTCTTAAGCCACCCACCGACACTATCTCACCAATGTCCTTCATGTCAAAGAGATATCCTATATTTTACTCCCAAAGTTACATACGTTCCATGCCAATGTGTCTTTGCCTCTTCTTGTTGAAAATTATTTACCTGACAAATACAGGATCATGCGGCTGAAGTTAAAGAAGCAAATGAATCCCGCAGCCTTTTAAGTTTCCTATTTGAGTCATTTTTGTCTCTCTCATTTTGGATCTTTGTCACACACACACTATATACCCTGGGCAGGAGTTTAGATATAGGACTGACAATTTCATATTTTGGGGTCTTTGGAGTAAAAAAATGTGTATTATTATTTTTATACAGAGATTAATAAGACATGATGTCAACAAGAACTTCTAAAATATTGCAACTATAAATTCTGAAATAATGCACAGGTGAAATTCACACAAACATATCAATAATGGAAATGGATTATGAATCTCATTTACTTTGGTCAGTCACAGGATAGTTTCTTATTTAAATCCATTCATGTTACCAAAAGCTCATGATAACATTTGAATGCTGTATTAGTTGGGTTTTTTTCTAGTGATGCCAAAAAACGTAATAAATTTGTAAAGATCCATCTTTAATGAGCCTATTTCAGGTGACCAGACAAATTAGAAATAGCAGATCCATTGATCTGACAAGGTGTCACCTTGATTAATAGTGCTTTAGACTAAGTTGTCTTTACAGTTTAGCAAACTTATTATTGTCATTGGGTTATAAAGTTTTGTCTTCACTGTGATATTATTGGCAAAACAAGAAAGTTGGGGCTATAAAATTAATTAAAAACTTAAGCCCATCGATATTTTATTGTATTCTGCTATTCGATAAAGCAGTAACTTATTATAATTCTCTTTTAAACGAAAGATAAAGGAAAATAGCATTATATGGCAATGGGTAACAAAAGACAAAGGATCTGTTTTTTATTTCAGATCTGTAGGCATGTATAGCGGTATATCTTGTAGAATCACCTACTGTGAGTGCCTTGCTGATTTGACAAGACATATTACAGAGTAATATGTGACCATTTGTCTTAGATCAGAAGTCACTATATGTTTAAACCACGTGTATTATATTACTTTACAAATAGGAAACAATATTTATCTGAATACTGTAAATGCTGGAAGTTACGTTTTAAACCCCTCTTGGCTTTACAATAAAGAATACATTGATAATAAAGGGACTATTTAGTTCTTTGCATGCTTATATTTTAGCTAATGACCTTATCGTGATTTTTTAAATATTCAAATTATTATCTACAAAATTTAGAGATAGGCTGGAGCCAAATTTTTTTTGTTCTGGATATGGATTTTGAATTCATCTAGGTTTGGGGCTGTTTGGATAGGACGTTTGGTTTGGTGTATAGTCACCCATGGTATCTGGATCTGTATGTGGGTTCAAATTTCAAGTATTCCTAAAGGTGAATAGTGTCTGGATATGGGGTACTGAGATGTGTGAGCCAGTTAGACAGAATAACAACAAACAAACCTGAACCTTCCCTCCAAACCCAAACTGGAACAGAAACAAACCTGATTCTTGCTGGGACCAGAAGCAGAACAGTCAAAAACCATCAGAAAACCTACTATCTGTTACTTGGGCAGAATCAGGAAAAAGCAGTGTTGCCAACTCTTGCCATTTCATTGCAAGTCTTGGGATATTTGGTATGACAGAAAGCCCCAGGTCCCAGAGACAAAATTATGATATGGGGAATCTCCATTTTAATTTTAAAAGAAGGTTTCTAGCTCTCATTGTTGAATATAGAAGTTTGAAAATGTGATCCACGAGCACAGTAAAGGCTCAGAACTCAGCAGGAAAATTAAAAGAAACCCAAATTTATCATTTAAAACATTCTCAGGATTTTTAAGCCAACATCATGATTTTGGATGGCCCAACTCACGATTTTAAGCCCCTAAATGCGCCTTAAAAAAGAAAAAGAAAATAACTTACATTGTAACCTAAGTGCACTAAATACTCCTCATGCAGACTTAAATGGCAGGCTATACAGAATATTTTTGCATATCATTTATTTGGGCTGCTATGTCCTAATATAATGTAACCTTTCTCCGTAGCGGTAAACAGCAGCAAAAAGGGCCAATAGATCTTGCGCTGGTTTAGTTATTTGTCAAGAGAGATCCTAGATATACTGAACTTGGCCCTTTTTGCAGTTGTTAACCACTGGACAGAAGGGTTACATTGTATTAGAACATAGCAGCCCGCAGAAATGATATGCAGAAGTATTGTACTGTATATGGCCTTCTTCATTTAAGTCTGCACGAGGAGCATTTGGTGCACTTTTTATTCATAGATTCATAGATTCTAGGACTGGAAGGGACCTCGAGAGGTCATCGAGACCAGTCCCCTGCCCGCATGGCAGGACCAAATACCATCTAGACCATCCCTGATAGACATTTATCTAACCTACTCTTAAATATCTCCAGAGATGGAGATTCCACAACCTCCCTAGGCAATTTATTCCAGTGTTTTACCACCCTGACAGTTAGGAACTTTTTCCTAATGTCCAACCTAGACCTCCCTTCCTGCAGTTTAAACCCATTGCTTCTGGTTCTATCCTTAGAGGCTAAGGTGAACAAGTTTTCTCCCTCCTCCTTATGACACCCTTTTAAATACCTGAAAACTGCTATCATGTCCCCTCTCAGTCTTCTCTTTTCCAAACTAAACAAACCCAATTCTTTCAGCCTTCCTTCATAGGTCATGTTCTCAAGACCTTTAATCATTCTTGTTGCTCTTCTCTGGACCCTTTCCAATTTCTCCACATCTTTTTTAAAATGCGGTGCCCAGAACTGGACACAATACTCCAGCTGAGGCCTAACCAGAGCAGAGTAGAGCGGAAGAATGACTTCTCGTGTCTTGCTCACAACACACCTGTTAATACATCCCAGAATCATGTTTGCTTTTTTTGCAACAACATCACACTGTTGACTCATATTTAGCTTATGGTCCACTATAACCCCTAGATCCCTTTCTGCCGTACTCCTTCCTAGACAGTCTCTTCCCATTCTGTATGTGTGAAACTGATTTTTCCTTCCTAAGTGGAGCACTTTGCATCTGTCTTCGTTAAACTTCATCCTGTTTACCTCAGCCCATTTCTCCAATTTGTCCAGATCATTTTGAATTATGACCCTGTCCTCCAAAGCAGTTGCAATCCCTCCCAGTTTGGTATCATCCACAAACTTAATAAGCGTACTTTCTATGCCAATATCTAAGTCGTTGATGAAGATATTGAACAGCGCCGGTCCCAAAACAGACCCCTGTGGTACCCCACTCGTTATGCCTTTCCAGCAGGATTGGGAACCATTAATAACAACTCTCTGAGTACAGTTATCCAGCCAGTTATGCACCCACCTTGTAGTAGCCCCATCTAAATTGTATTTGCCTAGTTTATCGATAAGAATATCATGCGAGACCATATCAAATGCCTTACTAAAGTCTAGGTATACCACATCCACAGCCTCACCCTTATCCACAAGGCTCGTTATCCTATCAAAGAAAGCTATCAGATTGGTTTGACATGATTTGTTCTTCACAAATCCATGCTGGCTGTTCCCTTTGATTACAACATAAATTATTTGCTTTCCTTTCCTTTTAATCAGGCATTTAGAGGGTTAATTCTCTTCTCCATAGTTGTGCAAGTTTTTATTCTCCCCCCGCCCCATGGATGGCATTTTGGATTAATGCAGACCCTCCCTTACTTTCCTTATGGGCTACGCTGACATGTGGAAAAAATGACAGCATTGGCCAAAAAGTATGACTTTGGGCTTGTGTAAGGTGTGGAGATCTTGCCCTGTCACTCCGCTGGAAAGGGTAGAGAAAACTGTAGACTCTGGCTAAGATGAAACACATGGCCATGCCAGAACATAGGTCTAGTCCACACTACCGCGCTACATCAGCAGAGCTGCACCAATACAGCTCTGCTGCTGCTGTGCATATGGTGAAGACGCGCTATACTGACAGCAGAGTGTTCTCCTATTGGCATAATTACTCCACCTCAACGAGAGGTGGAAGCTGTGTTGGCAGGAGAGCATCTCCGGCCAACTTAGTGCTGGTGTGGAAACAGCTTAGATCGATGTAACTTGCGTCGCTCAGGGTGGTGTCTTTTTCACACTCCTTAGCAATGTAAGGTACATCAACTTAAGCAGTAGTGTAGACAAGCTCCTAGATATACCTAAGGGTGCAAGGAACAATAAGAAAAATGCTGTCTTGAGGATCAGTACCTACATGTTTATTTCAAATATTCAAAGTTCTTTACAGTGTGGTGAAAATCTGGGACCCAATTAAGTCAATAAAAGCTTTGTCGTTGTCTTCTGCGGGAGTAGGATTTCACCTACTTTTAATAATAGTATTTCATTACATTGTACCAAATTCACCACTGACACAACTGTCTCCACTGGAGTGGCATCTGCTCCTCAGAGCCATGAATTTCACCTGATACGTTTTACAACATTGTAACATTTGATTTCATCTGCATATTAATGTTGTACAAGTATTATACTGTAGTCTTGTTAACTGAGGTGTTGTGATACAACTCACTTTTTTTCTAGATTGCTTATTTGATTTTTGCGATATCAAACAGGAGCAGAGCTGACTGAATGCTGCCCAAAAGTACTCTTTTGAATACAACCAATATGTTTGCTATCCCTATTTGCTTCCTGTGAAAATCCAGCTGTATGTATTGTGAGGCAGTGTGGTCTAATGGCTAAACAGTGGACTAGTCCTCAAAAGACCTCGGTTCTATTCCTGGCTCTGCCACTGGCCTGCTACATGATTGGGACAAGTCTCTGTGCCTCACTTTCCCTATCTGTAAGCCTCCTTTATAATGTGTTTTAAGATCTACTGCTGAAAAACACTTTATAAGACTAGGTCTCTCTAGATATTGGTTTGCCAGAATGTTCTCAGAGAGAGGTAGTGTGTAGTGAATACTCTTGGAATATGTAGTCACCTTAACATTGATGGCAGACGTGTGCAGCAGCCATCTTGAAAGTGCCGATCAAGACAAATTACATACTAACACATGGAGGAAAAAGTAACTTGCTAAGAGTGACTGACTGAAGCAATGTCATGATAAATTGTTTGCAAACAATCTACAGGCTGAAATATGTTCTCACAAACCATTTACTGGATTAATTTTGAAAAACACATAATGTACAAATTGCCAAAACCTTGTGAACAGGAAAAAGTTGCTAATTTCATGAATCAAACTGCTCTCTGTGAATAGTTCACCCAGCTCTGAACCTTTTCAGGTTCGCAGGCCACTAATTAATATACAGCTAAGAGGCTTTAAGAATGCAGAATAATGCCTCATGCTCCAGGGAACAAGCTCATCACCAGCTGCATTGGGAAAGACCGTTTTTTCTCCCCTCTGGGGAATAGTATTGCATATCAGCTCAGTACATTGTGGGTTTCTCATCTGTCTCTGAAGCTCTTGATATAAGCTACTGCCAATAACTTTCATAGGAGTAGATGGGCCAGTGGTCTTTTCCACAAGAACAATTCCTTGGTGTGCATTGCAAAAATAAGATAAACATATTGTTAACACTCCAGTCCTGCTGCTACTTTTCTATTCAATTCTTTTTGTTTTTATTCTTTAGACTTCTACTCACATCCATTCAAAAGGAGCAGCTACCTTTTAGTAGATGTGCTCCTTGCCGATTCTTAAACGACCATAAAAAAGACTATGCTTGCAATCACACACACCAATGCCTTCCAAAACAACCAACAAACCCAACGGCAAAAAAAAAAAAAAAAAAATAGATCTAGGGCCTTCCCGGTCTCTTGCAGCTAAGAAACACAAAAGGGAAACAGGTTTCCATACTCATCGGTGTGGTCTCAGCTGGCTGGGGGACCCAGTTACTCCACATAATTCTTGTCGCACCTTAAAGTGAACATGCAGGCACATATGAGGGATGTCATGAAATTTTAACAAAGGACTGCATCTAAGTATTCATATTTGACAAAAACGCTTAGTCTGGGCTACAACAAACTGTATTAATTTCCATTTCAATTTAGCAAAGGCTGTTCTATACAACTGTGAAACAATTTTACACTTGTTAAATGTATTAGCTTTGAATTGAAACAGTAAATAAACTATTTAGTTGGATATTTTTAGTGTCTCAAACTGGATTAGCACTGTGTATGGTGAGTTTATCACTGAAGAGAACAGGTTTTTTTATTGAAGGCTAATGGGACTGCAAAGGGTTATTTTGCTTTAGAAGAAATTTTCAGAGTCTCTCTTTCTAATGAAAGTTTTGTTTCTCTCTTACACTTTTTTTTTCTTTACATTTTTTCTTATAGGTCAGGGAAAGGTGAATTGCCTTGGAGAACTTCGATGTCACTGAACTAAATTAAACCCTAAGGGTATGTCTATACTTACCCGCTGGTTCGGTGGCAAGCAATCGATCTTCTGGGATCGATTTATCACGTCTTGTCTAGACATGATAAATCGATCCCGGAAGTGCTCGCCATCGACACCGGTAATCCTGCTCCACGAGAGAAGTAGGTGGAGTCGACGGCGGAGCCTGCCTGCTGCGTGTGGACCCACAGTAAGAACCTTAAAGTTCGAACTAAGATACTTCGATTTCAGCTATGTTATTCACATAGCTGAAGTTGTGTATCTTAGTTCGAACTGGGGGCTTAGTGTGGACCAGCCCTAAAAGATCAAAGCTTTCAAAATCATGCTGAGATCAAACTGAGGATCTTGGGAGAGCTTAGGGGGAGAATAAAACCCAAATCTTTACAACATGTCTGCAAACATCTTGCAGTTTATCTAAAAGTAGGAGGAATGTGCTCTGTGAAATTCAAACCTTCAGTGATAATATAGTATATTTTATAGAAATAAATCTATCCTGATATAGGGAGAAATTCCCTGTATTCTTAAAGGCCAATCCAACACCTACAGACTATGTAAACTATATTTTGAGCCCTGAAGTCCTGCACAGGATATGTGATGGGACTGATGTACAAGCATTAGTTTCACCCAGTTTGACTAGTTTAAAGTTAAAGTTAAAGGTTACTCTAAATGAAGGGCTCTATTTTCTGTATTTTTGTAGAGCTATTCAGCAATCAAAGCTTCTTCCATGGCTTCAAGGAAAATAGTTATTGGGTCAAACATTCCTATCCTTAGGAACTTAAAAATTCCAGGAGTTCCAGTGACATTTTGAGTTTGTAGGAATGGCAGGGTTTGGACCATAGTTAATGTGTGTCTTTAGGTAAAGTGTGATGAGAGTTTGTAATGTTAATTCTAACAACCAATATTCTGGTTATTGGTCTCCTTTGTACAGCAAAAAAACATACAAATACAATATAGAAAACTGATATAATTGGCAATAGTAAAATCATAGAATTTCTCAACTCGTTTGCATTACTGTATTGGATGATGGAATATATTCCCTGATTTACATGTTCAAGGTCATTGACACACCCTTTGGCCTGCCCAGTTCTGGATTTTGCCATGCAAATGGACACTAAGATGTCAAAATACCTATTTTATAGATATCCATTGACACAAATTGTAGCATTCAAATGTGAAAATGCATACTCTGACATTTTGAAAAGTACTTATTTGATCCTAGACCTTATTGTCCTTGACCTGTGACCCTAGACAGACATGTGGTGTCCTATCCAGCATCTGGGCCTATAACACTGCTTGGCGGGCCAGTTGTGTGTATGGTGGCCTTGGATGAGCTATATAGCTTTAAGATTAACACTGGAAAATTGGGCTTCCTAAATGAATGTATTTTTTATTTTATTACCCTGACCATTATGGCTTAGCAAATGATGTGTTAAATCATCCAGCTAATCTAATGTATCTGTGTAAGGTATTTCCAGTGCACATACCTCCTTTAATATCTAGGTGCCAAAAGGATTATGTTGCAGCGTGGTAACTGTCCACCCATATCTACTTAGTACCCTAATGCTGTAGGCATATATATCCCACCCCATGATGACCATTCCCTCTCTCTTCCTGAATAGAGTGCTAAGGTATAATTTGTATTTAATTATAGTGGTTTTTAAATGAGCTTTTGTATTTTACTACATTGGAGATTTTGTTTTGTAAGAAGAGAAAGTGCCTGTTTGTAGACACGAAACACTGCTATAAAACTTAAAACAAGCTCCTTTTATTGCTATTGTGTCTAGAAAGCCATATCCTAAAAGTAAAGGGAAATTATTCTAGAATCACAAACGTTGGGGATAGAACAGATTTTATGAGACTCTAGTCTGCCCCATCAGGGTTGGAATATAGCATCCATTTTGTAGGGTGGTCTCCAGCCTGACCACTCTCCTCTCTCCACACTGGGGGGAGCCATCTCAGAGCTTTTGTAGCTCCTCCTCCTCTAAGTGTTCCTATACACGTAACCCCCGTTTAATTGACATGGCAGGTAGAGCTGTAAGAAACAGAACTTTATTACCCATACTAAGAGGCTGGCCAGTCTCATGCCGAGTAAAGCTATGAAAAATTTTGAGTTTTTGGAAAAAAATGTTTATCCCAAATTGAGACAAATTTCCAAAAACTCAATTTTTTTTTGTGGAGCTGGAAAGTCTGCATTTTTTTTTTAAACACCAAAATGTTCCCCCAGCAGGAATGTTTGGGTTTCTGAAATTCAGCATGCTCCCTGGGCTCCCAGATTCCCCAGAAGCCAGGAAGCCCTAGTTACCCCAGCTCTGTGGCAGCCTGCCAAGCAAGCTACTGTGGAGTAAGCCTTGAGAGCCTGGCTACCAGAGAGGCGGGTGACTGGGCAGGAAACCAGGTAGGCTTCCACCAGAAACCTGCCTGGCTTTCCTCAGAAATTCATTCAAACTGACACATTCTCACAGTACGTTTTGATTTTGACAAATCAGCATTTTCTAATAGTAAAACCTTCCATCAGAAAATTTCTGACTAGCACTAATGGTGAGAGTCTACAGTTTGTCTACCAGCAGCCATGTCCTAGCTTGCATTCCTGAGCTTCTAGTCAACCATCAGACTCTGTCCCTTCTGAAATATGATTCTCTTTCTCCAGTGTTACTTGTCAACACAACCGCTATAGGTAGCCAGTGTTAAGAGAGCCATATATAAAGAGGTGTACACCGGAAGCCATTTATAGTGCACAACTTTAATTGATCCTGGAACAGGAACAATATTACTGAGTGTCACCTACTGGCACTTTTACTACTAACTAATCATCTACAAGTATACAACATCTCTGTCTTTTACAGAGCACTCTCATATCAGCCAGGAGCTACCACATGAGCATACAGCTATGACCTGGCTACCACAGAGTACAACTTTAAGTTGGGAGGGGGACAGCCTCTGTCAGGGAACCTCCCCATTTTACATCACCACCACAAGCAGGGCTGAGAACCACTGCGCCAGCATTGCACCAACCTAGCTGCACCCTTAACACAACTTTCACAGAGCCTGTCTCTTTAAGGACCTTCCCACTAGAACAGATTTTAAGGCCAGAATGAAGCATTGGATCATCTAATCTTACCTCCTGTATAAAAGCCCATAGAATTTCACCCAGTTACTCCTGTACTGAGCCTAATACCTTGTATTTGTCTAAAATATCTTCCAGAAAGGCATTCAGTCATGATATGAAGGCATCAAGAGATGGAGAATCCACCACTTCCCTTGGTATCTTATTCTGTGATTAATCATCCTTCACTGTTAAAAACTACTCAGGTACCCCCACAGCCAAAAAGCAGGTGAAGGGGGTTGGTTAGTATGAGCTTTACGTGAACTCATATCACCCCATACTTTGTGTATTTAATAGTCACAATAAGCTCATCATAAACAAAGAACAATTAAGACTTTTTTGGCAAATTATTTTGAATTGGCAAAAATTGACTGAAACGTGATCTGTTCACTGACAATTTGTACAAGGACAAGAGATGATCTTCATCAGATAAATAATTCAGGAGGACAGATCCTCAGCTAGGGTAAATGTTCATGAAATTGAAGACTATGGCACTATGAACATTTACACCAGTGGATTATCTACCCTCGGATGAATTATTTGTCCAGTTCTAATGAACTGAACAATGAAATTAAAATATATAAATTAAAAATAATCCATCTACTTCCTTCAGCAATAGGCCTATAGTTATGAAAGTACCTGTTTTATATATTAACAAAACCAATCAGCTAATATCAGCAAAAAATTACTGTAATCTAAAACCAACTAAATAAATTGTGCTGAATTTATTTCAGTTCTGGATTTTTTTTCATCTTGTTTTAAAGAGGAAAGTTTTAAACCAAGGCTTTCAATGGGCAAATAATGAAACTGCACACTATTTGTAACAGAATATGGAGGGGGAAAAAACAACTGAGATCAGCTCAGCATTTCTGAGACTTATGCAGCTATTTTTTCTTCATCCAAAGGCATCTAAACTGTATTAAGTTTTATTATAATGAATCCATAACTGAGGCCAACAGAACAATAAATCCAAGTATCACTCATGCATGAATGCAACTGAAGAGCAAGATGAGAAATTATTTGACATACAAAGTACAGTAGATGGAGCATATAAAAAGAGCAAATGATAGCCTCAGTCCTGGATATTGCTGTAGTCCACCCGAAAGTAGGAAAAAGAAAGGAAGAAAAAATCCAGAAAGCTGCCAAGACAAATTCCCACTTTGAAGATCCATCACAAATCCCAATAAGCAAATATGGTTTATCATCCCAATGGCAGATTTAGCACAAATCAGTAGAGAGGCTCACCCCATTATGATTTTAAAGGCAGATTATGTACATTGTCTCTGAGAGGTCTTCAGTGTTTTCTATCATTTTGAAAGTTTGAAGGTGCTTCTGGGCCTCATTTTCTTTTTTTGCATGCAACCTTTTACAAAACTATCTAGCTTTTGCATTCAGGAAATATGATATAACATGATGCTGCACTGTGCTATGTGAAATTGGTTAGGCAACACTGACACATCATTGGGTATAAATGGCCAAGCAGAGCCAAGTCACAGATTAAAATCATACTGGATTTAGCTCAAACCAGAGAAAGCAAAGCCTCCCCTACCGCCCTAGTGAATTTCAACTGGTTTTATCACTGCTTTCCAAATAAAGAATTCCATAGGATGCCACGACAACAAATACAGGAAGTTTGCATTACCCATACAGCAAGCTCCCTCTGGGCCTGATCCAGTGAAGCCCTTAAGCACTTGCTTAATGTTAAGCATGTGAGCAGACCCTTCTTTATTTTAATAAAGAGAGGACGAGCACTAATCCAGCAAAACACTTATGCACATGATTAAGTATGTGAGTAATTCCATTGTTAGGGACCAGCTTCATACATTCTGCCCTTTGGAACTACGCATGTCCTTAAAAAACTGCATGAGTGCTTTGCTGGATTGGGACCTCTATCCTCTCTTTATTAAAATGCAACACCCGTCCCCTGCCAAGAACAACTCTAGCAATAAAGCAGAATGCATAAAGCTGGTTAGCAATGTGATAAAATCCCTTCTGTACATGAGAGAATGACTTCCATAACTCAATCAAGGTTTTACTTCTTATAAATAGTATAACACTGCCCAAGATCTCACCACAGATAGTTTTCTGACATAAAGTATATTGATTCGTTGCTCATTCCGACATACACAAAGGAGGGAACACTCTCACTGATTTTCTCCCTTTTATTTCATTTTTCATTATCTTTATTGCATTTTTTCTAAAATCAAAGGAAAAAAACAAACAGTCAGCTACAAAATAACATCATCACATCTGAAATAGATCTACAAGAGGAGTAAAGCTCATTTAGGTCCTTATCTTCTCATTCCTATGAAAAATGCACTGGAAGGGATTGTGGGGCAAAAAAGCCATTGTGGCATCTGATGGCTAGGTGCAACGTGGCAAGGAATTTTCTCTGTAGTCCTGCCAACCAGATCTGCCAACCAGTCCCATTTTGCTTTGTGACTCAGCCCTCTAGTCAGGTCACCTTTGGTCTCACCCCTTTCAGGATAAACCAGGGTCTTTACCCAGTAGTTCCAGAATCTCACACCTGTCTATAGCCCTTGTCCAGGTGCCACAGTCCTTCTGGACTCTTGTGTCTGGGATCTTCTTTCCTGGTAAGGCTGTAGGGGAACCCAGGACTGCCCTCTACCCTGGGTTCCAGCCCAGAAACCCTTGTACCAATAGGTTAAGGTCTGTCTTGTCAACCTCTTGCTTTTTCCATGGGCTACCTTCTCCTCGGGGGGCTTGTATTCTCAGCAGGGGTCTGCAATGAGTCAAACCCTTAGTGCCAGTTCTCAAGGTACTAAAGGAAAGGAAACTAACAGAAATAAAGAGCAGCAGCAGCGTGTCTGTCCTACCAGGATCTTCCAGCTATCTGTCCTACTGCTCCATGCTCGCAGGCAAGCAAATGCAGCATGACTCTCTGCCGTGCTCCTCTCTGGGAGCTGAGGATGACAGGTCTGTCTGCGTCCCCAGCCCACGGCCTTCTGAAATGAGTGTTTCCCTTTTTATGGCTTCTCCTGCAAGATTGACCTGATTCACAGGTACAGCGGGGAGGGGCTGCCAGCACCTAAAGCTGCTCTCTAATCCCTTCTTGCCTAATGCTGAGGTAACTCAGCATTACCCTGTCACAGGTGGCCTCACCTCCCTCCAACCATGGCTTTTGCTGTCTTCCTGTTAAACGTCATCATTTGTTGCTCAAGGAAGGGACGGTGACAGCATGGAATGGCCAGTTTAATCCGAGCTCTGCAAGAACAGCAAAACCACTTTTCTTAAGATCTTGGACCATCAATTCTCCTTACAGGTCTCTTGTAACACTGAAACCCTGGCTTTTTAACCTGCTGAGCAGACAGTGGGGGCACACATACCCCCTTCATTGTATTGTGTAAGAGTGCATGAGGCATCCACCCAGATCTGTGAATTTATAGGTATGGGCTGGTTTTTGGAGGAATGCACAAGAAACTAAGGCCACTTTGACTTGAGGTTAGTTTAGGGTCATTATTAATTATTTGTATTACAGTAGTGCACAGAGGCTGCAGTCAAGATTGAAGCCTCATTGTGCTAGGCACTATATAATTATAGCAGGACAGTCCCTGGCCAGAAGGGGTTAAAATCTAAAGTCTAACTTGTCACAATAGGCATAGACAAAAGTTTTGCAGACTTATTTTTGCTAAAAAAGAAATAGGTGTTAACCGCATGCCAGGTTTAAATGAGGTGCTCACAAAAGGAAAGGAAAACTTTAGAGACATGTTTTCAGCTGACCCTCCCTTTTCCACAGGAGTAATAAGCACCTGTAAAGTCATGTGTGTTTGGTTGCGGGTTTTTAGTTTTTTTTTTCTTGGACCTGCAATAGAGCTGTGAGACAAATACAGTATTAGCAGTTTGTCAGCTTGTTGCGTAATTTGTGCCCACTGCATTGACACAGACATGAGAGTTGAGGAGATAAAATACCACACAACTGATTATGGTTTCAATGGGTGGTCACAATTAATTTAGATAATTCAACCATCCATCATTAACTCTGAGCAGTTAATTGTTAACATCCCACCTGATGGTACCCGGGAGCAAATTTGTCTCCATGCTTAACAGTTGCCCATAAAAGGCCTATCACAATGGGAAGGAGGCCATGGATGTGCATATTTCTTTCCAGAGAGAAGACAGACATGGAGTGGGACCCTCATCCTCCCTGGCCCCTTTATGCTGAGGCAGGCACTATGATAAATAGTTGTAAGGCTTCCTTACAAGGACACCCCTGCAAGCCCTGGCATTGGGCAAGTGTTGGGGGAAGGAAGGACATGCTGGAAATGGGACTGCAATTCCTAGCACTGAAGAGATTCTGGCCAGTGCTGCAGCCTACAGGCAGCAACCACAGTTGTCTTACACTGGGATCATAGAGCAGCTCAGGACTGGAAGGGTGCAGAGGTGGCTTAAAGCCACCATAGCCCTCCAATTGTCTGGGCTGTAAATTCACACCCATGCGCCTTGCCCCAAGGATAAGATCTAACACAGGGAAAGATTACATCAGGCAATGGAAAGGGACAGAATCTAGGACTTTGGGGCCAGAATTTGCCACACTTATTCATGAAGAGCAATAGCTTACTCTGTGATTTCCATGGGCTACTTGGGTAAGGTACTACTCAGCTTGAGTAAGAAGAGTAGAATGGGGTTATTTGCATCAAATTTAATATTAACATTAGTGTGCAGTTTGCTTTTTTCATATATAGAACTTGGGTTTACAGTTGTTTTAAAAAGATTTGGTTTGGATAAGCACTCAAAAATTGTGTGCAATCATGTGTGTGCAAACAATTTTTGAGTGCTTATCCAAACCAAATCTCCCAAATTTGTGAAATATGCCCATTGCTAATAAGAATTATTATTAATTTGTATTTTATATCATAATTAATTGTAAATTATTAAAGGAGAGATATTTCCATGAATTCCCAACTCCTTTCCTTCCTGTAGGCACAATTGTTAAAGTAAAAAGAAGACAAAATGATGAGAAGGAATATTAATCTTCAAAACTGAATCATCAACATGAAAAAGGTTGCTATTTTCAGGCCTTTACCCCAATGCAGTGTACTCACTTGAATTCAAGAAAAATGTTTTACTGAACAAAATTCACCTCTCATTAGGACCCTAGAAGTCTTCCACTTTCCTGTATTGGTTTCAGACAGGAGAGGATGCTGCTTAATTTATCAGAACACCAATACAGCTGTTCATTAATGCCAGGCTCCTTTCTCACCTTCTCTTGATTTAATTCCCACTTTAGATCTGTTCCTATTCCAAGAACAATGTTTTACATCAAAACTCAGTGTGCTTCAAAATACGTGTGTTCCCATGTTAAACACTGATTCAACAAAGTGGGTAACGGTGTGCCTAAGTCTGGTCGGCCTCAGTGACAGGTACAATAGTCCATTTGGATTCATTTGGGGTTTCCATTAGTAGTAGCATGTCCTTGCAGCTTTGCACATTATAGTCTATATTTACAAAGAGGAAAGAAATAACAGTCTATGTCCTTGCAAAGAAAGAGCAATCTCAAGGATACAAATGGAAAGGTCAGATTTGAAATGCAAAAGAAAATTAGGCTAACTAGATATGCTAATCCCAGTGAGAAATGGGCTCTTATTGTAAAATTTTCCCAGGAGAAATGTGACACCATAAAGGTTTGCTATCTCATGACAATTTAATAAAAGTGAAGGGCAGTTAATTTTTCTCCTACTAGATGCAAGTGACATTTTAGCACACAGCTTTCTTGACCACCCCAAGGATCCTATCTTAGTTAATGCCTGTTGGGGAAATGCTCAAGTAGAAGGTTACTTTGAAAGGCTGGTGAAGACAGCAAAATTCTCTTCTGATGGCTAAAAGTTACCTTGAAAAATGAGCTGATTTTTGAGGACGAAGATTCCGCTGTAAGGCTTGTTTGTGCACATATGTACAGACACACAGATTATAAATGTACATGAGAGAAGTTGGTCTTGTGGTTAAGGCCCAGTACTAGAATTCAGGAGATGTGGATTCTATTCAAAGTTCTGCCACAGCCCCTGTGACCTAGGGTAAGTCCTGCTCTCATTTCTTGAATGGTTGTATGCAATCATCATACTTCCCTCACACATATGCTGTGTGAGGATTCATTCATTACTGTTGTAAACCACTTTGACGTTCTCCAATGGAAGCTACTATACAGCATTTGATCCTGCACCCAGTGACATCCATGGCAATTGTCTTCAATGGGAACAGGTGTAGGCCTACAAGAACATAAATTATATAGGGATTAGTTGTGACTTGTAAACAAACCTCCTCTCTGTGTGGCCTCAAGAGAAGACCGAGAAATAAATTATGACCAAGACAATCATCATCTGCCTGTTGGTTCACCCAGGGGGAGCTTACTCTGCACCAGTCCTATAGCTGTTACAGTCTTACACCTGGTGCACTGGGGAGTACCCACCCTGCCCAATATACATGGGAGAAGAGTTGTAGCAACCCATTGCTGCAACCCATGGTACGGGCAACAGGTGCCATTAGTAAGAGGGTGATTACACTCCACTCCTCTGCATGGACATGCAGAATAAGCCACAATCCGGTCCCCAGAATACTAGCAATCACAATTTACTATGTTTATGTATATATAATACTTGGAAGTATCTATAATGAAAACTGCTAAACATTAAACAATGTGCTGTTTTCTTTCAAGGAGTCATTTACACAATTCCATACTTTTTGCACACTCAAAATTCCATTGGCTTCAATGAGTGTTTTGGGTATGCCAGGGCTGTTATGCTGGCTTTTTAATACCTGTATATGTGTACCAGTACACCATTATAAGATCTAAGGAACATTTTCAGCGTGCTTTCTATGCCACTCTTCTTGATTTAGTTTGCTATCGAATAGTGATGACATTATTGTCGTCAAGATTGAAATTCCTCACAAAGGTGTTTCCAAACAATATTTTTTCATTGCAGCTGTGAAAGTCAGAAAAGAGTTGAACCAAAATATATGAGGAGAATGGGCTGTTTCAAATCTGTCCTGTACTTCTAAGGGCTGATAAGCTCACATTCATGAAAGTCTATTTAAAATGAGATGACTGTTCTATTTGCAAAAAAAAATTCATCCTTTTGTCCTTGATATTTCACTCCATTCCATATCAGTTCTGACAATCTGAACAGAACTTGATCCGGACATTTTATTTTTTAAATTAATGATCCTTATATCATCATATCATCTGACACTCTCTTTTCCATTCTTCTTTGAATGTGTTTTCAACATCTGGTGGAGCTGGTTGTAGCTGCCAGAACTTTTTAAATTCAATAATAAAATCAGGTGCCAAGGAAGTAAAATCAGCAACTGTTAATTTAATTTTCAATTCCTTCTCTTGATTTCTGCTTTCCTAAATTATTTTCAAATGAATGTCAGCTCTGCTCAAAGGATTAGAAGGGTTCTGGCTGTTTCACCTGCAGAAATTAAAAGCTACTTTCCATTAACATCTAAATTGAATACAGTTTGATTTGGATGCTCTTTGGCTGGAGTCAAACAATATCATACTGCTGTAGTGCATTTTTCTAAGGAAAACTGTCTTTTTCCCCAGCACTGACAGGACAGAATAGCATTAACTTGGGCCCTGATTCAGAAAATCATCCCTATTCAGCAAAGCACTTAAGCATGCGTTTAATTTTAAGTCAAATTGACTGTAATGGGACTTAATGTTAAGCATGTGCTTAAATGCTTAGGGGTGGATTTATGCACCTGCTTAATTATTTTGCTGAATTAAGGCCTTGAAGTTCAAAGGCAATTGTACTGGACTTACTCCTTATTACCAGTCATAACTGCTTTCAAAGAATGAGATTTCTTACACCTTTGTACTTTTTACTTCTATGTGTGTGTGTGTATTATATTATAAATATAATTTTAGAGTTAGACTGCAGAAGAATTTGTTTGAGGACAACCAGCTATCTAATGCTTTCACCAGAGATAGAGCAGTGACAGAGAAGCCACTCTGATCCTTTCGGACATGTGCCAGTTCAGTGTGGTCTCAGAGTAAGTATTTTTGAAATCTGGGTTATGTTTCCACTCTGCCACTGACTCACTATGTGGCTTTGGATAATATTAGATTCTCTGTTCTTCTGAGGTATAACTAATGTTGGTAAAGCACTATGGGAATCTGGGGTGAACTGAATTCTGTGAGTTCCAACCACAACTGTATATTACTAAATATTACTGTGAGAATGTGCTGTTTCCTCCAGAGTTAGAAAGGGAAATCAGGGGACAAACAAAACAGGGACTCATCAGCTGGAGAAAAGAGCGACTCACTCAGCAGCTGCCAGTTGCAAAATGGCAACTTTACAGCTGCAGCTGCTTGGCTCTAACCAATTTAAAGGGTGTCTCTCACAAAGGCATGCTGGAAAAAAATGTTCCTATGAAAGGGCATCCTGACATGGGGAAGAGTTGGTAGGGACCCAAACAATATAGGGAAGAGATTCCTGGGGAAATGGCTGGATTGGGATATATGCCACCAATATATCACAGTAGCTACATCATATTATGGTGCAAACATTACTCTAGTCATGCTGGGATGCTACAGGATGCCGTTCTGGCACTATCTTTAGACGATGGAACGGTGTTCCGCTAATTCTGCCGGACCTAGGCTAAGCGCCTCCTTTCCTGCCCCAGTTTCAGACCATCCCTCTTAGTTGGTAGGTGTTGGAGGGGAACACTGCAACCAAGACTGAGCAAGGGAATCCAAAGGCTGGGGCTGCCAGGACCCCCAGGTGGTATTAGGTATAGGGTCACCCTGACAGTGGATCCAACTTGTAGGCAGTAGGAGCTGGGCACAGGTAGGGAGATGGGATAGGCTCTGCAGGGACTCATCTCCCTGGGGCTCCCCCAGTTCTGGCACTTTTTTTTTTTAAAGGACTCCAGCACTGGGAGCAAACCTTAGTGGGGATGCACTTTCCTTACTGTCCCAATCCGTTTTTTTCTCTAATTTCTCCATTGTGTCCTTGCTGCTGCATCCACATCCCCCAACTTCAGGTTTATTTTAAATCAAACACCGAATGCATGACCCTAGTTTATAACTATGTCTATTGCAGTTGGACTTGACCTTCCTGTTTGTCACCAGTCTGACTTGCTCAATTGCAGAAATGGATTGGCCTGGGTAGTTAGGTAAGGGAGACTGCCAAGTAATATAGGAAATCATTATGAATTATACAGGCCGGTAAGCAAGTGAAAAGTTTGCGGGTGCTCTTTAAATCCTGGCAAGTAGTGAGTGAGGCCGCTCATGGTATCTATTCGGTACAATGAAGTCACACATACTGCTTTTATGACAATGAGAATCTACATTGCTTTACAGTTCTACCTTTTTGATTTTTGGCAATCTATCTAGCCTGCCCTGGAAACAGCCTGAAGGTAACTCTGAATTTCCAAGTTCCCAAATGTGCCCAGGATGTCCAGAATAATACCATGATCTAAACTATGTTATACGAGACAGATATAGGCTTCCACATGCCCACTTTCTCCCAAGGCTCTGCTTTATCAGTCTAACTTATTCAATGCCCATAAGGAACTTGTATGTGAGTGCTAAATAAATAACCTATATTTTCTTAGAATTCAGAGGGTTCATTATCAGGTTCTGAATGAGGTTCCTCTTTACAGAAATATAGTAATTTATTACTGTAACAGGGTGCATGCCGTGCCCCGTAGGATTCGGCCCCTAGGCCCCGCTCCTTCAAGACTCAAGGATGCTCCAAGCTGGTGCAACACCCGGGCTCTTTATTTTGTGTCCATTCCCACCACCAGTTTCCCACTATTTACATGGCTTGGCCTCACACAGGCCTGACTAGCAGCAGACCAGACCGGCCTGGTCTGTCCTGGCCTTTCCCTCCTGGTCTCCGCTCCCCTTCTTCCACTTCCTCCCAGCCTTTTAGTTCCTGCTAATGAGGCTGACAGGTGCAGGCAATTCCCAGGCAAGCACTGGCTATTTACCCAGCCCCAATCCATTCCCCCTGATTGGGGGCTGGGGTGGCAGGAGCTGATTAAGGGCTTTCCTAGCCATGCCCTGCCACAATTGCTTTTCAAAAACAACAAAAACAGACACGATTATTTGAACCTTTTAGCCTGCCAAATAGATGTTGATAAATTTCCACTTTCCCAGTCTCACAAAATATTTGAAAATGAGTTACCTCAAAAAGGTAAGACTTTGGGTTCAATTCAGATAAGCAACTCCACCTCAACACACCAAAACCCGTTGTTCCTGTCTAAACACAGGGTCCAAAGCTGTACAATTTACTCCCAGACACAGTGCTTTAAGCTGTAAGGGTCTGCAATAGGTGCACCTGGATCAGTGCTGAACATGATTTCACTGTAAACATAGACAAGGATAGCACTGGAAATAGTTTCAAAGAAACCATGGTTAATACCTGTTTCTGCATAGTTAAGTGGGATAGAAGCAATGTCAGCACAAACAGTGAAGAACTTGATCTAAGAAAAGCCTTGGTAGATTCAACGCATCCATACATAGCAGAGTTATAACATACCTCACAGTGCTTTATTAGACTCACCCAGTTCAGAGACTTATGGGCAGAAAGACAAAAGTGTAATACCAACATCTAACAAATTTCTTCGGTCAAACACAATTACCACTGGGAAACTATGACCTCTGAGGTCCATCCAACCAGAGGAATAAAAGATCCCTAAACAAATTCAAGGACAAAGTTGGCTGCCAGTTTCATGCTCTATCAGAGTAATTCATGCCTATCCAATCACATGAGGTGGTGCATACAGATTCCTGGTGGTAGATCCAGCTCAATGGCAAATAGGCTCTGCAGAAGGAAGAGGAAGTAGCCAGAAAGCTGTTAAGGTTCCAAGACCATTATTGACACATGTCCCATAAGAGGCAGAGTAATTTTTTCACACGTTGATGTGTTTAGGTCATGTCCTCTGACCTCCATCCCTATAGGTATGTTTAAGTGGCTGAGGTAATGTGTAATTATTGCTGGTTGATCTCATGTCTGTTTTCCATTTGATTTGTATGGTTTAAGAAAAGGAAGATGTAACAGCAGCCATAAAAACTAACCGTTTCCATGCAATCTTTAGAACCTTGTCATGTAGCTCAGGCAGTTCTCAGCTGTCCTGCACGTTACACCTTTTCTGCATGCAGTGTTCAGCACGCTCAGGAGCACCAAGGATGTTAAATTCATCTGTACTTCCCACCTTCCCCTTTCAATTTCTTAATGTCCAGATGAAGATTTGCACAGCATGGCAAAATACACTAGCAAATCATTCCAACCTGCCTGGTGCCAAGAGGCTCCTGATGACAAATGATTATTTGCTTTCTATTTAAGATTGCTGCTTACATTCTATTATCCCACTTCTTGTCTAGTGGCCAAACACAACACACATTACAGGCTGGGTAACAAACCGTACTGTACAAAGATTCAGCCATTTGGTTTCATGCCATCTCATGTCCACATTCTCTTTAGGTTCACCCTTGAGTTTCATACTAAAAGCATAATGTAAATCTCAGTAGAAAGTGCATTGAATGTACACAAAACAAAGAATGTCATGTAATTTCAATAGAAAACCTGAAATGGGTTCAGGTTCACTTGAAAGGTTCACAATGTTTAGACAAACCAGAATGAGTTAGAAGTTTTTAAAAAACCCTGAAAACAGGTAAATGGTTCACAGCATTTCTTGAATAGAGGGTAGGGAGGGAGGGAAGATGGTTTTCAGGTCTTCTTTTTTGCTGAGTACTTCAAAATACCAATAGAGATGAATAACCTGTTTTAGACCAGAAGGTAGAGTCACAGATAATTGAATCAAAGTGATGTTAATGCAGAAGAAAGTTTGACAGAGCTGTGGATTTGGCATCAATTATTAGTTTATTAATATTTGATTAAATTCATACCATGAAATTATAATTAGTGCAAGAGCATATGTGTAGAACAGCACAAATTCCATTCCAGAAACATTAAAGCTGTTTCACAGATCAACAAAAGCCAGAAAATTTGTACTTAAGGCCAAATTTGCATGGTTTATTTACCTCAGTCCCATCTAGCAGAAGGTAGCAGGTTAATGTTAGATTAGCAGTGAGTTAAGAATAACATTTCTGTTTTCCTTTCTACCTATCTACCTACCTGCATATCTCAGTTCATGCAACAATCATAGTATTGGATTTTAACTTTTTAAGAATTGGTAAATCAGATAATTCTGTGATAAATACCTAGCACACCTTTATGTGGGATACAAGAAATTAATTATTATAATAATTTTAAATAGCATGCGCAATACTACTATTCAGCTCCATTCTCCTACAGATTCAGCACTGGCACCAAACAGATTGAACTTCCCTATTGTTACCTAGTCTAGAACTAAAGGAATAGAAGCACCACTGTGGATGATTATTGTGAACATGTGTGAGATGGGGTGCCTGCCCCACACAGGCATAGAAATGGTTAACCATGCCTTGCACCAGAAGGAGCAATGGAGATGAGTCCTCCTAACAGCCCAGAGAGACTGCGTGAAGCACAGCCAATCAGGGAGGAGTTGCATGGAGTAACCAGTCCTGGCCAAGCAGGCTCAAATAAAAGGGAGATGCAGGGCAGCATAGGAGCAGTTATTGCTGGGAGCCAAGGGAGTAAGGACTGTGTCCCTGGAGGTTGGAGAAAACTGCAAGCACCTTGGACAAAACAACTGCTAGCAGGTAGCAGGGGAACAAGAGGGAGCTCCTGGCTGGATGCGGAGTTGAGCAGCTGAGTGCCCTGAGGTGAGGGTGAAGGAGGTGCTGAGGCCACGGGGAAATGGCCCAAGGAAATATAGCAGAATTGACAGAAGCTAGAGATGCAGCAGGAAGCTGCTATTTATAGGGTCCCTGGCTCAGGATCCAGAGTATTAGGTAGGCCCAGATCCTCCCACCTCACTCCTGGAGAAGTGACTGGACAATAAGACTGATATATGCACCCCTGGAAAAGGGAAACATGGAGGATGCCTTAGCCAGGGGGCTGAGTCAGAAGAAGAATGCTGTGGTTCCTGAAGTGGAGAGAGGGAATGTATGCGGAATCAGAGACAGAGTGATGGTGTGTAGACCATGGACGAGGGAGTCCGCCTCAAGCTAATCCTTAGGGCTACCAGGAAGAGGCACCAATCCAGCACCTATGACAAGGAGTCTGCTATATTTAGGGAAGTGGAAAAAGAGCTGAACTTTCCATTGCTGCTAAAATGATCTAGCTTTACATTATTCCATCACTTTAGTTGTTTGAACTTGTGGAACCCTGTGATTACCATAACAAATTGATGATGCCATATGCTAGAATCAACGGTCCGATTGTTAAAGGGATTTAGGCACCTATATCCAATCTGTCAATAGGAATTAAATAAACAGGAGTTTGGTGCTAAATGCCTTTAAAAATCCAGTCTCATGTGGCTTAGTGGATAGGCCACTAAATTTAGAGTCAGGAGACTAAGGTTCCGTTCTTGGTTCTGCCACTGACCTGCAGTGTGTCCTAGGTCAAGTCATTTCACCTCTCTGCACTTTTCTCCCATCTTGCACCTCTTTCATCTACTTAGACTGTAAACACTGCAGACCAGCAACTGTTTCTCACTTTGTGTTTGTACAGTGCATACCACAATGGTACCTCAGTCTTAGTTGTGGCTTCTAACTACTACTGTTATACAAATTATTATTGTTGATGATACCAATTCTTTTCCTTCTAACCATTTTCTCTCCCAGGTATTTCTCTAGGATGCTTCTGATAGTGACATATTTTTCATTTAGCTGTGTCCTGGTTCTTAAAATGGACCATTTCAAGCGACGATGGTATAACTGAATCTAAACAGCTGTGGAAGACTTTAATGCAGTTTTCTTTTTGGCTCAAAGGACTGCTGCTCACCTGCAAACATGGGAATTAGCTAGATGGCACTAGAGCACCCTTACTTCATGTTTTGCTAGAAGAGTGTGGCTATTGGATTAAAGTCTTTGTTGTTAGTTAGAAATTTGGGAACAAAAAGTGTTAACTGTGCAGCACGGCAGCTCTGTAGTACAGCAGAACCCCATTTATCCGAGCCGCCATTACCTGGCCTCTCCATGTTAATGACACAACCAACACACACACAGGCATATTGGAAATTGATGTAACCTCCATGGCAACACTACTGTAACCGTCATGCCTTTGCAGCCTTATAAAATGAGCAAGACCACTAAGCAAAGCGTGTAGTACTGTTAGTGGATTCTAAAATAGAGATTATTAATAAAATAAAAGTCACTGGCAAAAATAGCTCAAGATTCTAACTTTGGAAAAAACACAGCCTTGCCGACTGTCAGATTTTTTCCAGCCTTTAAAAACCTGAGTGCTGCTGTATACAGTACTGTATTTTAATTTGATACTTTGTGAATATTACATATTGGTGCTGTTAGTTGTTACCATTAGTACTGCTGTTACAACTTACAATTATTTCTGCATTTTTAAAAACTGGTATTAATAGTAATGGTTTGTGTAGGCTGTAAATAAAGAAGGGGGCATGTTTTAATGCTTTTTTGGGAGGGGTCAGCTAGTTTAAAAGCAACTCTGCATCTTTAAAAAATGCTCTTGGCCCATTATCTTGATTATTTGAATTTTTGATTATCTGATTTGGCCCTGGTCCTAATTAGATCAGATAAACAGGGTTCTACAATATGATTACAAAAATAGAGAGGCAAATCTACTACATTAACAAAAAAAATAGGGCTGGGGAAAACCAACTTAAATAAAATAAGTCCCCTTTCCTCCATCTCTATTAACTTATGTAAAACTTACCCCCGGTTACCCCTTTTTCAGGTAGAAAAAACAATTTCTTATAGTCCCTTTTAGTTATCTGGGTTCCAGTCCAGATGAGAAGTTGAAATGGTGAGAGAAGGGATGTTTTATGATATTTCTAGCTTAAACCCAAGAAGTACAGGACTTATTATGAAACATCCAGTTCTCAGGGGACTTACATCCTAATTTTGCAGACCCAAGAGTTTCAGACAAGCACCTGAGTTTTGGGATGCTTAATTGCACTGAGTTGAAGCTTGGAACCTTTCTGAGAATTGTCAATCACAGCTAGTGTTGGAGAAATCAAGAAAAAAACAGTCCCTAACTATACAATGTACTAAATGTTTATTACACGGTTTTATTAGAAGTGCTTCTATTCCCTATACAAAGGATTTCACAGGGTCTGCTTCAGGGAAAGAAGATTCAAAAATATCAGACTTTTTTTTCTTTTAAAAAATCAATTTGGCAAAAAATTAATGATGTGTCTGGAACTATCATCACCAGAAGTTATATCAACATCTGTCTAGCAGCAGGGCTTAGATTGTGTTTTTTTTTTTTTTTTTTAAAAGAGAGAAATAAAAGGACATCTCTGAAAAAAAGTCTCCCTCTAAGGGATTCTCTTCCCAGTTTTCCATGAATGAAGCAAAGGGCAAATGACCTATTTTATAAGCAGGTAGGCAGTGGTCACTGTGGGCTGAGATTATCAAAGCTGCCTTACAGATCTGGATGCAGGAACTGGACATCCACTAATGGGAACTGGGCAATCAACACTCCCTGGTGGCTTTGCAAAATTCAGGCTTGCTATACATCTGGTGCATAGCACATGGTAGTTTTCATTTTGGACTTCCTGGTAAGGGAGGATCTCTAATGTTTAGTATAGTCCTTAATCCACACATCCACCAAACAATGTTCTTGGGTTCTATACAAGCTTCTGTGGTCCAGTGGGTGCTAAATGAGTTTTTTTTTTTTTTTTTCTTACCAAGGGATGAACTAAAGTGGTTGGCAGAGATGGTGCTCAGATCCAAATACAAGTTCTAACAAGGGAGCTTTCAAAGAAAAGTAGTATACGGGGTTATAGTATTATTCATGGTTATTTTGTCAATAACTGGACTACAATCCCCTTCACCGCCAGCAAATCACTCCTCTCCCAGGGCAATAACACAAAGTTTAAGAAGGACGGACGTGCTTATGGGGGACTTGTTCTAACATTTTTACCATCTACATTTCAATTGGAAAAATGAATTCCTTGTGTGCTGCATTTTTCCCTAGATACTGTACTCCAAGATACTGCACTAAATTACAGTGATTCATTATTCCTATTAAAACAAACAATAACCTCAAATTGCTCAGCAAACCAAACAATTGCAAACAGTAAATTTAAACAGTAAAACAGGGAGCACATTGGGTAAATGTTATTTCCCTGAACAAGAAAAGCTTTCGGCAAAGTGCTTAACTTGAATACAACAAAAGGCAATTTAATTTAGTAATACAGCTGGATGAAAAATGGAGACCTCTGGTTTAATAAGAAGGGGGGGAAAAGACAAGCATATATCATCCAAAAGGATAATTATGAGAAACTATTTTGTATGATCCAGCTAAATCAAAGCTTTTAATGCTTTCTTACTCCTGTCAAAGGAGGGAGATTTAATGCCTTAAAAATGGGGATTTTGCAGACTTCACTGCCAAGAAAAAATGATTTGTCTCTTGATAAATTACTATTGGGCTTTCTACTTGAAAAAAAAATACACTTACATTGAAATAAATGCCAAGGAATGGCTAGAGAATTTATATTATTCACTCCTATCTGTCATCGGATTGGTTGAAAAGCGACAGTGCTATTAAAAATGTCTTCTAGCTTCTAGACATAATGCCACAAAGGGACCATGAAAGCCTTTCGTGAATGGGATGGATATGTGTATAAAAATAATAGTAAGCAATGCTTCCCCTTCCCCTCCTTCCTAGCATACAAAGTTTAAAAAAATGTTTGGTGGTTAGGGGCTGCTAATTCCATCGAAAACTTCACCTCCTGGGGGGGGGATGGAGGGGCAGCAATGGTTCATTCATTTTCCTAAGGATTTTCAAGTGCTCTTAAATAAAATTCTACTTAAGGGGAAAAGAGAGACTCATTGAAGTGTTTTTAGAGTGCTGTTCGCTTGAGAGCTGAGCTGCCGTGAGAGCTCTTTTACCCCCTGTGAGTCCAAGCAAAGGAGCTCTCTCAAAGGTTCTGATTGCAGCCGTTTGGCTGGAAACATGCCCCTTATCTCAAGCCTTTAAAATAATGAGCCATACAGGGCTAGCAAAGGACAGGAAATTGAGACTTGTGCAAACACAGAAGCTAACAGACATTGAGAAAACAGGTAACATTCAGAGGAGCCTGTAATATCCCAGAGGCTGCAGCAGGAGGTAGAGGCAGAGTTGACTCGGGCATTGTTGACACAGATACTGCATCACCCTAACTCAGGGGTAGGCAACCTATGGCACGCGTGCCGAAGGCAGCACACAAGCTGATTTTCAGTGGCACTCACAATGCCCGGGTCTTGGCTACCGGTCTGGGGGGCTCTGCATTTTATTTTAATTTTAAATGAAGCTTCTTAAACATTTTAAAAACCTTATTTACTTTACATACAACAATAGTTTAGTTATATAATATAGACTTATAGAAAGAGACCTAAAAACGTTAAAATGTATTACTGGCACGCGAAACCTTAAATTAGAGTGAATAAATGAAGACTCGGCACACCACTTCTGAAAGGTTGTCGACCCCTGCCCTAACTACATCGACCTAAGTGCTACGCCTCTCACAGGCATACTTACACTGGCAGGAGCAAGGTTGTAGTGTAGACCAAGCCTAAGTATCTATATTACAATGGCGATCCCCATGATATCAATTGCCCAGTACACTGACCTAAAAACTCCACTTCCATCAGAGTAGTAGCGCTTAGGCCGATGAAGTTAGGGTGATGCAGTGTCTGGGTAGACATTGTTACTTACAACACCTTTTGGCTGTCAGCCCCATGTGGGGCTCACACCTGGAGCCCCTCCCCCGCAGCTTGGGCTGTCACCCCAAGGTGGGGTGGGGGGGATCCAGCTGTCAGTGCCCCACACAGTTAAATCGGTGGAAGGGCACTCCCAATGAGGACGCACACCATCGATAGAGGGAGTAGACATGAACCACCCCAGTAATTAATTTAGGTAGATTTCATTTTTCAATGTAGACAATGCCTTACAGTTAGGTCAGCGTAAGCTGCCTTATGTCAACCTAACTCTGTAGTGTAGACCAAGCCTGAGGACTAGAAGACAAGGAGTTCCAGTATGACTCCAAAATCTCAGGACTTTTGGCTTTTTCTTAGGGTATGTCTACACTACGGGATTAATCCGAATTTATATAATTCGAATTTTGGAAACAGATTGTATAAAGTCGAATTTATGCGGCCACACTAAGCACATTAATTCGGCGGTGTGCGTCCATGTACCGGGGCTAGCGTCAATTTCCGGAGCGTTGCACTGTGGGTAGCTATCCCATAGCTATCCCATAGTTCCCGCAGTCTCCTCCACCCATTGGAATTCTGGGTTGAGATCCCAATGCCTGATGGGGCCAAAAACACTGTTGAGGGTAGTTCTGGGTACATCCTCCCCCCTCTCCAGGGAAGCAATGGCAGACAACCGTTTTGCACCTTTTTCCTGGGTGAACAGTGCAGACGCCATACCACAGCAAGCATGGAGCCCACTCAACTCAAGACAGCAGTCATGATCATTGTAAACACCTTGCGCGTTATCGTGCAGTTTATGCTGAACAAGAACCTGCAAAACCAGGCGGCGAGGAGTAGGTTACGGCAGCGCGGCGGTGAGAGTGATGAGGACATGGACATGGAATTCTATCAAACTGCAGTCCCTGGTGCTTTGGAGATTATGCTGTTAATGGGGCAGGTTATAGCCCTGGAATGCCGATTCTGGGCCCGGGAAACAAGCACAGACTGGTGGGACCGCATAGTGTTGTAGATGTGTGACGATTACCAGTGGCTGCGAAACTTTCGCATGCGTAAGGGCACTTTCATGGAACTTTGTGACTTTCTTTCCCCTACCCTGAAGCGCCAGAATACCAAGATGAGAGCAGCCCTCACAGTTGAGAAGCGAGTGGCGATAGCCCTGTGGAAGCTTGCAAAGCCAGACAGCTACCAGTCAGTCGGGAATCAATTTGGAGTGGGCAAATCTACTGTGGGGGCTGCTCTTATGCAAGTAGCCAAAGCAATCACTGAGCTGCTGTTACAAAAGGTAGTGACTCTGGGAAATGTGCAGGTCATAGTGGATGGCTTTGCTGCTATGGGATTCCCTAACTGTGGTGGGGCGATAGATGGAACCCATATCCCTATCTTGGCACCGGAGCACTAGGGTACCCAGTACATAAGCCGCAAGGGATACTTTTCAATGGTGCTGCAAGCACTTGTGGATCACAAGGGACGTTTCACCAACATCAATGTGGGCTGGCCGGGAAGGGTTCATGACGCTCGCGTCTTTAGGAACACTGTTCTGTTTAAATGGCTGCAGCAAGGGACTTACATCCCGGACCAGAAAATAACCGTTGGGGATGTTGAAATGCTTATAGTTATCCTTGGGGACCCAGCCTACCCCTTAATGCCATGGCTCATGAAGCCATACACAGGCAGCCTGGACAGGAGTCAGGAGCTGTTCAACTACAGGCTGAGCAAGTGCAGAATGGTGGTAGAATGTGCATTTGGCTGTTTAAAAGATCGCTGGCACTCGTTACTGAGTCGGTCAGACCTCAGCCAAACCAATATCCCCATTGTTATTGCTGCTTGCTGTGTGCTCCACAATCTCTGTTAGAGTAAGGGGGAGACCTTTATGGCGGGGTGGGAGGCAAATCGCCTGGCTGCTGATTATGCGCAGCCAGACACCAGGGCGATTAGAAGATCACACCAGGAAGCACTGCGCATCAGAGAAGCTTTGAAAACCAGTTTCATGACTGGCCAGGCTACGGTGTGAAAGTTCTGTTTGTTGAAAACCCGCCCCCTTGATTGACTCATTCCCTGTAAGCAAACCACCCTCCCCCCTTAAATCACAGCTTGCTTTTAAAAGAAATAAAGTCACTATCGTTTAAAAATCATGTATTCTTTATTAATTGATTATAAACATAGGGAGAGAACTGACAAGGTAACCTGGGTGAGGTTTCGGAGGAGGATAGGAGGGAAGGAAAAGGCCACCGAAAAAATTCAATATAATGACAGCCTTTTGGTTGGGCTGTCCACTGGGGTGGAGTGGGAGGGTGCACAGAGCCTCCCCTCCCCCGCGTTCTTACACGTCTGGGTGAGGAGGATATGGAACATATTGAGGAGGGAGGGAGGTAATACAGCGGCTGCAACGGCAGTCTGTTATCCTGCTGCTGTTCCTGAAGCTCCACCAGATGCCGGAGCATGTCTGTTTGATCACGCAGCAGCCCCAGCGTTGCAGCCTGCTACCTCTCATCTCGAGCGTCCCTCATGACCTCACGTTCACAGGCATCTTTCCTGAACTTAGATACTGTGTCCTTCCACTCATTCAAATGAGCTCTTTCATTGCGGATACATTCCATTATTTCCGAGAACATCTCGTCTCGCATCCTCTTTCTCCACCGCCTTATCTGAGATAGCCTTTGGGACGCAGGAGGGAGGCTTGAAAAATTTGCAGCTGCTGGATGAAAAAAAGGAGAGAAGTTTTTAAAATGATACATTTTACAGAACAATGCTTATACTCTTTGATGGTGAACAACACTATTCACATTACATAGCACATGTGATTTCAGTACAAGGTCACATTTTCCATCTTAATATTGAGTGCCTGTGGCTTTGGTGTTAGAGATCACAGACGCAGGTCCAGGCAACAGAATTCAGCTTGCATGCGGCCATGGTAAGCCATTGTCTTTCGGCTTCTGTGCCCTCCTTTCCCACATACCAAGCAAAGCCCGTTGACTGCTGCGGTTTTCCTGTTAACCTTCAGCAGCAGAAAACAAACTAACCCCCTCCCACCCCCATCCAATTCTCTGGGATGATCGCTTTATCCCTCCCCCCCCTCCCGCGGCTGGTATCAAAGGCGAAAAGCTCAGCACCAATTCCCCCCCCGCCCCTTCCCGCACTTGGCTAACTGCAGGGAAGGATTTCTTTTCAGCCACAGGCAAACAGCCCAGTAGGAACGGCCACCTCTGTCCCCTTAATTAAATTCCCGTATTTCAACCAGGTTACCATGAGCGATATCACAGCGAGATAAAGAACGGATGTTGCTTGAATGCCAGCAAACACCGGGACTATACGCTGCCAGGCTTTGTCATGCAATGATAGCAGATTACTTGCTACTAGCATGGTGTGGTCAAGTGTCCTACCATGGAGGACGGAATAAGGCTGCACTGCCCAGAAACCTTCTGCAAAGGCTTTTGGAGTACCTGCAGGAGAGCTTCATGGAGATGTCCCTGGAGGATTTCCATTCCATCCCCAGACACATTAACAGACTTTTCCAGTAGCTGTAATGGCCGCGAATGCATCCCAAGTCCTCAGGGCAAAGTAATCATTAAAAAACACTTGCTTTTAAACCATGTTTTATATTTTAAAAGGTAAACTCACCTGAGGTCCCATCCATGGGGTCATGGTCTTAGATACTGGCTTGGGAGGGTACTTCAGTCAGGCTGAGAAAAAGATCCTGGCTGTTGGGGAGAACGGAGTGCCGTGTGCTCTCCGCAAGCTCGTCCTCCTCCTCTTCCCCATCCGCAGAATCCTCAGGTGTGGCTGATGAGATTACCCCCGCCTCGGAATCCATGGTCAGAGGTGGGGTAGTGGTGGTGGCCCCCCCTAGAATTGCATGCAGCTCAGTGTAGAAGCGGCATGTCCGCGGCTCTGACCTGGAGCGACCGTTTGCCTCCTTTGTTTTCTGATAGGGTTGTCTGAACTCCTTGACTTTCACACGGCACTGCTCTGAGTCCCTATTGTGGCCTCTCCCCATCATGCCCTGGGAGATTTTTTCAAAAGTTTTGGCTTTTCGTCTTTTCGAACAAAGTTCTGCTAGCACTGAATCCTCTCCCCATATAGCGGTCAGATCCAGTACCTCCCATACAGTCCATGCTGGTGCTCTTTTTCGATTATCGGCCTGCATGGTTATCTGTGCTGATGAGCTCTCTGTGGTCACCTATGCTCTCCTGTGCTGGGCAAACAGGAAATGAAATTCAAATGTTCGCGGGGCTTTTCCTGTCTACCTGGCCAGTGCATCCGAGTTCAGATTGCTGTCCAGAGCGGTCACAATGGTGCACTGTGGGATAGCTCCCGGAGGCCAATACCATCGAATTGCGGCCACACTAACCCTAATTCAAAACGACAATATCGATTTTGGCGCTACTCCGCTCATCGGGGAGGAGTACAGAAATCGATTTTAAGAGCCCTTTATATCGAAATAAATGGCTTCGTTGTGTGGACGGGTGCAGGGTTAATTCGATTTAATGCTGCTAAATTCGAATTAAACTCATAGTGTAGACCAGGCCTATGTGACAGGTGCTGTTGGGGCAATTCTGGCAGTGGTAGTGAATAAGGGAGGCAGGGCATACAATGTTTATATAGCGTGCAAAGAAGGTAATTGAGGCTAGGGATGGGCAGGAAATGATTTACTCATTTTTTCAAGATTTAGAAAATATGTTCCATCTCAAATCAGAATGAAAAGTCAAAATCTCAAATGTTTGTGACCCAAAAATCTCTCTTCTTCCGCCTCCCCCTGCCAAATTTCAGATCAGGTCAACCAAAATGTTTCATTTTGATCTTTGACCATTCTTTATTTATTTATTTTACTATAATTAGATTAAATGACTAAACAAAAAATTGTTTTGAACCAGAAAACTGGATTTTTTTTTTCATTTTGAAAATGTGAAACAAAATGTTTTGACTATTTCATTTCAAAAAATGTGTTGCCACCAACCTTTTCCTGAGAGAAGTTTTGGTTTTGATGAATTAGCCTCGTCTGACTGAAAAATGTTTTGTTGAAAAATTCCTGACCAGATCTAATTAAGATTTCAGTGTAAAGGTAAACACATGCAAGTCAGATAGTAGGATTGGGGGTCTTTGAAATGAGCTTGAGTGCTATTTGTGTTAGCCCCCAGTTTGTCATCAGTCCTTTTGTAATGGAAACCAGCTAAAAATAGCACATGAGAATCCACCCCTTACAAGTTCTAGTTCAATTCAGTTGTCTGTAATTTCATGCTATTGACATTTCTGAAGGATTATCAGATTTTTACCTGTCAGAGATCTCATAGATTTATAGATTCTAGGACTGGAAGGGACTTCGAGAGGTCATCGAGTCCAGTCCCCTGCCCTCATGGCAGGACCAAATACTGTCTAGACTATCCCTGATAGATATTTATCTAACCTACTCTTAAATATTTCCAGAGATGGAGATTCCACAACCTCCCTAGGCAATTTATTCCAGTGTTTAACCACCCTGACAGTTAGGAACTTTTTCCTAATGTCCAACCTAAACCTCCCTTGCTGCAGTTTAAGCCCATTGCTTCTTGTTCTATCCTTAGAGGCTAAGAAGAAGTTTTCTCCCTCCTCCTTATGACACCCTTTTAGATACCTGAAAACTGCTATCATATCCCCTCTCAGTCTTCTCTTTTCCAAATGAAACAAACCCAGTTCTTTCAGCCTTCCTTCATAGGTCATGTTCTCTAGAGCTTTAATCATTCTTGTTGCTCTTCTCTGGACCCTCTCCAATTTCTCCACATCTTTCTTGAAATGCGGTGCCCAGAACTAGACACAATACTCCGGTTGAGGCCTAACCAGTGCAGAGTAGAGTGGAAGAATGACTTATCGTGTCTTGCTCACAACACACCTGTTAATGCATCCCAGAATCATATTTGCTTTTTTGCAACAGCATCACACTGTTGACTCATGTTTAGCTTGTGGTCCACTATAACCCCTAGATCCCTTTCTGCCATACTCCTTCCTAGACAGTCCCTTCCCATTCTGTATGTGTGAAACTGATTGTTCCTTCTTAAGTGGAGCACTTTGCATTTGTCTTTATTAAACTTCATCTTGTTTACCTCAGACTATTTCTCCAATTTATCCAGATCATTTTGAATTATGATCCTATCCTCCAAAGCAGCTGCAATTCCTCCCAGTTTGGTATCATCTGCAAACTTAATAAGCGTACTTTCTATGCCAATATCTAAGTCGTTGATGAAGATATTGAACAGAGCCAGTCCCAAAACAGACCCCTATGGAACCCCACTTGTTATACCTTTCCAGCAGGATTGGGAACCATTAACCCATGGCTGTTATTGCTGACTGAAATTTAAATTTACATGTATCCTGGGGACTGGGCCAGTTTAACATCATGTGGCAAATTTTCACAGAAAACACAGAATAATATCCCCATGGGACCATAACACACTTTCCCTATATTGAATTTCCATTAATATCAGAGATGGAATTCGTGTTTGAAACAAGCACAGACTATGCAGTAGTGATCCATAAGCATGGATAAGAGTTCTGCAAATCCAAGAAGATGATTTTTCTTTGGAAAGATGCAAGGTATGAAATACAGAGCATAAGGGAAGACATAAGAAAAAGATGACAAATAAGTTACAGGAATAATTTTAAGAGATGAAATATTTTTCTCTAAATAAAATATTACTTAGATTTCAAGCTCTTTGGAGCAGATACTTTTTGTTGCATGTTTGTATCAAGGGGTCCTGGTTCATGACCAGGGCTTCTAGGAGTTACCAGAATACAAATTAATAATAATATAATGAATGGCCAGTTCTATAGACAAGATGATAAAGTTTGTCATCCCACCCCCACAAAAAAAGGGAATCCATCAATATCTCTGTTTCTTATTCTAAAAATCTATAAAAATAAAGAATAAAAAGCCTAATATTTTCTTTCCTTCACCTCTCTTAGGTGGAGGCCTATCACCAATCCGTTGACCTCAATGGGAGTTTTGCTGCTGATTACAAAAAGAGGCAGGAGCAGGTTCAGAGCTCTTGATTTTCCATGGCTTTGCACCTTGTATGGTGCATTTATATGTCTGCAAAGGGACTGTAAATGCCATTGAATCAGAACATTAGAGCTTTGCACATGACCACACCAGTGTAGAATTGGGACTATGCTCTAAACATTTTCCTTCTTCCTGATAATTCAGATAATTTCACCAAATAGTTGCTATCTGCTCCAGTGCAACAGAAGACAGCAAATTCTCTGGGTTATACACTGCAGTTCAGAAAATACACTACCAGTTAGGGTCTAGTGAGCGACAGATAGTATCCTTGCCTCTCTAGTCAGTTCAGAACATCACTATAATTCCCAAAATATATGAACCATTACAATTCTGATATCTCATTCTTTTGACAAGGACTGAGCTATGCCAAACAGAAAATGGCACAATTTGAATATATGCTTGTGACAAGGGTTTCTCTGAGAATATTTTTCTGTTACAGCGACACAATAACACCACCTCGAGTAGCACTGAGCCATGGTCAATACACTGAGGTCAATGCAGCACAAATAAAGACACGGTGTTACTTACTTTGACCCTGAAAGTCCTTCAGCAGATGTTCCTCAATGCCTGATATTGACCTCTCTGGTTACAATTGTGAACTCCACTGTCCAGGGGTCATGGAGATTGGAAGGCCCCCATCCCCTTCAAAGAAGATTTAAAATTTTTGAAATGTGTTTTTCTGGATTGTCCAGCCTGGCAAGCGCACCTAGCAGTTCTCCATTGTTGTGCAACTGCCCACTGGACCATGTTGGCAACATACTCCAGATGCACTCCAGCTTGGAAGAGACAGGGAATATTAGCTCTCCTGGGCCTGTGGTGAGAAGAGCCTCTGCAAGCACAGCTGTGGACCAGCCATAGAAACATGGACATCTACGAGCAGATTGCCTGAGGAATGCAGAAGGAGGGGTACAATGGAGACCAGCAGCAGTGGCACGTGAAAGCGAAGGAACTGCATCAGGCATATCAGAAGGCCAAGGAGGCCAAACGTCAACCAGTTCTGAGTCACAGATCTGCCACTTTTACAAAGAGCTACATGTCATACTTGGCAGTGACCCCACTACCACTCTGTAGGCCACCATGGATACCTCAGAGGAGCCCAAGTCACTTCCCAAAAGACAGTGTGCTGGACAGTGAGAGGTTGCACATTGGGATACCTACCTGTTGTGTGCTGCACTGCGCATCAACACAAGCACTCCTGGAAAGTATGCACAGCGCCGGCACAAGGAGTCAAGTATATATGCACACAAGCGATATACTTACTGCAGGTTTCAGAGTAGCAGCCGTGTTAGTCTGTATCCGCAAAAAGAACAGGAGTACTTGTGGCACCTTAGAGACTAACAAATTTATTAGAGCATAAGCTTTCGTGGGCTACAGCCCACTTCTTCGGGTGCATCCGAAGAAGTGGGCTGTAGCCCACGAAAGCTTATGCTCTAATAAATTTGTTAGTCTCTAAGGTGCCACAAATACTTACTGCAGTGGCTTTATGCTGATGTGACTTGCATCAACCAAAGTTTGTAGTGTAGCCTTAGTGATCCCATTGAAATGTATCATTTCATGTGTCATAAAGGCTTAAAGAGGTTGTTCACTGATGAAAAAGGAAGCTATGAAGTAAGCTTATTCTCTCAAATTAAGTTTGTTTAAAAAAATTAAAAATCCCTATGGAAAATTCAGTTTCAATTGGCAATGAGTCTATTGTCAATTTGTTCCTGCATCTACTGGTCCTAAAGTAGAAACCAGCAGGAACTAGTAGATAACTATATGGAGCACAGTTGCAGAATTCTAATGGCCTTAAAATCTATGAGTCTATGAACTATCTTGGCTGGAGGTCCAAACTGAGTCCACATCCCTGTCAATCTTTTATCTAGTTGAAGAGAGACCGGACTCATATACTACTACACAGTTCTCAGTATTACTTCTACTCTGTATCAATTATTGAACAATTAAAGACCTCTTGTCACATTATCTTTTTATAGTTTGTCCACATGTCTGGGGGCATGGGCTGTTACTCTTTTCAAGAAGGATTGGAACATAGGGGTCTTCTATTCTGTATTCCTTTGCTTCTGGAGTCCCAAGTAGCATTAGCAATTAAAAGTCTTGCTGAGGACTGCTGAAAGCACATCGTCACTTCCTATTTTATGTGCTTTCAATATAAAAGGGTTGATCTAGTATTTGAAGTCCAGCAGTATATGGTACATCCCAGGTACCTCTTTCTCTCTGCACCATCAGAAAAGATCAGGTATGATGTATGTACATTAGCAATCCGTGTTTGACTAGATGGGGTTGCAGTGGGTTTTCAGTGCAAGGGCCTTCAATCTGCTACTTTAAAGAGCCTATTTGTGAAGTTTAATAGACTCAATCCCAGAATGTAACTATGGGCCAGATCCTCAGCTGGTATAAATCCACTGACTTCAGAGGAGCTACACATGACTACAAAATTGGCTAATCCATCTTTATCATTTGCAAATACACCTGATAAACTATGATGAGCACATTTGAATAGCAAATTAAAAAAAAACATGCCATGTCATGCATGTTCATAGAAAATATCTCTTGCTTTAAGAAACTCTCAATCTGTCCCAACATGCACTTAAGCAAATGAATTCAACAAGAGCAGGATACAGAAAGAACACATGACAATGACCACAAAAAAAGGGGCTTAACATGTACCGTACATTAGTGGAGCTACCATTTTCAAACAATGATAGCACTAAGTTTTTCAAGCATGTCACTACAACATGCAAAGAAGGAAACATATACATAAAGTGCCCATTGTAAAGCAATTCTAGACCTGTTAGCTGAAAGTACACTGCTGATTCTCAGTGTTGTGTTTTGGACCATAATTTTTCTCCCTCTGTTCCTTGGGCAAATTAAAAGCTCTATCTCCTTTATCAAAGTCTTTCTGACGCAGAGCTCCTGAGTCCTACCTTCTGAACCTAAGGCTAGCTGTGTGTCTAGGAAAATTATGTGCAATAGGCAGTGACAGCCATGTAGTCTAGTGTTTAAGTGCTAGTGAACATACATGTAAAGATAATTCTGCTTTATAACTTGAACATTTATGCATACTTTTAAAGGGCTCATGGGTTGTGAAATAGGAAAATATGTTGAAGGGACTAGTTAATATGTTCTGCATTTGGCATACTAAAAGTCTTTAAAACGATGCAGTATTAAGCACATCTGCTAATGCTAACCCTTGTGTTATTCTAAAATAGATCACTTTGTTGGAACCCACAGATGCTGTTTTATTTTGTTGGGCTGTGATTTTGTTTCCAATGAATAGATTGGTAGCACTGTTTGACCTCCATTGAAAGTGCAAACAGTACATGTGCTTTAATTAAATAGACAAAAAATTATGGTGCTGGAGAATGCCAGCTTTGTCGTGTATCACAGCAATGGCTTGTCTAGTTACTTTGGTGTTTTATGGCCTTGAAATGAGCATGCAAAATGGCAGTATTTAAGATGCCCATATGAATTGTGTAGTGAAAGTTTTTCTAAGCAATGGGCTTTTGTATATATATATTTTAAAGGCTGCAAGTAGTTTGGAAAGGATGATTTTAAACTATCAAACTGAGAGAAATATTTCCAAAGAACTGGGCTTTTTCTCTTTTTTGAGGAGGAAAAAAAAAATCTGTGCCTCACTCAAGGCTGCAGCTCTTGACAATGTATGCTTCCTTATTGCCCTTACGCTGTAAGTAGCTCTGGTTTTATACTTTTATCTCAAGAGCTACTTGTCCTCTTTAGACCTCTTTGGTTTATAGCTGCCATGTCATATTGCTTACACTGTGATCAGAGGTATTTATCTCTTTCCTTTCCTAAATGATATTGTTGTCACATAATTTACTTTCTCTGTTGTTCGACTAGAAAGGCTAGAAGGCCTGTCCTTGTTGTGTTTATGGAATGCATTGTGGTGACGACGCAGGAAACAGAACGCCAGGTTTGTTGGTAGCCAGAGAGCTTTACAAGCCTCTTGCAAAAAGCCTCTCAGGAAAACTTTTCCTGGGGTTTTTATTTCTCTCCTTACTTTGTTTACAACTCTTCTTAGTGGTTACATTCTTGCGCATAGAAGAGCCAGGCAGTATACATGCACATAAGATAACGAACCCATCTCTTGAGCGCGTGAACACCAGCTGCGAGGGTACAATCAAATCAGCCAAATAAGTTTCCCAAACACAAACGCTGGATTGAAGGTCACTCCTGCCTCGTAGCCATGGGAGCAGTTTGCCGCGCCTGTGGACTGGCGATTCGGGAGCTATGCATCTCTACATCTCCCCCTGTTTTATTTTATAAATGCGGTGTTTAAACAAAACACTCTCGCAGGGTAGCATACACAATGCCACTAGATTGGGTATACATTAAACAAAGCAGCAAAGTAAAACGTCAAACATCAAAACTAGGACCCCATACTATAAAAGGGTCTTCATCCACTCTAAGGGTGGCTATAACTAAATATAATCCTACCAAGGAAGAAAAACGTCTTGGCGGATGACTTAAGCATAGCATTTCAGCATATCAATTTGCTATTGCATACAAAACTATTATCAGCAAGCTTAAAACAGCACATTTCTTTCACTGTCTCACACCCCAGATGTTGCTGGGTGGTTTACAGACAGGAACAAGGCAGGTACTTAACAGACCTTGCATTTCCGGGGCAACGGCCAGGCAGAAATCAGATTGATTTAATACTTCTGCCAGGTGGACCCAGGTGTTAAACTGCAGCCGCTGCTCCATCTGGGGTTCGCCTTGGCAGCTAGGGGCCAACAGGAAACTCCCCAATACACACAAAATAAGGAGTGAATTAGCATTAAGGCAAGCTAACAATGTAGCTAGGTAATTTTCTGCGGTAGGTTCTAGCTGCTGCTGCACTCGCAGCTGCTCGGCCTGCAATGAAAGGGCTTTAACCTGTCCCCAGGTTATGCGCTGCGGGGGCCCCCGCGGGGGGCGCTGGCGAGGACGCTCGGGATCCTGCAGATGTAGGTTGAACTGTGGAATGGGGTTCGATAGTCCCTGGTGCCAGGCCATCGCCGTGCCACGGGCGGACGTTACGCGCCGGGACCCACAACGGACCTGTAGGAAGAGAAACGGCAGCATGCCCTCGTCCCCACGTTATAAGGGGCACTGGGCCATGCCACTGAGGGTCTGGGGCCTTGCGATATTTAACAAAGGGGCGGGGCAAGGCCTGGTAGCTGCGAAAATGACATTCTGCTGCAGAGTAGTTGTCAGTCAAATTCAAATGATTCAGGGTAAAAAGCACTGCAGCCAGCCATTCCTGGCGGGGAGGAAGGCCTACGGGAATCCCCCCTTTCTGTTTTTGGCGGACCAGGGCTTGTTTGAGCGCACGATTGGCTCGTTCCACAATGGCCTGGCCTGTGGGGTTATACGGGATACCAAACGTGTGGACAATGTCCCACGTGGTACAGAAGGAGGCAAAGGCCGAGCTACAGTAGGCGGGGCCGTTGTCGGTCTTAAGATGGGATGGGTGACCCATGATTGCCATAGCGCGAATCATGTGATTAATAACATGACGAGAGGCCTCACCCTTCTGGGGGGTGACCCACACATAATGGGAAAAGGTATCTACACACACGTGAAGATACTGCCAGGGGGCAAAGGGAGGGAAATGTGTAACATCCATTTGCCAGAGCTGGTTGGCCGAGGTTCCACGAGGGTTAACCCCTACCTCCGGGCTATTGGAGAGAGAAGCGCAAAGGTCACACTGGCGAACAATGGCCTGCGCCTGATACAATGGGAGAGTGAACTGCTTGGCAAGGGCCTTGGCGGATTGATGAAAAAAGGCGTGGCTTTCGATTGGGGAGGAAAAAATTGAGGCCACCGATTTGACCGCCTGGTCGGCCACCGTGTTGCCTTCTGTTAATAGGCCCGGTAGTGTGGTGTGACTGCGAATGTGTGCCACAAACAGTGGGCTAGAGCGGGAGGAAAGGAGCTGTTGCAGGGTAAGAAAAAGGGCCAACAAATTGTCATCACAGGAGGGCGACACATAGGAACCTGGAAGAGACTTAAGAACATTAGTAACATAAAGACTGTCAGTAATCAAATTAAAAGGGTCATCCTGGAAGCATCGGCAGGCCAGGATGACAGCAGCCAACTCTGCGCGCTGTGGGGAGCGCTGAGGCAGGGTAAAGCGGACTTGCCAAGTGCCTTGCACCTGCCAGCTGACCGCACCTCGTGTTGGGCCGCCGTCCGTAAAAAGGGTAAGTGCATCCTTAATGGGGACGGTTGACAAGGACGGCCGGAGGTGAAGGCAACGTTGTTGTAGGAATGAAAGACGGGGGTCAGGGGGAATGTGATATTTAACTTCCCCAACATAGTCAGCAAGAGACAATTGGAGGGTGGCACTGCAAGAGACAGTGCGTTCCCAGTCTTTAGCCGGGATGGGGACAATAATGGCAACGGGGTCCCAACCCAAGAGGGTACGGGACCGTTCTCGCACTTTAAAAATCAGCTCTGCGGCCTGTTGAGGGAGTGTCTGAATAGTATGCGGAGGGGAGTGGGTCAAATAAATCCATTCAATTAAACGAAGACGCGCTGCCGCCCCCTCCTGGGCAAGGACAGCTGTCGGTTGTGAGAGTGTGGGAAGCAAAATGGCAAAAAGGGGCTGTTCCCTTTCTCGGCGGTCGACCCACACCTGGGCCAGGGTCTGGTTAATGAGGGTGACCGCTTGGCGCTGTTCCTGGGAAACGGGAATGATATCTCCGGGGAGACGGCCCTGCCGAAGGCCAGAAAAAAGAGGGGACAGCATGGAGGTAGTCAGAGGGCAAAAAGGACGAATCCAATTAAGGGACCCCAATAACTGTTGAAGCTGTACAAACGTAAGAGGGTTGGGCAATACCAACTCGGGACAAACTGGATGGGCATATGACTGGAGCATGCGGTGACCAAGATACAAAAAGGGTGGCTGACGCTGGATCTTGTCCGGTGCCACAACCAGGCCACACGCCGCAAGCTGGTGGCGCAGTTCGTCCAGCCAGTCATCAGGGAGGACGGGGTGAGCCACCAGGATGTCATCCATGTAGTGGTAAATTAAGGCATCTGGGTGTGCTGCGCGGAAGGGCCGTAGGGCCTGCGCAACAAAATGCTGACACAAGGTGGGGCTATTCAACATGCCTTGAGGGAGCACATTCCACTGATAGCGTGGAGTGGGCTGGGAGTGATTCAAAACCGGAACAGTGAAGGCAAAGTGCACCCGGTCCTCAGGGTGCAAGGGGATGGTAAAAAAACAATCCTTTAAATCTATTACAAATAACTGGTAATCACAGGGAATAAGGTTGGGATTAGGGGTACCACACTGCAGGGGACCCATAGGCTGTATAATTTTGTTAATGGCGCGAAGGTCCTGCAGGAGGCGCCACTTGCCAGATTTCTTTTTAATCACAAACACGGGGGTATTAAAGGGGCTAGTGGACTCCTCCAAACGTCCTGCCTTCAGCTGGTCATTAACCAAGTGCTGGAGGGCCTCCAGCTTTTCTAAAGGAAGCGGCCACTGCGCAACCCATACGGGTTCGTCAGTGAGCCAACGGAGGGGGAGGGCCGTATGCCTAATCATTGATATGGATGGTGGCAGTGAACTGTGTCAATAAATCACGGCCCCACAGGTTGAGGTGGACGGGGAGAATGATAGGCCGGATACGGGCGCGGCGGATGCCTTGGGGCGCCCTAACCTCCAACCATCGGGCACTTCGTTGTGAGTCCTGTGCCCCGCCCACACCCCAAACTGCCGGAGCCTGCTCTGTGGGCCAATGGGCGGGCCACTGCGCAGCGGCAATGACGGTAATGTCTGCCCCAGAGTCGATAACACCCTCGAACGGCTGATCGTTGAGGCAGTAAATGCGTTTGGGTTGGGGTGCTCCAATGTCTTTAACAACTGCTGCCACTTGTGGGTGAATAGTGCGCTGGTCGGTGGACCCGAAGCCTCCGGTTCGGGGAACGTTTCTTCCCCCTGCCGGAAGGGAGTAGGGCACAAGTATGAGTTGCGCCCAGGCATCTCCCTGAAACAGCCATTTCGGGAGATGACTCCACAGTTGAACATGGATAATTCCACCATAGTCCGAATCCACCACCCCAGGCACCACAAACAGGCCCTGCTTGCTGGCGGACGAGCGGGGTAGGACAAGGCCCACCATGCCCTCCGGCAGCGGGCCCTGAATCTGGGACGGCATGAGGAGGACCTCCCCGGGGAGAGTGATATCCATATTTTCCTGATTAACAAGGTCAATCCCCGCACTGCCCCTTGTGGCGGCGGGGGCGTCGTGCACGGAGAGGGGCGCGGCCTTGGGTCTCGGGCTGGTCGCAGGCCCGCCTACTAATTTCCCGGGGGGTTGTCTCGGTTAGCAGCCAAGACCCGGCTGTCACCCCCGGCCAAGCGACACTGCGCAGCCCAATGGTAGCCCTTTTTGCATTTCGGACACAGCGTGCGGGGCCTCTGGTCTGTCCGGGGCTTGGGTTTGTTTTTACACATGCCCCCCGCAGGGGCCCGACACTCCCGCCAAAAATGTCCGGGCTTCTGGCAGTTAAAGCAGTTCCCCTGAGGCTTCTGCCCCTTGTGCAGGGCAGCTGCCAGCAGGGCCATCTGATGGGTCTGAGTGCCTACGTCAGCACACGCCTGCAGCAATTCTGCCAGGGTATACCCGGGGCGCCCGACCACTGCCTGCATGGCACGGCGGCAGTCTGCATTGGCATTTTCGTAAGCCAATTTTATCATTAGTTCAGTCTGGGCTTGCGGGTTATCAATCTGCCTCTGGACTGCCTCTTGGAGGCGGTCAATAAACTGGTGGAATGGTTCGGTGGCACCCTGCCGAGTAACCGCAAAGGACTTAGAGGACTCGCCTGCAGCGGGGACCCTGCGGAACGCGCGACGGACACACTGGCCAATGATGGGAAAAGCTACCCGGGGCGTGCCCGCCGCCTGCTCGGGGATGCTCGAAAACTGCCCTGTGCCATATAACTGCTCAGCAAGATAAGCCCCCCCACCTTGCGCTGCTGCTGCAAGCGCCTCTCGCTGGTACTCGCTATCCCACACAACGTATTGCGCGGGAGACAGCACCATGCGACACATGTCTTTCCAATCTTGGGGGAGCAAGAAGTAACCGTTTGACACACCTT